>NC_142127.1:107440748-108119440 GCF_024610735.1 Ursus americanus
GGGAGGGCGAGCCCCCAGACCCCAAGCACCCTGGGGTGGAGAGAGGAGCCCTGTGTGGCCCTGTCATGGTGCTGGGCCCCTCCCCAGCGTGCCGCCCCGCCCTCTGTCTGTGCCGCACTACAGCCCCACAGCTGGCAGGAGGGTCCCGGGCCTGGGTCCTGACGCAGCCCTGGGATCCCGCCAGCTCTGGCTCCCGCCCACACAGCGGGCCCTTGTGTCTGCCCTGCTCACTGGGCCAGAGAAGCAGGCGCTCCTGCCGCTGCCCCATAGCCAGCTCTGCAGCCTCCCTGTGGTGCCCGGTGAGTTCCCTCCCTGCTCACCTGAACCCCAGACCCTGAGGGCCAGAAATGAGCTCCTCTGTCCTCCCTGGCTGCCCAGGGCGGGATGCGTGGACTGAGGGCCGTCCAGCCCGATGCTCCACATGGATGCCCCCAGTGGGATCATTGCCCGGTCCAAGGGGCAGGGGTGCCAAAGGGCCCCAGGGGTAGATTGAGAGGGTGGGTGATATACACTGGGCTGGGCCTGTGGGAGCTGACGGGCATGTGGGCACTCCTCCACTAGGCCCAAGCTTTGTAACTGAGTCCTGGCCCCTGACACGGCACAGGACGCTCAGGTCAGACTGGAGACCCTACCCAAAGCGAAAGAGCCAAGATCCCCTCTGCCCAACTTGTATGCAAAGCCCTTTGCTCTTTCTATGCATGCCTTTAAGTGCCCTGCAGCAGGCTGGGATCCCGGGCCAGAGGACAGGAGCTGTGCTCGGCGGAGGGTGTGGGGGGCGGTGGGGGGGGGAGACCTGGGCTGTCCGGAGGCCAGAGGACTGGAGCTGTGCTTGTTGGAGGTGTGGAGGGGACCTGGGCTGTCCGGAGGACTCCAGGGTGGAGCCCGGACAGGATGCTGGGACACAGCCATCCTATCCCTGGTCAAGCGAAACCCCTGGACCCTGCTGATTTAGCCCAACTGGGCCAGCTGCCCATGAGGCTCTGCTCTTCCTCTTAGATTGAGGGGGTCTCCCCGGGACTTCGGGGCTCTGCAGAGACCTGGGGCCTGGGCAAGGATGGTGCTGGGTGCCCTCGCCCTGCTTGGGGCAGCCGGCAGAGTGAGCAGCTGGTCTGTGCAGCTTGGCGGGCTGGGGCTGGGGTGGGCCCAGACCCCCTGCTCTCACCGACACCCATCCAGGTGGTCTCCAGCCCTGGGGAGTAAGCCAAGTGCAGAGAATGTCCCCTTGTGTCCATTCAGCCTGGAGCAACAAGTGGCAGCTGCACCTGCTTCCCGCTGGGGCACAATTGCCCTTTGGAGGCAGATGGGGGTGGGGCCCAAGGGCTTCCAGACACAGGAAGCTGTTCTCAAAACCCCAGAGGCTGTGGGGGGGGGGGCAGGCCTGAGGTTGGCAGGGGGTCTGCTGGACTCAGCGGCAGTGGTGTGGGCCAGTGTGCTGCCACGAGAGCCCTTCAGCGGCAGGTGGCCGTGGGCAGAGTGGACTGAGGTGGAGGTGTCTGTGTGTTTCGGTGCCGTCGGGGGTGGAGGCAGAGCCAGCCAGCGCACCCTCCCGTGGGTCTGAGCAAGGCCACTGTCGTTTAGGGGTGCCCATACCGACCGTCTCCTCAGACACGCGCTGGCTGTGCCGTGTGCAGGGGTTGACCCCTGAGAGCGATGCCCCGGAGTATGATGTGAGGCGTCCTGTGCTCCCCCTCCTCCCTGCCTCCTCCTCCCCTCGGTGCCGTGCGCTAGTCACTGTCCAGTGCCTGGCCACCGGCTCTGCCGCTCGAAGTCCGGCACGTGGCACCCTCGCCCTCCACTGCCTGCGGCCCCTGGACCACCACGGCCTCCCTCATGCACGTCCCTCGGGGGGCTGGCCCAGCCCACATTTGCCTTTGTGCATACTGCAGGGAGTGAGGCTACCTCCAGAAAAGCCGCCTTAGGTCCCTCCCCATCAGTCACCCCTACAGGAGGCCTGACTTGCGGTAAGGGGGCCGGGCGACCAGGTTCAGGGAGTGGGGCTGTGTGGGGCACGGGATGCAGGGGCAGGAGAAGGTGGGGCCTGGGTTGTGGAAGAGAGGCTGCAGTGCAGAGGGCTTGAATCTCCCCCGGGGTCCTTCCAGACAGGGCTCCCCTGGTGCCTGGAATGCCGCCTCCTCTCGGCCCTTCCCCCTCCCCTCTTAGCCTTGGCTCCAGGAAGCCCCCAGGCTCAGCACACCCTCCCCCAGCCTGGCTTCTGGCCTCTGTGTGCAGAAGCTTGTGGGGCGCATTCAAGGGATGGCTCGGCTCAGACACGGGGGTGTGTGTCTTCTTCCCATCACTGTGGGGAGCAGCTGCTTTCCAAGGGCAGCCCCCGTGCACCAATTAGAGCTGGCTTGGCCCCCCTTTCTGCCAGGAGGGGGTGCGGTAGGACAGCAGGGTGGATGACCTCTTTGGCCTCCTTGGGGTCCCTCTCACTGCTCCTCTGGCCTCCACTGCCTTTAGCTCTCTCGAGGCACATGTGGGAGCCATTTGGGGCACCTGTGGGTGGGGTGGCTCTGCTAGACCTCCCATGACCCCCAGCTTTGCTCAGGAGCCCAAGGGGCAGGGTGGTTGGTCCCCGGCGCCCACAGATGTCCTGCTAGGACCTGGACTTCAGGCCCCTTCTCTGCAGGAGACCCACTGGCACCCCCCTCTTGGTTTCAGCAGGCCACTCTCCCTGCCCCTGTCCCCATCCCTCCTGGCCACTCCCAAGAATCCCACAACCCCCAGGTCTGAGAAGGATGGTGGCAGCGGCAGCCAGGGCACCTTTTCCAAGAAGTGTGTGTCTGAGTGTGCGGAATGCGAGTGTCTGGTCTCCCAGGCTTCTGCGTGGGGAGTGTGCGTGCATCTGTGTGCACCTGTTTCATGTCTAAGTCTCTCCCTGTGTCACTTTCTGTGTTGTGCGTCTGCTGTGTCTGTTTGTGTTTCTGCGGGGCCTGTGGTCCTGGGGCCCCTATTTGGGGAAACTGAACCCCTGCCTATCCAAAACTTTGGGCTCTCATGGTCCATGTGGCCAGCATCCTGCTGGCAGGTGTCTGGGAAATAGGGTGGGCAGAGTCAGGGGAGTCTGGCCAGGCATCTCCTGCTCCGACCGGTTGAGAGGAGGAAGGGGAGACTGCAGACATTCCGGGGTGCAGTGGCAGGGAGGGCGGGGGGAGGGGCTGCCCTGGTCTGGGGATGGGGAGCCTGGGATAGCCCGGTCTCGGAGGAGGTGGTCACAGGGAGGCACGGGCTAACCCTAACCCTAACCTGCAGAGCCCCCTCCCCATTGTAGGCAGACAGGAGGGGAGCGAGCACGCCCCACCCGCTGACCCTGTGGTCTGCTGACGCCGGAGCCCTGGGCCCGTCCCGCTGACCATGGGGGCCCCGCGTGTCCCCGAGCGGACCGTGCTCTTCCAGCGCGAGAGGAGCGGCCTGACGTACCGCGTGCCCGCCCTGCTGCCCGTGCCCCCTGCGCCCACCCTGCTGGCCTTCGCGGAGCAGCGGCTCAGCCCCGACGATGCCCACGCCCACCGCCTGGTGCAGCGGAGCGGCACGCTGGCCGGCGGCTCCGTGCGGGTGAGTGGCCTGGCGTGCACCGCGGGCAGGACCTGGGCGGGGCACCGCCGCACGCACAGGTAAACTGAGGCCGCCTGCCCTCCCCCCTCCCTCCGGGCAGTGGGGCGCCGCGCGCGTGCTGGGGACAGCCGCCTTGGAGGAGCACCGGTCCATGAACCCCTGCCCGGTGCTTGACGCCCGCACGGCTACCATCTTCCTCTTCTTCATCGCGGTGCGGGGCCGCACGCCCGAGGCCACGCAGATAGCCACGGGCAGGAACGCCGCGCGCCTCTGCTGCGTGACCAGCCGGGACGCGGGGCGCAGCTGGGGCGCGGCCAGAGACCTCACGGAGGAGGCGGTGGGCGGCGCCGAGCACGGTAGGCGAGGTGTGGGTGGGGGGTGTGCCGGTCATTCGCCTGCGAGCAGGGCGGGACTCACAGGGGAGGGGTGGGGCTCGCAGCGGGGTGGGGTCTGCACTGGGTCGGGGGTCCGCATGGTGGGGGGTGGGGGAGGGTCCCGCTACAGGTCACAGGGCTGCCTACTTCACCCCCCAAAACTAAGGGCCACCCACCCCGTTTCCTGGGGCTGCCGCCCCCCCAAACCATCAGTCCTGTAAACGGGTGTTGGTCACCCCCACTGGGCCTGAAAAGCAGGCTTATCTGAGGCTGTCTCAGTCTGAGCACTGAGGTCCCCCCTTCTCAGCACCCCAACCTCACTGCCTTCTTACCCACCCCGGGGTGTCCAGCCTAACGTCCAGGGCTGGGCAGGTGGCCTGACCCTAAAGCTTTTCCTCCACTCCTGCTGCTTGCTCCTTAAGGGCCTGACCACTCACTGCCCTCTGAGGCCACTCCAACCCTGGTGTGGAGACACTGACCCAGGGGTCACCCTGGCCCTTGTAGGTGGGATCTAAGCTGAGGGGTGTGGCAGGCTCTGGGGCGTGGACAGGACACACAGAGCTGGGCTAAAGAATGATGTGCTCCTGTGGGCCCTACTCCGTGGGACTCAGGCCCAAGGGCTTGACCCCACCCTGAAGGTCCGCATATGCCCTCTGCTCTTGGCTGCCCAGTGTGAGCACCGTTGGTGGCCGTCCATCCACACTCAGGGACTAGCTCCCTGCTCTCAAGCTGAGAACCTGGCCAAGGAGCCTGCCTGGGCTCCCGGCTCCTGTTGATGCTGGAGAGAGGCTTGTCCGGCCCTGGAGGATCCAGCGTGGCCAGCAGGAGTGGACAGTGGGGGCACAGTCAGTCGTGGCTTCCTCACGAGCTGCCCCCTAATCCGAGGCACCGGCTGCTGACCCTCCCCAGCCTCCAGGGTGGGCGGTGGTGCCCAGCTGCGGCCGTGGCTGTCTCCCTGCTGGGATGACCAGCAGCCCCTCTCCTCTGCAGACTGGGCCACGTTCGCTGTCGGCCCGGGCCACGGCATCCAGCTGCGCTCAGGCCGCCTGCTGGTGCCAGCGTACACGTACCGCGTGGACCGGCGGGAGTGCTTCGGCAAGATCTGCAGGACCAGCCCCCATGCCTTTGCCTTCTACAGTGACGACGACGGGCGCACCTGGCACCGGGGAGGCCTGGTGCCCAACCTCCGCTCGGGCGAGTGCCAGCTGGCCGCGGTGGACAGCGGGCAGGCTGGCAGCGTCCTCTACTGCAATGCCCGGAGCCCCCTGGGCAGCCGCGTGCAGGCGCTCAGTGTGGATGAGGGCGCTTCCTTCCTGCCTGGGGAGCTCGTGCCTGCCCTGGCTGAGACCGCCCGGGGCTGCCAGGGCAGCATCCTGGGCTTCCCTGCCCCACTCTCCCGCAGGCCAAGGGATGAGAGATGGTCAGCGGGTGCCAGGAACCCCCTCCGGTCCCCACGCCTCTGTCCTGGAGTCCAGCAACCCTCAGAGGAGGGTGCTACAGACACCCAAGGGGATCAGGGGCTCGGCGGGATGCAGGGATGTAGGGACAGCTCTGAGGAGCCTGGCCTGGGGCCTGGTCTCGATGGGACCAGGGACGCCTGGGCCCCGAGGGTCCCGGGGCCCCCTGCCACCCTGTCTCGGAGCCCCACCTGGCTGCTGTATTCCCACCCGGTGGGGCGCAGGGCTCGGCTCCACATGGGAATCCATCTAAGCCGGTCCCCCCTGGACCCCCACAGCTGGACGGAGCCCTGGGTGATCTACGAGGGCCCCAGTGGCTACTCTGACCTGGCATCCATCGGGCCCACCCTCAAGGGAGCCCTGACCTTTGCTTGTCTGTATGAGAGTGGGGCCAGGGTCTCCTATGAGGAGATCTCCTTCTGCATGTTCTCTCTCGGTGAGGTCCTGCAGAATGTGCCGGCGGGCCCCGAGCCACCCAGCCACGGGGGGAAGCCTCGAGAGCGCTGCCGGCCTTCCTGATGGGCTCTCCGGCCAGACCCATTTGTATGTCCCTAACACTATGCTTCAAAATATGACACGAAAGTGGGCAGACCTAGAGAAGAAAACAGAGCCATAGTTGTAGAAAGTTTTAGACACACCTCTTAGTAACTGAGCAAACAGACAAAATCAGAGGACACAGAAGGCCTGGCCAACGTGCCTGGCAAACTTGACTTAACGGACACATGGAGAGCACAGCACAAAACAGCCGCAGAATCTACGGTCTTTCCAGAGACACCCGATGTGAAACTGACATCACGCAGGATCGTGAAATCCAGGCAGAGTGAGACTTCGAAGGATTGACAATTGCAGTGAAATGGAGCTGGAAATAAAAACGAAAGGAAATTTAAAAATCTTCCTTGTGTCTGAAAATGGAGAAACACGATTCTGAATGACTTCTGGTTCAAAGAAGAAGCTCTATTGAAAGTGAGAAAAGAGTTTGAAATTATGTGAACACTGAGTACCACCTGCCACCGCTGATGCCCCACCTTAGAAAGGGACAGGAACGGAGTCCAAGGACAGGAGAAGGAAGAGAACCCTCGAGAGCAAAACTAGAGGGAAAATCACGGTAGAGGGAATGGATAGAGACAGGCGGGTTTTTGGATAACCCCTGATGAGACCGATGATAAAAAAAAGGGGAACACATGAATAAGGGAGAGCACATGAGGCTCCTACAGATGTTCCAAGACGTCAAGAAGATATTAGGAGGCATTTTATGGCAATAAACTTAAAACTTTAGACGAAATGCACAATTCCTGGAAAAATGCAACTTGTTGAAGAGGAAATAGAAAAGCTGAAAAATCTTATTAGAGACTCTGAATCCATAATTTAAAATCTGCACACTAGGGAAACTTCAGGTGACACGGCTTTCCCCGAGCATTCTGTCCAACGTTGCAGGATGGTACGTGCTGGTGTATCGGGCAGTTTCCTTTGCAAGGACTTGCCAAGCCTGTCTTCCAAAGTGGCTGCACCATCTGTGTATCTTTTTGGTGAGTGTCTGCGTAGAGCTTTTGCCTTTTTAATTGGGTTCTCGTTTTCTCATTGGTGAGTTTTAGGAGTTGTGTATTTTGGCAACAGCATATGGAGAGACGCTCCCGCCGCGTGCCCACGGGAAGATCCCGCTGCTGTGCAGATGAGAAGGGCCAGAACCCGAGCACTGCCAGCACCACCTGCTGGCGAGGGTGGGAGCGGCAGGGGCTCTCCCTCGCGGCCGCGGATGCAGGTCAGGGGCAGCCAAGTTGGGAAGCAAGTTGGATGGTTTTTTACAACAAAACCTCTTACCGTAGGACCCAGCAGTTGTGCTCCGTGATATTTATCCAAATGAGTTGAGAACTCACGTCCACACGAGCACCTGCACATGGGTGTTTATAGTGGCTTTATCCATACTTGCTGAACTTGCCAAACCTTGCAAGAAATCAGGACGTCCTTTAGTAGATGAATGGATGAGCTGTGGTCCATCCAGACCGAGAAGCCATGGAGGACCCTGAAACGTGCATCACGACGTGAAAGGTTACCAGCCGTGTGAATCCACATGATATTCTGGAAAGGGCAGGCCTTTGAAGAAGGTCAAGAGATCAGTGGTTGCCAGAGGTTATGGGGAGGAGGGATGAACAAGTGGGGTGCAGAGGCCTCTTAGGGCAGTGAGACGACCCTGTGTGATGCTGTCATGGTGGGGACGCGTCACTGTACGTTTGTCCAAACCCACAGAGTGCGTGACGCCGAGAGTGAGCCCGGATGTGGACGGTGGGCTTTGGTTAATAATACGGTATTGTCGTTGTCTCATCCGTTACAATTGTCCCCCACTCATGGGGGATGTTAACCCAGGGGAGAGTGTGGAGGGGTGTGGGGGTGTAGACATAAGCTGAGAATCACTGCTCAATTGCTCCGTAAACCTGAACCTGCTTTAAAATAGACCTGCTACTGTCACAATAGTGTAGCTGTCATCTCTGAAAGTAGGGAGAGAGAGAAGGAAGTGCACAGCGACGGTCGTAGGATACTGAGCATAGTCCAGCGGCCAGTGGACTCGAGAAAATGTCACAGCCTTCCTTACCACGAGTCAGTCAGTTCAGGAGCCACGGACGCAGACTGCACAAGTGGGGGGAGGAGCTGCCAGACTGGAGTCAGAGGGCACAGGACGCCCCCACCCCCCCGCCCCCCACAGAGGGGAGCAGTTGAGCCACAGTAGAGGGCCTCCAGTGACTGGGGCCAACATCTGCTGGCTCTGCCACTTGATTGCCCCCCTTCCCCCCGAATTCTCCAAAAACTCAGGAGCCTCACCCAGACTCAAAGAGGTATCTGTCCACACCAGACGACTAACCTACCGGGGCTGAGACCCCAGGGCCCAGGCCACCAGCTTTCCCTTCATGATCCCAAGGCAGGTTCCCTCTGGGGTCTGTGCTTTTCTCCTGCGAGGAGACCTTTGTTACCACCCCCACCTGGTCCTCCAGGGCCCCCACCTTGGATTTCCAGGTAGGGCTCAGATTCTTGTCCTTCCTGTCCTGCATGACCTTGGATTCCTCACTGGAGGTGTCCAGCTCTGGCCTTCAGCTCTGTAGACCAGGAAAGGGTGAGAACGGGTAGTGGGAGGGGTCGTCCTCCTGGGCAGAGGGGCTCCAAGTGCGGGGCTCTGGTGGCCCTGGGCCGTTGGGGTGGCCACATGCCTTATGCTCTGGGTTCCCTGTGCCAGGGTCTCAGGCCTCATTTGAAGAGCCCAGGCGCAACCCCGGGTCCTCCCGCTGCCACCCTCTGTGAGATGCACGGGGCTGGCAGGGAGAGACCCGCTGGGTGGGCGTGTGGGTGGGGGTGGGTGAGATGCCCCAGCCAGGGCCGTTGACACATGGGGCTGGGGCAGAGCAGGGGACGGAAAAAATGAGTGGAGGCGGGCTGCAGAGGCCGTGTTCCGGGAAGGTGAGCAGTAAAGTGCTGACTGTGCCCGGCTCCCTGGCTTCTTATCTGAGCCGCGGTGCTGCCAGTGGGTGGCCCGGCCGGTGGCTTGGTGAGGCCACCACTTCCTGCCCTCTCTGCTGTGTGCATTTTTGTCTTTTTTTTTTAGAATATGAACTCAGTTTTTAAAAAACATACTCAAAATGTGTTAATCAGATTTTTACTTTTAATTTTGGCATTTTTTTATGCTCAAAGTGCTCCCTTGTCTTTTGATAGGACTTCATCTTGGTTTCTTTCAGGGGCAGTGAGTTGCCCATGCCCCACACTGACCAGCATGGGCCAAGATCCTAGGAACCCTCTTCCCTCAGAGCCTGAGTCAGGCCCTCCTGCTCTGGCCGCCTGCCCTGGGGCCTCCCCTGGCACATGGCTCACCCCTGGGAGGTATTTCATGCTGGGGTTTGTGGGTCGACGGCAAATGCTTGGTTAACTGCCAGCTAGGGCTCAATTCTCCGGTCTGGCCTTTCCGCCTGCCACGCTCCCAGTCCTTGCGTCCTCTCCAGCAATGCAGAGTCATGAGTTCCGAGTGTTGCCCGTGGTGGACAGGTTAGTTGTAACCTGCATTTTTCTTATGAGTAAAATGGAACCTCCTTTTGTTGCTGAAGTGTTATGTATACACATACATGGGATATATGTATGCGTGTGGACGTATGGAGTTTGTGGTTTGCGTGGTGCATGTGCACGCACATCTGCATCTGCATGCATGCACGTGTGCACACAGGCGCGTGTATGCGTACACGTGTGCACATGTATCTATGCACACGCATGCCCATTTGTGTTGCACAGGCACACACGTATATGTGCATGTGCACACGCATGTAGGCGCACACACGGGCATGCATATGTACCCTGCACGTGTATGCGTGTGCATGTGTGTGCGTGTGCACACGCATGTGCACGCACACGTGTATATGTGCGTGTACCTGTGTGCGTGTGCACAGGCACGTGTGTGGGGGGGGAAGTGCCTCATCATATCTTCTGTTCCCTTTTCCACGGTGCCTCTGACCTTGCCCTTTCTGTATTGTAGAAGATCTTTATCTCATTGGAGTACTAACCTTCTACGGAACACTGCACATACTTTCCCTTAGCTTTGACACCGTTTTTGCTGCATTAAAGTGTTTTCCCCAATTTGTAGAATTGAATGTCTCCGTTTTCTCTTTGATGGCGCTATGATTCCGAGCCAGCGTTAGGCAGGTTTTCCTGCTCCACGGTGAAGGAACTCACCCCTGCCTTCTGGGTCTCGCGGGGTTTCTGTTTTGTACTTGTATCTGGGATTTGTGCAAGTCCACGGCATGAGGAGGGAGTCTGCCTAATACTTTTTCAGAGAGCTCTTCACAGCACCGATTACCGCGTCTGTCTTTCCCCACTAACGGCGGCCCTCTGGTGCGCGCGAGCCGCGTCCATCGCGAGTCGCAGATCTGACACAGCGGCTGTCTTTCACTTTCTTTTCTCGGTTTCCTTGGCTCTCACCTGCTTGTTGATTTCTCCGTACGAGCCTCTCGGCTGCAGAGATGTGTCGCATCTACAGGTTAATGCGGGGAGAACTGGCCTCTGCCGGTGTGGTGTCGATGGTGTCAGTGCTCGAGCTGCCTGTGGACGTGCGCGTTTCTCACTAAGCCCGTGCCCGGGCGTTTTATGTTTTCTGTTGCTGTTGCGGGTGGGGGAGCCTTTGCCGCTCCTTCTGACCAGCTGCTGCTGGAATATGTGAAAGCCGTCCGCTTCTGGGTGTCAGTATTAGATGTGCGACTTGACAATGTTCTCTCGTTACGTCCTGGCTTCTGCGCTGAAGCCATTGGGTTCTCCAGGCGCACGAGCCTGGCCCGCAGCCTTGCCCAGCACCGTTCCCTCGCTGTGTGATCTTGTCTCCGGAGCAAAGCGGCATCCTCCCCTCGTCCTGGACATGGGGCTTCTGCCTGCGGTGCTGCCCCGGACAGGACCCCAGTGTGGCAGGCACGGTGTGCGCGCGGCGGGGGGGGAGTGGGGGGGCAGCTGTGCGTGTGGCCCCTGAGGGTTTGGACAAGGCGCACTGGGAAGGGGCAAGGTCGAGGGGCTGTCTGTCACTGCAGTTGGGGACCCCTCATGGCGGTCCCGAGTCTTCTTCTGCAGGATGGAGCAGACGTCCCCTTTGCGTGTGGGAAGGGCCGTGTCTCTCCACTGTCGCCCACTCACTCAGCCCGTGCAGCCCGGCCCAGGGCACTGACTGGAAGGGACTCTGGCGGGGGGGGGGCGGGCAGGCTGGGCATGGGCTTCCTGGGGGTGACACCACTGGCACCTTGAAGTTGTAGGGATCTCACCCCACGGAGGCCATGGGGTGTGCACGTGGGGGGAAGGGAGATGAGAGGCCTCGGAGGCTCTGTGTGTCTCTGGGACGGTGAAGGTGAGGGCCTGGAGGGTGAGGGCCAGGCCTGGGGAGGGCCGGCTGCGTCCTCCATCTTTGGGCACAACCTTACCCCCTCCCTACAACCACAAGAGCAGGAGAGAACTCCGGCTTCTCTTAGAGCTTTCATCATTATTTAATTATAATATAATAGAACAAGGTGAGGGGCTCTGAAGTGTTTGTGGAACCCGAGACAGGATACCGCTGCCGAGTCCCTGACACCTGGGGAGCCCCTGGCCAGGCTGCCCCACGGAACACCTGCCGTGCACTGGGCGAAGGCCCCTTTAAATAGCACCGTGCATGGGCGCCAAGGGGAGGGTAACTCCCGGGGGTCCCTAGTACGGCCTCTGCTAGAGCGACTCCAGCTCTGCCTGTTCCCCTCCCCCGCTGGGCTGCTGGGTGGGCCGGGCCGTGCATGAGGGCGGCCCATGGGCACCCCGCCGCTGCCATGCCAGGAGCTCTTTCCCAGGCCTGGAGGAGCACAAGGCCCCCAGACCATGTGTGGGCCCCTCCAGGTGTGCGAGGAATCTCTTGGCTTTGGGGGCGCATTGTCAGGCCACTCCAACGTAGGGTCTCCACCAGTGTCCCTGTGCCCCCGTGTCCAGACAGCTAGCTTCCCTGGGAGGCAGTGGGCGGCCACAGAGACCCCGCAGCCTGACCCTCATGAGGCCACAGCACTAGAGCCCCCCCCCCCCCAGGAGGCACATGTGGGAGGCACAGAGCAGCAGATCAGGGGAGAGACCAGCTCAGGGCGCTGGGCCTGGGGTCCTGCACGAATCTCCTTTCCCGACCACAGCCACACAGACAGGGACGTCTCCTGCCCCCAGGTCGTGGGAGTCAAGAGGAGAGCCGAGCAGGGCTGGCGCAGGCAGGGCGGGTCACGGGGCTCAGCACCTGGGCCGCCCCCCTGCCTCCCCACTATGCACTCCTTCAGGGAAGGCGCCGGCCCAGGCTCCTGGTGGAGGGTCTGAAGGACGCAGGCCGGCCGAGGAAGCCGGTCAGAGGGGCCAGGGGCAAGGTCCGTCCTCAGGGCTCAGAGGCTGGGGTCCCTGCGGGCTGTGGGCTGAGGCTCTGCGGCCTGGGGACCCTGGTCTGCTCGGGAAGACAATTGTGGCATACTCTGTCTGTTCAGGGGCACAGGGAGCGGAGGGCTCTGGCGTCTTCTCTCGCCACTGGAAGTCCAGCTCCCCGTAGTCCACGGTGAACACGGGTGCCGCAGAGGGTCCTTCCTTCTTCAGGGAGAGAAGGAGGGAGGCGTCAGTGGTCTCCAGGTGGCAGACAGGCAGGGGCACGCTTGCACGCGTGCGTACGTGGGGCCAAAGCAAAGCCAGGGCAGGGCCTGTGCTCCATGCGCCTTTCCGGGGCCCGGTGTCCCTCTGCTCAAACTCAGGGACAGGGCTGCTCCTGGGCCACCCCGGGGCAGCAAAGGGAAGGAAACTCACCAGAGGCGCGTCCTCGCTTCCACAGGCACAGGTCCCTACGAAGAAACGCATCTGGAGTGAAGAAGCCCAGCACATCCCACAGGCCACGGAGGTGGTGGGAGTGGGGCTTTGTAGCGGGGGTCTCTGCCCCTCAGGGGCTTGGGGAGGGCACCACACCTCCCACCCGGGGCGGCCGAGTGTCCTCTCACCCGCCCGACGGTCTGGCTAAGCCCACTCCCCACGCAAGGACCCTGAGTCCCTGCTCACCACCCAGAGGTCCGACGTGGACCGTGCGTTGCCCAGGCGGGCAGCCACACAGGACTGCTGGCTCCCAGCCCCGCGCTCCTGCCCCAGGCGCCTGCCGTCTCTGGCCGCAAACCCCCGACTGAGATACCTGCCCACGGCAGGCAGCAAACCCACGGCACACAGCGGGCGCCTCATCAGAGAAGCTGTGGCGAGCATCTCTCCAACAGAAGCCCCACACAGAAATGCCACGTGTACTTCTAACCACGGCCAGCACCCAGGACGCACAGGACATTCTCAAACCCGTCTGAAGGAGGGAAATCACTGGACACGTGAACTCCCGCTGGGGACCGGCCACAGGGGTGCAGACCCCGACTGCTCTCCCTGCCCTGTGCACGGGGAGATCGTGGAGGCCAGCAGCTGCCGGGGGGCTTGTCTGGGACCCTGTGGAGCCTCCTGTTGTCTGGCCATGTGTCCCCCTACGTGCCTGGCCCAGAATACCTTGACCGGACCTGCAGAGTTGCTGACCCCGGGCTGGGTCCCCTCTGGGCTCCTCGTTGAGCCCCAGACTCGGTCACCAGAGTGACTGACTGAGTCCAAGCTGTCTGGGACAGCCAGGAGGTCGGGCGTGTGCGGAGTGGGGGTGAGCGGGGGTGGCTGGGAGGGCTCACACCCTGGTGGCTGTGGTTGTCCGTGGCAGAGCCCAGCAGCTGGGAGAGGTATTTTTGGTGTCTTGTGGGCTGTGGTGTGGCCCGAGGGCTGAGAGTGGCCTTGGTGCAGCAGCAGAGAAGGCTCAGCCTGTGGGGGTGCTTCTCGCCTTTCTGTGTGACCTTGGCCACTGCCTTCCCCCTCCCCACGTCCCTCAGACCCCTCCTTAGAGCAGGTGCCAGGGGGAGGGGACCCCACACCCGGGAGGCCCACTCCAGCCCCAGCCCCCCCCAGGGGTCCTCACTGTGGAGGGCACTGGGGGCAAGACTGGACGGGGAGGGCAGTGTGGCTGCGGGGAGAACGTTGGAGGAGGGGGATCCCTGGTGTGTGAGGCTGTGGGTAGTGCCTTGGGCTCTGACAGGCAGGAGACAGCAGTGGGGTTTGGCGGGGCCTTACCTCGAGCGGCCCTCGGGAAGGCAGCGGCCAGGACCCAGGTCACCAGCAGCAGCAGCGGGACACCCACCAGCACGCTCGTGATGCCAATGACCAACCCCTGTAACTGGTTAGTGATTCTCGGTGGGGGGCTGGGGCTCTCTGTGGGGGGCTCCAGGATTCTCTCTGGGGGGGCGAAAGGACAGAGACTCACGGAGGGGCCTTAGTAATGGGGACACAGGGAGGGACGCAGGGAGAAGATACAGGGAGGGGACACAGGGAGGGAATGCAGGGAGGGATGGGGGGGACACAGGGAGGGGACTGAGGAAGGGGACTCAGAGGGGACTGAGGGAGGGGGCTGAGGGAGGGGACACAGGGAGGGGAACACAGGGAGGGGACTGAGGGAGGGGGCACAGGGAGGGGGACACAGGGAGGGGACGCAGGGAGGGAATGCAGGGAGGGATGGGGGGACACAGGGAGGGGACTGAGGAAGGGGACTCAGAGGGGACTGAGGGAGGGGGCTGAGGGAGGGGACACAGGGAGGGGGGACACAGGGAGGGGGACTCAGGGAAGGGACGCAGGGAGGGAATGCAGGGAGGGATGCGGGGGGGGGGGCTCAGGGCCCTCCTGTCCCCCTCCGTGTCCTGAGGGGCCTGGCGTCCAGACTGCACTAACCAGTCTCGTGGGAGCCACACCTCTGCTGAGCTTCTGAGCTTAACCCTCTCCGGAGAAGCGGAGAAGCTCCGGCCGCCTGCCGCCCTCCCTCAGGCTCTGCCCTCCCTGAAGGAGCAGGGGTCTGCGGGTGCTTCCCATCCCTGAGAGCCGGGGCCATCGGTCACTGTGGGCCCGGGTGTGGACGGAGCCGGACGCGGAGCCCCCACCCCCACCCTGCTACTCCGGGTCTCGGGCTCCAGGGCCGCACCTCTCACAGTGAGCTCCGCACGGGGACTCTCGCTGATCTGCGTGTTGGGGGGCAGGTAGATGGCCCCGCAGAGGTAGGTGCCGCTGTCACTGAGCCGGGTGGCCACGATGCTCATGTGGAAGTCCCGCCCATTGGGCAGCCGCGTGACGTGGAAGCGCCTGTCGGGGCCGGGCTGGATGCGGTCCTCCTGGAAGGCGGCCAGTTTGTCGGTCTGGTTACGGGGGCTCATGCGGTACCAGTTGAGCACAAAGCTCTCAGGGATGCTGGACAGGCTGCAGGTGAAGGTGGCATTCTCCCCTTCGTGCACCGCGAGCTGCGCCGGGGAGAAGGTGAGGGGGCTCCAGGGCCTGTCCGGGGAGTCTGGGCAGGGAGAGAACCAGCAGCCGTGATGGAGGGGCGTGGGGACGCCCGCCAGACCCCCTCCTCTCCACTCTCCGGGCTGCTTACTTCTCACCAGGCAACTCCATGCTGGGGTTTGACTGTGCCAAGACCTGAGGGCTGGGCTGTGCTCCAGCTCTGACCCCCAGGTCCCCGGTTTCTCCCCCAAACAGTGGTGGTTAGGGCCTTCACCCCTGCCTTGCTGACTCCAAGTCCTTAGTCCCCGCAGGCCTACCCGTCACGCTCCTAGCTCCCCCATCCTGGGTCCCTGGCTCAGAGGAGGCTGGCCTGGTCCTGTGTGCACCGTGAGGGTGGGGGGTGGGCATCCGGGATGCTGGGGCGGCCGGTGTGGGCCTCCCATGGAGAGCTCAGCATCCGGCAGGCTCAGGCTCCAGCCTTTGGCCCCTCGCAGGACAAGCTCAGAGCTGGGACCAGGTCAGTGTGGGGCCCTCTGTCTTCTGCCACGACTCTGGGCACTCAAGCTCGGCCAGCTGGGCCATCGTCCCTGAGGTCCTGGGCTCTGGCTCACACTCCACAAAACAAGGCCTGCAAGAGCACCCAGCTGCCAGACCCTGGCCCGGGGACATCACATCGTCGGACGGGCTCCCGGCACCTTCCACCAAGGGCCTGACTCCCTGACACGTGCACACACACACCTCTGTGAGTGTGCGTGCCCTCACCTGCTCACACTTGGCAGGGGAAGGAGCCCCTCCCATCTGGGCCCTGGTGACAGGTCAGCCGCACCCCACATGGAGTCAAGGCGACGCAGGAACAGGTCAGAGGCTCCCAAGATCCCAGGGTGGGAGCCACGGTCAAGCCCACATGTGCCAAGCTTTCCAGTCTCTGCAGTCGGCTCACCGGGGAGGCCATGCCGTGATCTCTCATCGGCACATGGGGAAACTGAGGCTCAGAGGGAGGACGGGTACTGTTCCCTGTGGGGAGTGTGGGAAGGGGCAGGCCCTCCCCCCCACAGCTGCCCCAGAGCTGACCAGGCAGCACCCACCTCCCTGAAGTCACAAGGGCGTGGCTGTGGAGGGCTCTGGTGGTTTGGCTGGGGTGCAGGGCCACGGTGGGGGGGATCCCAGCTGGGCACTCAGTGGCCTGTGCAGATGGAGAAAGATGGGCTCCCTGGAGCGGGAGCTCAGGAATACTCCGGGAAGCAGGCCAGCGGGAGCACGGGGCCGAGACCTCACTGGGGTGAGAGAGGGGCTAGGTGGGCACTGGGAACTCTGCTTTCTGGGAGCAGGTATGACAGCCAGACGGGACCTAGGACCCTGCAAACACACACCTTTAAGTCAACCCAAACTCTCTCCCAGAGAAGTGCTGGTAGCAGAGCCCGCTTCTGAGTATGGTAGGTGGGACTTGGCTTTGTCCCTACAGCAGGAACACCTGTAGGTCGTTGGGTCCTCTTTTGTTTGGGGAGTGGGTCGAGGAGGAAGCACGGTGCGCCGGCGGGGTCGGGAGGGGAGATCTCAGGGTAGAGCCCAGCATGGTGGGACAGGCTGCATGGTGGGCGGTGCGAGCCCAGCGCCCACAGCGACCGTTGCGGTCCCAGAGGTCACACCTTTGACATCCACCGGCTGACAGCAGATTTACCCAAGGCCCGTCCGCGGTGCTCGAAGTGTCACCCGGTGCACAGTCGGGGCTCCAACAATCCCCGCAAGTCTCTTACTCATCAGGAGGAGGACAGGATGCCTTCACCTCCTTGCTGTGGGGTCCCTGAGGGGTGCTGCAAAAAGGACCCACACGTCCGTGATCTCCCACAGGTGGCACGCACCTGCACACCTGGCTAGGACCCCCTCAAGAACGCCAGGGCCGCCCACAACAGTGGAAACAGACAAATGGGTCTACTCAAAAGCTTTGCACAGCAAGGAAAACCATCAACTCAATGGAACGGCAACCTACAGAATGGGAGGAAGTATTTGTAAATCATTTATCTGATAAAGGGTTAATATCCAAAACACGTAAAGAACTCATATAACTCAACAGCAAAAAACCCCAAATCTGATTAAAGAATGCACAGAGGACATGAACAGACGTTTTTCCAAAGAAGACATCCGATGGCCAACAGACGTGTGGAAAGATGCTCAGCATCACTGATCATCGGGGAAGCACAGATCAGAACCACGATGAGACTCGGCCGCACACCTGGGAGGACGGCGAGACTCAGAGAAGAAACGACAAACTGGCGAGGGTGTGCAGGAAGAGGAGCCCTCGTGCGCTGTCGGTGGGAATGCAACGGGTGCAGCCGCCGTGGAGAACAGCGTGGAGGGTCCTCACACAGTCAAACACAGAGCTGCCCTAGGATCCAGCAATCGCACTACCGGGCATTTACCCAAAGAGAACAAAAACGCAAATGCGAAAAAAGCCATGTGCACTCCTATGTTTACTGTGACATTATCTACAACAGCCAAGATATGGAAGGAACGCAGGTGTCCCGCTGTAGACACACGATGGGGCATCACTCGGCCATAAAAAGAATGAAATCTTGCCATTTGTGACGACATGAGTGGACAAGGAGGGCGTTAGGCTAAGTGAAGTCAGTCAGTCAGAGAAGGACACGTGCTGGAACCTAAGAATAACCAGTTAAACAGAAACCGAGCTCGTGGATACAGGGAACAGGTTAGCAGTCGCCCGAGCGGGGGAGGGGGTGTTGGCGGAACAAAGGAAGGGGTCAGGAGGCACAAACCTGCAGTTATCAAGTGAGTAAGTCACGGGGATGCGATGGACGGCACGGTGACTGCAGGTAATAACCCTCTACCACATATTTGAAAGCAGCTAGAAGACAGGCTATTGAAAGCGAATCATTTCATCGCACACCTAAAACTGATATAATACTGTAATTATACGTTAATGAAAATATTCCTAATTCTAAGTATTCCATATCTAAAATAAAATTGGATTTGATTTTAAAAAGAAAAAAACGACCTGAATGCCAGGGGTGGCGACAGAGAGAGCTGGGGTCTGGTCAGAGTCAGGAGACGAGGACCGTGACATCCGATGAGGCAGGGGGCCCTTGACTGAGCTCCCCCGTCAGGGAAAGATAATCCAGCTAGAGGGCTGGACTGGGGTTCGCGAACATCTGAATAAAGGGACTGGGTCAAAGCTAGTGTTCGCAGAGAGGTCTGACCTCTGTGAGCTGACCCGTGCCCCCCAGTGCATATGCTGGAGCCCTTAGCTTCAGCTCTGCATGGAATGTGACCTTATTTGGAAATAGGGTAGGGGCGCCTGGCTGACTCCGTTGCTAGAGCTTGGGGCTCTTATCTCGGGGTCGTGAGTTCAAGGACCACGTTGGGCGTGGAGACTACTTAAAAAAAAAAAAAAAGAAATAGGATCATCGCAGATGTAATTACTTGCGATAAGCCGGAGCCCATGGGTCCCTAATGCAACATGGCTGGTGTCCTTACAAGGGGGAAGTTTGGACACCAACGTACGGGGAGAGCGCTGTGTGATGCTGGAGCAGAGATGGGGTGATGCACCCACAAACTAAGAAGCCCCAAGGGTTGTCAGCAAACACCAGATGCTGGGAGAGCCTGGAAGGGACCCTCAACCACGGCCTCAGAGGGAACCAGCTCCGTGCACACCTGGTCTCAGACTTCCCACCTCCCACCCGGTCTGAGGCCCCCCGGAGGGCTGGTATTTGTTCCGGCAGCCCCAGCAAATTAAAACAGAAGCAAATGTGCCAATATCGTCAACTGGCAACTGAGGGTAAATGGTGTTCACTGCTATGTTCTTGTGACTTTTCTGTATGTTTCAGACATTTTTCAAAATTATAAGTTGAAAGAGTAACTAAAACAAATCTCGCTTCAAAAGACATATCATGGGCTGTGCTCACAGTTTTTAGAACTGATCAGACTGAATGCTCAGTACAAGGCAGGCCTCAGTGTCCCCGGCCGCAGGTAAGACCACGGCTGCTCAGTGAGATGAGATGACTTGCCAAAGGTCGCAGCAACCATGCTTTCATTTGAACTCAAGGCTGTCCCATTCCAAAGCCTATACTCTTCCTTACTCTCGTTCACCAGGATAGGGGATAGTCCATAAAATGCAAGAAAAACGTGTACATAGGGAGGTATGGGGGGAGACATCCATGGGAATGACCAAAATAAGTACAGTGAATAATGAATTAGGAAGGGAAAGAGATGGCTCGGAATCTAACGTCCCCGCAGCCAGGAGCGCCCCAGTCTGGTGGAAGAGGAGGAGGCTGACCCGACATACGGTATTGGCAACGTGGAGTGCTCAGGGCTGAGATGGGGAAACTGAGGCATGCTGAGTCACAAGCAGGTGCCTTGGACTCTGGAGAGCAGCTGCAGAATCTCGTTCTCATCTTCCCCTGCTTTGGGAAGGGGTCCTGGTGGGTCGTGGGCCACCAGGGGTGAGTCAGGGCCCCCCTTTATGCCTCGGTTCTCCCTCCCGGGGTGACCCCATGCCTCTGCCTCTGTGCCTGGGCTCCCCCGCAGGGGCACCTTTTGGCCACATGCTCTTGGACCGCCAACCTCAGCTCTGAGTTTCCTCTGCTGATCCTAAGAGTGGCCTACAGACCTTCCTGGAGAGCCAGGCCAGGCTGGGGAGGAAATGCAGGGCAGCTGGTTGTACACACCATTGCCCAGCAGGCCCGGGAGAGGCACCAAGACTCCAGGATGGGCAGCCCCAGTGGGGACCTCGTCGTGGTCCTTCCAGGGGCCATGACACCTCCCAGCCCAGTGAGGTCCACAGGAGAGACCCTGGGCCCACCCCAGGGACACACCTTCCCCAGTGTTCCCATCTGTACAGTGCCAGCCAGGCATAGTAGCCAAGGACAAGGGCAGCCAGGCCCCTCTCTCCGACCATCAGATTTCGACCAGGGGCCTGCAGGGCCTGCCTGGTGGTAGACGACCTGTGCAAGGGGGCTAGGGGCCAGGGCCCCTTTGTCGGAACCCGCCATGGATGCTCACAGCCATACCCAGGCACTATACACCCAGGAGTCTCGTCCAGAGACCCCAGGCCCCCAGCATGTGGGTTGGATAGGTGAACAGTGTCCACCTGAATGGTCACACTTCTGATATAATCAGGGAAATGTCTCTTGGCCATCCAGCCTGGGGCCTTGCAGAAACAGTGAGTCCCTTGGGGGGCTGGTCCCATCCCCAGGAAAATATGAGGCATCTGGGTTGAGGTCTGGGGCTCTGGTCAGCCCAGCCCTATCATCCTACAGAGTGGTAAGCCTGTCCCACAGGACGCTGAGGAACAGCTGGGACATTCCTGCCTGCTCATCAGCGAGGGCTGGACTCAGCACCAAGTGAGGCAGGCAGGCGCCAGCACAGACCCCTTCCTTTCTACCTGCCAGGGACCAAGAGCGAGAGGTCTTCCCTGAGACCTGACCCCGTGCCACCCTGCCCTGACCCCATGCCACCCAGACCTGACCCACGTACCTAGGAGCCATCCTGGCCACCAGCCTAGCTGCAGCACGGCCCAGACCAGCGGCCAGGGCGCCCGTGGGGCCCCCATGCCCAGAGCGCCAGCCGGCCTCGCCTGACAGTCTCCTCCTCCCCTGCTCCGACAGAGGTGTGAGCGGAAGGGAAACTGTCCCGGGTTAGGACGGAGGGACACGCCCCAGCCCCGCCCCCTCTTCCTCCTCCTCTTCCTCCACGCGGGTGGAGATTGGAGGGGCGTCCTAGAGAGACTGGGGGACAGAGGGGGAGAGAGATGGGGGGGAGACAGAGTAGGGGGTGGGGAAGGGGGATGGGCAAGAGATAGAAATACAGAGGGTAGAGATAGAGAGAGGGAGGGAGAGAGGCAGAGGCAGATGGAGGAGGGGGAGGCCCGGCCGCCCCTCCTCCGCTGTGGGGTCTCTCCATCAGAACAATTTGTCCCGCCCTCATTTGCTGTGGCTTCTTCCCCTTTCTGCTGGGGCTGGTGAGGGATTCTGGGCCCGCAGTCCTCCCCTCCCCCAGCCATCCTCCTGCCCTTGGGATTTTGGTTGTCTGGGTTCAGGCTCCTGGGGCTGCAGTGAGGGGTGGGCTCAACCCCATGCCCACCTTGTCCGCTCTTGAGGGCTTGAACCCACCACACTCTGCCACTGCTGGGGAGGGTGGGGGCATGGCCACTGCCAAGGGTGCGCCCGTGCCCCCAGGGCTGCAAGGCCACCCCACTGGGGCAGCTGAGGGTCTGCCTGAGCCCCGGGGCTGGGTGGGGCTGGGTCCGGGCATTTCCACGTAGGCCTCCATGAGACTCCTCCCCTCCGGTCCTGCCCCAGGCCTCGGAGGGACCTGACCCTGCGGTTGGGGGGAGGGGGGAGGGGCTGCTGCAGGAGGTCTGGCACCCCCCTCCCCCCAGCTTCAGGGGGCCTCCTGGCGGCCCGTAGGACATCCAGCGCTGGGGGCTTAACCTGCCGCGCTGCTCCCCGGCCCCCCGCCAGCCGCTCCCCCAGCGCTGGTCAGCCCCGGGGCGGGGGCGGTGCTGGCCCGGGGTCTCCGCACGTCGGGCCCCGCCGGCCGCGGTGGGTGTGCTGTAAGCGGTTCGCGGTGATGAATGGAAAGTGGGAGAGGAAACTGCTGACGCCGGCACCCCGAGCCCCGTGCGTGGGTCTCAGCCCGGAGCGGCCCGACAGCTGGCGCCGCCCCGGCCCCATTCACACTCGGGGCTCGGCTGCCAAGGGAAAACATTAAAGAAAACTGAAACGGTGGAAAAAGAGCATCAAAGATGGTGTCTGCAGGCGAGGGCGAGCAGAGGAAGCTTCGGCGGTGAGCGCAGGGCCACTCCCCGAGCAGGCGCGGCCGCGTGGGCGGCTGGTGGGCGGGGCGCGGCCCGGGGGGGGGGGCTCCGCAGTGCGGGCACCCTCCGCACAGGTGTCTCCTGGTGCGGGGCCCGGGGCTGGGGACGTGGGTCACGTCAGGCTCGGGGCTGCCGGGCGCCCAGCAAGGCTCGGACCGGTGGGCACCTGCCCCTGGCGCCCTGCACTTTGAAGCCTGAGGCTCTGTGCGGGGTCACATGCTGCCCTCGGAGGCCTGGGGCTGGAGGGGCCAGTGGGGCAGTCTGGGGGGGGGTGTGCTCCGGGATGGGAGACCACAGCAGACACCCCCCCCCCCCCCCCCCCCCGCCCAGCCACACCAGCTGGGATTCCTCTGCAAGAGCTTGGGTGCATGTCCAGAGATGGTCGCCAGAGAACATGGGGATGCACCGTGCCCCTCCTTGCCCACCACCCTCTGTGGCTTCCTTTCTCCTCCCTCCTAGCTTTTTACCCCTCCCTCCCGCTGACGTCCCTTGGGGTGGTGGGCTGGGTGCAGGGCCCACTCAAAAGCTGGAAGGGGCACTTGTGCCCTGGGAGGATTGGGTCAGCAGGCCGATATGGAGACACAGGAGGGCACAGAGACTGTGCAGGCTGGAGAGGGAAGGGGTCACAGCCTGGAGGAGCCTCACACCCCACCCCGGGGTGGGCAGGACCAGCAGGTGATAGCATCAGAGCTTGGGGAGGAGGCTGGAACAGGTGGGAGAGGGGACAGGAGTCCCAGGGACTGTCGGGGTACTGTACTCCCAACGGGGGCTCCCCACCACTTGTCAGCACACTTTCCCCCAAACACATACTCTTCTTACCACACTGTGCCCCCAAACACGCTGTCCCCATCACACAGTGTCCCTGTCACACTCACTGTCCCCACTGCTTACTATTCAAACCACATACTGTCCTCATCACACACACTGTCCCCCCAAGACACACGGTCCCCACAGCTTGCTGTTCAAACCACACACTGTCCCTGTCACACAACACTGTCCCCTTCCCTCACCATCTTTCATTAGGGACAGGACAGGCTGCCTGGCTGGAGGGAAGGGCAAGGTCATGGTCCCGTGGGTCCCCATCCTGTGTCCCCTGCTGGCTGGCCCTCTCCTCCCTGCCGTGTCCTGTTTTCACCCCTTTGGGTTTGGGGTCCCAGCTGGGGTTGCCCGTCCCTGTCCCCACTTGTAACCAGGCATCAAGGACCACCCAGGACCCCCAGTTCATGGGATCTCTGATGAAGAAGGATGTTGTGTGTGGTCACTGAGGTAACTGTAGGTTTTCTTGCAGTCTTGGAAATAGCAGAGAGCCAGCCGTTCACACGTGGCTCAGGCTGTCGGTAACATGTTGCACAACCAGCCCTGAAATCACAACCAGGATGCCGACACCGGTGCCGTGTCCGAGCACATTCAGAGTTCCCATGGGTGGTTCTCGTGTGTGTGTCGTGTGGCCACCGTCAGCCCTGCGATGAGCCGACCCTCCATCACATGGGAGTCACCGGCCCTCCCTCCTGTCCACCCATCCCCGCCACTGCAGGCCTCCATGTCGCACACCGCCACGCCTTGGGGTGATCTGGCGTGTGGCCTGTTGGGGTGGGTTTCCTGTGGCACGACCCTGTCCACCTTTCTTGCACGGCCTGTGTGCGTGTCTCCAGCAGACCCCTTTTTGTGCCCGTACCGCGCTTTGTGGCGGGCTGAGGCCTGGGATGGGGCTGAGACTCTCAGGGGGTCTGGCGCCGCAGCCTCTGTCCCGCGTGCTCCGTGCCGTGTGCCCGTGTTCCTGTGGCCGTGTGCACTCTCTGGTGAAGCCCACCACCCAGCTGCTTCCCGCCGGAAGCTCCGGAGGCCTGGAGGGTGGAGGGTCGTTCGCAAGGTGGGTGCCACTCTTTCTGTCTCTCAGCAGGGTCTGTTCTCGGGGCTGGAGAAGCTTCCTGCCTGGGCCCTCCCACCCTCCCCGTCTGAGAAGAGGAGTCTAGTTTCCAAGGTGCCAGCCCAGCGGTGACGCCAGGCAAGGGTGCGCGGGCGGGCGGGGGAGCCGAACATGAGCCAGCACGATGGAAAGTGGGGGAGAGGGGGATCCCCCTGCGCTTTCCCGAGGCAGCAGCCCAGTCACAGGGAAGTTTCCATTTATGGTAAAACACAGGAAGCAGAAGGATCATCCTGAAACTGCCTCTGAGAGGCAGGGAGGTGATGTCACCCGGCCCGGCCCGACCCGACCCGGTGTGGCCCTGGAGGCCGCGGCAGGTTCACTGCGATTTCTGAGGTTGGAACAGGAAATGGTTAATAGTGTTTGCAAATAAAAACTTTTTGTTCTAGCCTGTTTTTGAAGCATTTCCCAGAAGTTAGAACAGAGCACCCCAGTTATCTGCCCAATTTAAGCGCCCCGTTGTAGAGGTCTGACCGACTCTGACGCCGTTTATTGTGCACAGGGGTAGCGACGGCCGGCTTGTCCGGCAGAATCCCAGCTTCCCTCCTCCCGTCGTCAGCGTCCTGGAACGCCGCTGTTTAAACGTGAACTCGGGGTTCACATTTCCACACGTGTTTGTGCGTACACGGGCGTTCACGTGGACGTGTTCCCGTGCACGTGCCTACTCTGTGTGTGAGATGTGTGTCCGGTCCACCTCACACCGTGGACGCTGCCCGGGCTCCTCGCCGGCTGGTCACCGAGGGGGTGCAGGTGCAGCCTGGGAGGCCACGCCGCCAGGCTGCCCCGGTGTGCGCGCAGGCGGCCCCCTGCCCCCTGGGACGGCCACGCTCCATACGGTGGACGTGGGCGAGGGCGGGTCCCCCTGCCCCGCTCTGCACACACCTGCTTATTTCAGTGGAGACGTGAAAACAAACTGCACCAGTGGGAGGACACTGAACTGTCAAACCAAGCTGTTATTAGACAGCTATGTCTTTATCCTTCGTGAAATTGCCATGTGGCCGCTTAGTTACGTGGCGAACACACTTAGGCAAAGATGTGTGCGGCCAAGTGCCAGCCACCGGGCACCGCCAGCCCTGAGATCCCTGTCCTTCCCTTCAGGGCCCAAGGTCGGTCTCTGCGGCTCTCACTGTTCCTTCCAGGGCGAGCCCCCACCCCACCAGCGCTTGGCTGACATGCCTGGCCCTCAGCTGGGCAGCAGCCAGGCTGATGCCAGAGACGCCAGAGCGAGGAACTTGGGGGGATGGCGGGGTGGGAGGGTGGGAAGAGCCTGTGGGAGCAGAACGCTGGACCAGGGTCTGCCGCGGCGTAGACGCTGCCGTCTCAGCCGCCGACTCCAGGGCCCCCACCCACCCACCCGCAGCCCAGAGACACACACCTTGCCTGCATGCTGGGGACTGGGCCTGGGGTCTGCCCAGTGGCCTGAGTCCCTGGAGCTGAGGTTTGGGGGAGCTGGGTGAGCCCAGTGCCATTATTTCCACCTGATTTTCTCTCCTTGTCTGTTTGTCTCTCTCAACTTCTCTCCTTCCAGACACACAGAGTGGGGTCCAGTCGGCTAGCTGGCCTTGAGCTGGACCCTGGGATGCCCTCCTTTCCCAGCCTGGCTTCCAGCTTTGGCTCCTTTGCTGTGCTGTCCTGTCCCAAAGTTGGTACTTCTCTGGTCCAGTATGGCATGGACCAGCTTTGGGGGAACCAGCCCAGGCCACGCCCAGGCCCAAAGGGGGACAGAGGCTCTGAGCATCGTCAGCTACAGGAGACAGTCCTCATGGCTCATCGGGGCTGCTTCGTCTGCTTTCAAACGCTCCACCTGGAGGCCACCCAGGGATGAGGGCTGACCCCGCCTTCCGGCTGCCTTCTCCAAAAGCTGAACTCAAGAAGGTGAGTGCCAGGCAGGTGGGTGTGAGCCAAAAGGAGAGTGTCCATGGGGGACAGGAGAGCGCTGTCTCTGTCAGGTGGGCAATAGCGTTGAAGCAGTGCTGGTGCCCTGGCACCACTCTCCGTCCCAAGCCCAGCCCATTCTGGAGTCATCGATGCGTCGGGGAGGCTGGTCAGAGTGGTGGGCAGAGGGTGGAGGTCGGAGTTGGGGGGAGGGGTTGCTAGCAAGCCTCATTCCTAGAATCCATGTCGGAGGGACCCGTGTCCGCACAGGTGGACCACACACAGCCGACCAGTTTCAGGGTCACGCCAGGCCCCTCGGGCGTCGGCCGAGCAATGTGCGTGTTCTGCTTCATCCATCGTCCCCTCTGGTAAAGAAGTCAACCGTTAGCTGACCGCGTCGTAGCTTTTGCAGAGAGCTTGGTTTGTGGGTTTGAGGGGACGGATAAATGGGGGTGTGGAAAGAGGCATGTGGAGGCTGACTTCTCTGGGGTCTGCCACCCATGTCTTTGGAGCGGTCTTCTGGGAGAGGTGTAAGAAAGTTCCTGAGCAAGGAGATTATTTTTGGGTGGTCGTGGTCAGTCATGGTACCATGACCTCCCTAAACTCAGAGGCAGGTGGTGGCCTCTGGAGCAGAGGAGGCTGCGGGTGGGCTGGGCAGACGGAGTTGTGGTACTGCTTGGGCAGAGTGCAGGTCCCACACCCAGCACGGTGTGGGAGTAGTCATGGTGCTGGGCCCAGAGAGCCCACGTGGAGAGGGAGAGCTCTGCAGACCTCCGCAGACCAGGCTAAGGCCCTCCCCTCGGACCCCTGCATGGCCACGTGACCGGGACCACACGCATGCCCGCCCACATACAGTGGCCCTCGACCAACCAGCAAAACCCAGGGCCTTAGGCACAGCTCCAGCATATCAGTTAGCATTGCTGGAACTGGCTGTCTGATGAGCCAGAAAACCCAGAACACAGGGTCTTACGATAAGCCTTATGATAATCGGGAGCGGGATGTTTACTTCTCTCTTGAACAATAAACCCAGAAGTAGGCAATCCTGAGGTGGTACAGTGACTTCAACTGTCATCAAGGGTCCAGAGTCTGGCCTTTCTGCTTCCTCTGCACATGGCTTCCCTCCGCAAGTTCACCTCATGGTCCAAGGGGGCTGCAGGGGTGCCAGTCATCACGTCTGCATCAATGAACAGATGCAGGGGACAGTTCCGGGGGCGTGGGTCTTCCCCAGCTAGCTGGTCCCGCAGGACGGAGCCTTCCCAGGAGCACCTCCCAATAACTTCCTCTCCTGTGCTGTGAGGATGCTTAGCTGCAAGGCTGACAGATGGCACATAGTGGAGAGAGCCAAGAAGTTTCAGAAATGCAACAGGAAAAGGACATCCACTCACTTGCCAGGGTTAGCGGCAGACTGGACAAAGGTGAGCAGAGACTTGGTCAGTGGTTGAGAAAGGAGAAGGATCGTTCGCGTGCAGGTCAGAGAGACCGTCGTGGAGGCACAGGGGGTGAGTGGGGGTTTGGGGCACCACAGGGGGTAAGGCCAGCGCGGGCAGAGCATTTGCTCTAGGCTCTGAAGGTGTGGCCTCGCTTCCCACACTGGAGCTTCTGGGGGCCACCACCAAAGCCACAGGACCACAGCGCAGCCTCCGAAGCCCTCGAGGGGGGAAGAGAAAGACGAAACAGTGAACCCGCCCGGAGGCAGGGGAACGGGGACACGGGGACAGGTGGACGGTCCACCAGAGCAGGGGAAGGGCCCAGGAGCCCAGCTCCCGGGAGGGGTGAAGCGGTTGTTCTGAAGCCAGAGGGTGGTTGTCCAGCCGGCGCCAGGACCCTCACCTGGGGCGCACAGCAGCCCGTTCGCGTGCGTGGGTGGCGGCTGGTTGCAGTGATGTTTCCGTCCGCCCGGGGGAGGGCGGGGGGCCCAGACACACATGCACAAGATGTATCCTGCACGATTCCATTTACTTAAAGCCCAAAGCAGCAAAGGGAAGCATCTCCGGTCGTGGAGCTGGGAGGGGTCCCGGCCAGGCTGGCGGTGCCTCTGCACGGGAGGAGCCCACGGAGCATGGTGGGGCGCTGCCCTCAGGTGCCCAACTAGCCGGTGCAGTAACCGTGACGCCCTGTGTTGTGTTTCAGCCGTTGTTTACGTAAACGTTCTACGTTTCCAGCCAACATGAAGTTTGGAAAAAGCCCATGGGGGAATTTGCAGTGACGCATGTTCACTACACTTCCTCCCGGCCTCGTTCCCAATGGCAAAGAAGGCGCCCCGAGCGGTCAGGGACAGAGGCAGGGCACACACGGATGAGCTGCGGGCTGCCAAGACGGTAGACGCTTACACGCGGATGGGTGTGCAACGCCGTCCGCGCCATGCCATGTGCTGAAGAGGCCAGGCTGTATCATAATATGTTTAGTGTGATTTCCTGCTTGTGAAAAATGGATACAAAACTTTATACACACATGTGCGTGGAGACGCGTGTGGATGCCAGCGCCACGATGATTCTGTACAGTTTATTTTCTATTGTATGTTTTCCTTTGTGTTTATCTGTTTCTGGTTTTTCCTAAAATGAAAATATATCACTTGCGTAATAAAAAATATTCAAGGGGATAAGAAAAAAAGGTCTGTTTCTCATTTCTCGGAGACGAACCCGGTTGCCATGGAGACTGGACGGTTGTCAAGACGGCGATTGGCTGGTGAGGATGCAGGATGTGGGACCCCAGGCTTCCTTGGAGCCGGAGCTGACGCAGCTGTCAGACTGCACTGCAGAGCCTGGCGCCAGCATGGACGGGGTGGACGTGTGGGCCAGCACCCTGGCCCAGCTGATGGCCAAGAGGAAACCCCAGGACACCTGGGAGCTGGTCCCCGAGGAGAACCTGGCCTC
This sequence comes from Ursus americanus, assembly GCF_024610735.1. Lineage (NCBI taxonomy): Eukaryota > Metazoa > Chordata > Mammalia > Carnivora > Ursidae > Ursus > Ursus americanus. Next base: position 107,469,452 of record NC_142127.1, read on the forward strand.
CGGGCACATGGAGGGCGGCGGTTTTCAGTACCGACTGAGGGGGCTTTCCAGGTGTGCTATGGGGGGGGGGGGGCTCCTCTGGGGTGCTGGGCGGGGGTTGCTGAAGGTGCTTAGCCACCGGCTCGGTCGGCCCTGAGTCCGGAGCCCAGGCTGGGTGCAGTCCAGCCCCTTGTGGGGCGGAAGGGGGGCCATGCATCCAGCCGGCTCTTGGCCCCCAACAGGTAGGTGGGCTGGGTGTTCGTTCTCCTTCCTGGGAGGTGGAGGTGTGGGGGAGCCCCCTCTGTTCAGTCCCTCAGTGCTGGCCATCCCAGTCGGAGCCCTGCAGAAGCGGGGGGGGGTGGTGGATGCTGGGGGGTGACGCTGCCACCCGCGCGTGACAGGCTTGTTTGCTCACCGCAGCATCTCCTGGTTTCCATGGCAGCACTGACGGCCAGAGCAGGGGGTGGGTAGGTGCCTGTGCTCAGGCCCCACCTTGCAGAGGGCCCTGAAGGAAGGGAGGCCCAGAGAGGGGGGAGCTGTGTCTGGCCTGGGCTGCGGGCCAAGCAGGGGCCAGGCTCGCAGCCCCGGTGTCATGGGGGTCACCGTGTGAGCCCCGTTCCTCACTGTCATGGTGACAGCAGCAGGGATGGGCCAGGCCTGCAGGGACCCCACCCAGCCAGGCATCCTCTGCCCTCCAGGGGCCTGCTGGGAGGTGGGACCGTGGGGGAGGGGGCCTCACGGACGGGTCACCACGGGGATTCTGTGCGTAGCCACCCTTTGACACAGACGCCACAACTCCCAGTGTCTGAAACCCCTGGGGCCAGGTGTTCAGCGGGATGCTGGGTTTCCCAGGTGTTAGGAGAATCAGCCCTCGGTGTGTCTGAGAAGCCCCTGTCCCCACAGCCAAGCTGGAGAACCGCCTTCAGGGCATAGAGGAGGGTCACAAACACTGTCCCAGTGCCTTTCAGCTTTCATACAGATAGAGACACCAGGGAGTTGGGGGGGGGGCGGGTCTCAAGGCACCGTCCCACGTTCTGCAACACAGCAGCCACTGGTCACACGTGGCCTTGGATTACATTGAAATGAAGTTGAAAATTCAGCTCCCCAGGGCACTAGCCGTGTCCAGCCACCTGTGGCTGCGGGCTGCTGGCTGGGCCGTGCAGATGGAGCCCACCCTCAACATCACGGGAAGTTCCATGGGATGGTGCTGCCTGGGAGACGCTGGGTGGGTTTCCCATGTGTGTGTGCATGTGGTCCCTCGTCTGTGACCAAGAGAGGGCCCACCTGCCTGGCCTGGGGCACGTGGCTGCAGAGGCCCCGGACCAGCACCTTCTTCAGCCCCAGTGGTGCATGGCAATCTTGCGCCCATGTCTGGAGCCAGAGTGGACCAGTCGAAGGGGCTCATTCGCCATTGTCCTGGGAGCCCCAAGCCCCTCCCAGCTCTCCCCTGCCTTCTGTGTCCCAAGATTCTTCCACTCAGTTTATCTCTCGTTCTCTCTGTGGGGATGGGGCTCTTCCTTCCAGGGCCTCCCCAGGCTTCTCTGCACAGCAGGACAGACACCTGCTTCCCCTCTTGTGGGTATCCACAGGGCGGTGTCTGGCTCTTGGTGACATGTCCTCAGGACAACGAAGCCCGAGTCACAAGATGGAAGGGCAGCAGAAGGCGGCAGCAGGGGCAGTGACCTCCTGCAGGTGTCAGGCCGGGCTTCAGCCCCGAGCGGGCTTTTGGTGCCAAACCGAGGAGAAGGCATTTGCTTTTTGGCTTTTCAGATCACGCGCTGCAGGCAAGGGGCGTCCGCCTGCGGAAGGGGTCTCGGGGTTCCGGGGCTTGTGTGGGGCCAGGGCCGTGCCCTCCCCTCCGCTCACTGCCGCCTCTGTCCTCCCCACCCCCAGGCTCCAGTGCGGTCGCTGCCAGTGGGGCTGGTCCTCGGCCCACGTGCACATCCTCTTCCACACGTGTCTGGATGAGGACAGCCGCCTGGGGCTGGTGAAGATGCGCCTCTGGGGCCAGCGGTGCCGGCTGTGCCCGCCGGACGCCCAGGGAGAGTGCCAGGTGAGTCTGCTGAACGTCCGGCTCTTCCTCAACAAGCTGGTCCTGTTCATCATGCAGAAGTGCTATGGGGAGACCCTCAACTCAGACCAGTGCCCTGAGATCTGCTTTGGCGAGCGCTGTGAGGCCTGTGACCTGGGCGTTTGCTTCTTCCAGAAGCCCCCAGACCCGGCCTGGGGGCCCGAGGTCAAGAGCCCCGCCACCATCAAGGGCAGGTACACCTTGTACGGAGGTGGCGACCTGGCCACCCCCGCCGCCGGCAAGCAGCTGCTCACCCTTGGCAGCGGGCCCGTGGTCGACCGCGCCAGGGGCTACACCCCCAACTCCATCACCATCCCCCTGTCCGTGTCCGACTTCATCAGGAACCCGATTTCCGAGAGCAGCGACTTCTTCGGCCAGGACGACGACATCGTCACCGTCCCCTTCTCCCTCGTGGGTGTGCGTAGGGACAAGGGGCTCGCCGCTGGTGCCCAGGGCCGTGTCGGCCCGGGGCCCGGCTCCCTCCCAACGGCTGACCCCAGCGGGGCGCTCATCATCGCCAAGGGCTCCATCTACTTGCCCGCCAGTTCCGCAGCCACGCCCAAGGGCCGCGGCGTTCCGGTGAACATCAAGTGCCCCATCCTCCACGGCAGAGGCCTCGTCATCAGCAGCATCAAGCCCTTCGAGCTGAAGGGCTTCATCTTCAAAGGCCGAGGCTCCCTCTCCAGCCCCACCAACGCGGGGAAGGGCTCTGACGGCAGCACTGCTGGGAGCGGCCCGCGGCCGGTGTCCTACATCATTGGCCTCACGGATGATGGAGAGGGCTCCATCACCTTCCCCTCGTCTCTGGCGAACGTCATCAGAGATGACTCCTTCCCCTACGTCGACGGCTCCGTCACCTTCCCCTTCATCTTTACTGATGAAGACAAAGGCAAGAAGCCTCCCGCCCACGCCAGCCAAGGCGAAGAGAAGGAGGGCGGTGGGGACGGCCCTGCCCCCGCTGGCCGTGAGCCCCTTCCAGGGACCCGCACCCGGAGACCCGTCACCATCAGCGAGGGCTCCATCACCATCCCCTTCTCCGTCTTCAACATCATAAAATACAAGGGCCTCGGCTCCATTGCCAGTGGCCGCCGGAGCAGCGGCCCGGCCCCGCATGGCCATGACAAGAAGAGGAGGCAGCCGAGGGCCAGGCTCCGCAGGTCGGGCTCCGAGTCCGGCTGGGAGGAGGACTTGTGCTGGGACGACGGCTGGTGCGCGCCGCGATTCGACCCCTACGAAGAAGTGTGGATCTGGGTCTCCGTGACGGTCTGCATCCTCTGGATCGCGTACCTGTACAAGTCCAGCCCCTGACGGCCAGGCCGGCCCCCGGCAGAGCCGCCAGGCAGCGAAGTGGTGCGGCCCAGCCCCCGCCCGCACCCCCGGGCCCCCGGGCCACCCCTGCCCACCCTCCCCGAGCTGCGGCTTCCGCGTGGGGGCCCTCAGCCTTCTCCTCCCCCTCCTGCCCCCGTTGTGCTGTCTGTTGGCGTGAGTCGTGGCTTCGTGGATGTCCACACTGATTACCCGCCACACTGCCCACGCGTGTTCCAGGCGCTTGTCTGTGTGAGTGTTACGACCCAATAAAATAAAAGTCAAAAGGAAAAAGCCACACAGTGTGCTTGGGTTGCGAGGATGCCAACCCCCAGGAGAAGGTTTTGAGGTGGGAGGGTGTGGTGGGCACATCGCTGTCCCCGTCAGTCCCAGTGGGGAGTGGATCACATGCACTTCTTCCCCCGACGGCTTCTGGATTCCTGGTGGGGTTGACGGGACAAGGCGCCCAGGCCAGCCTGTGCTGAGTCCCAGCACCGCACAAGCAGCGTTCCCGGGTGCTCCCACGGGATTTTCCTGGAGCAGGTGGCTTGCCATTCTCCCCCCGACTCCGGGTAAAGATGAAAGCCCCCCCTGAGCCTTGGCTGGTGACCCCCCCAGCATGCATCTTTACCGAAGATGTCCCCCCCCCGGCCCCCCAGCTGGGAAGGCACATCCTGCCCAGAGGGGAGGGGCCGAGACCCAGCACTACCAGCCCCCGGGACCGTGGACACCTCCAGCTCTGATGTGGTTTGAGAAATGCTGTCCACACCAGAAGTCAGAACCCTCCTGTCAGTCAGTCACACTCTGGATTTCCGTCTTCAAAGACCACGTCTAAGGGGGAGGGGGTTGGGTTGCATGGTTCCCAGCCAGGTGGGTGTATGGCAGGGGGACTCGGCTGTGTCAGGCCTCCACGCTCTCTTCTTCTAGGCAGGGCCTGGCCCCCAGGGCCACAGGGAGGTTGGGCTTTGTCTGGGGGGACCCTGGGGTCAGATGAGAGGGTCTGGGGAAGCCTTGCCTTGTGGGGGTGGGATGAGTGTATGGAAACCTTTGTCCAGGGCTGTCTAGCTGCCCCGAGGCCTGACCTGGATCCTACAGGACCCTGTTGGGGAAGGTATGGGGAGAGGGTGGGCACTGCTGGCGGGGACAGAGGAGTGCAGGTACGCCTTTGAATGTCAGCACTGGGACGTCATGTCCAGTCCCGCACACCTGCTCCCAGAAACCCAACAGACACCCGCACCCGGAAGGTTCCACCCTCCACTGAGGGCCACGCCTGTGTGGGACGCAAGGCCTACAGAGCTCTGCCAGCCCTCCCAGGAGCCGTTGGGATCCGGGAAAGACCTAAACCCAGACTCTCCAGGTCCCTGTCTACACTGGGTGGGACCCTCACTGTAAGGGCAGGACCCACTGCCCACCCTCAGGGTCCTGTCTACACCAGGTGCGAGCCCTCTGTCCTAGGGCAGGTAGCGCCTTGGGTGTCCCATCTACCCTGGGTGTGAAGACCTAACTGGGTGGCTGGGTAGGGGTGTGCCTGGTGAGGAAGGCCTGGCTCTCTGGTCCCCACACGGGGGTCCCCGCCCCACTCACTGGCTTTCCCTGGAAATGGGTGTTTGGGGGACTAGTGCCGATCGTGGGCACTGCACCTGGACTCTCTCCAGGGACGCTCTACCCGCAGTCGTGGGGGTCCCAGGGTGGGGTGGACCCCGTCCTGAGGAACCTCCCTTTGGGTCAGCCCCTGGCGACCGTCCCCACCCTCATCCATGAGGGGCTGGTCAGAGGAGCCTGCCCCTTCCAGAAGACCCCCTCTGGAACACTTTCCGCTGCTCAGGGACCCTGCCCACCAGGTCCACACTGGGAGGGGGTTAATATCTGAAACGGGTCTCCAGCCTCGTGTCTCTTCTGATTGAGGGATCCAAGCCAGGCCGCCCTGGTGGGAGTAAAGACGTGGGGGTCCGCCTGGACCCTCTGCCCCTCTGGCCACATTGGGCCCTCCCCATCCCCGCCCCCTTCTCCAGCCCCTGCCCCCAGATGCCGCTAAGCCGTCCCCTCCTCCGGCCCCTGGCAGCCCGCGCTGTCCTGCGGCGCCCCCGTGTGGCCGCTGGTGGGCCGCGCAGCCCTGCGCCGGGGGGATTGATGGCAGCTGTTCTGTTTCTGTTTAATCAGACGCTTTTGTTAAAACCCAGCAAACTCCAGCCATCATCAGCATCATTAACATTAGTCTTTATGAGTAGTTAAATTTCATTAAATCATTAATAATTAATTCATTAAGATCTAAGTTTCATCAGGGGCGCCTGGGTGGCTCAGTTGGTTGAGAATCTGTCTGACTTGGTTTCAGCTCAGGCGTGATCTCCGAGTCCTGAGATCCAGCCCCGGGTCAGCTCCGTGCTCAGTGGGGAGTCGGCTCGGGATTCTCTCTTTCCCTCTACCCCTCCCCCCACTCGTGCTCTCTCTCTCAAATGAATAAATAAAATATTTTTTAAAAAAGAACTAAGTTACATTAATAAAACTGACAGTGAATGCAGTATACGCACTTGGGGGGCAGACCCATATACAAGCATATCAGGTATGTCGAGCGCCACGTTTACCTTCATAATCATGGGAGTCTTCAGACTCACAGACACCAGCTAAAATGCCAAGGGCAAGCCTGGGACTCAAATCTAGGACAGCCCACACCCGAGTCCACACCGGAGCCCGCACCCGAGCCCGCACCCGAGCCCGCACCGGAGTCCGCACCCGAGCTCGCACCCGAGCCCGCACCGGAGCCCGCACCCGGAGCCCGCACCCGAGCCCACACCGGAGTCCGCACCCGAGCCCGCACCCGAGCCCGCACCCGGAGCCCACACCGGAGCCCGCACCCGAGTCCGCACCCGGAGCCCGCACCTGAGCCCGCACCTGACCCTGTACCTGAGTCTGCACCTGAGCGCACACCTGGCTCTTGAGCAGCCTGAATGACCAGGTTGGGTCTAATTCAGTATGATGTAGCAATAACTATTTTTGGGAACTCAACTGGTAATGGAGACATGGAATGTCTACAACATCTCGAAGAGAACCAAAGGCAGACACGTTTTAAATGCAATTACTGTTAGTTCAGCCAAAGTTGGGGGCCTCAAAGTGTGAACAGTTTCCTGATTTTTGCTAAATGTTCTGGTGAAGGGATGAATCACGCTTCCTGCACCCAGGGCGGTGGGCACAGTGACACGAGCTTCTCAAGCTGGGGAAGAAGCAAGGGCTCTGTCTGAGTTGAGGGAGGACTTCAAGGAGATCACCTGCAGGGCAGGGGTGAGGGGCCTCCACCAAACAGACCCTGATTAGCTGGGGACCCAGAACAGTCATGCCCTGCACTGGGACACAGGCAGTGCCCAGAGCACCTGCCCTGTCACGTGGCTGGATCCTGCAGGTACCACATGGCGTCGCCGGAGGCCTTCAGCAGGCAGCTGGGATCCCACTCTGCAAAGGGCACCAGCTGGATTCCTGATTTTGAGCTGCCCCACCTGAAGTCAGCCCCTGGTGAGGGGGAAGGGGGGATGGGGGGATGTCAGCCCCTGGTGAGGGGGAAGGGGGGATGGGGGGAAGTCAGCCCCTGCTTTCGGGGAAGGGATGATGGGGGGAAGTCAGCCCCTGGTGAGGGGGAAGGGGGGATGGGGGGAAGCCAGCCCCTGCTTTGGGGGAAGGGGGGATGGGGGAAGTCAGCCCCTGATGAGGGGGAAGGGGGGATGGGGGAAGTCAGCCCCTGATGAGGGGGAAGGGTGATGGGGGGAAGTCGGATCCCTGATGAGATGGTCCATCAGCACAGTTTGGACTTTGTGGGGACCAGGGGATACTTCACATCCAAGGGAGGGGAGGGCTGTGCACTGATGCCCCCGATGCTGTTTCTTGGTGGGAGGCATCAGCCGCACCTCTACCTTGAATCCCTGCAGACTCCAGAGCGAACCGCCATTTTAAAGGACTGGAGAGGCTGGAGGACCAAACCAGTAACAGGTAAGGAAGGAAGAGGGCCATGTGGTCTCTAGTCAATCAGAGTCACGCAGGGTCACTGGTTCACTGTGTGACCACATTCGCACAAACCTGCCGGCAGAGGAAGTTTGGGGCAGCTGGGGACATCGCGAAGTGTAGCCATGATTTCATAGTTGCGTTTTATACTCAGAGGTGCGCGGTGACGCTCAGAGTTAGGCGGTAGTACTCAGAGGTGCGCGGTGACGCTCAGAGTTAGGCGGTAGTACTCAGAGGTGCGTGGTGACGCGCACGTGGTTCTACGGCACCATTTTGGATTTGGTACCGTCTGGTGTGGGTTATGGAAAACCTTCCCACACTGTGGCAGGACGTGTCAGACCAGCATGTCCTGTCACTTCAGAAGGAACTGCAGATGGGCCGCACGGCTTTAGAGAACAGGGGAGGGTGTGCGTCACTGCCCGGCAGGGACAAGGCACCTCTCCGGTGCCCAGCTGCTGTGTGCAGGAGCACCGAGAGTGGCCAGCGCCCGGTGCCCCAGCTGCAGGCCTGGGTGAGCGCTGACCTCCCTTGGGGCCCACTGCCCCGTTCCTACCCCCACCCACTCGTGCCCTTCCTGCCGGCACTCCAGGCCCCGCTGCATGGCGGTTGCTTACAGGAAGAGGCAAAACATCCTGTTTGGTTCTTTTCCTCCAGGATGCGAGGCCTGAGCCGCACCCCCACTTCTCCAAGCCGAGCCGTTTCCTCCTCCGGAAGAAACACAGTAGAGTCTGTTGAAATTCGAGCAGCCGAACTGAGCTTTGAGGCGAATCACAGAAGGGGTGTGTGTGGAGGGGGAGCTGCATCCCAGACCCCGAGGGGCCCTTAGGGCTGGGGTCCGGCGGGCTGCCCTCCACGCCTCCCTCCTTCCTCACCCAGCGCTTCCCCCTTGGGAGCCCGGCTGGGCTTTGTTGGGGGGCCGCTTACTGACGGAGAGAGCACAGACGTGGCTGGTCAACTGCCTGGTGTTGGAAGGTGGTGGGTCATCGGAGGGAAACGGGCTCTGACACGCAGCAAGGAGGGCACGGCTGTTCTGGAAGATTCTGCACAGCCTTGCGGCAAGGGCTGCTGCGTGAACACGCTCTCCCGCCCCGCCACGTTCTAACTGGACAGCTCAGGTGATGAGTGTTGACAGTGACAGCGTTCTAAGAGTATCATCAGATAGAGCTACCCTCCAGCAGCCCGGGGCTTTGCGGGTGTCAGCGAGGGACTTCTGTTCAGGAACTGTTTGGGGCTATTAATGGCCATGTTCCCCAGCGTGTTTATCACTGGAATCTCCTGACTCACGAGTGATGATGGACAGCCCGGGGGGCGACCGGGGAAACACGTGTTCATGGGTTGGTGTCGTAAGGGACGCTCGCCGTGTTCTCTCCACTTGCTCATTTGGCTAGCCAGACACCCGTGCTTTGTGTCGGGTCGGACCTGTCTTTCTGCCCCGTCTGTGTGGTCAGCTCTGGAAATGCCCTACGAGGAGTCTGTGCTCAGCTCCGAATGTCCCTTAGTTATCGGTCAATGTGCTTTCTCTGGGCAGTGTCCCATGACTGGTGAAGCCGTGCTTATCCCCCCTGCTTGCCAACTTGATCAGGGGGTCACAACAAAATAAAACGTCTGGAGACACGCCGTGGGCTAGATCCCATCCCCCAAGCCGGGGTCGTGTGTCACCGAGGACGGGAGGCAGTGGTGACAGTGGGCGCACGCAGTAGGAACGCGGGCGGTGGGGTTTGGGCTCGCCTGTCGGGACCGGTGCCGGCTGCAGTCTGGGTCCCCATTGGTGAGTGTGGCCCAGGTCCTCTGGCGGCCTGGCTTCAGCTGTGTGCAGGGCCCTGCAGACCCTCCAGGGCGGTCACAGCCACCATGGGGGCGCCAGAGGGACAGGACGGAGTGTGGCAAAGCACCGGATCCTGGCGCTAAGGGCCTTTGAGGACTCGGGAAATACACACCTTTCCAACTGTAAAAATAAGGATGTGTAACTACACATCCTGAGACGTTCTGGGTCATGAACGAAATTCAAGGGGATTTGGACCAGCACAAGCTTTACACAGTGTCACGTGGGGCAGTATCCTGGGCTGGAGATTTACGTGCATATTGTGATCAGAGGGCGGACAGATGTGTTTAAGTCTCAGGCAGAGAAGACGGGGGCACAGCCCGGTCCCCCAGACCAGTCCCCCTCGGGCTCCTGCTTCTTCTGGTGGCTTGACCCAGGCTAGCAGCACCACTGCAAGCTTCTAACATGTGCAAACCTAAAGATATGAGGAAAATTTTGCAGAAAACATGTAATCCGGTTATCTTAGGTTTTATTGGGCACCTGCTGTGGGCTAGAAGAGCAGAACCAGGCTGGGACCTGCTGCCAGGAGAGCCCGTGAGCTTATCCATGGCTCTGGCTCCCGGCAGTGGTGGTCCTGGAGCCCCGGCACTCAGCCTGGGGGCTTTCGGGCCCCGGGGCAGGACGAATCTGCAGGCCTCAGGCGGCGGTGGTGTCCTGCGTGTGGAAGGGCTCGGTGCCCAGCAGGGAAGGCCGGGTGGCCACCTCCGGGGGGCCCTGCAGCGCCTTGGTCCTCCCCTCCAGCATCTGAGCCCACTCGCCACGGAGCCTGCAATAATTTCAGCCTGTGAGTCAGCGTCTCAGGGCCGGGTGGCAGCCAGGCCTCTGTCGGCACCTGAGCACATGTTCCAAGCCAGCCGGCCCTCCTGGGCTGCCAGAGGCTGTGACCTTGTGGGGTCCCAGAGAACCCTGCAACCTCCCGGGGCCGGCCGGTCCCGGCTGGGGGCCATTGCCCCACATGGAGGGGCTCACTCGGGTCTCTAGCCCAGAGAGGGAAAGCGCTTTGCCCAGGAAGCAGCTTCTGGAAACTTCTGAGGCCCAGAGAGACTGAGCCATGTCCTGAACTAGTTTTCGAGTGGGCCTGGTGTGCTGGGTAGGAGTATGTGCTCACCAGGACGGGACAGAGTGCCCACGGTAGGCCAGGGCCCCTCACCAGTGCCCCTGTTGGGTACCCCCTCCGTCCGTGCACTGCCCGCCCGCCCAGCCCACCTGCCTGGAAGGTGACCACAGCACCACACACGGGGGTGGTTGGGTGGGAACGGCCTGGCCATCCATGAGCAGGCAACGGCCGTCCGATGCCTTAAGGCCCTGGTGTGTGGTTGGGTTTGGGGGGTGCAGTGTGGGCTGGGCGCATATCTTCCGCAGACCTCAGAGGCTGGGGACACACTGGTGAAAGTCAGGTGCATGGACACTTGTCCCCACACCCAGGGACCTAAATGAGGGCGGTGCCTCCAGCAGCAGGCCCCCATGTGAAGGCCCGTCCCTGCCCCATCACAGGCCGCAGCTGCTGACTGCTGGGCTTGGGGCCAGACGTCAAAAAGCCCCTGGCTCCTGGGGGCCCATGGGATGGCTGAGGGGATGCTGTCAGGAGTTGCTGCTGACCCGGGGACAGGGCACAATCTTTCTGGCTGTGGACTGTGGCCTAATAACCAGCCGTATGTTGCTCGCAGACTGTCACCCTCCACAGTCTGTCTTTGAGCAGCCCAGACTAACTCGGCCATCGCTGACCACACTCTCGCTGTCTGACCCGGAGTCCATCCCTGGGGCCTGCACCCGTGGGCGGAAGATCCAGAAGCTTCTAGGGCCTGATGGCACATGTAGGACAAGGGTGGAGACCGCAGGAGGGAGCTGAGGGCTGGCAGGAGGCCTTAGAGCAGGTCCCTTCTTCCCATGTTTGGGCTCTTTGCTGGGACCCCTGCCCTGAGAGGTTAGGAGGGGGATGCGTCGTGCAGGGGATGGCACCGTGGCTTCCCATACTGTGCCTAACAGGGGAGACGTCCTGGATGACGGCGGGGGGGGCCCGCCCAGCAGCCAGACCTCTGGCAAGGTCAGCACCACGTCTGGTCCCACCGCGGCTGCCAGGCACGGTCTTTCCAACTGGGCTCCCAGGGTAGCAGCTGCCGGTGCTATCTGGGGATAAAAGCTGTGACCACTTTGGAATATCTGTCCATTTGAGCCCTTGTCTAGGTGCGAATTATGTGCTAATCTGTCCTCTTAGCTGTCGCTGAGACCAGGCTCTCCTCAGTCTGCTCGGGGTCGCCCAGGAGACCCTCTTCAGCACCCACAGGCCCTGGCCTCCATCCCAGGGGTAAAAGGGGGCTTTGGATCTGCTAATGTGTGGGGAGAAGTATGATGAATTTATCCTGCACTCAGTGGGAGCAACTGTCAGAAAATCAGTCTTAGCCAGACACGGCTTCTTTGACAACTTCCTACGAGACCTTCAGGATTAGAGGGACAGAGCAATGGGGAATGGAGTGAGTGATGGGGGTGGGGTGTGGGATGGGGTGGGGGGTGGAATGGATGGATGGAGTATGGGATGGAGGGATGGGGGATGGAGGGGTTGGCTGAGGGATGGAGGAATGGGGTGTGGGATGGAGGGATGGAGGGAAGGAGGGTTGGGATGTGGGGTGTGGGATGGGGTGGGGGTGGGGGATGGGATGGGGAGAGGGATGGAGGGATGGGGTGTGGGACAGAGGGATGGAGGGTAGGTGGTAGCATGTGGGGGTGGAGGGATGGGTGCTCTCCTCTCGCACCTGGTGACCCAGGTGGCGGTGGTAAGCCGAGTTACTGTGGGTGTTGTTTTGCACTTTCAGTCCCTCCTGCTGTGAAGCTGACGGCGGGGGGGCAGTGCTGGTGGCTGGGAGTGGTGAGGGCAGAGGTGGCCCCAGTGTGGGGGCTCCTGCCTGCAGCACCCCAGGCCTTGGGGCTCAGCGAGCTCACCTGTCCAGGGCGCTCCTGCGCATCCTCATGGCCTCGCTCTGCAGCTGTTCTGTGTGCAGCTGGATTTTCCTCTCCCAGAACGTTTTTATCACGCCAGCGTCGATGGCGACTCTTCCCGGGTGCTTCAGAGTGTGGCTCTTACTCATTTTCTGGAAAAGGGAAAATTGGCAGGACTTAGTGCCCTGTGCTGCACAGCACAGGGAACCAGTTGATAATAGCTGCGGGGCTGGCTCCGCCCCACACACCGGGATGTTCCCTCGCGTTTCTGGGAGCTCGCTAACCCCTCTGGGCAGTTCTGCTGCCCCACACGGCATCCTCGCACTTCAAGGGTCTTCCGGACGTTTCTGTAATGGGATTTCATAAGATTCTAGAGCCAGGTGACGACACCACAGGCCACCGTGCTCTCAGGGTGCTCAGAGCCCCGCTGTGGGGACCCCGCCCCGAATCTGCCAGGGGGCTTATATGTAGGGACGCGTGCCAGCAGCAGCCAGGGTCTGCCTGCATCTGGCGCTGGCCCAGCCCGAGGGTCACAGCACAGCCGATGCTGCCCTAAGCATCTGACCGTGAGAACCGTGGTGTCCACCGTGCCACGGGGCGCTCGGCTTCGATCATGCGTCATGTGTGCTTGGCTCGTCAGAGATGCCTTCTCGTGACGATGGAGGAGGGTGGAAACCCAGCCATGAATGCAGAGCTTCTCACGCCGAATGACGTCTCATCAGACGGCACTGTACGAACACGTGGAGGGAAGCGAGTCAGGCAAAGGAGAAGACGGAGCCCATCCTGATGGGGACGTGGGGCGATGCTCACCCCAAGGGAGGGAAGTGAGATGGGAGTCCTGCAGAGGGCTTCTGTGTGCGGGGAAGCAGGTCGGGGCGGACACGATCACGAGAGACCAGAGTGGCCCGGGGTGGGTGCCGGGGTCAAGGAGGAAGGACATCAAAGGGCTTTGAGATTGTCACAGAAACCTGGTGGACGCCTGATAACTGACATGGTGTTTACCTGGAGAAAGGAGTCATCCAAACAGTGCGATTCTGTCCCCAAAATAGACACAGATCAATGGAACAAAACAAAGAGCCCAGAAATAAACCCTTCGCTAGGACAAAACAGGGAAGAGTACGCAATGGGGAAAAGACAGTCTCGTCAACAAGCGGCACTGGGAACATGGACAGCTACGTGCAGAAGAATGACACTGGGCCACCTTCTCACGCCATACAGAAAAACACACTCAGAACACGAGACCTGAAACTGTAAAAGTCCTAGGAAAGAGCTCAGGCAGTAATCTCTCTGACCTCGGCCGCAGCGACTTCCTTCCAGACACGTCTCCCGAGGCAAGGGGACAAGAGCAAGAATGAGCTTTTGGGACTGGATCAGGATAAATCCTTCTGCACAGTGAAGGTTTTCGGCAACAAAACCAAAAGGCAGCCTGTGGAGTGGGAGGAGGTGTTTGCAAACGACAGTATCGGATAAAGGGTTGGTGTCTAAAATATATAAAGAACCGATACAATTCAACCCCAAAAAACAAAACAAAACCCAAGCAATCCCACTAAGACTGGGCAGAAGAGGTGAACAGGGGTGCCTGGGTGGCACAGCGGTTAATCGTCTGCTTTCGGCTCAGGGCGTGATCCCGGCGTTATGGGATCGAGTCCCACATCAGGCTCTTCCGCTATGAGTCTGCTTCTTCCTCTCCCACTCCCCCTGCTTGTGTTCCCTCTCTCGCTGGCTGTCTCTCTCTGTCGAATAAATAAATAAAAAAATAAAATCTTAAAAAAAAAAAAAAAAAAAAGAAGAGGTGAACAGACGTTTTTCCAAAGAAGACATCCGATGGCCAACAGACGTGTGGAAAGATGCTCAGCATCACTGATCATCGGGGAAGCACAGATCAGAACCACGATGAGACTCGGCCGCACACCTGGGAGGACGGCGAGACTCAGAGAAGAAACGACAAACTGGCGAGGGTGTGCAGGAAGAGGAGCCCTCGTGCGCTGTCGGTGGGAATGCAACGGGTGCAGCCGCCGTGGAGAACAGCGTGGAGGGTCCTCACACAGTCAAACATAGAGCTGCCCTAGGATCCCAAAATTCCATGACTGGGTACCCCCCCACCCCCGCCAAACACCCCCGCAAAGCACTGATTTGGAAAGCTGGTGCTCCTCTCCGTTTACTGCAGCTGAGACGCGGAAGTGGCCCAGCGTCCACCGACCGATGGGGGGATAAGGACGTCGGGTGCACACGACGGGGTGTTATTCAGCCATAAAAAGACTGGAATTTTGCCGTTGGCAACATCGCGGGTGGCCCGAGAGCGCGTCCCGCTCCGTGAATACGTCACACAGAGAAGGACGAACACCGTCGCATCTCACTTGTCTGTGGGATCTAACACACAAAGCAAACGGATAATCGCACAAAGAGCAGAATCAGAGCCATAAAGGCAGAGGACACGCTGGTGCCCTGCACGGGAGGGGTGGGGGGTGGACGGAAGGGGTGAAGGGCAGCGGGAGGTGCCGCTTCCAGTTACGGGGAGAGTACGTCCTGGAGATGAAAGGCGCAGCACGGGGGCTGCGGTCAGTGATCCCGTGATGGCGTCGTGTGGGAACAGGTGCGGCCACACATGTGGTGAGCACAGCGGAACGTACACGCCATCCGGTCACTCAGCTGTACACCGAGACGCCCCTGCGTGTGCGCCAGCGGCACTCAAAATAGAGAGACAGAGCTTAAAGGTGACCTCATCTTCTGACATCGTGCTTCACACACGTCTCCCAAAGCTGGAGGCTTGGGGTTCCTCACAGGAAGCTCGGGGCAAGGACCGACGGGCACAGCAGGGATGTGCTGGGGAGCAGAGACACGGGTGCACACCGAGAACAGTGAGGTGGAAAAGGAGCCGCCCGCCATCAGGCACTGAGCCCGGCTCCGCGGGTCCTGGCTCCGCGGTCAGACGCCTCCCCTGCCTGGCCCTTCCTGAGGGCTCCGTGGCGGCACCTTCGGGACCAGGGAACCAGGTCTCATTGCAGGGAAGAGGCTAGGAACTTTCACAGCTGTTTGACAGGAATTTTGTGTGGATTCCGTAAAAAAAAAATCTGGGCTTATATTTTATGTGTTTTAAATATAATTTTCTACAGTTTATTTTATTGTGTTTTAACAGAGTGCCCATCCTCGACGGACTGGACGCTGTCGGGCCTTGGACAGTGGCTCTGAGGAACCCCCCGCCTCCCGCCGGGCACCCCATCCAGGCAACTCCGTCGAGGGCTTCTCTGTCCACCTCACGCCTCTGCTGCCCTGGCTCGGCCTGCTCTGCTGACCCCTCCTGCCCCGGCTGCCACTGTGTGCCCACTCATCGCGAGCGGCCCAGGAGCTGAGGCCACGGGCTCGACATGGCGGCTCCTCCCGGAAGTTGAGGTTTGGGGGAAACAGTGCCCCTGCCTGCCTGACCTATCTTAGGGACCCCGTTGTCTCCTCTCTTGCTGCAGGGAGCCCTCTTGGAAGTGTCCGCAGCACCCAGGATGCCTACACCCAGGAAACACCTACAGAGCTGGGGCCACGGCAACGTGCAAACATCGGTTAAGTGAGTGGGACACGAGTGAAAGGCTCACAAGGAAAGCATCGTGAAGGTGTGCAGGGCTTGGGCCAGACCTCAGGGTGCCCATTGGCACTCAGCCCCTCCTGCTGCCAGTGTGTGGTGGGGAGCCCTGGGGACCATCCTGACCCTAACCCTGTGACCTTTGGGGTGAAGGCAGTGGGGGGTGCTTCCTGCCTGAGTCCAGAGGGTATGGAGATTGGGAGAGAAGCTCCCCCTGGCCCAGGGCCTCTGGGCTCCATGCCTGGGCGGGCAGGGACAGGCTCATGGGGGAGGCCCTGTGGGCACACGCAGCAGAGCCCCGGGCCCAGGACATGAGCCCAGAGGTGGGTGGTGGTCAGCCTGGGAGGGCTGCCCCAACTGTGCTCTCTGGGGGTTCGTAGAAGCAAGTCAAGACCTGTGTCCCTCACACCTAGTCAGGGTCAGAAGGAGACTGCAGGGTTTGGGGATTCTCAGTTAAGAAGTTGAGACTTCTCTGTCCTGACAACAGAAAGTCTGGGACCCAAGAGGAGGGCCTCTGGGCTCTGGAGAGTGACTCAGTGCTGTCCCCCAGGCCTCCAAAGAGGATGGGGCCAGGCAGGGGACAGGGGTCTCTGGAAGGGGGCAAGGTTCTGGGAGTGGCAGGGGTGCTGGGAGGAGGGGACAGGGGTTTCTGGGAGGAGGGTGGGGTGCGGGGCGGAGGGTGGGGTTTCTGGGAGGAGGAGTGCAGGGGTGCTAGGAGGAGGGGGCGGGGGATTCTGGGAGCAGGCAGAAGCTTTGAGAGGAGGGCAGGGTCCCTGGAGAAGGACAGGGGTCCCCAGGAGGCCAACTTCTGGGTCTGTGTCTCCTATTTCCCTCTTGGCCCTTGGAGTGCTCCAGTCTTAGGGAAAGGTGGTGGTGGAGCTGTGGCCCGTGGAGCTGTGGCCAAGGGGATGTGGCCCGTGGAGCTGCGACCGTGGAGCGGTGACTGTGGAGCTGTGGCCTGTCTGTGCTGAGCTGACGTGTGGCCGACAAGCCCACCACCACTGGTTGCCCGTCACCAGCACTTCCCTGGGGTCACAGTTTGCTTCCTGACGGTGGCTACCCTTGGTCTGAAATACTCCTGGCTGCGGGGCAGAATGTGCCAGAACACCCTCACTAAAAAGTTCAGTTCTACTATTTGAGAGGGAAGGGTCAGGCCGCTGCCTAACGTGTCCCTTACGAGCGATTCTCTTGGACTCCTGCTCTCAGGTCCCCCATGAGGGCACGTGGAGCCTGGGTCTTGCAGGGGTGCCCTCCGTGGCCTGTCCCATGTCTCTGTGGGCGGCCGGCCCTGTGCTCCAGCACCAGGTTCTCGGAGGAGCCTGCGGCCGCCTGGGCCCTGCACTGTCCTGGGAGCACCTGGCTGTCGGGGTCCAGGGAGTGACACAAGGCCCTGTGTCCCGGCCCGCGCCTCAGGCCCTCCCGCGTCGCTGGCTTTCATCCCGATGGGGATGCACACCGGCACTCTCCCAGTTGGGGAACATCAGTGTTCGAGGCACAGGGCTTGTCCCCTGCACGACAGCCGGCTGCGGTGGGCACGTGCAACTTCAAGGTGGCGCTGGGTGCCGCGACCGTCTGGCTGTGCCCGTGCGTACAAGGACCGTGGGGCTGAGCCGACGTCAGGAGAGGGTTCTGAGTGCCTTAATGTGTTGCTGGAAGCCTCCCTGTAGATCCAGAAAATCCGCTGTGGATACCCTCTCTTACGTTCCAGAAACTTCCGGATGCGGCAGTTTACTGCAAGGGGCTGCAATCGGCCACGTCCGCCAGCACGGAGTCAATGTGCCGGTGGGTTGAAGGAGCGAGCGTGTCGCCGGCTGAGAGGTGGACACACAGCCTGAGTGTGCACCCGCCCCCAGCGGTCCCCAGGGAGCTTGGGCACCCCTCGGGTGTCCGGGCAGAAGCCCCCGGAGAAACCAGGGGCTGGTGTGATTCATGCACGACAAGTAAAGCTTGAGGCTGACACCTGGCTGCTCTCCTCTGCCTGGCTGCCCCAGAGGCTCAGCCCTGCAGACCCTCCTGGGGTCGAGACAACCGGCAAACAAAGGGAAAACCAGAAAGCCTGCGAGGACACAGAGCACCAACAGACCCCCGGAGGCAGACGTGGGAGGCCCTTAACGCTGTGTGTGCACCCAGGGCATCGCCTCCAGAAATTCGCCTGGGAAACTCCAGTTCTCGCGCGTGCCCCATCTCCCCGTTGTGCTCATCTACGGGGGACCCCAAACTCCAAGCCCGTGTCCCGCAAGGTTCGTGTCGTCCGGCGGGTAGGAGCTTACCTCTCAGCTGTTCCTCAGCCGAACCTCTGGACGTCCTGAGGATGTCTTCCCCGGGGCGGGCGTCCTCTGGTGTCTCTCCGGAGCTCGCTCACCCTTTATGGGCTTCCTGACATGCCCTCGGCGTTGGCTCACTTGCCGGGAAAGACGAGCTGCCTCCTGTCTGGCCGCAGACCCTGGAGACGTAATCTGGCTCCTGGCACCCAGTTATTGGCGGACATGCCTCCCTCGGTCGTCCGTCCAGGAATGTGCTCTGCTGAGCTCGCTCCCTGCTAGATGGCGTTACCGGGGGCCAACAGCTTTTCCTCCTGAGACGCTGCTGCCAGGGAGCCCGGCGGGTGGACCGGGAGCCGAAGGGCGAGCAGAGGGTGGCAGCTGAGCACGCGGCTGGCTGAACATCATGCCGGGTCGCAGGCCTGTGTCTTGGGAACGGTGGCCTTTGTACCAAATACGCCACCCGGTCACACTAAAACCACCAGCAAGACGCACCCCGTACGGCACCAGTGATGTTTCGGGGTCGCTCCGGCCCGACCGCCAGCCACACCAAAGTGCTGTCTCCAACTCAAAGCCAACAGCATGTGAGACCCCTTTATTTTAATACGTCAGAGGCAGGACCTCCGGAGCAGGGGTCCCCACGGCGGGCGCGATCCTGCTTCCATCACGGGAACAAGGTCACCAGGAGCGCGTTCCTTTCCTCAGCAGGTCGTGAGCTGCTTGTGTGGAGTGCAGTATTTGTCTAATCGGAAAACCAGACCTGCGGGAGGCACTGGGCGCCCGCATCCTGCCCCAGGCGGAGGCTTCAACTTCCCTGGCTTCTTCTCTGACCTCCCAAGTCTGGTGTACGACTCAGGGTGACCCAGAGGTCGAATCTGTGACGTTCCGAATAGACTTTTCCTGCAAAAACCCCAAATCAGATGAGGTGGTCACGTTAAAACAAGATGTGGGTTTTCCGCTGTGGGGAGGCAGCGAGCCGCGACGGTCGGCCAGTGATGTATTTGGAAAACTCACAAAACAAATACCAGGGAAACGACAGGTGTCTACAACATGCAGAGAGCTTTCACAGGAAAGTAAGGTAGGATCCACTTGCAAATGGAGAAGGGAAGGGACAGGGGGTCACAGGACAGCAAGGTGACGGCTGAGGGGCTGTGAGGCGGGGGTGCTTGACACGCGAGCGAGGCTCCTGGCAGCCGTGAGGAGCTGGCCGGCGCGTGCCACCGTCCCGGTTAAGCTGGGAGACCCTTGGGACTAATCATGAGGCTGTTTGTTAAGAGAGATGCCCTCTCCCCAAACGTTCTCGAGCGCGTCTGTGGGTCTGGGTGGTGAAGGCTCCGACGCTGCGGCCCGTGGAGCGGCAGGCTCTGTGGCGGCCAGGTGGTCCTGTGCAACGACCCGGCGTGTCCTCCCACCGCTGGAATTCGACCTCCGCCAACAGATGGTGGTAGAAGACCGGGAAACAGGGCCGGTGGCTCCCCGCCCTCGCTCAAAACAGAACCTGGCCACCTCATCTGATATGCCTGCGTCCGCCACCCCCGCGTGGACGGAGGGTCCGGGGACCCGCGCCAGCCACCAGGCTTTGGGGAAGCCGGCGTGGCCCCCGCGGCGGTGGCCTGGGCCCCCCTCTTCCCCGAGGCCCACTGACCTTCCTCCACGCTCCACGAAGTCCTTCAGGCGCGGCTTCGTCGGGCCCCTGGTGAGTGCAGGCCGGCCAGTGTCAGAGGCCCGGGTCAGAGGGTCAGCGCCCAGGGGCCGCTGGCCTGGTTGCAGCGCTGAACAGGAGCTGAGTGCCGGCGGTCCCCGGCCCCAGAGAAACGAGGGGGTGTGCACGTGTGTGCATGGGCACGTGTGTGTGTGTGTGTGTGTGTGTTTGGCTGTAACTCAAAGTAGGGCGGGAGCCTCACTCTTGAATGTCCAGGGTCGCGTGTCTGGTGAGGCACCTTCCTTATTTTTCACATGGCGTTAGAGCAGGGCCTGTATTCTCCGCACCCCGTGTTGGCGTTGAGAGCCTCCCTCCTAATGCGGCCCAGCTCCTCACCCAGTGTGGCTGGTCCCGCGGACTTGCCCGCGGCAGCCCTGACCCCGGCCGCCAGGTGTCTTGTTCCGCAAGCCCAGGCTTCCTAACATCTTTGCTGAGACGCCCCGGTTTGCTTCACATAATTTTTTATTTAAATCTAGTCATTTTCCCCCAGACGTGTTTGAAAAGCTGTGCTCCTCCCCCCAGATCGTCAGGAGTACGTGGGGACGAAGCGTGCCAGTGCCACCATCTCGCCGGCAGGGTTGGGTCTCAGGGGCTGCCTGGGGCGCCTGGTGTTCAGACCACCGTTTCCCTCCCTCCGCGGCACTGCTGCCACCACAGGGCTGTTGGGCCACACCCCGAAGTCTTCCGGGCGTGGGGGCGGCGGTCAGGCTCTCCCCACGTCCGGATCGTCCAGCCTCCTACAGCGTGCGGCCGACTTCTCCCCAGAGGTGTACCGGGAGGGAGCTTTGGGGACGACGGGAGTAAGGACTGTGGGTTTTGCATCCACATTGCGGGAAGGACAAGTACCCGCAGCCGGGGCTCCTGGGACACGTTCTCGGCCTCAGAGACCAGCCCTGCTGACGCCTGAGCTCGGGACTCTGCGGTCCTGACCCGGAGAGAGTAAACGCTGGTGTTTTAAGCCGCCCGTTTGTGGTCACGGCTGTCACGGCAGCTGCAGGAAACCCGCACGGCCCGGGGGGTGCTCCTCACCGTCACTGGGTCTGGAGGACATGTGCAAGCTTCCAGCCTGTTGGCGGGATGATCCCGCCTGGTGACGACCTCCCGTCCGCACTGGGGGCACCCTCCTGCCGAGGGAAGCCGCTCCTGCTCTCTTCCAGCGTAAATAAACAAAACGCATCCCAGGTGCCATGACGCTGAGGCGGGGGGGGGGGGCACCTGGGGGCCCCTGGGGGCCAGCACCTGGACGCTGTGGGGCTGCCTGCACAGGCAGAGGGCAGGGCAGGAGCTGGAGTGGGAGAGAGGGGCTGGGCTGGGCTGGGCTGGGGTCCAGATTCGGGCTCAGCTCCTGGGGCCTGGTGAAGGCCGGTGCCCCCCACAGAGGAAAGGCCAGCAGGGGGGCCCTGAGGGTGGAGAGCAGGGCACAGATGGACTCTGCGGGGACAGTGGCCTACCCTGAAGCTTGGGCTGTGCCCGGGGCTCCCAAGGAAGTGGCAGATCTGGGATCTGGGATGGCAGCTGGAGAGAGGGGGCGAGTAGCACAGGCGTGGCCCGGCCCAGGGCTGTCGAGGCATGCAGGGCGCTCCGGGCAGCCTCTCCAGGTCCCTCGAAGGTCCGCTGTGTGCGCTCATCACAGAGGGAAATTCTGGGCAAAGCCCCTGGTGATTCCGGCTGCGAATGCTGGGCCTCCCGTTCCTCCATGGATCCTCCAGCTCTCTGCGCTGCAGTGGAGAGCCCAATACAAGCACCGAGCTGTTGACTCTGACCTGTCCCTCCCGTCCTCTCTGCCTGGGCTCTAACCACACAGGCCACACCCTACGCTCCTCCACGCGGCCCCCCTTCTCCTGGGCCGGCTGGATTCTGGCGCCTGGTCCTGCAGTTCGCGGCCTCCTGCCTCCGTCCCCAGCGATCCGCCCTGTGCCCGTCTGACGCTGTGTTTCTGGGTTCTGCGGTTCCTACTGGATCCCTGACTATCGTTTTCATTGTGGTTGAAGTTTCCCTTCTTTTCATTCAAAGCAAGCATAATTCTAACCGCCTTTCAGAACCCGAGTCTGCTGTCGGACACCGGGGCCACGGGGCAGGCTGGGCTCGCTGCCTCTGCAAGGACGACGGGTCACAGCTCCCCATTCCTGAGTGCGCGTCAGCGTGGGTTGTGTCCTGGACTTTGGACGGTGTGTTGTGCAGACCCGGCACCACGTCGCCTCCCCTGGGAGTGTCGGGTTTCTGTTGAATTAGGTTGATCAGGTGAACTCCAAGCTCTGTGTCCCGGACTCCGAGACCAGTCCCTGAGGGCTGCTGGGAGGCCCATGCGTGTGTTTGCGTCGGCAGCTGACCTGGGGCGCCCTCTCTGGCCCCCTTTCTGGGACTCCCCACTGCGGTGGCCGCCCAGCCATGCCTGATTCTTTGCACCGGCTGGATGTGGGTTTCCTAACGAAGGTTTTGTCTGCCTGTGTGGGGCCAGCTGCTCTTGGGTGAAATGCCCCCCAAAGGAGAAACGTGTCCAGCACTTGCCTCTTCCTCCAGGGACCTCGGCCTTGCCAGTTCCTGTCTGCTTGGTGGTTTTCTTTTCTTTTTCTTTTTTTTAAAAAGATTTTATTTATTTATTTGACAGAGAGATAGCCAGCGAGAGAGGGAACACAGCAGGGGAGTGGGAGAGGAAGAAGCAGACTCCCAGCAGAGGAGCCCGATGTGGGACTCGATCCCGGAATGCTGGGATCACGCCCTGAGCCGAAGGCAGACGCTTAACGACTGTGCTACCCAGGCGCCCCTGCTTGGTGGTTTTCCAGCACTTTCTGGCAGTTACTTTAAATCTGCCCAGGGGATGTAGGAGGCCGCTGGTGCGACGGGAGCGGGCTAAGCTGTGACAGGCAGCGGACGCCTGGCCCCGCTCTCCCTGGGTGACGGTGAGCGTGGCCGGCCCTGAGGGGGCAGCGTGCCTGTGCTCTGGGTTCTTGTTGGGACATATGACTGGAACTCCTGGCCAGTGCTGACTGGGGACTGGAGTTCCTGGAACTGGTAGCTGGGCTAATGGTTCCTGGCCTCGGTTTCCCCATCTGTGACCGTACAGCACACAGAAGAGGGCTTTGCCTGGAGGGATGATGGATTTTATAGAATCAGTTATGATCCTTTGCTGGAAGTGTTCTGGGGTTAGGAGGCCCCTGAATTTCTGTCCAACCCTACATTTCTCGAATGTGTTTGATAATAGGACCCACGTCTATTTTTGGGGACGGCCTATCAACATCCTGGGGCACATGCTTTGACACTTTGGTAAATAATCTGATATTAACATCATTCTAGGTCATCTGAGTTTCATCCCCGGACCAAATGGGACCGCTGTCTGCTCGAAAGTGCTGACTTCTTCTGCCTTTATTCTCCTTGGACCCTGATCTTTTTCATATATTACCATATTAATATATTAATTTTTCATTCTGATTCAGTCTCAATAAGCCCCCCTCAAATGCAATTAGCTGCTGTGAGTACATAAATCAAGTACTTTCTACGGGGAGAAGTAGAAATACTGCTTATCCCTCCACAAAGCTAGGTGACGTCAGTTCTCAAGGTGGGCTCACCCTCAGAATGCCCGTCCCCACGTGGTCACGCGCTCCAGGCGCGGCTGCTGAGGCTGCCCTCTCTGCCCGCCACGCACGGCGTCGGCGAGGGAAGCATTTCTTGAAGGACGATCCGCACAAACTCAGAAGCGCCGGTTACAGCAGGTGCACAACACTGAACGAAAACCCAGGTTGGAGAACCAGCCAAGGTGAAGACAGAGACCCCGAGGAGCAGGTGAGGGTCGGGAGACGACATCTGTGGCAGGTTGGGCTGCAAAGGTGCCCGGCGCAGAACGCGGGCAGAACTGGCACAAATCAAGCGGAAGAGGCAGACGACGGACTTGAGGAACCGGCACAAGGTCGTCCCAGGCGCGTCACAAACAGGAAGAGCAAAGAGCACAGAACGAAGCGCTTGCCGTGTGCACAGTGTGGCCACAGCGAGACCCCCTGATGCCGTGCTGGCCTGTGGCCGACAGGGAGCAGCCAGGAACATCGAGGGTTGGCGGGGACCACAGGTGTGGGGACCGGCGCTGGGAACACGGCCCGGAGTACGACACACTAAAGTCATGCGTGTGCGCGGCCTGCTCGGAACACGGCCCGGAGTATGACACACTGAAGTCATGCGTGTGCGCAGCCTGCTCGGAACACGGCCCAGAGTACGACACACTGAAGTCATGCGTGTGCGCAGCCTGCTCGGAACACGACCCGGAGTACGACACACTAAAGTCATGCGTGTGCACAGCCTGCTCGGAACACGGCCCGGAGTACGACACACTGAAGTCATGCGTGTGCCTGGCCTGCCCGGCAAGTCCCCTCCTCGGCAGGCGCACAGCCGCCCAGAGCCCAGATGTCCCCACCGGTGGACCAGTCAATGGTGTATGGTACTCAGACAATGGCTTGTTACCCAGTCATGAAAATTAGCACCCGCCCCCCACGGAGCCATGCGTTTGAATCTGACAAAGGGGAGCTGTGAGAAGCCAGGGCTCGGAGGCACAGAGGCTCTGGGTGCGCGGAGTTGAACGGCAGGCGGGCAAGCCCATGGGGGCGGGCGAGGGGTGTCCTCACTACTGGTGGTGCACAAAGAAACAGCACACGCCTGGGCTTCACGCCTGGGCTTCTCTGAGATCCCATGTGCTTTCCGAAGATAGTGTTAAGAGCCTGAGAAGACGACCCACAGACGAGGGGAACACATTTGCAAATCATGGATCTGATGAAGGACTGGGATCTTGAATATATAAAGAGGTCCCGAAACGGAGTTAAAAGGCAGCGGGGTCTGACAGCCACTTCACCAAAGGAGGGACACGGATTCAACAGCACACAGAAAGATGCTTACCGGCCCCCACGTTAGGGGCGTGCACGATAAACCCACAACACATCTCTTCCAGTGGCTGGAGCGGAAAGCATGGGTCATGCCCAGCACTGGCGGGGACGTGGGGGAAAGGAAAGTAAAACTGTACAACTTTGGGAGATGGCTTGGCAGCTTGTTTCAAAGGAGGACACGCACCTGCCCTGTGCCGAACCCGCTCGTGCAAAGACCTGTGGGGGATGACGCAGCAGGTCCATTTGTAACCTGAACCGCGCTGGGGAACCACACAGCCCGTCCTTCCTCCTCTTCCCTGGGGGGGGGCGCCAGCACCGCCAGCAGCCCCTAGACACCTGCGGGGGGAGGGGAGGGGTGCCGGGTAGGCACTCTACACTAGTTGCTTTGGAAAGCTGCAGATTTCCAGAGAGACACACAAAAAAGTGCTCAAACTCTGTGGGATAAACGGAGGTAGAAAGAACCACAACGACAAAATGAAAATCTTTGTGATGAGAAACAAGGAGGGAGGCCCTCCTGCGCGTATTGCATGCTCCCCAGCGCACTGCCCGCCTCGGTCACCTTGCCTCATCACACTGAGGTCCCCCTGTGCAGACTTGGGGGACCGAGAGCTGGGGGCTGGGACAGTCTGTGCCTCACCTCCTGGGTCTGGGGGCCTGGCTTCCCGGGCTCCCTCCTCCAGCCCAGGGTGCACAGTGCTTGTGAAACTCGTCAGATTGGATTGGAAAGAGGAGCCTGGATGTGCTGACCATTCCCCACATGCTGACGAGCTCTTAGAAATGTCCCAGCTCCCAGTGAATCATTTATAATCACATGATTGGCTACCTCTCAAAACCGCATGCTCTCTGGCCCTGAAATGGGGCTTTGCAATTGACCATCTCATGGACCCCCGCTCTCTCTCTGTCCCATTTCTCAGCTCCGAGAGGACAGTCTGAAACACAGGAGGCCATTGGAATGTCTCCTGGAGATAAGAAGGGAGTTGTTCTGGTGAAGGTGGACCGTGCTTACGGGAGCCTGATCAACAACCGGCCCCAGGGAAGTAAGGTTGCAAGAAGGAGTGAAGACCGCGGACGTCACAGCGCGAAGCCCCGCCCTCATTACACCCCTGGAGCCAGGCTCCACGTGCCCAGCAGGTGCCCGTGCGCGTGGCCCAGCGTCTGCTGCGGGCATGTGTGGGGTTGTGTGAGGGTGTCGAGGACTGCAGGGCCGGGTGGGGCTGGCGGGGGGAACACAAGGCAGGCCTTTCGGGCGGTGGTGCGCTGGGCTCCAGCGCAGGACTGGCCCTGGCGGGCGAGCGGATACGCCCTGGATGGAAGGAGCCTCCCCTGGGGTGGGGGGTTGAGGGGCTGGGAAGGGGAGAGGGCCTGGGAGCCCTGGGAGCCGTGTCGCTGGGTGGTGGGCTGGGGCTCGTGTCAGGGCGGGCTTGGGTCCCGAGGCGCAGCACAGAGGCAGTGCAGACCTCACGGCGGAAGACACACGCCGCAGAAGTGCTTGCTTGTGGGGACAGGCCAGCCGCGCCCCTCCCCCAGCTCATCCGGTCTGAGAGCAGAGATCACAGAGCCACCGTGGGAGGGGTGACTGCTGAGCTGTGAGCGGGCAGGGGACTGAAAGGTGCGGTGGGGCTTGCAGGACGGTGGGCTGGTTGGGCGGACGCCCCACATGGCCATTCCTCTTTGGGATGAGCAGCGGTAGGCAGGAGCTCGGTTTGGTTTCCTGCTCTCTTTCTTTGTTGTGGTTGTTTGAACAGTGTCCCAAAGTCTATGTCCACCTGGAAGCTCAGAATGTGGCCTTATTTGGAAAAAGGGTCTTTGCAGGTGTCATTAGTTAATTGAAGGGTGGACCCCAAATCCAAGGACTGGTGTCCTCCCAAAAAGAGCATCCCCGGGACGCTGGGGAGCAGCCGTGAGCAGACGGTGTCTCACTTGCTGGCGACGCCCCAGTTAGAGAGAGGGACTGTCCCAGAACCTCTGGGGGCATGGCTTTGGTCGATGACACCTGCCCTGGCAGCTGTGAGAGGACACATCTCTGTGGTCGTAACCACCAAGCCGCTAATCAGCGTTCACTCCACGGCCGTGCGGGGTCAACTGTCCTTTGATGGCTCGCACAGATTCTGCCCCTGGGGCCATGTGTCCCCGGACTGGGCCATGGGGGCCAGGGCTGTTGTGAGGCAGGTTGGATGTGATGGGCGGTGGCAGGACCTTCATTTGGGTGGGGACGCCTGTGCTTCCTGGTCACAGCCTGGAGATGGGGCGTGCAGACCCAGCCTGGAGAGACACTGTTGGAGGTAGAGGGAGGGGGGGGTGAGGGTGGGGGGTGGGGAGGGTGGTGGTGGGAGGAGGTGGTAGGGAGTGGGAGGTGGGGAGTGGGGGTAAGGAGTGGGGGGAGGGGGTGGGGGTGGGAGGTGTGGGTAGGGAATGGAAATGGGAGGGGGGTGGGAGGGCATGGGGGTGAGGGTGTAGGTGGGAGGGGGTGGGGTGGAGGAGGGAGGGGGGAGTTAGGCGGGGGATGGGAGGGGGTGAGAGGGGCTGTGGGGGTCAGGGTGGGGGTGGGGAGTGAGGGTGGGAGTGGGGGTGATGGGGGAGGTGGGGAGTTGGGGTTGGGGGTGGGGGTGTGAGTGAGAGGGAGACGTGGGGGTTAGGGTGGGGATGGGGAGTTGGGGGTGGGAGGCGGTGACAGGGGGTGGGGTGGGAGGGCGTAGGGGGTAGGGTGCAGGTGGGATGACAGCTGGGGGGCCGGCAGTACCACTGAGCTCTGTAACCTGGATGATCCTGGTTAAATCCCGGTCAGAGGGCGGGGTGTGAGCTCCGTTGGCAGATGACCAAGGCGAAGCTGAGGCTTCCTGCCCGAGATCTCACGAGGTCAGTCTGTGACCTAGAAGCCAGGAGCGTCTTCGCCCTTAGTTTGCTTTCTATCCCTTGTGTTTTGAAGTGAGTCGGTGAGTTTCCGAGGCAGGTGACGGTGGTGGCTTCCGAGGAGGCAGGTGACTGGGGCCCTTGTTCCGTGTCACCCCGTGACCTGGTTTGGGGCTGGCTCCAGCTACTGACGGTCACCCTTTCTCTCTGATTTGTCTTTTAGGGCCTTGAAGTGGGGGTTCAGGGAGAGAAGCACAAAGTCAGGCTTATATTCGGAGGAGGCCCCTTACCGGGGTTTCAGGACGGGGGACCATAGTCTCCCCAAAGCTGGTGCGTGGCCGCAGGGCCTGCTTGGGTCTGCGGTCCTGCATTTCTGATCTCCAGGGAGGCTGCCATCCTGAGGTCACAACTGGAGGTTAAGGGGCTTTAACAGACCCACCAGGTGTGGGCTCTCCTGGTGGAATTGGGGGGGGGGCACATCGTCTGGAAATGGTGCCACTGTGCTGTGCACTGCCAGGAGCGGGATGCGGGCCGCGGCCGCCCGTGCTGTGGGGCTGGAGTCAGTGCCTTCCCTTCCCTGCCAGAAACCGTGCACGAGCAGGTGGGGGGCTGGCCACCCCCCAGCCCCCTGCCCAAAACTGTCTCTGAGATGGGGGAAGCCTGTTCCGCTTTTCAGGCTCAGGATCCTTCCTGCAAAATTATCCTCGTGCTTAAGCCCAAATGCTACGGTGTGAATGTTTATGCCCCCCCCCCCCAGTTCATATGTTGAAATCTTGACCCCCCCAGTGTGATGGCAAGTGAAGCAGGGCCCCCAGGAGGGGTTCAAGGCCTTATACGGGGCCCCACAGAGCTCCGCTGCCCCTTCTCCCCGGAGGGCACAGCGAGAAGCCGATGGCCGTGGACCAGGACGTGGGCCGGCGCCAGCAGGCAGCCCTGCCGGCACCTTGATCTCGGACATCCAGCCCCCGGAACTGGGGCAGTGAACGCGTGCTGTTTAACCCCCTCCCACCGTGTTTTGTGGAAGCAGCCGGCCCAGGCCCCTGAAAGAAAAAGTATCAACAAGTTACTCTTCATGATGCTAAGTCGTGTGCACACATAAAGGGGTAGAAACACGTAATTCCTGTCACCTCCTTCCCGCTGCACGGCGAGAACAACGGTACTGACCGCACCGAGCCTTCGATTCCCCACAAAATCAGCCGTTTCCGAGCGACAGCCCGAGGTAGTGGCGTGGGGATGCTCTCCTGAAACAGGCGTCCAGAGCTGAATTTCACCACGGGGTATTTGGGTTCTTTATGTTTTCTTTGTGTCCCACCTGGATATAGAATTTCTGCCCAAACTGTCATTCGGGTCTCCATCAGTACCAGGGTGATTTTTCATTTTCAGTAGCTTTACTGACCGACGCATCGTGTTGATGGGATAGTCAATGGAAAGGTGCAGGCCCAGAGTCTCGTTGAAAAATGAAGACGACTTTTCCAAGGAGACGCTGTCTTGTGTTTCCTGCTCGGCTTACTGCCGGGTGGCGCGTGCACGCGAGCTCGGGGCGTGCCTCTCACGGCCCCTCCTGTGCTGGGTGTGACCAGACCCGTGGGCGTTCTTGTATTCACACCACACGCGCACCTGGCCCTTACAGTGCTCCGTGGGGCCCCCACGCCCCCCGGTGAGGATGTGATGGTAAGCCCGCTTGTGGACTCGGCTCTGAGAGCAGGTGGCAACCGTCCACGCCGAGCGTCACTGGTCTGAGCCAGAGTGGCGATGTTTGTGGCTTCAGATCATCAGTAAGATCAGCACACAGCACTTACAAAATCTCACGGACTCCCTGACCCCTGAGAGGATATCCTTGATGTCCCACCCTCAGCGCGGGACGTGTGGGTATAAGGTCCGGAAGCGGTGTATTGGTTCTGCTCCTTTCTGTGACCATTCCCAGGTGTTCTTGCCTCTCAGCTCACCTGCCCTTGTTCAAACCCCGTGGAGAAGAGAGCTGCTATGTCCCAGCAGACACGGGCAGGTCTTGCCCTAGTGTCTCACCTGGAGCCCGTGACCGGCAGGGGACGACCTCAGCTGACAGCAAAGCGGAGGGGTGTGGACACCGGGAGGCTAACCACTGGGGTGGGTTCTGAAAACCCAGGACCACTCCCCGGGTTCCCTCAAACTCTGTACTTGCCGGTCATTAGCAGGGGTGCCCGAGAGCGGGGACCCTTGCGTCCCCCGTGTTCACCCCTGCCCGGCACAGCAGGGCTCTTGCTGGACAGTGACTGTTGGGTGGATGGATCGCCTGAAGGAACCTCAGCTCCGAACGGTGCATCGTCTGCTTAGCGGAAAGACCATGTGGCATCGCAAGGGAAATGAGTCATGTGTCGGGTCCCCGGCGCTGGAGACGTGCCTCTCAGGGTTTCGCTGAGGACCACTTGCTGTTTAGAAGCTGTGAAGCGGGTTTTTGCTGATTTCATGTTTCAGCAGTTCCTAGCAGGGCATGTTTATGGGAAATGCTGCCCCTCTCCTTGCAGCGGCCCGCACCAGGCTGAGAGGCCGTGAATGCTGAGCGTAGAGCGCACAAATCCACACCACAGACGCTCATCCCTGCAGGGGGATGGGCTGCGATCCAGTTCAAACCTCCCTGTGGGGAAGGAGGACGGCCCACGGAAGCTGGGGCGTCAGGTGACTGAGAGCTCCTGGGAGGAGTTTAAGGAAGCGCCGCACGCGTCAGGACGGATCTTGAGCGCTGGGTTCGTGAGCAGCACTAAGGTCGTGCTATTATTTTAGCGACGGAGCCGAGGGGCCCAGGCAGCTGGAGGAAGAACATGGGGCTTTGGAGTAAATCATTGAGGCGTTGGCTGTCTTTCCTGCCCTTTAAGTTTAAAAAACAGTAAAATAAAAATATGGTTCGCCCGACTTAAAGGCACGGGGAAGCCCGGGGCCAGCTGGCACTGGGCCTTGGTTCTGGGCCTGTCGGCTCACTGCAGGGCTCCCCTGTTAGTCCCTGGGCCCCGGGCAGGGGCTCTGTGTCTGACCTGCACCCAGAGCACCTGCGGGGACCCTCCTGGGGGCGGTGGGTGGGGCGAGCCCTGCGCCCACAGACTGCCGCCTGCCCTCCCCGTGCCGGGCTGCATCTGCCCGACTCTGTCTCCCCCTGCCCCCATGACACCCGCTGTTGGACCGTTGGACTGGCTGCCACCTGTTGGCTCATCTCTGTTAGCACGGGACCGCTGCCTCTGACCTTGGGTGCTCGCTGAGCCGATGCATAAATACGGGTTTAAGGTCGTTGCTGTTTTTAGTGGTGAGGACAGTGGAGGCGGTTGGGGCTTACTGATGGGGCCACGGAATCAAAGCAGCCGGCGTGGCTCACAGAACATGGCTTTCCTGCAGACGAGGGGCTGGCCTCGTTGTTCAGATGGAGACCACTTGCTGTTAATTGTTCCAGCCTCTCTGCTCCGAGGAAGTCCTGGAATCCTTCGCGGGGTCCCAGGTGGGAGCAGGTGATCTGCGTTTGGGGCGCCAGGGGCTCATGTGGGTCAGCCCCTTGCAGGCCCTGCCGTCCTGGCCGTGACCCTCCCAGTGTGGGGCAGCCCCTTCCTGTGTGCTGGGGGTGCAGCTGTGCCAGCAGGAAGAGACCCTCGCGTTCATGATCCACGGATGTCAGGGCCGCATGGCCTTTCTGTTTTCCTCTCTCCTGTTAAAAACAAGACAGCAGGCCCGGAAGAGCCCCTCATCACCATTCAGACTTAACCTAATTATAGTCTCGGCTGCCCCGGAGACGGAATCTAAACCCAGTTGACCAGGAATGGCCCGACTGGCACCAGTCGGGTCGTCTGCCTGCCCAGCCCCTGCCGTTCCCTAAAGGAAGTGGGGACCTCACCCAGCCAACCCGCTGCTCGCCAGTATGGCTTCCTTGTCCGTTTCTTCTGCCTTGCATTTCCTACAGCTCCCCGACCCCTAGCCATCGGCCGCGTGGGTCACCCCCCGATCGGTCAATCACTGAATGTATTCACTTGAATTTTGTTTTTCTAACACTGTTTCTTCCCTTTTTGCTCAGTCGCCAGTGCCCAAGCCGGGGGCCAGCAGGTTGGCGCTGGGTCATGACCAGAGTTACCTTTGTCTCTGGGAATCAACTGCACACCTGGCACCCACCCCCAGCAGAGCGCTAGGAGTCCAGACCTGGAAATTCAGGGAAGGGCGCCGTGTCGGCCCCACGCTCGGGACCAGGGGCACTTGGATGCACAGTGCACAGCAGGGGATGTGCAAACCCGCGGCCCCTCGTCGGCTGCCCGCGTGCACAGGGCTGGGGACAAAGCGAGACTGGGCCACGCTGCTTGTCAGGGTGGGCGGACAAAGCACCTAGTCCCCCAGGTGGCATCGCTGTCATGTTCCAGAGGCAAAAAAGAGGCAGGTAACCATGGAAACAGACCAGACCCCACATTCCCTGAGCACGAGCCCCCGGAGTCTCGTTCTCTCCCCACGCAGGGCACCTCTCCCTTGACCTTGGCTCCGTAGCTGCACAAATGCACTTTGCAGCCACGGGGAAAGCCCCACGCTGTTTCTGGCTGCGTGATTTACCCACTACTGCAGCTGAGTTTCCACGGAGAGTCCTGCCTCCCGTGTGTATTTCGATCCTAGAGGAGGAATGATTAAGGCACATTGTTGCTAATGGGATTTTCTTTTTCTTTGCAAAAACGTGAAGCAGCATGTTTTCCGAAGACGCTGGAAGCCTGTAACGCTGTTGGCTCCACTGGGGGTGTCCACTGTGCGTCAGGAGCGGGCTCTCGGTGGTGTTCCTACGAGCCAGGTTGAGAGAAACAGCTGGAAGAACGGCCTCCACGTTCCGGGGCGTAGAGTCGCGTGACCGTCTGAAGGTTCGTGCCTGCTGTTCGGGGCCTTGGTGTCAGTACGGCAGGGTCCCCCCAGCACCCCACGGCCAGGCGAGGGTCTGAAAGGAGCAGCATGGGGGCAGTAGGGGGTCACACGCAGGACACACGTGCCCCTCCCTGGGAGGTGCGCCCAAGCACAGACCGTGGTCTCGTGCTGGGCTGGTCCTGGTCAGTGAGACAGGACACACACCACGGATGCTCGGGGTGGGAGAAGGGCGGTCGCCACACACAACTGACACGGGTTAGAAAAACCCGCAGTCCGGGGTTTGAGGAGGAAGTGTCAGACACCAGCGTCTGGAACCCTGAGGGCATGGGCCTGGATGAGGGAGTGCAGCACGGCCCGTGTCCCGGGAAGGGTGCCCTCCCCAAGTGCCCTGGGCACAGAGCTGGCCCTGGAGCTGACAGCCTCTAGCTCTGACCGCAGGAGATAGAGGCAGAGGACGGGGGACACGGTGGCCAGCCTGACGCTCTCCAAATCCCCCTGAGTCTTTAGGGCGGGAGACCCCATTGTCTTCACCCGCGGGCTTGAGTGGGGGAGGGCGGGAGGCTGAGGCCTTTGGTGGTGTCCACCGCCCCTCCCCCCCGCCCCTTCCAGTTCTCTGTGCTGAAGCTGAACCCTGGGGTGGCCGGCACTTGGGTCTGTGCTGGATGTTCGAGGCCCTGCACCCATGCGCACGGTGGGTCGGAGGGACCTGGGCCTCGGTCCCCCGGGGGAGCTCCTGTAACGTGCCTGCTGTGGGCGCTGGCCCCGGGGGTGTTCTGGCACTGCCCTGGGCCTGAGTTCTGGTGGGCTGGCACTAGCGCTTTCCACCCACATCTGGTGGTCTTGTCATGCGTGACTGTGTCAGTCAAGTCAGGGATGGAGGACGTCTGTCATTGCCTCTGCGCTGGCACGAGGCAGCTGTTCCGCGGTGGGGTGGGAGTGCTGGGGGTAAGGAGCAGGTGTCCGCGGGGGGCAGAGGCATGATGTCTCCGCTGGGCCGTCCTCCGTCCCCAGGCTGAGTCTGCTGGGAGCTGAGGGCCCGTCTACTTACCTCACCCAGACCCTGATGCCAGGAAGGTTCCAGCCCTTTCTGTCTGGAGTGGAGCATTCTAGAAACCCCCAGCCTTTGCTCTGGTTGAGCCATGTTGGCAACAGGACCAGAGCATCCCATCGGAACATCACGGCCTCTTCTTGGGATGAGCTACTGTGTCAAATACATGGCCCACCGGCCAAGCAAGCCTGTCCTCTGCCAGGCCCCACCGCTTGGGCCGTGCCTTGGCCGGGGCCAGCCAGCTTTATCTGGGAATGTGGGGGTCACGTGCATGGCCACTCTGACTCAGGACAGGCTGTGCCGGCCCGTGGCGGTCCCAGCAACAGCCAGGTAGGCAGGTCTGAGGAGCGGCAGGCTCCAGGGTCGGGTCGAGGAGGGCACGGTGCACGGCCTCGGTCTCCAGCCGGTCGACGGACCTGACCTCCGTGGAGACGTTCCAGCTTCCACCATACGGCGTGGGCAGTCAGCCCCACGTCTACAGCCAAGAGCCGGGGGACACGGTGTGACAGTGGACGCTGAGTCTGAGCCGGCAGTTTAATTAGCTGCTTGGTCTAAACCCCGGTGCCCGATTCAGTGGCTGAAAGAGAACCTTTGGTTGAAGCTCTTTCAAAGGGAGGGAGAGAGCAATTCGTTTTGAAGGGCTCGCGGAACGCCCGCACGCCAAGGGAACATTCTAGAGAGAGCACGACTCATCCAAACCTTCCCAAGGCAAGGGCTGAAACCACAGACGTGCATTTGGAAGGTTTACGCATATTTTACTTTTTGTGTTTATGTGGACAAACGTGACAGCAGGCAGGAGGGTAAGACAGACAGCAGTAAAGTGCAGTTTGTTTTAGGGTTTTAAATCCCTTCCTGCGGCAAGGAGCGTGGTGAATGTCACGTGACAGATGCCTGAGCGTGGTTACTGTCACTGGTTAGGGGAGACTCAGACACCGGCCTCACCTCCGAGGACAAGCATGAGTGTTCTCCAGGTCACCTGAGCTGTGCGCACGGCGCCTGGATTTCCTCACGTTGCCGCCCCGTGTGTACCTCCCTGGACACAGAGATTCTGTCAGGGGCTCTGGCTCCTCACCAGAACGACGCTGCTGTCCGACAGCCCCGGGGGCTGCACGTGTGGAACCGGGCTTCTACGGGCCTCTCCGCGAGGATCAGAAAGACAGCAAGCCCAAAGCACAGAGGCTGAGGGCTGCTCCCCGGGTCTGCCCTCTCGCGTCCCTGGTCTCCAAAGACAGAAGGGCTCCCTTGGCCCGAGAAGCACCTCAGGTTCCTGCTTCAGATCGTAGAGTCGGGGTTGGAGGAGGGCGGTCAGAGCACCCCTCTCCCTCAGGAGGCGTCTGGGGGAGCCGGCTAGGAAGGAGAGTTAGGTCAGCCTGTTCCCATTCACTGGCAAAGTGTGCAAGATAGGTGGAAGTGTGCGCTGTCGGATGACCCGGGAAACGGAGACAAGGTGCGTACACGAGTGCCCGTGGTGGCTCTGTCCACAGGAGCCTCGCCGTGGGGACGACGTCCACGGCAACTGGACGATCCTGACTGGCTACAGCCGTGCAGTGGGATACGACTCAGCAATGAGAAGGGACGTCCCTGCCTGCAGCAGGAGCCAGCCCAGAGCTGCTCCCTGACCCCCGCGTGCGAAGCTGCAGAGGGCACCCCATCTGGACGGCAGAGCGCCTCAGGGCTTGTTCGCAGCCTGTCATCTCCCCAGCTGTGTGTGGCGGGCATTTTCTCAGTCCTCCCAGACGGAGGCTTCCTGAGGCTGGGCAGACACCCCATGACACCGGGGACACCCCCTGAGCTCCCCTGCAGGTGAGCCTGCGTCCCTGCTGCCCTGCCTCCAGCCGTCTCCAGAGTCCGCGGGGCTGGAGCGCAATGCGCCTTGTCCCTCCGCCCGTGGCCAGACGATGCTGAGATGTGCTAGTCCGAGCGGCTGCAGGACGGTCCTGTAGCCCCCCCTCCCCACTATGGGCACTTACTTCCCTCCTGCTTCCCGGGACCTGGGGGGTCCCCATCAGGCAGCCCCCACCCCGCGTCTGCTGCGAGGAGCACCAAGGCTTACGGTGACGTCAGTTACATCGTCTGAGCTCCGCAGGGCGCTGTGTGCGTTTATGCTGCTCAAGGGCCCAGAGCCAACGTGCACAGAGGGGAAAACAGCTCAACTGGGAGCAGCCAGGGTGGGTTCACCCAGGCACGGACGGACGACTGGATGAGCGAAGCGCGTCTGTCCACACAGTGGACTAGTCCTCAGCCTTAGAAAGGAAGGGCGCTCTGACACCTGCTACCACGTGGATGAACCCGGAGGACATTGCGTTCAGGGGAATGAGACACATAACCGCGCTGATATGAGGCCCCCGGAGGAGTCCAGCTCGCGGAGGCCGAGCGTCGATGGTGGGCGCCAGGGCTGGCGGCTGGGGCGGGGTTCAGCTGGGGAAGATGAGGAAGTTCGGGACGCGGACCGTGGGGACGGTTGCACCCCCGTGTGAGGGCGCCGAATGCCGCGGAGCCGTGCACTTGAACGTAGGGAAGACAATAAATTTTATGCTGTGTGTATGTTACCATAATTAAAAAAACAAATGATTTTTTAAAGGGGGGAGAAAGAGTCAGGGTCTTGTTTACAGGCCTGTTTCACAGCCCAGACAAGTCTCACGGCCGGAAATTCGACGCGGATTTAAGTAACTCACAGTCGCAGTTTATTAGGAGAGGGAGGAAGGCGCTTCAGGTTTGGCCCCCGGCGAGGATTTCAAGGGAAGCTGAGCTCCGGGACCCAATCGCAGGGCGACCTCGTCCGCGGGCGAGGCCCAGGATGCCTGGGGCCGGGGGCAGCTCACGCCTGCTGGGGTAGGAGGTGTTCCTGTCCTACGGAAACCCACAGATGGATGTGGGGGGGCGCTCGGGCTCTGGCGGACCCCCTAGGCTCCCGTGCGCGGGGGAGCCCCAGCCCCCTCTTGCGTTCTTCATGTGGCGCCCTTATCTTCGGGAGGGTTTTGTTAATCATCCCGAGAACTGCTAATTGTTCTGAAAGAGGGACCGCGAGTGTCAGTGCTGGTCGGCTGCGTCTGGACAAGCATGGGGGCTGCCCCTCCCTGTATCTGCACCCCCCCCCCCGCCCCGTTCATGGAGTCGCTGCGGGATGCCAGTCGCGCACTGAGACAGTGATGGCATGGCCCCGCCTGCGGTGTGTTCACGGTTCTGGTGGGAGCCAGGGGACGCGGCCGTTGCCCCCACGCGGGAGGCGTGCGCAAGCCCTTCAGCCCCTTATGATCATTTATGTGTGTTAATTGTATTTTGAAAAAAGGCTCAAGGCAGAAAGGGGCTTATTTTTAAAAAAGGTGCATGTCTTTTATTTCAGTTTATATTCAAAATAAATGTTTATCATTTATAATGGTTTCGGGAATCAAAAACCCTGGGCTTCCACGCCCGATGCAACGTGATCTCAACACAATCGACCATTTCGACTTTGCTCCCACGTTTGCTGTGTGGAAGGTCGTGCCCTAAAAGTGTCAGGTCCTGGAAGGTTCGCCAGGGATGTTTCTGGTCCGGTGGACTTTCTTCCCGGACAGAGCCATCTGTTGTGGGGGGAGGCAGGGCCCGCGTGGGAGACACGGGGACGGAGAGGACAGTGCGGGCCGGGACGGAGGGGAGCGCAGCAGTGCCGGCCCGCACCAGCTTCCAAGGCAATTTTAGCCCCCTCCTCGCTGGTACCCCGTGCATTTCGGCCCCCAGCCCAGACAGGCTCCCGCCCGGTGCAGCCCCACTGTCCTGCCCTTGCTGCCTTCAGCCTCGCCCGCGAGAGCCCTGCACTGGACGGTCGTGGGCGGATGAAGGGGACGCAGGAAGGAACACAACCAGGAAAAGCCAAGGAGAAACCCGCTACTGTGTTTGAAGATGGACCAAAGAACCTGGGCTTCCCCCCTTGGCTCACCTGCAGTGTGTGTGCTCTCGCTTAGCGGAGCCTAGGGCCAGCATGCAGACCCTCAGTCTCATGCGCCGCCTCTGCCCACCCCCCACCCCCCAGTCCTGCTGGGTGTGTGTGTGTGGGGGGGTCTGTCCACCCCCTCCCCGGTCCTGCTGGGCAGAGTCAGCTCCACTATTCAGCTCCGGCTCACAGGCGCACGTGCTTGGCGTTTGAGGGGGTGCACCCAGCTTCATCACAGACCCTGAGCCCCTCTGGAGAGCAGAGTCTCTGCCAGGCGACCCCTGACGGCCACCTGGGCACAGGCAGGGATTTTTAAAAGCTCCCTGCGTGGCTCAGGAGTAGAGCCAGAGTTTGGGGATGGACAGCAGACGCCGTGGGACCACAGTGAGCCCTGGACCTCCCAGCTCGACGCAGAGCCTCGGGTGGGGAGACCATGTGTCTTGAGGACAGGGACAAAATGGAGCTGCCAGGCCACAGCTGGGCCAGCGCTCCAGGCCGCCTCCCCACTCCAGCCAAGGTGGGGTGGGTGGTAAGTCCAGGGCCTCCGGGACACATTGGCTAGCTTAGGCCCCTGGGGACGCAGGGATTACAGCCGCAGGGTCACTGGCCAGTCACTAGCTGCTTGGTCACAGGACAGTCCCGGTTCTGTGCTGGGGTCTTGATTTCTTCTCTCTTTGTCCTCACGAAGTTTGGGGTTTTAGCTTCTTGAATTTTTTTAAAGGTTTATTTATTTGAGAAAGAGAGTGCGAGAGAACGGGGGAGGGGCGGCGGGAGAGGGAGAATCTCAAGCAGACACCGCGCTGAGCGCAGAGTCCCGTGTGGGGCTCGATCCCTCGACCCCAAGACCACGACCTGAGCCGAGACCAAGAGTCAGATGATTAACCGACAGTGCCACCCAGGCGCCCCTGGAGTTTCAGCGTCCACCACAATTTTACCGCACGCGCCCCCTGGCGGTCCACCAGCTCCTCCAGGGACAGACCGGGACACTGTCCACGCGGCTGGGTCGGCCTCCGGCAAAGCGGGATCTGCCACCATCGGCAGGCGGTTGGTCCTCGTCACGTCTGGGACCCACCGGGCTGCTCAGAACACCCCGGATGCAGTGCCGGGCCGGCCGAGGGATCCAGGACCAGCTGCTGCCGCTTCCCAGCGGGCAGCACATTCCCGCCACAAATGCCTTAACCACGTGGGAAACGCTTTCTCCGTGAAATCTTCCCAGGAGAAGAGGAAGAGGCCGCAAAGGAAGGCTTCTCCGAGACGACTCTCCAGGGGCTGCGGCTTATGACAGAGCCTTGTCACCCGCATCTCAATTCTGGATTTTCTGGCTAGGGCTAGGGACGTGCTGGGCTGGCCTCCCTGGGAGCAGAGGGCACGTCCTGAGCCCTTGCTGGGTTTTCTCTGGAAGCGCTGATTTCTCTCCTTTGCTTTGTGTTTCTTTTTTTTGGGTAAAAACTTAAAATACCACTGAAAATATGAAGCTAGTAAAAAGTGAGAACAAAATATTTTAAGGACAGTTAAACCAAGAGAAAATAAATAAAATATTCAACAATTTCCCAAATGAATACTTTTTATTATCAAACTAATTGTAATCACAAATGTAGAAAAATAAAACTCACTTTTCAGTGACAGAGGTGTAAATCCAGAAATAGGCGTGTAGGGCATGACTTCCCCGGGCACAGGACTAACTCTGAAGAAGCAACTGATGTGGTTGGGTGTGTTTGCTCCCTCGGATGTGGGGTCACGGGCCACAGCTCACTGTCCTTCCGGCTGTCTTAGGGACGGGGGACGGTGCCTTCCTCCTGACCATACCTCACACCACACGCCTGCACCTGCCCTTTGATGCTGCTGGGGGGGCCGGGACCGCGGCTGCGTCGGGGCCTCCGCTGGTTTGAGACTTCCGAGGAAGCTGACAGCCTTGCACTTGGAGGACCCTTTCCTGGGGGACCCAGGACGGATGCTGAGGACACAGTGCCAAGAGGGGACAAGGGTCCCCCTGCACGGGCTGGAGACCACAGGCAGGGACCCCCAAGTCAGAGCTGGCCACTGCAGGTTGGGGGCTGGGGAGTTTCTTACCCACTGTGTTTGCAGCACCAGCCACAGCAGATGTGCACCTGCTTCCTCTGGAACCCAGGCACCTGAGTAGGGGAACCGCCCGACCACCTCCAAACATACCAAGAAAGCAAACCCACAACACCGAGAGATACTTTCCTGCTTTGGTTGGTGTGGCCACGTTGAGCTGTTGGGGGTCCATCACTGAGTTTGGCAGTGACCACCAGGGGCCACATGGGTCCTTGGCTCTCCTATGGTCTGTGGCCTGGGGTTTCCTGAAATGTTGAACGGAACAGCGAGCCTCAAGTGCAGCTTCCTTGGCTCACCTGAGGGCACCAGCTGACCCGAGGGCACCTATTCATCCAAGCAAACTGCTCACCTGGAGTTTATAGCCCAAAAGGTCCATCTCCAGATACGAAGACCTGAGTGATTCACTTGCTGCAAAGTGTCCCTCTTTCCCTCTGTTCCTGCTGGGAAGGGCTGCAGATGACCAAGGTGGGCACGCCAGGCAGTTGCTGATGGACGTCTTTGCTGGGCAGGAAGTCTGGTTGATTTTTGGCTACAGGTATGGTTGGGATCATTAGAGGCCCGTGGAGCGACTCGAAGCCTCACACTGACCTGGTGTGAGGACCCACGGGGCTCTCGCTCTGTCTGCAGGAGAGGCGCCTGTGGCGGTACCCCCGTGCCTGTCTGCACCGGCGGCCAGCTGTTGGCCAGACTGTATTCGCTAGTCCTCGGGACGAGAGCTCCTGCCTGTTGTGGCTGGAGCTCTGCTCCAACTCATTCCTTTATGGAATTCCTTTATCGTCATAACTGATGCATGACTCTGTGAATGACTCTTGGCCAACTTTCTCTTCTGCACATTTCGTGCCCTGTTGGGGGACGCACACAGTGAGCGCTGCTTTCACGGACGGGGTGGACACGTATCTTCCACAGTCTGTAACCGAAGGGTTGGCAGTCTGTCTGCGAGGGCAGGCTCTCAGGGGAGGTGACTGCTGGTTTCACACGGGACGCATGTGCTCGGGGGTCTTCGATGGAGGCGTGGGTGCATGGACCAGCGGCTCATTGTCCTTCCCTCTGCAGAGCTCAGATCCCCCTTCTGCAAACCCACCTTGTCCTCTGTAGTTGCACAAGGTGTGTGAAGGTGGCTCGCACACCTTCCCTGAGCCTTCCTTTCCTTGCCTGCAACACACCCAGGCTCTCCAGGCACGTCTAGCTGCCTCTGACATCCCGCCAGTTCTTCTCAGCCCGGGGGAGGTGCCCTCAGGCAGGAGCTCTTTCTTCCTGCGCCTCCTGGGACCCTGTGGGGTCACTGTTGTGTCCTTGGTCACGTGCCACCTGAAGCATGGGCACCCCGATGGCTCTTCCCTGTCCTGGGTGGCTCAGGGCTCTCGCACTGCACTTGGGTATCATTGCTTGTGCAGAGTCAGACCGTGCCAGGCTTGTCTCGGTTGGTTCCTGTGGGAGACATCTGCAGGGGACAGAGAAGCAGCGTTGGAGAAGCAGGGGTGGGGACAGAGAAGCAGGGGTGGGGACAGAGATGCAGGGTGGGGGGGTGGGAGCAGAAGAGGGGGTGGGGACAGAGATGGAGGGTGGGGGGGTGGGAGGAGAAGCAGGGGTGGGGACAGAGATGCAGGGGTGGGGACAGAGAAGCAGAGGGAGAAGGAGAAGCAGGGGTGGGGAGGAGAGGCAGGGGTGGGGAAGGTGCGTCACGGGGCTGCACCTGTTCCTGTGGGGTGCTGGCCTGTTCGCTGCCCCTGCAAGTCCCGGACGCATCAGAGAGAAAGGCTCCCCTCTTCTCATTTCTCGCGGCCCTGGGACCACCCTGATGTGGTTTCACAGTGCTATTTGGGTTCACGGCCAGTGTCAAGGTTAAACAGGTCATCATCTTAGGTTTGTCTCCTCAAATCTCCACCAGTGCTTCCAACTCAGACACCAGGTCAGAGTCTCACTGCTTTCCTTGTAAAGGTGCATGTGTCTTTGTAACGTTAGCAGGTGGGGTCGGACTCCGTGGGGGCGGTGGGGGAGCCACTGCCGCCCGCTGTGTGCCGCTGCCCCTCCCCCACCTGGCGACTCAGATTCTGCACACACTCTGCAAAGTTGCCGCTCCTTTTCCTGCTGACTGTTCGTTTCCAAGCTCTTCCGATGATTAGACAGGGTGCAGTGTACCCATCACACACCCATTCCCTGCCCCGCTGCTAACAGCTCGCGGTCACCCGCTGCCGGGGCGCCCTGGCCACCGCCCACTCTGGAGTCCCTCCACGCGCTGTTATTTCAGCAGGGGACCGTCCGTGCCGTCGTTTTTACACTGAATGCATTTTAAACAGAATGCCCGATGGCGCATGTGAGCCTCTCCAGGGTGTGAGTCTGCGCCAGGCCTGCGTTATTGTATCTTCTGGGATCGGCAGCTGCCAGGGTGTGTCCTCCCCTGGGCAACAGGAGGGAGCGTGAGGGCACGGGCCCAGCCCCTCCGACAGCGTCCTCTCTGCTACCATCACTGGCCCGGGTGAGTCCCACGGTCAAGCCCTACACAGGAGGCCCTGGGACAGGTGCGCCATTTCTGGCGGGAGGAACGGCGTCTACACCACAGCAGGGGGCATGCTTGCAGGGAGTGGCGAGGAGCTGGGAGAAACAAGGCAATCTGTGGGCGGGGCTCCTTTACAAAACAAACCAGAACACCACCGTCTTCCCGGAAAACTAACAGTCGCTCCCAGTACAATTTCAGCCTCCAGCTCAGTGAGTGTTGAAGGATTGAAATTTCCAGTGGTCTCATAAACGTCCATTCACTCCGGTTTCTTTTTAAATCAGAGGCAGCCCCTGCCTCGTGCCTCAAGGGGCGAGGTGCTGGGCGGAGGAGTCCACGCAGTCGGATTTGACATTCTGTGTGCACGATATGGATGATTGCATTCCTCTCCGCCGTTTCCTGAAACTGGTAGCTCACGTGGAAGTGTAATCAGATGGAGTTTATCGATTATTTATGCCCGTGGGAGCACCTGGTGGCAGTGGTGGCTTTCCTGTCTTTAGAGCTCGGCTGCCGGGCCGTGTCCCTCTGGGAAGTGTCAGCTGCGCTGGATGGTGGAGGCCTGGCTGTGGGTGTGTGGGAAGCGGCACGTGGAGGCCGCGGTCTGGATGTGGAGGTGCTCGTGCTCCTCGGTGGCCGTTGTCCTGACCTTTCCAGTGGGCAGAGCTGACAAGTCCCTCCTCGGTGGCCGTTGTCCTGACCTTTCCAGTGGGCAGAGCTGACAAGTCCCTCCTCGGTGGCCGTTGTCCTGACCTTTCCAGTGGGCAGAGCTGACAAGTCCCTTTTCTCTCCCTTTTAGCAGAACCCAGAGTGAGCTCATGGTGAAATTTCCAACTCACATTAAGGTCTACAGGCTGCACTCAACCTCTTGCCCTTACATCGTGTCTCCTTTCTCCTCTGCTGAGGGCCCCGCTTCCCGACATTGTCGCCGACCTCTCTCCATTACTACGCACACGTGAGCCTCAGCATAAGGAGGGGATGCCCCAACGTGACTGAAAAGACTGTAAGACTTGCTGAGTTCTCCTTCTGCAGGTACGTCCACCAGGGACGGAAGCCGGATGCCTGTGTTCTAACAGGGATCTATGCTGCAGTGGTCACACCAGCAGCACTGTGCACCGTTAGCTTCATGGGTTCGTGACTTCCTTTTACAGACACTCACCTGAACACTAGCCTTGCTGTTGAAGACTAGTGACACTTCGGACCTTCAGTTCAGTGAAGATCCAGGCTGTGAAGCCTCTGTAACGATGCACTGCCTGTGTTTTCCTTGAGCTGAGCCACCTGTGTGCAAACGTGAGGAGCTCAGAAGGCGCTAAGGCTGGGCTCAGGTCTTGGCTGGCCTGCCTGCATCCCCTCCCTCCCCGCCCCCCCCCCGAGTTTTTGCAGCATTATCCCCTCCCCCTCCAGGCTTGCACATTAACCCCCCCCATGTTTCCAGCATTACCCCTCCCCCTTCATGCTTTCAGCATTATCCCCTCTCCTAGACATGTATCTACTCCTCTGTCCACTCACCCACCCATGCTTTCATCCAACCGCCCATCTGTTTACCCATTTGCCCGTGTGTCCAACCACCTATCCATCCGTCCATCCATCCATCCATCCATCCACCCACATGTCCATCCATTCATCCATCCATCCACATGTCCATCCATCCATCCATTCACATGTCTATCCATCTAACTATCTGTCGATCCATCCATCCATCCATCCACCCATCATCTATTATCCGCCCATCCATCCATCCATCCATCCATCCTCCCACATGTCCATCCATCCATCCACATGTCCATCCATCCATCCATCCTCCCACATGTCCATCCATCCATCCATCCACCCATCCATCCATCCACATGTGTATCCATCCATCCACCCACATGTCCATCCATCCATCCATCCATCCACATGTGTATCCATCCATCTATCCGTCAGTCCATCCATCCATCCATCCACATGTCTATCCATCCATCTATCTGTCAGTCCATCCGTCCACCCAATCATCCATCCACTGATCCATCTCTATCCAACAAAGAAAGTTCATTTAAGCCCTTTTGGTTTTAAGTAACCGACTTTCTTGGTAAAGTGCTGATCAATTAAGTGTGGACTATTGATTGGACATGCTTACTATGGATAATTCCTCCCAAAGGGAAGAAGATCCTTGAAGATTCTTAGAAAGGAACACACTTTAGCAGTTTGGCCAGAGTTAACAGAAAAATGTGCTAATGACAGCAAAAAACTAACGTTTGAGGAAATCATAATCACCACTGCTGAATGGTAATGAGAGCATGGAATTAATGTGCAGACCATGTGGAAAACATAATTGGGATGGAAGACATTTCCTCCTTCCTCTCAGAGGCTACGGCTTCCATGCTCTCGCCCCTGTGCTTCTGATCACAGCAGAAGTTCTGACCTAACGAGCTGACAAGTCTGCAGCCCCCAGACTCACAGCCGAGCTTGCTGTGAGCGCGTCTCGTCTGACCCCTGCTCAAAGCCCAGCTCTTTAGTGTGGTGTTTCTTGTGGAGGAAAGAGGGTCTCTTTGTGGGTAGAAATAGTCTGGTTAAGAAATCGTCCGTTATTTCTGATGAATGGCAGCTGAGAGACACCTTACGCATGCTTCCTCATTTTGAGAATAAGCTCTTGGCTTTTTCATCCTTTAATCCCAAATAGAAACACGTTAGAATCTAGAATGAGCAAAGGGAAGCAAACAGAAATAAGAAGGAACAGGATAAAGAAAACAGGATAAGGGGCAGTCTTGAACTTCCAAATTTATGTTTATTTTTTTTAAAGATTTTATTTATTTATTTGACAGAGAGAGAGATACAGCAAGAGAAGGAACACCAGCAGGGGGAGTGGGAGAGGGAGAAGCAGGCTCCTAGCGGAGCAGGGAGCCTGATGCGGGACTGGATCCCAGGACCCTGGGATCATGACCTGAGCTGAAGGCAGACGCTTAACGACTGAGCCACCCAGGCGCCCCATATTTTTTCATTTTTTATTACTTGCTGCAGAAAACCGTGAAGCACATAAAAACCTATGGAAGTTGGAGAGATTTCTCATCACCAGCCCTGCAGCAATCTGGGCCCTCGTGTCTTTAAAGCTGCCATAAACTGACAAATAAAGATGGGTCGCGCCGTGACACATGCTTGGCAGGAGAACCAA
This sequence comes from Ursus americanus, assembly GCF_024610735.1. Taxonomy (NCBI): domain Eukaryota; kingdom Metazoa; phylum Chordata; class Mammalia; order Carnivora; family Ursidae; genus Ursus; species Ursus americanus. Next base: position 107,514,323 of record NC_142127.1, read on the forward strand.
GCACGGAGCAGAACAAAAACCCCAGAGTTCTCCCAGGAGGTGTAGGTAGGGCTGCGGGGGCTGGGCCCTGGGGCCTTGGGGTCTCCTCCTCCCCGGTCACACTGGTGCAAGACGCCCCAGGTGAAACTGGGGCAAGGAGCCCTGTGTTTCCGGCCGTGCAAAGGGCCGGGGAAGGAGACCCCAGATCAATGACGCATCAAGCACTCACGCGGTCGGTCAGGCCTGACACTGAGAAGATGCGTCTGCCCCTGGCTTGGCGGGTTCCCAGGATGCTCTGCTGCACCCTCCGCAGGCCTGCAATGCCCACACCCCCGCGCACTGGGGTCCTTCGGGTCACTGCGCTGGTCACGTGTGTGTGCAGAGCGCACAGAGCAGAGGAGCCGCTGGGGAGACAGACCCTCATCCCCACCGCGCCAGCCCCTGGTCTTTGAAATGGGAGTATGGTGGGGGTGGGGGGTGGCCGGGCCCCGGTCTCAGCGTGCTGTGGGCAGCGTCCACTGTCACCCGGCACCCCCGGCTGGATGGCAAATCATCGTCCCTGTGATCTTTGCTGTGATGCTTCCCTGGGTCCGGCTTCCCCGCGACTCTGCGGACGGCGAGCCTCGCGATGTTCGTGTGGCCCAGGTTCTCCCCTTCTCTCGAGCACCTGTGCCACTTGTCCCTGCAGTGAAGCCGTCCTCATCCTGAGAGCAAACATGCTTTCCTCACTTTTCTTTGAGGGTGTTTGTGCTTTCAATTCAACATTTAAACCTTGGTGCTTTTGGGTTTTTGTTTATTTATATTATTTATTTTTCTTCCTGTGCGGTGTGAGGGGTGGATCCACCCTAGTTTGTTACCCCCAGTGAGGAGCTGGTTTCGGGCGCCCCCGCTCAAGGAAACTCTGGTTTTTCCTCTACTGCATTCGGATGCTGTTTACGAAATCAGTGAGCACGTGGGGGGCAGCTTTCCCTGAATGTTTTCACGGGTGTGACGGTGGGTATGTAGCCGTCCACCGCATGCAGCTCCCTCGCCACCGACCGCAGAGCTCACGGCTCTTCCGAGGCCAGGCGGCAGTTTTCAGCCAGGGCTGTGCGGCCTGGGGGACGTCGGCAGAAGCCTGAAGATACTTTCGGTTGTCACGACAGGGGAGGGGTGCTCCCGTGGTCAGAGGCTGGGCTCTGCGGACACCTGCCCACACAGCCCAGGTCGGCCCCAACCATCGCCCGTGTCCAGTCTCGGGGGCATCATTTCTGTCCACGTGAAAATCAGGACCCACTCTTGCTCTGAGAATTCTCGTGTGCCAAACATTTGCGGCAGCAAAGAAAGATGACTTAGTTTGGGGAGCTGAACTGCATTCTAGAATTTTCTAGTTACACTAACATGTCTGTCTTTGCCGCTGCCTGTGCTTCTCCGCTTTATGAAGATGTTCCCGCGGGCAGGGAGGCACCTGGAAGATGCTCACCCTGTCTCCTAGTCTCCCGAGGAGGAGGCTGAGCGCCAGGCCTGAGCCAGGCTCGGTCTGAAATGTGCTCCCTTCCTGAGGCCACATGTCCCATTGTGACCTCCCCTCCGTGTCCCATCTGACCTCCCCCTCCGTGTCCCATCTGACCTCCCTCTCTGTGTCCCATCATGACCTCCCCCTCCGTGTCCCATCGTGATCTGCCCTCCGTGTCCCATCTGACCTCCCCCTCCATGTCCCATCGTGATCTGCCCTCCGTGTCCCATCTGACCTCCCCCTTCATGTCCCATCGTGATCTGCCCTCCGTGTCCCATCATGACCTCCCCTCCATGTCCCATCTGACCTCCCTCTCTGTGTCCCATCGTGACCTCCCCCTCCGTGTCCCATCTGACCTCCCCCTCAGTGTCCCATTGTGATCTGCACTCTGTGTCCCATCGTGATCTGCCCTCCGTGTCCCATCTGACCTCCCTCTCTGTGTCCCATCGTGACCTCCCCCTCCGTGTCCCATCATGACCTCCCCCTCCGTGTCCCATCGTGATCTGCCTTCCGTGTCCCATTGTGATCTGCACTCTGTGTCCCATCGTGACCTCCCCCTCCGTGTCCCATTGTGATCTGCACTCTGTGTCCCATCGTGACCTCCCCTCCGTGTCCCATCGTGACCTCCCCCTCTGTGTCCCATTGTGATCTGCACTCTGTGTCCCATCGTGATCTGCCCTCCGTGTCCCATCTGACCTCCCCCTCCATGTCCCATCGTGATCTCCCCTCCGTGTCCCATCGTGATCTCCCCTCCGTGTCCCATCGTGACCTCCCTCTCTGTGTCCCATCGTGACCTGCCCTCTGTGTCCCATCGTGACCTCCCCCTCCGTATCCCAGGGTGACCTCCCCCTCCGTGTCCCATTGTGACTTCCTCTCCATGTCGCAGGGTGACCTTGCCCCTTGGTGCTGGCTCTGTTTTCTGCCTGGAGGGACAGAGGTGGCCCCACCCCATGGGGATGCTGTGAAGACTAAGGACTGAGTTGTGGAGGCACTGGGGCCAGTGTGGGTCCACGCACAGAGAGGATTCCGTGGGAGGGCCTGGGACCCAACCCCACCTGTCCTTTGGAGTCACCATGACCTCCAGTGAGCAGTGGGCCCTCGTCAGGTACGAGTCCTCGCCCTGCAGCGCGCTGCTGCCTTGGCATGTGGCTGCCCACGTCTGTGGGGTGGTTGGCCATGAGGACAGGCCCTTCATGCGTGGGCTCAGTGCCTTCACCAGACACCCCATGTCTCTCCCTCCCCTGTGTGAGGACACAGACCTGCATCTGCCCTGGAAGGGGGCCTCCCCAGACCCTGGCCCTGCCGGCTCCCTGATTGGGGACGTCTGGCCTCCAGAGCTGCCGGCTTGCGGTGTTTCGTTTTGGTGCCCGAGCTGACAGAGACCCTGGGACGCTCTTCCCTGCTGGGCAAGGACAGCAAACTCCCTCCTGCCGGCCAAGCCAGGTCTGCCCCACCTGCCGTGGTGGGGAGGGGTCTGCTGCCCCCCTGCCTTCTCTTCTGGGCACTGTTTTTTATGAACGTGTGTTCTCTGTTCTCTGGACCCAGATGAGCCTCCCTTTTCTAGCTCGGTGATGGGTTTGCTATGGACTCTGAGCGGTAACATCACGTGGTCTCCATGGTCTCTGGGCTTCTGTGCGGACCTGGGAAGCCAGGTCTCACTGTGGTCCCACGACACCTGCTGTCTGTCCCCAACTCTGGCTCAAATAGTAAGTGTTCACGGCTGCGCGTGAGCCCGCTGCTCAGCCGTGCAGGTTTCTAGAGGCTGGAGGCTGAGGGTCCCAGCCGTGGCCATGACCGTGCGCCCACCCGGCTAGCCCTGCTCCTCTGAGAGGCCCAAATGTCCAGGGGTTGCTGGGGTCTCATGTTTGCACATCCTTAACGTGAAATCTAGAGCATAACCGATTATTCTAGAAAAGTAGGAAGCGATTTGGGGGCAGCTTCTGGAGAGAAGCTGCCTTTCTGCTTTTGTAACTTTTAGTAAAAATGAGTTTAAAAGATACTAAAAGAAAGTAGCTCAAGGGTCAATGCTTTTGTTCAAATTTCTGTGTGAGAAAACAAATTTTGTTCCTTCACATAAAGGAAAACGTGACCGAAACTGTTTCTCAGCTGGAGTGCGTGAAGATCAATCTTGATGTCTGGAGCGCAGTCAGAACAGAACACACGCCGTGGCCCCCGCTCGCTCGCTGGGGGCCCAGAGAGGGGCGGCGGATCCTGGCCCCCAGGCGGGCAGGACACCTGTCAGCACTGTTCCCTGAGTCACGAGCCGGGTGCCACGGACAGCTTGCCCTTCCCTCGAAGTTCTGTGATGTCCCTTAAAGGTGTGGTTGGATTCTCTGTATCCAAGCCTGGTGTTAAAAATTCCCCTCAGCACAGCATGTGTTTTCAAAAACGTCAGCTTCCAATGATCTGTCGCTGGTGTATGGAAATGAGATCACGTTTTGTGCATTGCTCTTGAATCCTGGGACCTTGATACACGTATGCTTCATTTGTTTTAGCCTTGAAAGACACTTTTAGGATTTTCTAATATAGTGTCTTTTTCAAATAAAGTTCTACTTCTTTCTTTACTTTCTTTCCAATGTGTATATCTTTTATTTCTTTTACTTTATTTATTGCAATGGTTGGGGTCTCCAGTGAAATGCTGAGTGGAAGGGGTAGGAATGGCTGTTCTTGTCTGATTCTTGATTTTAGGGAAAAAACAATGTTTCACCATGAAGTATCACGTTAGTCATAGGCTTTAAGTAGATACCTTCTATCAGGTTGATGAAGTTCCTTCATTTTTCTCATATACAGACTTTAAAAAACACAAACTCGTGTTGAATTTTATCCAATAGTTTTTCTGCACTTACCGAGATCACGTGGTTTTCTCCTAGATTTTATTTCTCTTCTCTCTGTGTTTATATTTTAAACCTGACAACACAGTGCTACTGTTTTTGCTTTAAGTGGTGTAAACATTAAAATAATGGGTACAATGTATTTTAAGTCTAACCACTGATTTATCATTTCTGGCCTATCTCATGATTTTATGTAGACCCAGATTTCCATCTAGTATGCTTTTCCTTTTGCCAGAAGAATTTATCTCAACTTTTTTTTTTTTTCCTTTTTGGTAACAAGATTCTGTTGCTACTGATTTATCTCTCTCTCTCTCTTTTTTGTCTGAAAGTTATTATTTCATCTTATTTTTTGATGGACATTTTTGATAGATAGAATTTTAGGTTGGTAGTATTTCTCTTTTTTAAAGATTTTATTTATTTATTTGACAGAGAGAGAGAGCGAGAGAGGGAGCACAAGCAGGGGGAGCAGCACACAGAGGGAGAGGGAGAGGCAGACTCCCCGCTGAGCAGAGAGCCTGATGTGGGGCTCAATCCCAAGACCCCGGGATCATGACCTGAGTTGAAGGCAGACACTTAACTGACTGAGTCACCCAGGCACCCCTGGTCGGCAGTATTTCCTTTTTGAAATTTTAAGATGTAGCTTTTTCTTCCCCAGAACTGCGTCCGTGAACCCCTCTACACCTACCCCAGGGTAACTCCCCATGCCCCCCAGGTCTCTGCACCTGCCCCAGGGCATCTCCCCATCCCCCGCCCAGTTCCCTTCACCTGCTCCAGGGTGTCTCCCCGTCCCTCCAGGTCTCTGTACCTGCCCCAGGTCATCTCCCCATGCCCCCCCCAGGTCTCCACCTCCAGGGCTTCTCCCCATCCCCCCATCTCTGCACCTGCCCCAGGGCATCTCCCCATCCCCCCCATCTCTGCACCTGCCCCAGGGCATCTCCCTATCCTCCGCCCAGTTCCCTTCACCTGCTCCAGAGTGTCTCCCCATCCCCCCAGGTCCCTGCACCTGCTCCAGGGCATCCCCTCTGCCCCTCAGGTCTCTGGGCTCTGCCTGCCATCTTGACATGGCTTCCAGGGTGTAGGCAGCAAGCCTGCAAGACTCACTTCATTATCTCCTGCAAGGGGTCACATGTCTATGCTCTTGTTGGTCAGGCTTGGGAAGCACTTTTTCCATATATTTTGTTTGGCTTCATCATTGTTTATGGTGAGAGATTAAGTCATGCCTGTTATGCCATCTTGGTTAAAAATTGAAGTTCCATTTACTTTTTCAATGCTTTTTAAAATTTATAATGAGAAAAAGTAAGTCAGCAATTTATAGAGTGTGGACTCTGTGAAATTAAACAATAGTTTCACCTTCTCAATATGGGAATTAATCTAACGGTGTTATTAAAGTGCTTGCTGCCTTGGAACATACCTCACTCCCAATGCATTACAGTGCATTTGTTCTTATACAAACCCCTTCATGGAATTAGTCGTGCAAATACTCAAACTTTGCAAGATGGGATTACGTATTTCCTCATCAATTCAAGCATCCGAAGAATGTGCTATTGGCAGATAAAATTTTCCTTTCATAGCAACAGAAACACAGGCCAAACGTTAGCATGAAGTGGAATAAATTCCTCTTGTCTCAAAGCCCATAAAGAGCACCGGAGTGTGAAGATAATTGACACAGAGAATAAATAAAGGCTTCCAGGGCCTGCGTTGGGGGCGCCGAGGGAGCCGCGAGGTGCTTGCCCAGTGCGTGAAGAGCTCGCCTCCCTCCTCCCCCCGAGGCCGCAGTGTGTTCGTCAGGGAGAGATGGGCTCTTCATAAGCGAGTCCTGGGTAACAGAAGGCCCAAGGCCAACGGCAGATGAAAACCTGCAGGATTTCTTGCCGTCTGCAAGCAACGTATTTGTTTGAATCCTAAACCGAATGCCCGGAATTGTTGGCGTTTACGGGTGGATCCGCTCTTCCCGGCACCGCGGGTCCTCCCGGCACCGGGGGTCCTCCCGGCACCGCGGGTCACTGCGGTTTTCTCCGCCTCCTGCTTGCCCTGCTCGCTGGGCGCTTTGCGAGGCCGGCGGCGTTGCCTTTTCTACGTTGCTCGCTAGTGTCCTTGGAGCGACTTGAACGGTGCTGGGTTTGCTGAACTTCGTTAATTAGTAAAGTGTGCTTAACCCCCAAACGACCTGTTTGGTCCCCGCCCTTCCCCATCACTGTCCAGGGGAATGTTTTATACCCCCGGGTTTTGTGTCTTCAACGACCTTTCTTTTTGATGGATGCTAACTTTTTACTTTTTTATTTTTATTTTTTTGATGCTAACTTTTAAAATAGCAGGTTGTTTGAAGAATCTGACAAATTGATGTTTATTTCCACTATTTGAAGAGCTTTCTTCCCAAATTTGTTGGCTCTAAAGGTCAGGAGAAATTGTATTTGTTTTGACATGCGGAATTGACAGTTTCCACTTTGAAGGAAAGAGACACGCTGTTCTTGACCTTGACTAACTTTAATTTGGGTTATGACACAAAACATTCTGTGGTGTTGGAAGAAGATCATCTCTGATTCTGGCATTTACTGCCTTATTGGGACCATACAGATGTTTTTAAAACACAGAAACTGGTAAAATCACCCCATGTTCATTGAAGAGGTTATTTATCTTCTTGCTGTCGCATTAACCATGTTACAGGCTGAGCTGAAGACCTTATTATTTTATTATCCTCCAATGAGTGAGAAATCTGAACTGAACACAGGAAAGGAATTTTTAATCAACTCAGAAGATTGCAATGAGCCATGCATTTCTAGAGATGTATTTAAAATTCCCTTAACCTTTACTAGTGTTAAGTAATTCATGCGGCTCGCTGGTGGTTGGGAGACCTGATCTGAAATCCTCTTGTCACGGGAGGTGGGCTCGATCCCCTTTTGTGAAGGCTCACGCCCCGGGGTGGGGGGGGGGGCACTGGCTGCAAGCAGGTGTTTGTGGCAGGAGCTGGATGGGGAGTCCTGGAAGGGGTGCTTTCCCACCAGGAAACAGGACTGAGCCTCTCCTTCTCCCCAGAAAGTGCTGGAAAGGCCCTAAACCAGGGATTTCACAATCTGATAATAAGCGTTTAAAATCAGTAGGCACTGCGGACGGTCTCTGTCACACGTTCTTTCTTTCTTTCCTTCTTTTTACAGCCCTTTAAAATGTAGAAACATTTTAGCTAAAGGGCGGCCCCAAACCAGGCTGTGGGCTGGGTGTGCCCCAAGGACGGCAGTTTGCGGACCTCTGCTCTAAACAGAGTCTTCTGCGGGGCTGGTGGGGGGGCAGGGCGAGGCCTCTCCTTGCGCTCCGCCCGCTCCAGGGCTGTCCCCAGCCACGCTGTCCCCATCGCATCCGCCCGCTCCAGGGCTGTCCCCAGCCACGCTGTCCCCATCGCATCCGCCCGCTCCAGGGCTGTCCCCAGCCACGCTGTCCCCATCGCATCCTCCCGCTCCCGCCTCCCCACATAGACACACACCTGATTTTTGTGCGTTGACCTTGAATCCTGAAAGTTGCTCGACTCACTTACTAGTTCTGGGAGCTTCTCTTAGATTCCTCAGGATTTTCTTTTCTGGTATTTCTCCCCCTTGTATTGCACTTTTGTGTGCGAGGAGACACGCAAGGAAACATCGGTAAAACCTGGGAACCAGCGTGCCTCCCGCGGGACCCCCGGTGTGGGCCAGTCGGGCTCGCCGGGAGCTGAGCTGGGGGCTGAGTGTGTACTGGTTGTCTTCTCGGCAGCCCGGCTTCCGTGGCTCCGTGTTCAGCCCTCCCAGTGCACCTGCCCTCGGAGTGGTCTCTGCCTTCTCCTCCCTGCGGTGGGCTGTGGGCTCCCTGGGGATCGCAGGCTGCTGGTGGGCACAGCGGGGACAGCCTCAGTTGAGGAAGACCCTGTGTCCCCAGGACTGGAGGATGAGGGTCCTCAGTGACCCTTTTCTCCCCCAGCAACCTCTGGCTGGGAGGGTGGTGGGTCTTGTGCAGGGGAAGCCCTCTACCCGGGGCAGGGCCCTGATCGGTCTGCGTCCAGCACGGCCTTCTGCCTCTCCCCAGGAGCAGGGCTTTCTTTTGCCCCCTCCCCAGCTGCAGGGCACCTGCACTGTGCTCCGGGGACCCTGGGGCTGCCCAGGTCCTGTGTCTCAGGACAGCCCACACACGGCCGCCTCAGGCCCTGTCCCACCTCCTCCCGTGCTCTGTTCCAGGTGCTCCTGGGGCGCTTCCTGTCCTTTCCTCAGGGCGCAGGCCACCGGGCTGCCCAGGGTCCTCAGTGCCACAGCAGGTGCAGGGAGGACTACGGTCTCTGGTTTGGTGGCAGTCATTCCTACTTCTGCTTCCCAGACAGAAGCCCCTGGCCCTTTGGTTTCCATCCCTGCCCCTCGCCATTTCCAGACTGCCCTGAGGTCTCACTGTCAGCCCGAGACGCCCGATCAGCAGGTGAGGCTCGGCCTTGAGCCTGGGTCTTCCTGCCCTCAGTTTCCCGTCTGCAGAATAGAACACACGCATTTCCGTTTCCTGGGGGAGGGGCAGAGGGAGAGGAAGAAGCAGGCTTCCCACTGAGCAGGGAGCCCGATGTGGGGCTCGATCCCGGGACCCTGAGATCATGACCTGAGCCAAGGGCAGATGCTTCACCGACTGAGCCCCCCAGGCGCCCCTCATTTCTGTTTCTCCATAAATAGTAGTGGTCTCTCTAAACCGAGAGTCTGGAGAGAATGACTTCCAGGAAGCCGATGTTTGCACCTTTTTCAGGGGAAGGCCTGGCTTTTTACACATTTCCGTCCTTCCCCTTTCACTGACTTCTTCCTTCGTCCTGATAAACACGGGCCATTTTCTTCCTAAGACACGGGTTGAAGGGCTCATGGATCCGTGACCCAAGCCGCGAGCTTCTCAGGATCTCCCTGCTCTCTGGGGCGGGGTGGGACCCGCGGGACCCGCCCGCAAACAAACCACAGGAAATCGCGCTTCTGGAGCTCAGGTCCGGGGTCAGGGGTCAGGCGCTGGGTCTGGGCAGGTTCTGGAAGGAGGGTGTTTCCTGCTGCATCTGGAGGCTGACTGATGCTCGGAGAGAGGAGGCAGAAGGGCGGGGTGGGTGTGGGGTCTCTGAGACCCCACGAGAAGGAGGTGCAGCTGAGGAGGTGAGGGTTCAGCTGGTGTGCAGCCCTCCAGATGGAGCCCTGTGGCCGAGCGCATCCCCTCCTCGCCCGGGTGCGCCCGCGACCAGGCGACAGGTCTCCTCCCTGACGTCCTGGGCGTCCCCGAGCTCCTCTGTCCTCCTGCTCCCCGAGGTGGACGGGGGAGCCAGCGCTGCGCACGGCGGTGTCGGACCAAACAATGCCAGCGCCTTCCGGAAAGAGCAGCGTCTCCCTGCAGCGGCACAAACGCTGAAATACGTTCCTGAATGTTCTTACTGCCGGGGAAGGAGCCACGCGTCACAGCGGACTTATGGCTGACCTCGGGCTGGTGCCGCTGGGTCCTTACCGGCAAGCACGCGGGAGGAAACATGCGCCGCGACGCTCCCGTCACATGCCCCGATGTCTCGGGTACAAGACCTTGATGCAGTGTGAGCGCACAGCAGGCTGAGCCACGGCCGTGGAAGGCTCTAGAAGGGAGCAGACTTCCGGGAGTTCCTGAGACAAGCACCTGGCCATGACGAGTCTTCCCAGCAGCACACATGTGTTTCTGTATGAGCGCAACCCTGCAAGGCCCAGCGGCCCCACCAGACAGTACTTTCTAACGTGTGCCGTCTACCGTCAGTGCGTCCTTGGTGAGACCGGCTGGGGTCCAGCACCGGCCACACTCGGGGGACCGAGTATCCAGGGAGAAGCCACTGCTGAGACCTGAAAAGAGACGGCTGTCCGGGGTTTTCTACTAAAGACACGTCGAATGTCGGTTCTGACAGCAGCACCTCCCAAGGTGAGGTTGTTATCAGAACCTGGAGTATTAGAACGTGTTTTCTGCATTTGCAAAATCAAAGTAGAACCAGAAAGGTGGTTTTTTAAAAAAATATTTTATTTATTTGAGAGAGAGTAAGTGAGAGAGAGAGCACGAGTGGGGTAGAGGGTCAGGGGGAGAGAAAAAGAGAGAGAAGCAGACTCCCCACTGAGCAGGGAGCCGGATGCTGGGACTCGATCCCAGGACCCCGGGATCATGACCTGAGCTGAAGGCAGGTGCTTCAGCGACGGAGCCTTCCAGGTGCCCAAACCAGAAAGTTTTTAAAGCATGATTTAAAACCAACATCACTGGCGTCCTAGAAGCGGATGGAATGAGTGAGCACAGGGCTGATTCCACACAATTTTGTGCTCATGCTGAGATTTGTCAGGACGTCCTCCAAAAGGGGATGTTTCCAATGAGATGGGCTTCATTACGTTTGTTGATTTCTCAACCTGAAGACTTCTTAGCATGAAACAACCGGCTAGACCAATATAACTCAATCCACGGCAGATTTAAGGGACCTGGTTCAATCCTTTTGATTTACTGTTTCTCCCGCTCCAGGATGCCTTAGAAAGAGCTGTAACCCAAATGCCCGTGGGGTGACTGTTGCGTTTCGCCTGTAAAATTTCAAACTCTATTCAGTTTCGATCAGGGTCAAATTTCAGATTTAATTACAGCTTGTGGGTATTTTCACTAAATTAACCCTCCATTGCTAGTGGAAGGTCGTAACTAGTATGCACTTTTAGATTACTGAACTGTGTTCAGTCTCATTGAAACTATTGATCGAACATTACTGGAGGGCATTAAATTGTGTTCTTTTATATGGAGCTGTGTCTCATCAGTCAATATACATTGTGGCAGCAATATTGGAGTCTGGAATTTATGACCACGTTGAGCTCTGTTTTACAGAAATAATAGAGATGAATCGCAGGAGAGCAGACGTGGAAGACGAGAAGTCGGATGCCCGGTGCTGTAAAACCACTCACCTTCGGGAGCGTGTCCTCCACGTCTGGAATTAGAAAGGGCTTGATATTATCAGCTCGGAACCAGAGCTGTCCTAGGAGCTTGGACACGGAGGACGGGTGACCCCTGGGCAGGACGAGTGGCAAGTTTCCTGTTCTTAGTCCCTCCTGGGGAGAGCTCCACTGCTCCCCCTGCTGGTGTCTCCTGCTGCAGGGCTCCCTGGAGGCGGGGGCGAGGAGGGCTCTCAGCTGTCCCCTTCCTCCTGCACCCCGCCAGCTGGCTCCCCCCACACCTGTCCCCTTTCCTTCAGAACCCCCTCCTGACAGAATCCACTCAGTCTGTGAAGTGGGGACCATTCCCCTTCAGAGTGAAGCACAATGTTATCCCTTCCCACTCTCATGCAGGGTCAGGACATGCTGCCCCGGGAGGAGCTCATCATCTCCTGGGGAGGTCAGGGAGCCTGCACACACGACCACCTCCTGACCAGACACAGGCTGTCGGGGGTGTGAACAGCTTTCCCTGCTCCGTCAGGGCTGTTCTCCTGGAACCGGGGCTGGCTGGGAGCCGAGCAGGCTTGCACCTGTGCTGAGTGATGGCCGGACACGTGCTTGCTGCCAGCAATGGCCCCAGGAATCCTGCCCCGTGCCCAGGAGCCCCCCGCCACGGTGGTGACCTTGGTGCGGGCACCCCTGGCTCTGCAGGTCAGCATCTTCCAGTAACACATGGAACTCGGGTTGTTACACCAGATGTTGGTTTTCTGAAAAATCTGCTTGAATCTGGTTTGTCAATGTGTTTTAGTTTTATTGTTTCAAAACAGTTATGAGGATAACGAGTTAGACTGATGTTTACGTATTTTTTTTTAAAGATTTTATTTATTTATTCGACAGAGATAGAGACAGCCAGCGAGAGAGGGAACACAAGCAGGGGGAGTGGGAGAGGAAGAAGCAGGCTCCCAGCGGAAGAGCCTGATGTGGGGCTCGATCCCGTAACGCCGGGATCACGCCCTGAGCCGAAGGCAGACGCCCAACCGCTGTGCCACTCAGGCGCCCCAATGTATTTTTAAACACTAAAGTAAAAATAATGTAAGTCAACCCAAGAACCAATAAGTTTTCCTTTTTTAAACATTTTTTTACTTTTATTTTTAAGTAACATGTACACACAATGTGGGGCTTGAACTCACAACCCTGAGATCAGGAGTCAAATGCCCATCAGATGAGCCCGCCGGGCACCTCAAGTTTCCCTCCTGACAGAGTCCACCACTGCTCCAGTCTGAGATGGAGGCCTCTGCCTGGCTCTGTCTGCCACGCCGGCCGGCAGGTGCCACGACCGTCTCCCTGTGGCCCAGGGACGCGGGAGGACAAGGCTGGTGGCCTCTGCGTGGGCCTGAGGGTGGGGACATGGACACAGGGTGCGTGGACGGTCTGCTGCGTGCGTACGTGTCTGCAGGTGAGTGCACACGCAGTGCAAACACGCACACACACGCACGTGCACGCACTGTAATGGGGTGCCCATGACACGCACCTGTGACTACGTCACTCTTACGGAACGCCTCCCCGCGCCCGGTGTCGTGCGGCCGCGGTCCAGCTGAAGGAGGGCTCTGGGCATGTTTGCAACTTCACCAGGAGACGGGGCGCCGGCCCACTGATGGTGTAAGTAACACCGCGCTGGCTCAGGACACAGGCTGTGTGGTGGCGCAGGGGACGGTCCCGCCTCCATGGACGCTGGACGGGGGGGGGAGGACGGTCCCGGCTCACTGTGTCCGCAGACCTGGGACGGCCGCCGGCACGTGCTCTGGGGTGGTTTACCCCTCAGAGCTGACCCTGCAGGGACCCTCCACCCGCGGGGTCACGGTCAGGTTCTTTACGGTCCCTCTGTCACCTGTTGATTTGCGATCTGGCTCTCAAGCTGTGGGCTCAACTGGGGAGCACGGTGGCTCACTCGGGGGATCTTTTTAAAAATGCCAAAGTCTGCTTAAAAACAGAATGAGTAAGACTTGCCCACAGCGACATGTTCCAGTCGTTTTCAGGGTCTGGCGTGTTCAGAGTGTGTGGGAGTGGCCCTAGGAAGGGTTCGGGGACAGCTGCTGGTCAGGAGCGGCCCAGGGGAATGTTCTGGAGTCCGTGTCTCCAAAGCCCTTTCCAGGACTGAGAAAATGCTATGCCGGTGAAGGGCGGGCTTCCTGGGGAGGGTCGAACGCCCCCCACGGCAGCACCCCATCTTCCGTGAAGCCCTCTGTGCCTGGCCAGGGCAGAATTGCCAGCTTGGACTTGCAGACTCCTGACTTTGGGGCAGGAAAAGCCCAGTGACAACACCGAGAAAAAATTGGATGATTTTGTTGATATTTTGAACAGAACTTGAGTTGAGTGGAGGCCTCGTCATGGCGGCGATCGTAAGAAATCTGGGGACCTCAGTCCTTCCCTCACCAGTGGGCGGTCTCAGGCGAGTCCTTCACCAGGTGACCCGTGTTCTGGGTGGAGCGTCTGGGGGTGTCCCGCGGGGACCCTTGGTCTCGGCCACATTTCAGCAGCGCGGGATGACCCAGCTTGCGGGAAGCTCCAGGCGCAGGTAGAGACGGTCAAGTTTCAAAGTCATGGCGGCTCTTCAGCCGGCGCCTCCAGGTGCCCCCAGCTCAGCTTCACCTCCTCACGGCCGCGGCCCGTCCTGCAAACCGGCTTCTCACGAAGCTGCCGTGGAAGGGAGCCGCTGGCATTGAAGTTTCACGTCTCTTGAGAACAGACTTCACCTGAGGAAAGGCAGCTGGACTTTGGAGTAACTGCTCTCGAGGGGCGGTGGGCTGTCTGCTCGGATGACCCATGGGCCGCCGTCGGCCGTGCTGCCCAGGGGTGTGCCCAGCGCCTGCTGAGCGGAGCCCCTCTGCCCCCCGAGGACCCCATTTCAGGGTGCAGGGCGCCCGCGACACTCAGGAGTCATGATTCCCACCAATGCGGTGACGGACGATGAGGGTCGTGCTGGGGAGCGGAGGCAGGAGTGAGCCTGCCAGGGGGTCTGGGACTCCTGCTCGGTGCGGGTCTTCCATGGGCTGAAGACCCTCGGGCCCCAGACGTTCCTCGTGCCCCCCGAGGAGTGCAGTCTTTCGGAGCAGCCCCAGAACGATCGGCAGCACCAAGACAGCGATAACGCCTCTTGTCAACGCGCGAGATTTATTGTTCATAAAACTGCTTGCTTTTAACAGAAAAGCGAAATGATGTATAAACACAAGGCTTTAGGGAGACACCGAAAGTGACTAGAAAAGATCAGGCTGGTGATTGTTGCCGCAGCGCATCGAGAACCAGCAATCCCGCGAGAAGCAACGACCGTCCGGAGAGGAGAACGGCGCGGCCCGCGCGTCTCTGCGAAGCCCGCGTACACGCTGACGGTTTCGGGCCTGATTCTGGGGAAATCCAGCGTCAGTTTTGCCGATTGCATTTCTTACGCGTGTATTTTGTAGATCTGAGAATCAACCGCAAAATAAAACACACTGACGACAACTAGGGCGTTTCCATCAACACAGTCAGCTCTTCCGAGAGTCAGCTCCTTGCAGACGTGAACCCTGCGCTCTCGTGAGCGATGGAGGGCACCGTCCCGGACGCCGTGTCTGACCAAAACCACACTTAATGAAAGGGCTGAAAATCTGCCATTTCTTCAGGTAGCTGAATTAATTTATAAATTGGTATCTGAGAAACCCTTGCTCCTCACAAGCCTCCAGAACGGCCATCGCGTAGCCTGCGCTGTTCTACAGGTGTGCCCTGTCCTGTTGGCCACGGCACCGTAAGGACGCTTCCCCCGGGGTCACCTGTGCGGGACGCCTTGCCTGGGGCTTGGGGGTGCACGACGGCGGCACAGGCTGCTCCTGGGACGACGTGCGGAGGTGGCTCGGACTAGCGGGGCCGCACGCTGTGTCTGGCACCATGGCCACCACGCTGTCCGGTGATGGCGCCAATGGTGCTGTGATTCAACAGCGCGGTCTCTGACGCGGATGTATTTTTCCTCTCTAGTTCTTACCCAGGAGGGTTCAAAACTGACATATTGTTGTTGCTCAGAGCAAGTGTCTGAAGCACGGATGTGTGAGCCACGTGGACACGGTGCAGGACGCCTTCGCTCCTCCGGGAGCCGACGCTGAGATGGGGCGAGAAGAGGGTGAGTCAGGGGCTGGGCAGCGAAGCCTTGGACCACGGTGCGGACCTGACGGGAACTAGGCTGGCACTGCAGTTGCGGCCGGGTCTGGTGTGGCGCCTGCCCCCGGAGGCTGTCGGCTCACTGCCACCGTTGCCACGGACCACAACTTTTTTCCTGAAGGACAATGGAGGGGTGTGTGTCCATGAGAAATGGAAGTATCTAATATCAACTCTGAGAGAAAACAATAGCAGCACTCTGTATTGGCACAAGGGCGTGGGTGGGGAGGACACGGGCTGCCACAGCGGCCTTCCCCACCACGGAAACCGTGTAGTCAGCGGCAGGTGCGGGGCTGCAAGCTCAGGCTCCTCTCGATTCTTCTGGCTGCTTCCCTCAGCTCTGCTCTCCTGGGCCCACTGTCCCCGACAGTGAGCAGAGTCCACATGCTGCAGATATCGTGGGGCACAGCTCCCTCTGCTTGAGGCTGAGTAAAAATCATTTTACTTCAAAATAATTATGGAGTCACAGAAAATTTTCTCCAAATAGTACAAGTAATTCCTGTAACTCTTCGCCCAGATTCCCCAAATGTTACCATTTTATCGCATTTGACTTACTCTTGTGTGTGCGTATTCAGATAGAAACCTAGATGGGCAGATGGGTGGGTAGGTGACTAGTTAGGTGGGAACATGGGTAGTTAGATGGGCAGATGGGTAGGTAGATGGAGATGTGTGTTCAGTCCATCCATGGAGATTTGCTGATGTGCTTATTGTATCAAAACCTCTAAATCCCTGGAGTCGTGGTTCCCCTTGATTCGTACATGGCTATTTTAATGACGATTATCCTATACACCGACTTGGTTTATGATTGTTTTACGCTTATAAGATTTTGTTAGCTTCTCGTCCGCACTCGAATGTCAGCCCCCAAGCATGTGCATTTTATTAGAGTTCTGCGTCTGCTATTTCGAGAGTTTCGAAGCAAGCCCACAGTTGTGTCTGGACACATCGAGGGGTAAGCTGTGTGACTGCACCCTATTTCTCCAATGCTTTACAGGGAGAAATGAGAAATCCCAACAACTGAATAATTACTACTCTGATAGAAGAAATGCAGTACGACTGAGAGCCACGGCAAAACCACGAGATGGCCGCTCCGTGCTAACTGGTTCTGCAGCGTGGCCCAGCCTGATGGCTCCGTCCAGAGGGGAACGGCAGGGTGACGGGTGAGGGCTCGTGCTTCTATCCGCCAAGCAACACTGGGGGGCTCACAGGGTGGGGGCTCAGACGGGGACAAGAGGAGGAGACGGGTCTTTGAATGCTTGGGGACCTGCAAGGCACAGTAATGCCAAGAAGGTGGAGCTCAGAGCCACGTGGGGATGGTTCTTGAGAGGAGGTGGACGGGAAGTGTCTTGTCACTGCTCCAGTCACGAGTTTGGTGCCTGCTTCGGATTTGGCCCGGTCAGGATGCAGAAGCCACCCAGGATTTTGAATCGTATTTGGACTTAGCACGGGGTTAGCCATCCAATAGCTGGGAGATGGGAAGACCCCCACAGGGGGCGCCATGTGTACCAGTTACTTAGCGCCGTGGAACAAATACCACCAACCAGCTTGTCGGAGAGACTCGGGCGCCAGCGGGTGGGCCGGTGGGCCCCTCTGCTCAGGGCCTCCCACGGATGAGGTGGTGGTGTTGAGCTGGGCTCCTGCCCACAGCTCCGGGAGGAAGTCTCCAGGCTCAATCAGGTGCCGGCAGAGCTCAGTCCCTGCCCGTGGGACCGAGGTGTCGCGTCCTCGATGACCAGCCTCCTCCGCTCCGTGGGGCCATCTGTGTTCCTCCACCTTCAAACCGGCAACGTGGGTGCAGTGCTTCTCACTGCGGATCTTCTGACCCCCCTCCACGCTGCGAGTCCTGTCTCTAGCCGAGGACGTTCTCCGCTCTAAGGCTCACGTCCCTGGACTGGCCACTTGGACGATCCAGGACGATGTCCCTGACTTTGTTGACATCTGCAAGGTATGTTCTGCTACAGATCACAATTTATGCAGGAACTTGGCTGTGGACATTTTCGAGGGGCCATTCTTCTTACCACAACGAGCAGCCCCAGCATCAGAGCCTGAGGAGGCAGGGGCCACCTTGGGGTCCGGGCAGCCGAGGTGAGACGGGGCTACCTGTGTGTGGGAGCTCAGAGCAGGGCAGTCCTGCGGGCATGCAGGCCCAGAGGGTAAAGGGGTGACTGGAAGCCCTTGAGGTGTGGGCTCCAGCTGTGCTGGGATCCTGGGGGCACAGCAGGGCCAGTGGGGGAGGGGCTGACAGAGGCTGGAGTCAGCTTGTGCCCCCGGAGGAAGCCCTCCTCTCCCCCAGTTTCTGCCAGAGCTGCTGCTCATTGTGGCCTGTGGCTCAGCATGGCCTGTGGCTCAGCGTGGCCTGTGGCTTGGTGTGGTCACTGCTCAGCATGGTCGCTGCTCATTGTCGCCTGTGGCTCAGCGTGGCCTGTGGCTCAGTGTGGTCGCTGCTCATTGTGGCCTGTGGCTCAGCGTGGCCTGTGGCTCGGCGTGGTCTGTGGCTCAGTGTGGTCGCTGCTCATTGTGGCCTGTGGCTCAGTGTGGTCCTGCAGGAGCTGCTGGAGGGTCTGCGAGAGGCCTGCAGCCCGCGCCCCAGCGTCCTGAGCAGAGCTTTGAAGGGAGGACTCCAGTGGGCAGCAGGAATCATCCACCAACATTCCCTCTGGGGAGTCTTTGCACTTGGAGATCCCGTAGCTGCAGATAATACCAATTTTGTAGCCAAGATTTTAACCGTGGAAAGTGTTCGACCACACGTTCTGGACATGCGTGGATGGCGGGAGGAATGGTTTAGGGGGTTGGGTGCTCAGCACTGGTCTCTGCGCCCTGCAGCCCGGGGTTTGTCTTGGCAGGTGGAGTCTGATTCACGCCGGCAGGTGCTGGTACGCTGCTGCCGACTGACGGCCGCTCCGGGAGCGGGGGCTGCAGACAAGCCGATGAGGCCCGACCTCCGCCTTTGGTCGTGCTGCGTGCTTGCAGGTCAGGCGAGGTGTGGGTTCAACGAGCTTATCACAAACAGAAAGTAGGTTCCAAGGTGCAGGGCAGCTGGCATTCTCCTGAAATCGGTGGCCAGTCCTGACAGGCGCGGGGGCCGCCTGCTCCCGGAAGCGCAGGGAGACACAGGTGCGAGGAAACAGGCGGAGGGCCTTCAAGGGACAGTCCACTCCATCTTTGACTTATTCCTGGACCATCTGGACTACATTTTCCAGTAAGCGTAAAACAGGGAAATCGATGCAATTTTCTCCTTGAGAACAGCCTATTGTGTTTATATTTTTATTTATGGTCTACAAACAGAGCGTGTTGGTACAAGCCACCACGCGATCATGGAAGCCGGGTGATGTTATTATTGGTGGTATAACCGATCGTCTGTTCAAACTCTCCACAGTAAACAAGGGCTGTTCGGATCGTACTCAGGAGATAATTGCCTTGCGTCCCTGGGGGACAGGCAGTAAATGGCCCTGAGCATCCGGACAGACCGTCTGTCCACGGCAGAGCCACACAATCCGCGGCTGTGATGGGGAGAGGGGCCCGCGTGGGAGGGGCAGAGAAAAGCACGAGGAAGCCCGTGGAGGACAGAGCGCAGGGGAGTGGGGCCCGGCCCCCCTACCGGGAGCCCTTGGGGGCACTGGCCTCACCTTCCCAGTTGTGCCTGGGGACCCCCGTCCCAGTAACAGGCACCAAAACACAAGGGAAAGAGGAGGAGGGAAGGGTGCCTGGAGCTGGAGCTGCAGGCTGCAGAGGGGCTCATCCCGGCCCTCACACCACTCCCTAGGCTCCTTCTTTGGGGACGAAACCCATCGGTTATTCTTGCCGGGGGGACCGCTCCATGTCATTACAGGCAGACTCGTGCCCCCCTCTGGAAAGAGCAGACTCCTGCTGAGAACGAGCTGCGGCTGGTGGGAGACACTGAGGCCCACGTCTCTGCTCTGCTCAGTAGCACCAGCACGGGGCTGTTGGGACCCTGAATACGTCTGTGCCGGGCACCCGGGGTCCCAGTGGGGGAGGGTCCCCTAGGAGCTGGTTAGGGTCCCTCCTGTGGGTGCAGGCCCCCTCCCTGCAGAGCATGCACACCCCACGGCGTCCGTGTCAGCAGATCCCGTGAGCTCTCCGACACAGGCCCTCCCCCTCCTGGCCTCACTGTCCTCACTGGCCTCCCTCCGTCCCAGACACATGTTTTCTACACTCAGGTACCAGCCCAGCTCTGTGATCTGGAACAGATGCTTACAGGGGAGCGGTGAGGGGATGATTGCCTTGATGACAGCGACTCGCCGGCCCAGCATGTGCTTCACATCTTTGCCTCCTCTGAGGTGGCCCCGCCCGCCTGAGGACTGGGTGGAGAGATGGAGCAAGGACAGCCTCCAGGGGCCTCACTTGGGCTGGCGGAGGCGGTGGGACCCTCCATCCCAGGGGTGTCATCAGGTGGCCTCGCCCGCCACCTGGGCAGGGGTTCACGGCGGGCTGTGGGACGGCAGGCTGGAGGAGAGTGTGCGTCTGCCTGTGTGTGTGTGTGTTTCCGTGTGGCTGTGCACGTGTGTCTGTGTTTCCGTGTGGCTGTGCACGTGTGCGTGTGTTTCCGTGTGGCTGTGCACGTGTGCGTGTGTTTCCATGTGGCTGTGCACGTGTGCGTGTGCTGAGGCAGGCAGGTATGATGCTGCATTGCTCATGGCGTTCTTGCCGTGTTTCTCAACCTCATCCGTGAGTGGCTGGGTCGTCCTCGCGTGGCCGGCCTCCTGGCTGAGACCCACTGGGCGCAGTGAGTAGAGGTGTTGTTTGCTGTCGTGAAGCCGTGGTGGCAGAGCCAAGGCTAGAGTCCCAGGGCTTTCTGCGCAGCCTTGTCGTCCAGCCTCGATGGGGACAGGGGACGGAGGGGACGCCTCCTCGGTGCTCTGAGAACCCACGGTCGGGACCCGGCTCCCCGGGGCCAAATCGACAGAGGGAGTGTGGCAGTTTGGGGAAACGCAGGCTTCCTCAGCCCACGTAGCTCGGGTTCCCTTCCCGAGGCTGCCTGTCCCTTCTTCCCACGGGCACGGAGCTGGGGCCCGGATGGAGAAGCAGAAGCAAGTGACGTCCTCGGCTGTCGTCAGGAAGGCGGGGAGTCGTTGCGGCCGCGGCTCAGGGGTGCGGCTCCTCGGTTCTCAGCAGCAGCGGCGTACATGGAACAGGTGTTCTGTGCGACCCAGTCCAGAGCCTTGAAATTTCCTGCCACGGACAGCCGAGCGCACCGCACTCATCCTGCCGGAGATTTGACAGTTAGAGCTGTTTGGGCTGAGAAAAAAGGAACGGGAGTGTCATTGAAATGTTCCGAGCATACCGGAGCCGCCGCCCAGCAGCCCCTGGCCTCCCCGAGCAGGCGGCCCAGCGCACAAGCGGGCACAGCCCAGGGTCGGGTGGGCGGTGGGGCCCGGGTGAGCCGAGCCCGGCGGTCACTCAGGCGCCTGTGGCAGGTGGACAGGTGATGAGCAGCGTGGAGCCCACGCTCTCCGTCCCGCCACCTCTACGCTCTCCCTTCCTCCTCGGACCCCGGCCGCAGCCTCATCCTTTCTGGTCCTGCTTCATAAGCGCATCGATCTGTTAAGTGCCACGGCCCCTGGGTGTCCTGTGGCAATCAGGAGGCTTTGGGCCAAAGCTCTGAAGGCGGCGGTGAGGACTTCCCCGCCCCCAAGGCCCCAGATGTTTGGCGCTCCTGGCTTGTGTGAACAATGGCAAAGTGCTACAGCAACACGAAACAAAGCAAGATCCTTCCTTCTCAGTGTCTAGCTCAGGTTTACCTGCCGTTTTGTGCCCCAGACTCGGAATACAGCAGCGACCTTGATGGCGGGCTTGTGTCTGCGTCCGCAGGAGCCCAGCTCAGGCTGATACAAACTAACAACAGCGAACATCGCCGAAGGGAGACAGGTGCTTGACGGCTGCAGGTTTAAAGGGCCATGCAGGTTCAGGAGCAGCTCGATCCAGGTGCTCAGCTGCCTCTCTCCGTGGCTCAGCTGTGTCTTCTCTGTGATGAAAGCACCTGCCGGCAAGCTTCCTGTTCTGCCAGCTCCTGGCACCCATGGCAGAGGAAGGGGTGCGGCCCACGCAGCCCAGAGTGGGGTCTCCTGGAGGAAGAGCCGGGTGCTGCTCCTCGTGAGTAGGCGGGTGGCGGGTGGAGAGACCGCAGACCGTCACTGCAGCACTCACAGAAGAGGACGGAGACTGCAGATGGCTCTCGCTGCTCTTTGAACTTTCTGAGAAATGGAAGCCGGGTCTGCTCTTGCCGCTGACCTCGCGGGGCCCCCGTCTGTGAGCTCTGACTGTGCCTGATGGCCCGGTGCCGGCGGGGTGTGCTGAGGCCGGGGGCAGCACGGTGACTGGAGCGTCACCGCCGCCCTCCACCGTGCTCACCTGCAGGTTTGCGTCTCTGCGCGGACGCAGCCCGCCGCCAGCCCTGGGTCGGTTCTGCTCTAAGACGCGGGTCAGCAGTATAGCCGCCCTTCGCACCCGCATCCCGCCCGTTCCGACCGGCTTTCTTCAGCAGCATTCATTTCAACACGTACCCTCGTCCTGTTGTGGTTCTTTGATCCTGCTTATTTACAAGGGGATTAATTCCAGTCGGTGGAGGGTTTTCCAGTAACTTTAAAATTATCATGGATTTCTGACTTAATTCTGCTGAGGTCAGAAAACGCGCTCTAAATTTTAAATTTAGATCCTCTGAAACTTGCTGAAGCTTCCCATGTGGCCCCAACGTATGCACGTTTTGGTGAATGTCTCGCGGACGTCTGAGGAGAGCGCGTGTTGTGCCCCGTGCTGGCAGGAGGTCTGGGCCCGTCAGCGGGGCCATGCCTGTGGATCGTGGTCCCAGGTCCGCGTTACCCAGAACAATGTCACGCCTGCCTGCCGGGACCCTCCGACAGGTGCACCGAGCCGCGGTGCTGGTGGGCTCCTCCTCGCAGCCGCGCTCACCATGGGGTAGGCGGTGTGGCTCCCCTGCCGCTTTCCCTCCGTGGGGCCCACTGGCCTCCCGCGTCTGTGGGCCCTTGTTGTCCATGGGTTCTGGAATGTTCCCAGGCATCGTCCCTCCCGGCCGTGGCTGCTCATGTTCCTCCCCTCCCCCGCCAGACTGTAGTTCCCCGCGTGTCAGGCCTGCCACGTCTCACTGCTTCTCCGTCCCTGGTTTCCCTCATCTTTGTTTTGTGTTCTGTTCGGGGATTTTCTAACGACCTGACGTGCGATTTTCTGTTAAACCCACTGATTTTACTTTCAACTTCAGATGTGCTACTGTCAGCTGGAGTCCCCGTTCGATGTCTTTCTTGGATTCCTTCATTTCTCGACACCCGTGGTCTGTCTTTCCTGTGTTTGTGTTTCCGTGTCGGTTACTCCCGGTGTCTGTCTGCTAACACCTGCTGGATCGTCTGACGGTCTCTTTCCGCTGCCTTTTCTCCCCTCGTCACCACTCATGCATCGGGCCGTTATTCCTGACAAAACTCGTCAGCGCGGCCCACGTGCCAGCCTTGTGAAGAGCGACGGCACCCACGCCGCAGTGGACGCACATGGTGTCCTTCCCCCCCAGAGTGCTCGCAGCCCCTCTTCCAGGACGTGGGCCAGCCATCGTCCTCGGTGGGGATAGCAGGTGAAGTGGATTCACAGTCCACGGGCCACAGAGTTTGTCTTGCTGGCCGGAGGGACTTCTGCGGCTGGCTGTTCATGCCTGGTGGCCCGCCATCTTCCCGGCCCCGAGATGTCCCCAACATGTGCAGGACAGAGCTGCAGGGTGTGGGACTGGCACAGGTGTGGGAGGGCTGCCCGGGAGCAGGATGGGGCTCGTCGCTCCTTGACCCTCTCCCTTCCCTTGAGCTCATCTTCCACCCAGGGAGGTGGAGGGTGTGAAAATCCACGTGGAGACACAGCAGGCAGCTTAGGGTGACCGGCATTGGGGTTTGCTGGGACTGGGGCTCCTGGGATGCAGACGCTGAGCGCTAGACCCAGTCATCGGATGCCCCAGAGCCTGCTGTTTTCAGTGAACCTTTATTTCCACTCGTTAGGATCCTTTCTCTCCTCTTTTATGTTTGGCATGTCTGGGGGCTCTGGTGACCCCACTATGCAGCTGTGTTGGGGACAGAGTGTCCCTCACGAGGTCACCTCTCAACGCCTCCTTGACGTTGGGTGAGCGGGAACCCAGGAGCCATAAACAACCAGCTCCAGGTGCTTTTCATCGTCGGGTAGCCCTGGGAGCCCTGCCGGGACTCGGGGCCCGTTTACTAACCGGGTCCCGAGGTTCCATAACCCCACCGCAGACCCCAGCTCCAAGTCCTCCTCCTTAGGCCCTCCAAGCCCCCAGACCCTCCGTGTGGTGCCCCACTGGGTGTGGTGGCCTTTTCCCCATTCCTCAGCCCAGCATCTTCCTGCTCCCCTGAAATGTCCCGCACCGGCCCCTTGCCTGGCCTCGCCCCGGCTGTGGTCTCCGGAGTCAGCCGCCCTCTCCAGCACGTCCTTCAGCTGCTCCCGTCCTGTGTGGGGTCTGCTCCTAGCCCCTGCCCCTGACACAAGGCGGTCACCCCAGAGGGGAGCCGGGACGGCTGTCTGCGGGTCCCGGTGGACGCGGTGGTGATCCTTGTCTCTTAGAGGCCGTCCTAAGTGTGGGGTGCAGAGAGAAGCACGCTGAGCGGAGGAGCTCCTGTCTAAGACCTTCTTTCTCCCACTTTCCACGTGGGAGCACGTCGATCCTTGGGCTCAGGACCCCCCATCCAGCTGCCTTTCCTGCCCCCGGGGCTCACTCAGGTGACGTAAGTTGGTGCAACAGGGAGGGGCTGTGGCAGGTGGGTGTGCTGAGTGTTGCCTTGGGCACCCGTGCACCAAGGTGGGGACCCCACACGCTGTGGTCTGGCCGGCCCGAGACCCACATGCATGAGCACTGGCAAGTGGGTTCTTCTATGTGAGTGAACTTGCTGGTGCCCTTGCTTTGTCCTTGAGACTTCGGGGTGTTGTGCACTTTTGCACAGACTTCTGTCCCCTCGGTGTAAAATACGGCTTGGAAAGATCAATCAGAAATGAGGAGGGGCCCATCATCTCTGCTCCGAGAGACCCATGGAGGGGAGAAGCCAGGAGTGTGGGCTGGTGGGCTCTCCTCCTGCGGGGTCGGCGCCCAGACTATCTGCAGCAGCGAGCCCAGGGTGGCCAGGTGGCCGGCACGTCCAGCACGAGGAAACAGACACGACTTTTCATGCCTTCAAGGGACTTCAGAGCGTCCAAGTGAAATTTAGGTGGTGCCCTCGGGGTTTCGGATGTCTGGGCTTTCTCTAACACCTGGGGACCATTTCTGGGGGTCGCTGGATGTCTGGGGGGGTGATGGCGCCCCGGGACGTGGGCATTCTTCAGTTGGGACAAAAGTTCTAAATCCAAAGAGCAGATCCGTCTTGCTCTGGGGTTCTCTCCCTCAAGTTGGTAGCGGTCAGCCCCTGACATCTCACCACAGGGGAGATTCCTTTAACGGAACGCAAGGGCAGCTGAGGCCAGCTGTGTGGTCAGACCGCGGGCACTGGGAAGCCCACAGCCTTGGCGTCGAAGTGCCTGGGAGAGCCCGTGCCGGCGGCAGAGTGTCCGCTCCCTGGGGCTGGCACGGAGCCTCCGGGGAACGGGCTGCCCCAGCCCGAGCGGCAGGCAGGTCAGCCATGACAAGTGACTACATCCTCTCCAACGAGTGCCGTGCGTTGTGAGAAGTTCACGTTTCCAGACATTTACCGCGTCTGGACGCACCTTCTTTGCATGAGAACTCACGTTCATGTTCCTCTGTGACACTTCCCCTTGCACGTGCAGCACGGGCAGCGCTCCCGTTTGAGGAAGCCCTGCCGCGTGGCCCAGCGCCAGGGAGCTGCATGGTCAGGTGGGGCTTCAGCTCCGTGCGCCGGTCCTGCCCGGCCCCTCCCACCGTCCTCACCAGCGGGGCCTTGTTGGCCGCGTGTCATTTCTGCGCTAGTCAGAGCCGCTCCCCAGCTCACAGGGCTGGTTTGCTCCGAGTCAGCGGTTTTTAAAAGTGAGGGCGGGGGAGTTTTCGTGGTGACACGCTGTCGTCTGGAAGGGAGCACGTTGTGCCGGCTCACCGGCTCTAAGCTCTCGCGGCAAACCCACCCGCTGTCCCTTCCCAGCCCCGTCCAGGGCTTGCAGGCCTCTCTGTCCCGAATGTCCACGCCCTCTGCTATTTTTCCTCCCAGGCTGAAGAACCTTCTTAAAAAACCCAATTTTTAATTTTTTTTTCAATTCATAAAGAGTTTCCACTTCTAGATCTTTTTTCTTTCTTTCTCTCTCCCTCCCACTTCCTTTCCCTCTTAAGTTCCTGGGATCTGTGTAATATTTGTCTGTTTCTAGTATCTACATACACGTATTTCACGTATTTATAATTACTGCACGCTCTGTGTGGAATGTGGTCAATGGTACGTGTTACACACGTCATGCGGATCTTCATACCCACTCCTTGCCCCGCGGGTGTCCCGAGAGTCACACTGACACACCTTATGGGGCCGTGTAGAGCTTCCTCCAGTGCTGTGTCCCACGGGGTCAGGCTGCAGGACAGGGGTCAGCGCTGGGTCCCACGGGGTCGTGTTGCAGGACGTGGGTCAGCGCTCTGTCCCCTCGGGGTCGGGATGCAGGACGTGGGTCAGCGCTCTGTCCCCATGGGGTCAGCCTGGGGACTTGGGTTTTCTGTTGGGATTTTAGTTGACCTGAGTGATACCACCGTACATGTGTTCTCGGGCTGGACCAACAAGGAAAGCCCCCCTCTGCCCCCTTGTTTCCAAGGGCCAGCTCCCCGCCACCTGCCTCTCCTGGCCTGCAGGTCACTGCTGTGTGCACTTGGTCCAGAGTTCATAGGAGGGGCCTGGCAGGCTCTCTCTGCCGTACGGCTCTCTGCTGTCCCAGGAGGGCATGCAGGCGTTCTGAGGTGCTCTGGGTGGTTCCCCCGTGGCTCCTTCTCCTGAGATGAAAGGTCAGACCCGCCTTCTCTGTAGTCCGATTCAGAAAGGAAGCCAGGCCGCCAGGGGCTGCATTTCCCGACAGCAGCACCGCCTCTCTTGGTGACCATGCCCCCAGCTCAGGCTGGTCCTCTAAACGTGCTTCCCCACTTCCAACTGCAACGGGCTCCGGCAGTAAAGAGCAACCAAAGTGTGAAGACTGCGTCTCCTGGCAGGTGCCTCGAAGTCACCGTCCTGATGGAAGGGGAGCAGCTTCTCATTGATTTGTGAATCTTCAGTGAAACCCAGCAGAATGCTAATTAATCCCTGTTCGAGAAAGAAAGGATGCTCTAAATAATTCAGTGCCGTCTTTCTATAAATCACACCTTTCTGCAGTTTTGTGTTCAGAAAACCCACCACAGACACGCAGACCGCTCATCTCTGGGGAGGTGCCCGGGCAGCCGAGCACCCCAAGTCCTCAGCACTCGTACCTGACCCCTGTTGTCTGGCTGTGGAGAGTGATCTGCTGCCGCAGCGCGGTGGGCAGAGGGAGGTGCGTGGTGATGCAGGGTCTTCAGCAGCCTGGATGTCACTGGAGGTCGTGTCACTTGTGGAAGGGTGGACGCCTGGGCCTCCAGCGTCAAGTCCGTCTCATCCATCTCATGCCGGCTTCTGGGCCCCGCCTGCCTCTGGGGCCCCAGCTCTGGGGGCGTTGGCGGTCCTCGAGAGTCAGACGTCATCAGACGTTTCCTCTGAGGGTCCTGGCCCTCCTGCTGGGCCCCCCAGGCCACGGAGTGTGAAGTGGCCCGCTCCACCTTCCCGTCCCTGGCAGGCAGCGTGATAATGGCTTTTTAATGGTTTTCAATTTATGCGACAAAGAGCCCCAGCTAACCTATTGGAAGAACAGTGACAGGAAAACGAACCGGACCGTCTGTGCTTTCGCAGCCCGTGTGCGCTGATGTAATCAACGGTTTCTTTCCAGCCTTTAAGCTTTCCAAGCAAAGTGGGGTTTTAGCTATTAAATGTTTGACACTTCAATAGGAGTTTTGATTAAAAAATTCAGGGTATGGAGTGGTTACACGGCACGGGTTTCTGTGGGAACAATGACTTGGGCACGTGAAGGTCGCAGAAACTCTGTTTATTGGGTCAGTGTCTTGCGGCACTTTCTACGGTTGGGAATGTATGACCTTTGTCCAAGACTAAGCCCATAAACCCAACCTCAGACGGCCCCTCTCCCCCCCAGATAGGGAGGGGAGCCACCGAATCACCGCCAGTGATGGAAATGGCTACATTAACACTGTTAGATGGGTTGAGTAGTAAGCTGGGGTCAAGGAGACTGGCGGTAAGAGGAGCCCGCACTTGGATGTATTGTCCAGGCTGACTTGTTACGCGTTCAGCCCGGTGCGGCGCTCCATCCCAGGACCCCGGGGTCATGACCTGAGCCCAAGGAGACGCTTCACCGACGGAGCCACCCAGGCAGCCCCAAAAAGTCACTGTCATTTAAAGAAGAGGTAGGACCCCCTCTAGATCCGAGGGGACTGAAGACACGGCCCCGAGGGACGTGTGAGCCTCCCTGGGCCACGGGACCCTCATCGCCGGCACCGAAGCCGACTCTGGGTTTGACGTCGGTTGTTGTGAACTTGCTGGGGCTGATTTCGGTGACTGGGCTCTGTTGGAGGACGTCCCTGCTCCCAGGAGATCACGCTGGCATCCTGGGGGACGAGCCGCGCCCTCTGGAATTCGTTCTCCAGTCCTCAGTGAGAAGTGTGCATGGATACAGATGTCTGGACGTTTCATGTTAATGGATCTCCCTGGAAGGTGGGTGCCTAGCATGTAATTCTTTCGATTTTTGTGTTGGCTAGACGTTTTTGAAGTGAAAAAAGTCACCATATGTAAACATGAAATTATTCTGTGAAAGCGTTTGAAGAGTATCTTCACCTCCATCTCTAAAGAGTTCCCGGCATTCTGGCGATGATGACAGTTTACTGCTGATCCAAGGGCGGTGGGGTTTAGTACCTCCCCGGATTCCCAGACACGATCCTGCGTCCTTCCTACTTGTCGTAGTTCTTACAGGCCAGACGTCTCAGCCCACCGCCCGGAGTCACGTTTCCCACGGCGTGGGTCCGCGTGCCCGACAACACGCGGAGACGAGCCTGCGGGTGGTCCTCGTGAAACCGCAGCCTTTTCTTCAAAACAGTGCTTTCAAGAGATCAGATCTCCGAGTAAGACTAACTGCAACTCCTGCTGTATTTTTCTTTTCAAACCGTTACAAGTGGGTAGAGATGAAGGAATTAATTACCATTAGCTGCGTGTAGAAGACGCGTCTATAGTCAGTTTGCGTTTTCGTTAACCTTAGGTTGGCGATTTATAAGTGGCTGTTCCGTGAAAGTCCAAGCCTGAAAAATGGCTTAAAACGAAACTATTCTGTAGCCGATGCGTCTTGGAGACACTGTGTGGTTGTAATGAGGAAAATAAAGGAGTTTGTACCAAACACTCACACAGGTCTGTTCACAGTGAAAGGCACTGAGCGGAACCACAGCCCGAGTCACCGTGGTCAGCAACGAAAGCCCTCTTTTGACCTCTGGGTTTGTTGATAGTAACCAGAGTTTTTATCGAGAGCACATCACCGGCCTGTTGACTCATCGGAGCCTCGGGGAGCAGACTGTGCGCCCGCGGATGGCCGGAGTGGCAGCAACGCCAGTGCATTCGTCTGGTTAGAACCGGCCGCGCGTGAAGACGGGGCGCGACCGTGAGAATGCGTGGAGTTGATGTTATAAACGGGGCCTCGGGGGAACGTAAGACAATACTGATGATGGTGCATTTTCAATAAGCTTTACTGGTCCCTCTTAAGTCATAAAGCATTACCGTCTTTATGCTCCTTTCAACTGCTTTCTGCCTGTCTGGATGTTCGTAAGGCCGTGAAGGTGAGTGGTGCCTGCTTCTGACAGGAGGGCGCCCTCACCCTCACGATGGGAACGTGGTGGCTACGGCGCCCGCGAGCCCGCCGGGAAAGGCTCGGCGTCGCCCCCGCGCTCCGATTCCTGGAAGAAAGACTGTGCTCAGCTCAGCGCCCTTCTCCCTGGGGACGAGCTTGCCACGTGTCCGTTTGATGCTGAGTTCCTGCGGTTGGGTTACGCGTGCTTGGGTCAGAGGAGGAAACTCAGCAGGAAGGCGACAGGTGGCTTCAGGGGACGCTTCTGCGCCCGCTGCGCCTCACCCCTGGTCCTCACTCGGCCTCTCCTCTGTCCGCCCCGGTGCCTTCGGTTGGACGGTGCCAAGTCTCACGGTGACTCTGCCATGTGGGGTTGTGTCTTAGGCAGCTGAAGGCGTTTTAATTTACTCCTGGGGACGCTGAAGTAATTTGGTTATTTTACATCTATAATTTATAGTAACGCTTAGGTCCGTGTATACGTTTTGGAAGAAAACACACAGAGACACATTAGACCAAGAGGAAAACGAGAAGAGTAAGAAACAGACAAGTTGTCCTTTGTACACGGAGACAACCGACCGAACCAACAGAGGGGACACCAAATGTGAGTCACCGTGCTGAACAAGGACAATTTCATGGGGTGTTAGAGAATTAAAGACAATGTGTGCTCCCTCCTGTGTCACCACCCACGTCTCTCCAGGGTCTTCCCGTCCCCCTGGGTCCCTCCAGATGCTCCTGTCCCCTGGGTCCCGTGCTGCTCCAGACTTGTCAGCATCAATGTCCTTCCCTGACGGACTGTGCAGTGGAGGTGACCCCTAAGTCCAGGCCCCTCACCTGCTGTTCACACCCCCCAGGAGACAACCCCAGTCGCTTGGCTCAGCGCCCACTGCCTTCTCCTTCTGCCCTTGGCGTCCCGGCCTCCTCACTCCTCAGAAAGCTGGGACGGTCCCCATGATGGCATTCACGTTCAGAGGACCTGCATCTGTAGGGCGGCCCTTTCCCACCACACGGGGCTCAGCGAGGCCCCCCCACAGCCCAACCAGGGTCACCGGGGGCCATGAGGCCCCCAAGAGTGCTGGTACTGTTAGGGGTGCCTCTGTGCACTGTGGGTCCCTGGCCACCTGCTGAGTGTCCAGCTTAAGGCCTGGTTCCCTGCAGAGGGCGGCCGGCGAGGTGTCTGCCCAGCTCACCCTGTGCGTGCCATTCCCCAGAGAAGGAGGAAGAAAGCACGCGGAAGGTGGTACGGGTTTCGGCAAGACCTCCCAAGTACCAACAGTGCTGGTGAGCGGGAACGCAGGGGCTCCCTCAGGCGTGCGAACCTTCAAGCAGAGGCCAGCGTGGGAGCCGGACGTGCCCCCGCTCTGCTGAGAACGGAGAGAGCTGGAGATTCTGACGCAGCCCTTAATACCATCGGAACTAGCAGCACTCAGAGCCAAGTTAACTTACGGGGTGCGTGCTGGTGGAAACATCACTTCTGTGCTGTTGTGCTGTCTGACTTCTAACGAGCCGGCTGAGTGCTAAGATGCATTTGAATATATGCAGTGGCTTCGTCTTCCCCGAGACGATCGGGACGTTGTGACTTCTCATTTATTGACGATGCTGTGTCCTCCATGGGATTCCCTATAAACGTGCGGTCGATCGATAAGGTACCCCTGATTGGTGACAACAGACCGGAGCGGTCCCCTGTCCTGCTGTGGGGGTGCGGGCGCAGGAGCAGAGGGGGCGAGGGTGCCCCCAGGTCATGGGGAGGGGGTCGGTGAGCTGGGGAGGGGTCTGTGTGCCAGGGAGGCCTGGTTGAACCCACGTATTGGGTCCAGGGCACCGGCTTCTGAGCAGGGAGGGAGACACTCGAGCCCTCTGACACTGCAGCCCCCAAGCCCCTCAGCGAGTTGTTAGGGTGCCTGTGGGGCTCAGGCGAAGGCCGAGAGGGTGCGGTGTTCGGAGGTTCATTGCAAACTGCCTGACCACGGCCGCCATGCAGGATCGAAATATGTAACTTGCTTGAGTTTCGATGAGTGATGAAGTTTGCACATACATTTTGATGACGTTTGAGGCTGAAGCTTACATTCGTGTCACACAGTGTGGCTTTTTAACTTGTTTTGTATCTATTTTTCATTTGGGAGGTTTGCTGCTTCTCTGTATTTCATTCACATGCTGGTTGAACTCTTGCTGATTTTCTCCAGGCTCAGATATCTGAGTCGATATCCTTTCCTTGGCGTCCTAAAAAATTACTTTGGCTCCCTTCTTTATCTTACTTGAAGGTCCAGCTTACTATCCTCGTTGGTGCAGCGTCTGTGGCCGGGCGAGCACGCTCTGCCCGAGGTTCCCGTGTGCAGTCGATGCCTGGCCACGGGAGGTTATGGAGGCCCGAACTCGTTTCCGTGTGTCCACAGGTGACCGGGCGCTCTGCTTGTGGACTCGAATTCACAGGCCTTTACAGTTACGTTGCCCCAAAATGGAAGCCGCTGTGTCTGCGGTGTGCAGGCTGCTTGCCCCGCGGGGACTTTATTTCAGTTAAAATGAGTGCGGTCTGTTCCTGGACGTCCACACAGTGGGAGGTGAGCGCAGTCCATGGCAGAGTCTTTTTTATCTCCATTTCTCTGGAAAAACAAAGAAGAGATGGAGAGAAGCTTGCTTGATACGCACAGGAGCGCGAAGACCAGCGTGGGGTTTGCAGGAGGGAGCAAGTGGTGTCCGCTCGGAGGCCCCTCTCTGAGCAGAGAGCTGCGGGATCCTGGCCCCTCCTGCTCCGTGGCTCAGCTGCCCCGCGGACGAGATCACGGGAACGACCGTGTCGGCTCCTGCCCGAGTCTCAGCGTGGCAGCGCCCGCGATCGCTGGCTGCCGCGTCGGCTCAGGACCCCAGACGGGCGGCTCCAGCCACAGACCCTGGCTCTCCCCCAGCCCTGGAGGCCGAAGTCCGAGATCCAGGCGTGGGCGGGGTGCTTCCTCCCGTGGCCTCTCTCCTCAGCGGGCAGACGCTGTCCTGTGTCCTCACGAGGTTGTCCCCTGTGCATGTCTGTGTCCTGACCTCTTCTCACAAGGACACCGGTCACATCAGATTGGGGCCCAGTCCCCATGGGCTCATTTTGCCCTAACGAGCTCTTTGAAGCCCCTTTCCAGATGCAGTCGCGTCCGAGGAAACAGGACTCAGCCCATCACACCAGCCGCAGACCCGGCACTGACTTTATTTACTGGGCCGAGCTTTGGGAGAAAGGGACCCTCCACCCACCCCTAGGCTCCGGGGCAGGACAGCGCTGCTGCTGGCGCATCTCATCGCTGCCACGTCTAAGGGCTCTTGGCAGGAAGGACGAGAACTCGGAACACGAATCAGGGCCCGAGGCAGACGGCACGCCCTCCACGTGTTGCCTCTTCACCGGCTCCGCTCCAAGCCAGGGCTTCCCTCCAACGGGACTTTCAGTGGGTTTCTGTCAGGTGCCTCCTCGGTCTTTGAAGAGAAGCGTGGGGAGGCCAGACCGGTCCACGCGGTTACGGTCGGAGCTGGAGACACTGACCCGAGCTCAGCTTTAACTTAGTGCAGACACGGGAGGCTCCGTGCGGAGATGTTGACCGATGAGTGTGTATCACGGCCACACGTCCTCTCAAGCTCTGCTGTCTCGCTCGGAGACGCTTATGTCACGTAAGCTCCCCCTGACTGCGAGCCCCTTCACATACCCACATGGTCCAGGACACGGCAGCAACATGGAGCCCCCTGCCCTTCCACACGTGGACATTCGTGGTCGACCTGATTACATGTAGCAGCAAGCAATCTTTTTCACTTTCCGTTGTCCCTGTGTTGGGGGCGGCTCGGCTGTCGTAACGGATGGCCCTGGGCGGTAGGGGCCTCTCCCGGTGATCTGAGCGGGCCTCCACGTTCTGCTCGCGGTCTGCTCCTCCGGGTCGTCAAGGACGCGCGGCTGCACCTGACGCGAGCCTGTGACGTGTGGACTCTGTCAGACCACAACGCTGACAGCGGTGCGGGGGGACGGTTCTGACTTGTGACTCCTTATTGCCCTGGAACAGACTCGGACTGACACTGTCCCGCTCATGACCCGGTGCTGATCTGCTGGCCCCGCTCCACCTGGTTTCATCTACCACGCGGGCCACACACAGACTTCTTAGGGGTGAAGACTTTTATTTTTGAAAATCTGTGAACGTTACCTTCCTGAGGGTTCAGCCACTCAAGACAGAGCTGTTTTCCCGCCAGACATGACGAGCTGCAGGGACGGCACAGGTCCACGGACGGCACAGGTCCACGGATGGCACAGGTCCACGGACGGCACAGGTCCACGGACGGCACAGGTCCACGGACCGAGCGGCCCCATGTGCTGTTGCTCCTTCTGCTTCTTCACAGAGTGGTGGCGTGGCCGTCCGGGTGGGCGCTGCATGCACGGCGGCGGGTGTAGAGAGAGCACTTTCCCACAGAACCGTGGCTGGTGAGGTGATCCACTGACCGTGCTGGGAAGGGGGCTGACCGCTGTTTGGAAGGGCCGTGTCGGGGTGATGCAGGGAACCGCCCACGGGGTGGTGGGTGCCGAGGGCTCCGCATCTCATCCCCGACTCTGCCCACTGGCTCTGGAGGCTTCGCGCCTTCTGGGTTCCCCAACCGAGGCCGGAATGATTCACCAGGGGGAGTGATGACGGGTGTCCTGGGGGCCGGTTAGCCTCAGGACCCTCGACACACACGTCCTTCTTGATCAGAAAGAAAACAACTGAGAAAACTGAAACACGAGGGAAGAGAGGTGCCCTCTGGGAGGGGCGGGGGCAGCAGGCAGGGCCTCCCCAGACCTGGAGGTGCTGCGTACCGTCCACACAGACAGTTCAGTAGAGGACTGTCCGCTCGAATCCCCAGCCCGGTTTCTTCCCAGGATTTGTGTCGTTTTCACAGCTAGTACCACATGGTGCTGAGTCCTGCTCCAAACCCGACCCAGGAGTCAGCACTCTCCATCCCAACACGGCTAGCAGAGTCAGCAGGGACGCGCAGCACGCGGCCACGGTCATGACGTCCCTCCATGAGACTGAGAACACCCTAACAGAGTTCAGCTCTCCCTACGTCCAGAAGAGTTTTGAGCTGGTTTCCAATAAAATGCTCATATGAAGAACTGCAGTAAAATAGAAACACGTACTAAGGATTGCTAGAGAGACAGGAAACGCTGACGTCAAAACCAAACTGCACTTGACCTTCCACGCAGCTCGGGTATTTCTGGAACTCAAGGCGAAGGCAGACAAATAGCCCTCGTATGTAGGCATACGGTTTTTAGATTCATTGCACCATGTAAGCTATAGCCTGATCGTACTAAGGTTTGGGGAAGGTGATCTTAGCCCTCCTGCAAAGCATTGGAGGCGTGAGGCTTTGAGGTATTTTGTGTTTTTCCAGACAACGCAGGTCGCGGTACCTTCTGGCAGCATCTGACCTAAGCAACTCCACTCGTTCCTCAAGGGTAATTCTGAAAGAGACTTTGGTTCTACTTACACTTGGAGATATATATATATATATATATTTTAAAGATTTCATTTATCCATTCGACAGAGAGAGAGACAGCCAGCGAGAGAGGGAACACAAGCAGGGGGAGTGGGAGAGGAAGAAGCAGGCTCATAGCGGAGGAGCCTGACGTGGGGCTCGATCCCATAACCCCGGGATCACGCCCTGAGCCGAAGGCAGACGCTTAACCGCTGTGCCACCCAGGCGCCCCTTACGTTTGGATATATTATGTTTGTTTAAACACTGAGCAGAACTCTTGGTATAATGAGCCGCATTCATTAAGAAAGAGTGGATTCAATGATACTCTTATTTAAGAATCTGGGTTCTGTATGAATACAGATCACAGCATTATATGGAAATGGCCAATATCTGGATCTTCTGACAGTAATACTTCCACAAACAGTTGGCAATCTTTTACTCAAAAGAATGAGGATGTGGGGTTTTTGTTGCTGCAGATTGTATGCTAATAGCCACCATTTTTTGAGTAAAATGCCTATTCAGTAATGAAATTAAACATGAGTGTTATTAGCAGGCTCTGAGGAACGGGTGATTATTTGATGGAAATCGAATATGTTTACGTTTTAAGTGCCAAAATTTTACAATGAAAACAGATAAGAAAAGATATGTATTAGCATTTATTTTTTATTTTAATTTTTTTTATTATATTATGCTAGTCACCATACAGTATTTATTGAATTAAATCATTAAGTTCTCTCCTTTTTCTGTTTAACACAAGAGTCAGCAAAGTATGGACTGTGGCCCAAATTCAGCCCATTGCTGTTTATATAAATGAAGTTTTATTGGCTCTCAGCCACGTGTCCCCTGCGTCTGCTTTGTGGTACAGCACACGTGCCCCAGGCAGAGGAAGTTCACCATCTGGCCCTTCACAGAAAACACTTGCCGCCCCTGCTGGGTCATGAATCTTTCACTAACTTATTGACAGTGTTTTGAATATATACCTTCGTCCAGTGCTGGTGATACAAAGGTGAGGGAAAGCAGAAGGCCTTTCCTACCATCACAGGACCCCTCACGGGCTAGGACAGATGTAGCAAGACCGTTGGTAAATAAAGTACGGCATCAGTTGTGATCAGTGAGAAGGAGAGGGGCCCTGGGATGTCTAGATGAGTGGTCTGATCTAGTCAGGGGGCTCAGCGTAAGCTCTGCCCTGAGTTGAAGGATTAACAGGTGTCACCTAGAAGGAGACTGCTGGCAGAACGTTCAGGGAGAAGCAACAGGCTGTCTGCAGCTTTTGTGGCAGGAGAGAGTCTGGAGCAGGGAAGAGACTGGGGTGGGGATCAAAGTGTAACAAAGTGTGGAAATCCTTGAGCACAGGGCAAGTGACATTGCTGAAGGTTCAGGGGCCAAATCACAGCAGCCCTCTGATCATGGCAGGACTCTATTTAAGCCCAATGGGAAATCATTAAAGGTTTTTAGATTAAGGGCTTGATGTGATAAAGCAGCACTTTGAAATGTTACTTCCAGCTGCAGTGAAAAGAATGAATTGCAAGTTATGAGAGTTGATATGGTTAAGTTATGATAGTCTAGCCAGGAGGATATCATACCTTAGACTGTGAAGGAGGCCTGGAACTGGAGATGAGATGATGGATCTTCCCATCGATCCATCTGCCCCCCATCCATCCATCCATCCATCCATTCATCCATCCATCCATCCATCGATTTATCTGTCCCTATCTACCCATCCATACATCTGCCCACCACCCATCCACCCACCCACCCACCCATCCATCCATTTGCTCATTACCCATCCATCCAACTATTTGCCCCGATCCATCCATCATTCCATCCATCCATCCATCTACCCATCTACCATCCATCCGCCAATCTATTCACCTCTCCGCCAACCCATTCATCCAGCCAGCCCCCAGGAAGGGCAAGGTGCAGAGAGATCATTTTCCTAAGGCGCATTCTCAGTGTGCACTGGCTCGTCATTGCGCCCCTGCTCCTTGCACTGGTAGATGCAGGAAGATAATGTGTAGCAGGCTTTGAAGCAGGATGAGTTCCCTCCACCCTGGAAGCCCGTCACGTGAGGAGGTGGTGGCATTTGCGCGTTTGGAGAGATGGTATGTTGGGTACTTTAGCAGAAGCAGGGACACGCTCAACATCCAGAAGGAGAGGAGCTGCTCTTCCCCGAGCACCCACCTCTGCTGACGGCTGGTCCTCCTCACCACGTGCGCGTCCAGCAGCGGCCCAAGGAGGGCTCTGCTGTTCCTCTTCATGTGCGTGTGCATGAGGCTCAGGGCATGTGGAACCGCCCAAGAGGCGAGGGGTCGTCATTCTGGCTGGGCCCTTGCTGACCTCTCCGACAGGCCCTCTGCAGCGTAGCGCCCCGTCCAGTAGAGGCTCTTCCCGACTTCGCCGGTGCAGGCATAGATGGGGTGGAAATGCTGTTCCAGGCACTGAGAGTGAGACACGACCGTGGCAGCTACACTAACAACTGGTATTTAGTGACCTTCTGAAATCCAAAGTTTTTTCAGAACTAACTGAACCGAGCGCTCTTAGGCTGACGGGATCGGCTGCTCTTCCTTGGCGTCATTGTCCCCAGGCCCATGGCCCCTCCTGGGCGGGGAGGGGGCTCATTCCTTTGTCTGGGACCAGCACCAAGTGACTTCAGTCTGCAGCCTCGTGAGTGCAGGGCAGAGGCCAGGCAGAAAGTTGGGAAGGAGCGAGATGCCCCTAGCGCACACTGAGTACTTCGGTCCCAGCACCTGGACTCTGTGATCTCGATGTAGCAAAGGGGAGCGTGCCAGGTGGGTAATTTGTTACCCACTGCTGCTGTGGACCTTCTGATGCCACCGAAGTCCTGGGGGGATGAGCTGCTCCTCTACGCCCTCTGATAAGGCTGCTCTCTGCAGACACGGCCCCAGCCGGCTCCACCCGGGGGCCTTGATCCTGGTGGGGGGCACTCGGGAGCAGAGTTCATCAATACGGACGTGACACTTGGAGCTGTTCTGAAGGCTGATGCTGGCTTCTGCCGATGGCTCTGGGACAGGTGCCTGCGGGTCAGCCAGCTGTGTCCTTAGCGGGCATGACTCGGGGAGCAGAGCCTCCATCCTGCTCTGGGGGAACTGTGGCCCCAGGGGTCTGTTCGGCTGGTCTGTGAGATCTGGGGCGGGTCTCTATGTTCTCGGGCTGGTGGAGCAGGAGGACAGGAGTGGCTCAGTGCTCAGGCAGACAGACCATTGTTAGTTACTCTTCATGGGTTCGGTTTTAGAAAATCTCTTTCTTTCAATCTAGTGCAAACGCTAATGGTCTCATGTCCAGATGTCAGGATGGTGCTGCTCCAGGGTCTCTGGTCATTAAAGTGGCTCCGACTTACTCCCAGGTAGCCCGAGCGTGACTCAGCCGTGACTGCTCAGCACTTGAGACTCGGTGGGGGAATGATGCTGTCAGGGCGGGGCTCCCTGGGCTGGCGCTCTGTCCAGAACAGTCTGTGGGTGTCCGCGAACTCACCGCGAGCAGCTTGTGCTTAACACTCCTTTCCCCGGCCCTTTCCCGGAACGGCTGTGGGCCTGAGGGTGAACCCCCTCCTGTTTGGGGAGGTGGGTTTCTCTGCGGGTCCAGGTCCTGTCAGAGCTGCAGGGACGTTTCCGGTCGGAGAATCTCGGACGAGTGACCCCTCTTTGGATCTGGTCAGCAGTCACGGGCAGTGTCCCTGAGCCCCGTGGGGTCTGTTGTCCCAGAGCCAGGCCCTCAGAGAGGTTACAGAGTGGGACGGACCCAGCTGGTCCCAGAGAGGGACCAAGTCTGTGCGGTTCGGGCCGCCCGCTGCAGACCGTGTGTCCTCGGGTTGAATTGCTGAGAAAGCGTTTATTCACGGCGTCTGGCTCCGGCCTGAGCTTCCGGGAGCTGTTCTGGAAGCCAGGACACGCTTTCCGAGGTAACAGACAGGCCATGCAGACATCAGTCTCGGCAGGAAGAATAACGATACCTACAGAGACACTGTCTCCTGTCCCCGCGCGTACGGGGTGTGAAAGTTCCTGAATATTTCATTATCTGGTACTGGAAAACATGACGTGAAAAAGCAACGGGAGGTACGGACCAGATGACAGCAGGGTCCTCCTCGCGCTGTGGGTTACTTCCCGCTATTCCCCTGCTCGTGTGAAGCATACAACTTTGAACGACCAAAGCCCTCTGAGTGCTAATGACCTGGATTCGGAAGCTGTAGACGTTTCCCTTCCTTTTTTTTTTTTGAAAGATTTTATTTTATTTGACAGAGATAGAGACAGCCAGCGAGAGAGGGAACACAAGCAGGGGGAGTGGGAGAGGAAGAAGCAGGCTCCCAGCGGAGGAGCCCAATGTGGGGCTTGATCCCAGGACCCTGGGACCACGCCCCGAGCCGCAGGCAGACTCTTAATGACTGAGCTCCTCAGGTGCCCCGACATTTCCCTTCCTGAGTCGGTATTTGATGTCATGTGAGATGATCCCGGAACGAGCACACCTCTCCCACATTCTCTGTTGTGACGGGTGAGGTGGTCAAAGCTGAGCTGAGCGGGCTGGGGGTGGTCCTCGTCCAGCCACCGTCCCAGGAGCTTCTGGCCGGGTGCTCCCAGCGTCCCTGAGTCCAGCCCATCGGCGGCCCTTCCCCGACGTCCACCTGAGGGACCTGCCCTTGGTGCGGCTCCACAGTGCTGTGGGGCACGACCCTCAGAAACAAGAATGCCCTGTGGCCCCATCCCTTTCTCTTTGAGACGCGGCCGTGGAAGAGTCCACGGTCAGTGACCAGCCTGCCCCTTCCAGCCGGTGTCAGGCGCTCCGACACCCTGAGTCCTGAATGCTACCCCAGAGCTGTCACTCGACCTTGGGGCACCAGTCACACTCCTGGAGGTCGCGAGGGAGTTCGTGCAGGTCACTGAGGGTGCTGGTCCTTTCCCGGAGCTCGTGACCACCAGTGATTTCTGGCTTCCATGGAGCTAGAGTTCTCCTTGTCCGTGGGGTTTGGAGGGACCCCTCAGAGGACACGTAAACCGTAAGAACACGGGTCGGCACGGGTGAGCTCATTTAAAACACGGTGCTTAAAACGACTTCACTGAATGTGACTCATTTTAAGTGGGTCCCACTCTATAAAAAGTAGTTACAACGAAAAGAATTATTTGGAATTCTTTTCCAGAACAGGCGTGATGGGGGAAGGGGCATTGCAAGGCAGCGGCGAATCCGTCCTGTACCGCCGGGCGGCCCCTGGCTGTTTGCGGGTGCGAGGAGGCCGGACAGCGTCTGGCCGGTGTTCACAAGTTCTTCAGAAATTCAAGCCCCTGCTGTTCCGTTCTCCTCAATCCAAAAGGAGAATTACACATATCAGAAGTTATAAATACACTTTGCCATAGTGATATTTAGAAAGTAGTAGGCGTCGAGGGCCTTAATTTTTCGTGAGCCATGTGCTCACCAAGAGAAAATGCTTTATTGTCTGTGATTATCCCGGCTCCTTTCTTTTCCAAAGAAATAAAATAGGAAAACATTAAAACCTTTCAGGTCTTACCTTTTATCTGAGGATTTATCTGTGAAGAAATATTAACTGAATTGTGTTTGCACCCAAAGGAAAGACTTTTTATCTCCTCGCATTGAGAGAAATCACTCTGTGTCTTGCATTAGGACGTGGACCATAAAATATGCTGATTGAATATTATTTTTAACACGTGTTCATAGAAAGTGCTTGACACCAGCTCTGTGCACTGAAGCCTTTGGGGGACGAATAAACAGAAGCTGCTGAGTGAGTTCACGGCCGCAGCAGATGTGGTGGCCGTGGGCACAGAGAGGAGACGCCACGCACCTGGGGCCACCAGCCGGTCCTGCCTCCTCCCCCTCACCTCCCCGGGCAGCAGAGCAACCCGTCTCCACTACCCAGCCCCTCCTGCACCTGCCCCTTCTGGGCCACCGGCCCAGCCACAGAACGTGGAGCTGTCCTGTGGGTGACCGTGTCACGGGTGTGGGCCCGGACCGCAGAGCCGCGCACGGGCCGGCTCGCTGCACGAGCTCCCTCGCAGAGCCTCGGCTCCGGGGTCGGAACTGGCAGCTGTAGCAGGTGTTGTGGGCTGCAAGGCCAAGTGCATTTCATGCAATTCTCTGAACACAGAGAAGAGGGTGCCATACGTGGGTGGACGGGATGTGACGATTCTCACTAGGAAACACCATCAACGGACATTCTCACCACATTCTCTGCAAATGCATGTCTGAGCCCCTACGAGCTTGAAGCTGGTAGCTGTTAGAGCTTCGCAGCGTCTTCCATTTGTCTGAGCTCCGTCCGTGGTTCCTGCTGGAAGGAAATTCTTTACGTGACGTTCTCACACCCGTGAGGAGCCTGGAGCGAGCCTGACAGCAGAAACAAGAGATAAATACAAAACAGACCTACAGTAGCCGTGGGCGAGCGTAGGGCAGGCTGACGTCTGGAGGGTGGAACGAAATTTGGCCAAAATAGCAATAATCTGTTGGCTTAAGGGGGGGGCTTGTTGAAGAGGCTTGAGGTTTGTCAGAGGTCATTCTGCAGGCGGTCAGATGAGATGGTCAAATGGAATGACGCTGGACGGGTGGGGGGCGCTGGGATAGAGCCAGACCACTGAGCACGTCTGTCCCCAGTGGAGGACAGAGCGAGGAGGGGTCGCCACACCCGGGGGAGGCCTTGCACCCGGTCTCCCAGGGTGTGCCTTCCTGTCCAGCCGCACAGCCCCAGGCAGGGCTGGCCACGTGGTCAGGCTGTGGCCATTGGGCCGGGGCAGGACATGTGACTGTGAAGGAGAGCAGAGCAGTGGGGCCATGGGTGCTGGGCACCCAGGAAGGCACGTGTGCTGGGGGTATCGTGTCTCGTCTGCCGTGCACACAGGAGGCTCGCCAGAGGGGCCGAGACGCAGCTCGGACGTGGGTGCTGCATAATTCAGCAGCTGGAGGAGACGGGCGCTGGCGCTCTGCTGGCCCCTGGAGCACGCTCGCTCCCTGTGCCTCCGCGTGCACGAGCACAGGGTTCCCTCAAGCAAACCTGAGATTCCAAAGCTCTCTGTCCGCACCGTGTGACCACACAGTGAGAACATGGCCACCAGCAAACTGGGAGCCACGTGGGCCAGTCCTGGACCGTGCAGCCTCCGGCCTGTGTGGGGTGACTGTCCGTGGATGAGGCCCGTCGAGGGCGTTCTCTTAGAGACACGCACAGCCCGCGACACGCACGTGCGCAGAGGAGTGAACTCATGCTGTGTTCTCTGCCGTGTGCGGGGAGCCCAGCACAGACATAACACGAAGCCTGAGTGGCCACACTGCGGCGAGCGTCCAGGAGGGGTTCCTGCGACCCTGGGTCTGGTGAAGGTTTCCGAGCTGCAGGAAAACCTGCAGGACCGTGACGAGAAGGACCGAGGCCCAGACTCCATCAAAAACCTGAGCTTCTGCTTCCCTCGCCGTCCCTCACGAGGGACACACTTCAAACCACACGGAGATACCACGACACGCTTCCACCCACAAGGAGCCGCGCTGCTAGGAGGTGGGGCTGCTGGCGCTCCCTCCCAGCCGCGGGCGGGGACTGTGGGCTGTGGGGCTTGTGTACGACTCCGCGATTTTGGTGGGTATGCGCCTCTTCCCACGTGCACGCCGCACCCACGCGATGGACGAGCTGGAAATGTGCGGTCCGGTGGCCAGACGCACGCTCACTCTCTGCGGTTTGGGGCAGGGAGGGTGGCGTCGCCCTGGGGCCTTACCTACAGCCCAGGAGCCCCATTGTCTGTGGGCCCATCGGGGCAGCCCATTCCCTGGATTCCGATTTCACAGGATGCAGTGAACCCCAAGCCAGGGCCACGAAACCACCATCCCTCGACCAGCTCCCAGGGCAGTGGCCAGGCTCAGAGCCGAGGCCAGAGGGCCCGGGTCCCTGGCGCCCTGCGAGGACCATCCACCCAGATTCGTTCACTCGGGAGCTTACGGAAGCTTTGGGGCGCCGTGATCCTGGTGTGTAAATACTTCTTGGGAAGTTGATGCAGAAGACATGCTCTTTCCAAGTCAGCGAGCCGTCCGCCCCAGGCCCTCGCTCTTCCGTGGACGGGAACCCAGGGGAACGTGCAGACATTCGGAAGGGGTGCAGTGTAGGGCAGGAGAGGGGAGTTCTCGGCAGGTCAGGAGGGGAACACAGGGCACCCGAGGGAAGCGAGGTGCGTAGAGCGCGCTGTGACCCACCGGCACCTCGCGGGCCCAGCGGGAGAGGGACCAACGTCCTCTCATCCTGCGTGTGGAGCCGGTCTTGCAGGTTCCTGCTCCTTCACGTCTATAAATGGCTTTTCTGTACCCGTAACGATAATGAATATATTTAACAATGATTATTTTTGTCCCAGTGAATAAAAAACCAATTCTCAGGAGAAGCCACGCGGCTTTCTTTCCTTTGGCTCCTGCCTTTACGTCTTCACGTCAGGGTTCTGCGCTGGGATATTCTGTCCCAGCGTCTCCCAGCCGCGTGGGGACTGGCTGGTGGCAGCTGGCTGCTCGGGTCAGAAGACAAGTTTTAATTAGAGCCCAGATGCAAAGTGGGTCTGTGAGCGTGTCCTTGGGGCCGCCGTCCTGCAGACGCTGGGACACAGGCCCGGGAAGCAGGGGCCGGAGAGGAGGGTCCCCGTGCACAGCGGCTTGCTGTTCCTGAGCCCGCAGCTGGGGAGGGCACCACGTTTGTTCGTTCTACTGTGGCCATTGCTAGACCCCCTTCCTCCTACCAGTGCGTTACTTAGCTCCAGGTTTGTGGTGCTCATGGACGCCCAGTTTGCCAGCACCCGGCGCTCCGCTCGGCATTGACGGGGCCAACAGATGCGTGAGGAGGGGGTGAATGTGGATTTCATCAGACCAAGGGCGCCCTCAGGGAGGCAAGGCCCGAACCCAGGTACACCTTCTACAAGGAGCATGCACTGAAGGTCGGGGAGGCGGGGCCCTGGCAGGCTTCCTGGAGGAGGTGACACGGGGGAAGGGGAGGTCTCCAGGTGGGGCTGTGGGAAGGGGGACAGCAGGAGCTCAGGATGCTGGAGGGTGTTTCCCAGCTGTGCCTGACTCAGGAAGGAAGGGGGGGCCGAGTGGCCCAAGGGTGTGTGGTCTGGAGTTTTCTCTTTTTAAAAATTGCTTTTAAACATACTCTGCCTTTATTTCTCCCTCATGTTTTGTTGTAAAACTTCTCGAATATATGCAAAAGCTGAAACAAGGGAGTCCCCACTCCATTTTACCGGCTTCGTGATACTTGGCATAGTCTTCCGATT
Organism: Ursus americanus; assembly: GCF_024610735.1. NCBI lineage: Eukaryota > Metazoa > Chordata > Mammalia > Carnivora > Ursidae > Ursus > Ursus americanus. The sequence continues at coordinate 107,558,220 of NC_142127.1, forward strand.
CCAGGATTACGACTCTAACGAGCAGCTCAAGCACCAAGGGAGGGAACTGGGGACCGAGACAGGTCGCGTCGCGCAGAGCTCCCAGAGGGCCGTGCTGTCGCTGAGTAGGGAAGGCAGGGTCCAGGCCAGCTCGGGCGAGGCCAGCGTCACGCGCCTCATTCCAGGGATGTCCGTGCCGGCGATGGGCCCGACCTCTGCAGACAAATGTCGTGAATTGAGGGTGCGCTTTCTGCCTGAAAATCTCACTAGACGTCGCTTCCGTAAGTCAGTCGGGGAGACGACAGGTCCGTCCCCGAGCAAACGTCCGACACGCATCGAGGCTCCTGGGTCCAGACGTAGGGTCCAGGCGGGAGCCGACCTTGAAGGCGGGGAGTCCCCTTTTGAGAGGTGCAGCCTGAATTAACACCCGGATTCCAGAGGTGGCTCCTTACGGCAGGTGCGCCCACGACCGCCACCCCCCCACTCCCCCAACGCCCCGCGAACGCGGTAGGGGCTTGCAGAGCCCCAGGAGGCATCTTCGTTACGCATCTGTGTGGATTCAGATTGCCTGCTTGTGCCGGAGGGAAGGCCTTGCAGCTGGGTCGCATCGTTCTTACAGTGACTCACGCAGGCATCACCGGCCTTTGGTCTCCGGGGACGAGGCTGAGGCTCAGCGAGCGGCCACACTGCTTTCCAGTTCCACCGCACGTGAAGCAAGAAGGAAGGAAACGACTTAGTGTGATAGTCCTGCCCCCCCTCCCCTGCACACACAACAGGTGGAACAGACCAGATGAAGCCCAAGCCCCAACCTTGCCCTGCCCTGCCCTGCCCTGCAGGCAGGGCCAGTCCTCTCTTGCAGGGGTGAGGTTGGGCCGTGGGGCGGCGTGCTCTGCTCTGCGGGGCGGGTTTGGAGGACTCTAGATCAGTTTTCTTCTTTTTTTTTTTTTAAAGGTTTTATTTATTTATTTGACAGAGACAGAGACAGCCAGTGAGAGAGAAACACAAGCAGGGGGAGTGGGAGAGGAAGAAGCAGGCTCCTAGCGGAGGAGCCTGATGTGGGACTCGATCCCATAACGCCGGGATCACGCCCTGAGCCGAAGGCAGACGCTTAACGACTGAGCCACCCAGGCGCCCCTAGATCAGTTTTCTTCTTGAAATGTGCAGTTTGGGCACTGTGCCGCCGGCGCCTTCCACGCACATGACGTTACGGCGCCCTGCGACCCGGGTGGGAGCTGTTGTCTGGACTCACTGTCTCCAGGCGGCTGCAGGAGCACCAGCGTGGGAAGCAGTTGGGCGTGAAGCCCGATACGCCAGCTCCCGACGGCCACGATCCTGCGGTGATTCGTGCGGCTCAGACTCTCACGCCGCGAGCCAGCCGGCCATGACGCAGGCGGTGATCTGAGTCGGTGCTCCCCCGTGCCAGGCCTCCGGCTTCAGCCTTCACCTCGATTATTAACTGCAAGGCCGGCCCTGGGAACGGAAACTGTCTTTAGTCCTTATCGAGGGGGAATTCACTCATGGAAAGCTATTCTAAGGTGTGCGGTTCTCTGGCATTTAGCGCATTCCTGGTGTGGTTTGGCCGTCACCTCTCCCAGTGACCAAACATGTCCGTCACCCCGAGGAGATCCCGAGCCCGGGAAGGTGTCACTCCCCACCCCCGCCCCAGCCCTGCAGCCTCGGCCCTGCTTTCTGTCTCCACAGATTTGCCTGTTGGGGGCGGTTCACGTGGTGGCTTCTTACAGTACGTGGCTTCCATGTCTGGCTCCTCTCCCTCTGCACCATGTGTTCCAGGCTCGCCCACCCGTGGCAGGTGTCAGCGCTCCAGCCGCCGTGGCCGGGTAGGGTCTGTTGCCTGGGTACCCAGGCTGTCGCCTCCATCTGCCTGCCATCTGTCTGTCCGTCTGTCTTATATTGGCAAACATCAAGTACTGGGGAGGATGTGGGGGCATCCAGAATGTCACACATTGTTGCTGGCAGTGCCGTTTGGGGCAGCAAATTAGCTCCTGTCTGCAAAAGCTGGAAACTTGCCTGCCCTGCACTCATCCATTTCACACACGCCCAGGGGAAATGAGCGTGTAGACCCGTCCGCGGGGGCTGAGGGTGAGCCCCCTGAGATGTGCCCCCACATCATGCCTGTCTCCACCTCACCAGGCCCCACCACAACAGTCCACGATGTTCACAGAAGTTTTGCTCTTAGGAACCAAAACCTAGAGCAACCCAATGTCCACCAATAGTCAACCGTGCGACGCGGGTAAGAAATGAGCTGCTGATTCACGGCAGGGACGGATCTCCCAGAAAATACAGGTGAGCGAGGCGGATACAAGCAAACACTCAGGGTGGTCTCCTTCCACGAGGCCCAAGACCGGGGAACACAGATCTGTGGTGGTGGCAGTCAGACGGGAGACGGCTGGAGTCCTTGACGGGGAAGGGCCACGGCTGTCTGTTGGGGGCGTTTGGGAATGTCGTACATCCTGACGCGGGTGCTGGTGGTACGGCCGCTCACGCGTGCACGCATGTTTCCAGTGGGGAACCCAGCGGGTGGGTGCTGCCTGGGGTGAGGCGGGGCAGCCACGAGGAGGAGGTGTCGAGGCTGTGCTGGAAAGATGGCAGCATTGCCCAGTCTGAGTGCGTGGGCGCGCATGGAGCCGTGGAGGGGCCTGGCGCCACAAGAACTGAGTGGGGTTCCACTGAGCCAGGACGGGGGCTGGAATCCAAGGGTGGAACCCGGGCAGCTCAGGGAGCCGCGTGCCGAGCGTGACAAGGAGCCCTTCTTGTCAGGAGGGGAATGGAGCACAGACCCATCGGAGCTGTTTTCTCTGCAACGATCGAACACAGAAATCCAAGGGAGACATTAGTTAAGGACAAACTGACCTCAATTTTTCTGTGATGATTTCTTCGTGTTTGTCAGAGAGCCCCTTCCAAGAATTCTGCGTTTCCGTGTGCTGAAAACAAAGGTGACAGCTTGGAGGAACGGACAGAATCGTAGAAGTCAGGGGTGGACCAACCTTCCGGCACCTTCTCACACCGCGCCAGGGGCAGGGGACAGTTACCTGCACGCGTCTATTTTTAGAGCGCGCCGGTGGTGATATTCCTGTCACCTCAGTGGGGACACTCGGCCTCGATGACCAGCTTCAGTGTTTGCTGCCTGACCTGCAGCGTGGGCCGCGAAGCCCACTCCTCCGCGCTGGGATTCAGCCCACGGCTGCTCTCACATGGCGCCTCCTCTGATCTCTAGCGCGGAACTTGGCGTCCACGTCCCAACCGCCGATTGGCGGGAACAAGTAAAAAAAGCGGTCATCTCTGCCTCGCGTTGTTAACCTAGCAGGCCTCAATCCCCCAGGTGTCTTCTTTTCGGGCCACTTCAATGACCAAAAAAACCTGGGGCACCGCGTCAGCCTAGGGTGGGCCCCATGCGGGCACTGGATGGGCCCTGTTTTCATGGGGTCCTGCTGGGGGTCACACCTGCTCAGAGAACCTCATCAGTGACTGTGCTCTGGCCTGAGCCCTCTGAGACCGTGGAGTCTGCACCGATGGACCGCCGGCCATATTAAATATCCTTTCTCCTGTCTTCACGGGGCAGGATGCAGGGACACGGCGGAGCCCCCAGGCTGTGTGGGCACAGGGACATGGCGGAGCCCCCAGGCTGTGTGGGTGCAGGGACACGGCGGAGCCCCCAGACTGTGCGCGTGCAGGGACACAGCAGAGGCTTCGTCCTGGGCCCGCAGGGTCCCCTTCACACCAGCCAGACTCGGTGTTGTCTGGTGTGCACACTGGGCTTCCACTTAGAGCTGTTTTGCAGGAGGGTTTCCACCTTTTCAGGTACTCACTGCTTGGCAACTGAGACAGATTACCGCCATTAGTTCCTCTCTCAGGAAAGCGCGCATCTCATGCTTGATTGGGCGACTCTAATGAACAGAATTTAGGCAATTCCATCAATACACTCCACACGCAATTCCAATTTCAGTGCCATTTTTCAATATGTGCAATAAAGAATTTTGATTACATAGTTTTTCCCCCGCTACGAAATCCAGTGCTTTAGAGAGACAAAATCATGCTAATTAGGCACTGTTGAATGGAGAGTCATTTTTCATCAAGGCTGATGCGTCGGCAAAAATCCCATCTCTCGGTGCATTGGATGACGCTGTCCATCTTCTCAACCAGAGCCGTACTTCCGTGCTGTTCATGGATTCAGTGACATGGCTTCTCCTCTGGATCGTCACCTGTGCTGAGGCCCGAGGAGGGGCTTGCTGCCCGCTGCGCTGGGGGCCTGTGGTCAGCAAGCGCCCCGCGATTGCTCCTGCAGACCCGCCCCTTGGGAGGTGGCCCCCTTCTGGCGAGAGCAGAGGCCACAGAGGCCTCTCTGGCTCCATGCGGGGCACACACCCAGTGACACTGCCCCTGCCCCCCCTCCGTGTGCCCGGTCTTGGCGGGTTGGCGATGGTGGAGCCGGGATGCAGGTGCGCCTCCCCTCCACAGGTGTGCAGGTCTGAGTCAGGCACACCTGAATCTCCACCTCAGCCTCTGCCTCCAGGTGGCAGCACAGATCTGTGTGTCTCCGCCAGGCGCTAAAGACGCTTGGAAGATTTCTGCCAGGTGACGTGTCTTCCCTACCCCCACCTCCTCCTTTAGAACCTGTGAGCAGGTTAATTCTCTCCTTCCTTTCCCTTGTCTCCCAGCTAAACAGAGGATCTTGCATTGTGTCCTGCAACGTCTACTTGAAATAGGTGTGTGACCTTCAAAGTGACCTTCAAAAGGTGACAGGTGTGCAAATGAGAGAATGCGTGATGACATTTAGCGGCTAAAAAAGCAAAGCTGAACACGGGATCTAGGAACATAGTCCAGCTGCTCCCTTCTGCCCGCCTCTCCTATGCCCGTCTAGCGCTGTGGCCACAAAGCTTCTGAATTCTGGGCTCACGACTCCACTCCCATTGCTGCTTGTGGTTGGTTACAGTTTCCTCCACTATCGATGGGGTCGTCAGGTGCTCCCAGGTGTGAAGCCGGACACTCAGAATGCCAGGAAGCACCGTGATAGGACACCTGGCGCCAGTGTGCCCGCGAGGAGGTCTTGCACCTGCGGGGACAGAGGCACAGCCGGGCCGGGTCCTGAGCTCACCAGGCAGATGTGCGAAATGTCAGCGGCACCCTGAGGCTCCTCACAGCCAGCCTGCAGCTCCTTCCGTCGCGGGCCGGGCACCTGTGATGCCGGGGTGCCTGGCGCTTGTGCCGCTGACCCTGGCTCATTGTCATGTTCTTCCTGGAAAGTGCAACCCATGGAGAAGCAGAGCTAACGGTGTGAACATGTCCCTGGAAAAGCTGGGATAGGAATCTGAGGGAAGGAAGGGGAGGAGCGGGGAAGTGTGGGCGAGCCTGCAGGCTGTCGTCGGGCACCCCGAGCCTCAGTGGACAGTGTGCAGACCTCACACCGCCATCCGCAACCACCCCGCTTCAGGACTGGAGTCAGAGTGCGGCTGAGTTCTGAGCTCTGAAAGGAAAGGGTGCTCAAAGCTCCCGAGTTTCGGAGCAAACTGTGCAGCGCCTGGCCGCTCGTTCCATTACCCAAACTCCGTCCCGGCTGGACTCCCGCACTGTCCCTGCTCACACAGCACTCACAAGTACCAGGAGCCAAAACACACATTCTCAGTTAAAATGAGCTTTTTTCTGAAATCTAATCAATACTTGAAAATATGCAACTTGGACAGTAAACATCTGATATTGTCTGAGTAAGTAAACTGTGACTGCCATTTCTACTGGGCTTGGGTACAGAGGATGAGGATTTCTGGGGGGAAGGTCCCCTGGTGGCTGCAGAGGCCTCATCATCTCAGGGCCTGGACAGCCCAGCAGCGACTTCCAGGTGACATCCAGGTGACACCTGGTGATACCCAGAAATCTGGGTGACATCCAGTGACATCCAGGTGACACCAGGTGAGTTGCATGGCTGCCGTGTTAAAAACAAACATTCAAAGGGACCCTCACTGTGCCATTAGTTCATTTCAGTCATCAGGCTGATTTGCAGGTTAATTTTTGGAACTCATGATGTACCCCCCCCCCCATGGGCAAGAACTTCATTTATTTAAAATAATTTACTCTTTGGCCTAATTGCTGCATAAATTTGGCTTTACTAAGTGTCAAATGGCCTGTGGAAGCTGGAGCCAGGCTGTCACAGAAACGACCAACCCCAGGTGAGCTCCCCACCTACCCGCCTGGTGTGTTTGCACCGTGGGGACATGTCCACCTGGTCCTTTCCTTATTTCCCTGAGTCTTTCACACGCGTTCTGTGTTTGGGGAGGGTTGTGAGTGTGGCTCTGCTGACAGAGAGACGGACGCCAGCTACGTGGGATGGCTGCCCAGCTGTGGCTGAAAAGCTCAGTCCCACAGAACTGCGGGGCCCTGAGGCGGGCGGGGAAGCTGCGGCCGTCCACTGGACCCACAGCATGGCCGCAGCCTGATCCTTATGGGGAGGGCTTTCTGTTGAGCTGGACAGGGAGGGGGATGCCTTCCCTCTGCCGTGCGGAAGGAAGAGCAGGAGGGTCTGTGAACGTGGCCGGGAGCACCTGCCGCAGACTTGCTGGCAGTGCAGTGAGAAGGAAGAGCCGGCATCTGCCTGGGCAAGTGACCACCTTCCACACCAAGGTCTGCGTAGCCCTGCAGCTGCAGTCCAGGGGGACCCGGCCTCCATTAGGACCACTAGGACCTGCCGAATCCAAGTAGGGACGGAGACCAAGGCCCCGTCTGGGAGGCTTCGCCCAGAGGCTGAGTGGTTCCACGTGTCCACCAGGGGCCCTTTGCCCCCGCAGGTGACCTCAGGGGCGGCAGAGGTGGAACAGGCACGAGGGTGAGGGGTGCCTGGTGTGGGCGGGGACCCGCGGGCCCCTTTGAGCCCCAGCGCTGTCTCCCGCCTCTGTGCACCAGGGCGCCAGCCGCTCCGGGTCTTCGGTTCCCCTGCACTCTGCCCTTGGCCACGTGGGGAGATGGGCGAGGTCCTTCCTGGTGGCGTCGGTGTCTCTCCTGAGGGCAACACCCCGCTGGGGTGTGCTTCTGGCCTGCCTCCCTGCTCACGGCTCCCTGGCGGTTGAGGGCGGCCGTGGGTAGCGGCTGGGAGAGCCCTGGGGCCCTCGAGCGCGCTGCCCGTCCTCACACGGCTGTGTGTGGGGGGCAGGCACAGAGAAGGGCAGGGAGCCAGGGCCACGGGTGGAGCGAGGGGCGGCCCTGCCTCCCACATGTGCTTCGTCAGTTCAGAGAAATAAAGCCCAGGTGAGGTTAGATGCAAGCTGGGGATACACAGCTGTGTGCCCGGAACGCAGCCCCCGCGGAAGGCGTGTTGGGCGCTCTGGGGGCCCTGGCGGTGGGGTGACGCAGGATGTGAGGCTTAATGGGAGGGAACCAGAGCTCATGATAAAAAGTAAAAGCAGGAGAGGTTGGTGTTTCCTCACCCCCGTGTACCCGTCCATCTAGACCCCTCTGGGCGTTTTACCCAGAATGCCGAGGGAAACCCAAGAACTGTTCTCCTGGTGGATTTGGAACGGCTGGCTTTCCCGTGAAAGCTGACAGCGGAGAACGGGGCATGTGGGCAGAGGTTTCCGTGGTTTCCCTGCGTCTCCCCTGTCCTCGCGCTCCTTCCCCCCGAGTTCTGAGGCTCCTGGCCGCCCGCTTTCCCGTCCGCGCCCCCTCAGAGCTATTGGCTGCCCTGAGGACCGGGGTCAGGATGGAAGCGGTTGTCGGCTCGTCCCACTGGTGGTTTTGGAACAGACAGCGGAGTGGCTTGTGCTCTGCGTTGGAGGCCGCACTAAGAGGACATCTTATCCCGTGAACGGGTGCCTGAGACTGGAGACCGGAACTCGTCCGTGGGGAGACGATCGCCCTCTTGTAAGGTCCCCGTTTCCAGAAAGCCGCGCACCCCGGCGCCGGGCAATCCCGGAATGTGTGTGGAGGGCCACGGCTGGTCGTGTGGGACCCTCCGCTGGGGCTGTGGGGGCCTACGCACTAGAGACGCAGAAACAAAATTCCTTGAAGATCTGGGGTCTGTCCAGCCACCCGACACGGCTGAGGCTTCCACGCAGCTGGGGTTCACAGAACCGCAGGTGTGCACACCTCGCTCTCCGGGATGGAGCCAGCTCTCCGGGATGATCTGACCCGTGGAGGGTGTCTCTTGGGAGTGCCGGGCCCCAGAGCCAGCGCACAAGGTCTGTCTAGAGTCGCTGAGACATTTGAGACCCTGCTTCTGTCCATCCATTTCCTGCCCTCGGGGTCTTTGTCCCATCCCCACCTCCCAAGGCCGGCCAACAAGCGACAGCCCCCACTATCGTGGACACCGGGTGGTGCCCGGTCTTGGCATCACACCCGGGGTCCCCATCCCACACCTGCCAGTTAACCTTGGGGGTCCGCGTATGCCCGCGACGTTCCAAATCTGTCCTTATGCCATCTTGCTGGTGGCGTCCCCAGGAAACCCCGGCCCCAGGCCCCCCTCCACGCCTGCTCCAGGCTGTTTTCAGGGCTGGAAGAAACACACGGCCATTCCACCTGTTCCCCCTTTAAACTAGGACAGGAACTCCTAGTGCAGCGCTACGGGGTGCAAACCAGCCGCGCTCAGGGCAGGGGGCGGAGCTCTTTTCAGCGTCCCCGCACCTCCGGGTGCCCTTCCCCCACGTCACCTTCCCCTAGTCACCAGCAAACGATCAGTGAGTTTTTGAACTTTATATAAAGGGGATCATATAGCTTGGATCCCTTCATTCCTGGTTTATTTTGTAGAGCTCGCGGTGCGTGGCGTTCGGTCTTTCCCGACGCCGTTCCGCACCCACGAGCACCTGATCTCAGCCGCACAAGATGACTTGCAAATAATCTTCCTTTTCTTTTGTCGCCTGGAATCGCTTGTGTACAGTTGGTGGTGCTTCTCCGTAAGTACTTTGTAGAATTGGTCAGGAGAGCCGTGCGTGCCTGACAGTGACTCGTGGGGAAGATTTTCATCTTGGATGCATTTCTTTCCTGATTATTGGATGATTCAGATTTTCTCCTGCGTCTACACTGGCCATTGACTGTCCCCAAACAGTTTGTTGATTTCCTCTAAAACTGGATGTTTACTAGGGTACATGTGACCACAGGGGCTACTGCCGTACGTCCTCTTGATTCTGAGGTAACTCACATGCTTCCTCTTTGCCGCGTCTTCCCCGTAGCTACTGGTTTTATTGTTTTTTCCCAAATGTCCCACTTCTGGTAGTTTCTCTCTTATGTTGTTTTATATTGCATTCATGTTTTTGGGGTCTAATTTATTGTTCTCTTTCAAACTTACAGAGAGATTGTCTAAATCACTGACTTCCTTCTTCCTTCTCTAAGGTTACATCCCACATCACTGACCGTCCCAGACCTTCCACTCCCCACAAAGCACTTAAAAAAAAAAACCCACTATTTTTCCTATCTTACAAAAATTCTTTCTTTGTGAAGTGCAAGGTTCTAGTTTCTTTTGAACAAAATGTTGGAGGAATGTTTATTGTTTTCTGCATGTTCTTCCACAAAGTCACCAAAAATTCTAGTTTCTGTCTGGCTCAGCCTATTATAGAAGCTACTGGGCACAAAACAACGTGCAGGAGCCCACTAAGTGTCAAACTGCCCCCAGATCTCAGTGCCAGAATGCACAGCAGCTTGTCCCCTGAATGGAGAGTCTGCCTGGGGAACAGGGGTGCTCTGGGGCACCAACTCTCAACCCCTCACTTTTGTTGTAGGAACACATTTAGGCTGTAGGAACACATTCAAGCCGATTTTCTAGGCTGCCTTCTTCCATCCATAAAGGGAAGTGGGATGGGAGAACCCTCCACCCACACACACTCTAGAAGCTTCTGAAGGGCACTGGACTCGGTGATGTAGGCGGGCAAGTGTATCCTACCAGACGTGGCCAGTTGGCTTCAGGCTCCAGTGAGTTCCGTCCGTACACCTGTCCTGCCCTCTCTGGGTTCTCCCGGGTTCTGGATGCCTTTCCCTCAGGGTCTCCTTGGCCACGATTCTTTCTCAACGTGTTCAACCTGTGTTTTTCAAGCAGGACTTGGATCAGAAACCCTTGAGCAGCCTTCAAAAGGTATGCCTGGCCTGCACCTCCTCCCGCTGCCTCGCACGCCCCTGTCTGCCCGGCCAGGGTTCTGTCTGCAGGTGCTTCTCATGTGTCTGTTGGTGTCCTCGGAGGATGCTGAACCCGGTCTGCCGCCGCGATCCCCCACCGCCCACGAGACCTGGAGCGTGCTCCTCAGCCCCCCTGCCGCTGCCTTGGTAACCTGGCCCTCACTCACCTGCCCTCATTCATCCACTGGCATGTCGGGCTCCCTGGGCTGACTCTGGGGATGGTCACAGTGCCCACCATGTGCTTTGACTGAGTGGACATTGGGAAGGAGATATTACTGTTCTTTTTGTGCACCACGCTAAAGGCTAACAACCATTGGTGTAGACTTCATTCTCACAGACACGTACTAAAATAAATAGAACAATCAAACACACACAAAGAAACAACGCAAGCAGAGGTTTGACTGCATTCATATTGTTCCTTGTCTTTCTCTCATGCTTGAATGCTGATCTATTTTCATCACAATTCAAGCACGCTGTTCTGAAAATTACATTTACTTTACTGAAAGTGCATTTAAAAATTGTAATCCGACTGGATTGGTTCATTAGAGCTTCTTTCTTTTGGACAATAAAACTTCTTACCTTATGAGGTTTTTGTGAGGATTTCTAAATTAATTAAGAATATTTTGTATGACATGGCTCAACCTGCTAGCTCTAGATAAAGCGCTGAGAATTGTACTCTTTGGACTCTCACCAAAAGAACTACTGTCAAAAATTCCCTTCTCTCCCTTCTTCTCAGGAGCACCTTTTCCAGACACAATCTGCTTGGGTGATGATATGATGGTGGGGGTGATGGTAGTAGTGGTGATGGTGGTGGTGATGGTGATGATGGTGATGATGGTGATGATGATGGTGATGGTGATGATGGTGGTGATGATGGTGGTGGTGATGATGATGGTGGTGATGATGGTGGTGGTGATGAAATGGTGATGGTGATGATGGTGATGATGATGGTGGTGACGATGGTGGTGGTGATGGTGATGATGATGGTGGTGATGAAATGGTGATGGTGATGATGGTGGTGATGATGGTGATGGCGGTGATGATGATCGATGATGGTGATGGTGGTGATGATGGTGGTGATGGTGATGATGATGGTGGTGATGGTGGTGGTGATGATGATCGATGATGGTGATGGTGGTGGTGATGATGGTGGTGATGGTGATGATGATGATGGTGATGGTGGTGGTGATGAAATGATAGTGATGATGATGGTGGTGATGGTGGTGGTGATGAAATGATGGTGGTGATGATGCTGGTGATGGTGATGGTGGTGGTGATGAAATGATGGTGATGATGATGGTGGTGATGGTGGTGGTGATGAAATGGTGGTGATGATGGTGGTGATGGTGGCGGTGATGATGGTGATGGTGATGATGGTGGTGATGGTGATGATGATGGTGATGGTGATCATGGTGATGCTTGTCTAGGAGGACAGTGTATTTTCTGATCTCATGGGCTCATCAGAGTTAAGATTATTTTTCAATGAATTTTGCCCTAAAATTGAATTAGTGATGGTAGGAAGTAAGGGAGAAGGCATTTTAGAGTCGGTATTTTTACTGGAAACAAATAAGCAGTTCTTAGAGAAGCTTCAGATGATGTTTCTTGCTATCTAAATGATAGTAAGTTTACATGTGTTTCTCCTTAATCTTCTTATTAAAATATTAATTCCTGTGATTCTGCACATGAGCTAAACCTTAGAACCACAAAATATTTGCAGGGCAGTTTATTTTTTATTTTGTGTGAAAAAAATGCAGAGTGTGCAGTTTTGAATCTGTATCAGCCTATGACTTGGTCAGGGCCCTGCATCAGAGGCCAGACTCCCCTCCCCCGCCCCCGCCCAGAGCTGGCTGGACATGGCCTTAGAGTACCTCTACAGGGCTGGGGTCCTGAGTCTGTCAGCCAGGGTGCCCCCTGGCCCCTGATGCCCCGAGGCATCACAGCCCATTTGTGGCCAGTGATAATTTAGATAGATAGAAATCATGGTGATTGAATCGGAGAGATTCTGGAGAGGGCATAAATGAGCATTTATTTTCATAGTGCAAGCTTGCAGATATGTCTGATTTAAAAATGCGTTTATCAACATCATTGGACATCAGGGCAATGCAAATTAGAGCCACAATGAGATACCAGCTCACACCTGTGAGAATGGCCACCCTCAGAAAGACAAAAATTAGCAAATGTTGGCGAGGATGTGGAGAAAAGAATCCTCATGCACTGTTGGTGGGAATGCAAAATGGTGTGGCTGTTGTGGAAAATGGTATACAGGATTCCCCCAAATTAAAGACAGAACTACCCTATGATCCAGCAATTCCACTCTTGGGACCACATCAGAGGAAAGGGAAACACTACCTCAAAAAGATAGCTGCACCCCCATGTTCACTGCAGCCTTCCTTACAGTAGCTGAGACGTGGAGCCAACCCAAGAGGCCATCGACGGCTGAGGATGAAGAAGCTGTAGCGTGTCTAGAATGGAATATTACTCAGCCATAAAAAGAAGAGACCCTACCATTTGTGACAATGCGGATGGACTTTGAGGGCGCTGTGCTACGTGAAATGAATCAGACGAGGACCCAGACTGTCTGATCTCACTTGGGTGTGGACTCTAGAAGACAAGAACAGACACAAACCCAGCTCATAGACACAGAGATGCGGTGGGGCTCCGGGAGGCACGGACGGGGAGCAGGAGCGGGAGGACGGTGGTGGACGGCACGGCCAAGCAGCGGGGTGCGACGAGCACTGTGGGGATGGCGGCTGACGCTGCTGTGGGGAATTTGGGAAGCTGCTAGAACAGTACATTTGAAGGGTTCTCACCAAAGGACAATTGTTTTCTGTTCTTTCTTTTCTTCTTATTGTGTCTGTGAGAAGACGGATGTTAGCGGAGCCTGCCGTGTGACCATTTTACAATATATGTAAACCAAGCCATCACACCTTAAATGGACACGGTGATGTGTGTCGATTATTTCTCAATAAAACTGGAAAAATGCATTTACATAGCAACAAAGAACTAGTCTATGCCTTTTCGGTAAAGCTAAATATTTTGAACAGATGCAATATACGTGCTTGAAAAAGCAGAAAGGGGGAGATGTGATTTGGTGGCAAATCAAACGCTCTGCTAGTTTCTAAGGTATTACTGTGTCTGAGGCCGCGTGTGTCATGTTATGCCGTGTAATTACCTGATACCGTTTCAGTGTTGATTTGACTGAAGAGTCCTCTTCATGCCTTAGTCGCAGCTGCTTGCTTTGATCTGGGGCACACAGGTTCACGGGAGCGGCCCTGATTTGAGCCCCCTGGGTCCTGGCTTTGCCCTCACTCGGGACCCCAGGGGCATGGTTTATCCGCTTGGTGTCACACCCTCCTGCGTGGTAACAGACGGCTCCATCACCAGGCGGTATGCCCACCGGTTAACGAGGTCGCTGTGTGGGGGCAGACTCAGACGCTGGGTGATGGGTGTCGTGGATCCCTCGTCATCCCAGAGCGGTAAGCCACGCTGACTGCCCACGCTCCGTCCAGGGCCTCAGCACTGCCCTAGCAAGGTGCTCGATTTGGTGGACACGGCTTTAGACGTGAAAACACCATTCTCGGGAAACAGAACTGAGCGGTATCATAAATCCTGCGACTATAACAGGCTCCTCTTTGACTTTACTTCTGGGGGCTGGGGGTGCAATTTCGTATCAGAGATCCTCTACTGACTAACTGGGTTGAAGCAAAAACAGACAAGGAAATCGCATGGAAATCCAAGCCAGAGCCCATGTGTATAAGGTGCAAGACTCTGAAATCGAAGGGTTAACAGATAGGCCCTGACCGTATCACGGTATCAAAGCATCCATGTTATCAAAATGGGAAAGTTGATGCTGTCGTATAAGCCATTGTCTGGATCAGTTCTGTGCACGGACCCAGCCTCATGACCAAGGATTTGACACTCGTCCTATCGACATGTTGAAACAGACTTGTTAGCATTAAGCAGAAAAACAGACGCATTTTTGCCCAAAGCAGAACTGGCAAAGCTCTGAAGCTAGAATGAAAATAGAAGCAGGAATTTTTAATGCATACTGTTCTCTAATACTTCTGCATTTCCATTCATTGACTAACACAATTACAAAGTATTACCTCAAGACTTATTACAAAAGCACATCGTTTGTGTACCATCTAATGCAAATTTAAAAAGTTTAATTCAGTGATGCAGAACGTGAATTCTGCCTGTGTTCAAGAAATGATTTTAATAAAATGTCTCGTCACTGGTTATGTTCTATGCAGGGGAGCAGGGTGAGTGGATGTTCAAGATGAGGTCTCGGTGAGTACGCTGACCATATTAAACAATTAATATGGACCTAGCAGGGGCAGAATCGGACTGACCTTGGGTTTTTTACCAGCATCTGTTTCGTGGTGGAGGAAGCAGAATGTGATGTTCCTTAAATTGTGTAATTTGGAAGGAAGGTGTTTTTTAAACGAAGAAGAGGGTGTCTTTAACTGTTTGAGGATAAATCCCATGAGTTGCTGCAGAGCTGAGTTTATCTGGCTAACTGCCATCTGCCTAGTGTGGTATTTTGTTGTCTGAGGTGTTTTCCAGCACGCGTTAAGACAGCAGGACTTATGATCTGTGTATCTTCAGTTAAAAGGGCTTGTGTCCCTGCCAGCATCCCTAGATTGTGTCTGAACAGCACCTACTATTAGGGATGAGAGAACCATATGCCCCCAGGACAAGAGGTGATGCCAAACGGCTGATCTGGGGCTTGTGAGCCCCCTGTGGCCACTCGATGCTGCAGCTGAAGGACCCTGAAATAGGGGTCTCAATGGGCAGGTGTCCAGAATAGCTCCAAGGGGGTGGAGAAGAATTAAGGCTTCCCCTTGTCTCCACCCCGAAAACACAGCCCATCAGCCCAGCACCCTAGAGTTCTGCACCCACTTGGCCTCTCCCCAAGAGCCTTGGGGCCTTCCGGACAAGGGAGCCTGTCTGCACTCCCTCACCTGCTCTGATGTCTCTACGTCAGGAGATCCCGGAGGTGAGAGGCTCAGGGGAGTCTCCGCGCCACTGTTTTCCTGCCCCATGGCTTCCCTGAGCACCCAACTATCTCACTGCTTGAATAAGTGCCATGGGGGGCAGGGCAGGGGCCTATGGTAGAGACACAGCGGCCATCACACATAGTACTCCGCCATCTGCCTTTCTCGTCTCTTTATGAGGCGTTCATGCTGACTGCCGGACAACTTCAGGGCCTGGACCAACACACCCGTTTGTGTGGGTGCTGGTCTATACCGCGCAACAGTCCAGAAGGGAAGTGCTGGTCTGGGACACACAGATGTGAGGCCAGCACAGGAAGGGTGTGCTGTTTCAGGAGGAACTGGGGTGGGTGGCCTCAGTGAGTGGCAGGTGGGACCGTGCCCTCCGGACAAGCCCTTGCCTCCACAGGTACTTGTGAACACAGGGTGGAAAGGAAGAAAGGCTAACCCCCAGTGACCCTGCTTACATCTCAAGGAGCTAGAAATAGGATCCTAGCAATGCAGATCTCAAGAAAGTAGAAAGAAGGAATGATAAATATTCGGCTTGAAACCGGAAGAGTAGTAAAATGTAAGTAATAATAGGAAGCTAGTATGAATGCTTTCTGACAATAAATGTGACAATTTGGATCAAGTAGTTAATTCCTTGGCAAACATAGCTTGCAAAAGTTGACAGTATAACAAATTGGTATTGGATTCCTCTTCTATTAAAGATATTGAGGGATGCCTGGGTGGCTCAGTCGTTAAGCGTCTGCCTTCAGCTCAGGTCATGGTCCCAGGGTCCTGGGATTGAGCCCTGCATCGGGCTCCCTGCTCAGCGGGAAGCCTGCTTCTCCCTCTCCTACTCCCCCTGCTTGTGTTCCCTCTCTCACTGTCTCTCTGTCAAATAAATAAATAAAATCTTAAAAAAAGATATTGAATCAGTAAGTTAAAACCTTGCAGAGAAAATCCCACTACACTCTAGGCACTGTAACTGGTGAGTTGCTGGAGCTCCGTGTGGAGAACTCTGAGTTAAAAACTCCAGGAGGACCCAGCCATATGGGCCCCCACACCTGTGTGGATTTTACCTCCGGAATTCCTAACAGGTCCTCACAGTGCACATGGAAGAAAAGTCCCCTGGTGCTTCCTGCAGCAGAAGGGGAAGGAACATTCTGAAGGATGCCGGCACTGTGTTCTCACCAAGCTGGCCCTCAGGAGAAGCGGTTTACCAGAGCCTGACCTTCTGGGCACTATCAGAACCTAACTGACCCCAGGGGAGGGGAACACCCAGCTCCAGCCCCCCTAGCCGTTCTGTCCCCCTTACGGGGAAAAAACACCTGAGAGGCACTTGTGAAGTTCGTAGTCACAGGCTGACCGAAAGATTAAGAGGTACAGACTTCCAATTATAGAATAAATAAGTCACAGGGAGGAAGAGTATAGCATAGGGAATACAGTTAATTCTATCACAGTAAGTTTGTTTGGTGACAGATGGTGATGGCGCTTGTGATGGTGAGCATTGCCCAAGGTACAGAACGCTCAAGTCACTATGTTGTGCGCCGGGAACTGCTATAACGTTGTATTTCAACTATGCTTCAGTAAAAAGAAGACAGCCCTCGTCATAGGCTACGGAACCTCCTCTCCCCACACCTCACCACATCGCTAAAGGCCTATTTACAGCGGTTCCCTTCTCCTGATACATCATGTCCACCTTTTGACAAAATCTACAAGGCGTAGCAACGTGAAGAGACAGAGCAACATCCGACCCAGACCCAGACAGGGTAGGGATGTCGGAATCACCAGACTGTGGAATTAAAGCCACTGTGATTGCTTTGGTAAGAACGCTAGTGGAAGAAGTAAGCAAAACGCAGGAATGGACAGGTGATGCAAGCAGACAGATGGAAATTCTAAAAGGAATCAAAGAGAAATTCTAGAGATCAACACTGCAACAGAAATGAAGAGTGCCTTTGTTGGGCTTGTTAGGAGGCTGGATACAGCTGAAGAAAGAATCTCTGAGCTTGAGGATAAGTCAATAAAAAGGTCTAAAACTGAATCATTAGCCATCAGGGAAATTCAAATCAAAACCACACTAAGATACCACCTTACGAAGTTAGAATGGCAAAAATTGACAAGGCAGGAAACAACAATTGTTGGAGAGGATGTGGAGAAAGGGGATCCCTCCGACATTGTTGGTGGGAATGCAAGTTGGTACAGCCACGCTGAAAAAGTGTGGAGGTCCCTTAAAAAGTTAAAAATTGAGCTACCCTATGACCCAGCCATTGCACTACTGGGTGTTTACCCCAAAGATACAGACGTAGTGAAGAGAAGGGCCATATGCACCCCAATGTTCATAGCAGCATCGTCCACAATAGCTAAATCGTGGAAGGAGCCGAGATGCCCTTCAACAGATGACTGGATTAAGAAGTTGTGGTCCATATATACAATGGAATATTACTCAGCTATCAGAAAGAACGAGTTCTCAACGTTTGCTGCAACATGGATGGGACTGGAGGAGATAATGCTAAGTGAAATAAGTCAAGCAGAGAAAGACAACTATCATATGATTTCTCTCATTTATGGAACATAAGAACTAGGAAGATTGGTAGGAGAAGAAAGGGAAGAAGGAAGGGGGGGTAAACAGAAGGGGGAATGAAACATGAGAGACTGTGGACTCTGGGAAACAAACTGAGGGCTTCAGAGGGGAGGGGGGTGGGGGAATGGGATAGACTGGTGATGGGTAGTAAGGAGGGCACGTATTGCATGGTGCACGGGGTGTTATACGCAAGTAATGAATCATGGAACTTTACATCAAAAACTGGGGATGTACTGTATGGTGACTAACATAACATAATAAAAAAAAAGAATTTGTGACTAGGAGTCAACATCATAAATAATTGTAAAAGAAATCTAGAAACATGCAAGGATGCCCACAACTAATATGTTTATTTAACATTATTTTGGAAATCATAGGCCTGTATTAAAGCTTGAAACTGCATTAAGTAAAAAAAAAAAAAAAAAAAAAAAAACTGAAAAGGAAAGGGACCCCTCCCCCCGCCAAAAGAAACCCCCAGAACAGAATATCCAAGGACTGTGGGACAACTAGAGAAGGCGTCGCATATGCACAATGGAAACACCAGAAGAGAGAGAGAAAGGAGCAGGAGAAGTATTTGAAGGAATAACGACCGAAATTCCCCATAATTAGTGTCGGACACTAAGCCGCGGCCCAGGGAGCTCAGAACACGCCCAGCAGGATAGATGCCAATAAACCCCCAAAGCTGCACCTACACACACTGCTCCCAAACTGCAGAAGATCAAAGGTAAAGGTAAAGTCTTGCAAGAAGTTAAAGGAAGGAAAACTCACTTTACCTACTGAAGAATAAAGATAAAGATTAGATCTGACTTCTCAGAAATCATGAAACTTAGAACAGACAGTGGAGTGCAATAGTTAAAGTACTGAGACAAAAAAATCCAGCCCTCTAAGATTCTGTACACCACAAAATTACCCTTCAGAAGTGAAGGAAAGATAAAGATGTTCTCAGATAAACAAAGGTTAAAGAAATTTGTTGTCATTAGATTTCCATTCAAGGAATGTTGAAAGAAATTCTTCAGGGAGGAAGAAAATGACATGGCTCAGAAGCCTGGATCTATACAAAAAGAGGAATTTATAAATGCAGGCAAACTAAGTTACTTTTCTCATGCTTAATGCAGCTAACAGTAGCCTCCTGGTTTAAGTGTGCTGGCATATGCTTCTGTGTGAGCGGGACAGACACCGGCCATGACGCCAGGAACAGGAAGGCGGGATCGGGAGAGTTACTCTTTAATAAGGGGCCAGCGCTGCAGCGGAAGCAGTGTCTTGCTATTTGCTACTGGGCTTGGATTAGTTGTAGATGCACACTGTAAACTCTAGGGCAACTACTAGAAACAGAAATATACCAATATGCTGACGAAGGAGAGAAAAAGGAATAATATAAAATGCTTGGTTAAAAAAAATTAAAGGTTTTTTTGCTTGGGAAAAAAATACAAAAGCCAGAAGAATAGTGAAAAAAAAAAAGGAACAAAAGACAAAAACAAAAACCAGAAAACAGTAACAAATATGGTAAATATTAATCTACCTGTATCAGTAATGACTTTAAACGTCAATGGTCTAAATACACCAATTAAAAGATGAAGATTGTCACAGTAGATAAAAAACAGAGACTGAGTGATATTGTTGACAAGAAACCTGCTTTAAATATAAAGACACATGTGGATTAAAAGAAAATAAATGGAGAAAGACAGACCATGCGAACACTAATCAAAGGAAATGGGAATTGTTATATTAATTTCAGACAGAGCAGACTTCAGGGCAAGGGAAGTTACCAGGGATAAAGAAGGCAATTACGGGGCGCCTGGGTGGCTCAGTCGTTAAGTGTCTGCCTTCGGCTCAGGGCGTGATCCCGGCGTTCTGAGATCAAGCCCCACATCAGGCTCCTCCACTATGAGCCTGCTTCTCCCTCTCCCACTCCCCCTGCTTGTGTTCCCTCTCTCGCTGGCTGTCTCTCTATCTCTGTCAAATAAATAAATAAAATCTTCAAAAACAAAAAAAGAGAAGGGAATTACATAGGGACAAAAGGATCAATTCTTCAAGAAAACATGACAATCCTTAATGTCTATGCACCTAACAGCAGAGTATCAAACTGTGTGAGGCAAACAATGATAGAACTGCAAGAAGACATAGCTGAATCCACTATTTTAGCTGGAGACTTCAATACCCATCTGTCGGAAAAGGACAGTACAGCAGAGAGAAAAGAAGTATAGATATAACTGAACTTAGCATCACCGATCAACAGGATGTAACTGACATCTACAGACCACTTCATTTAACAAAAGCAGAACACGTGTTCTTTTCAAGCTCGCGTGGGATATTCACCAGGATAGATAATATTCCGAGCCATAAAACACACCCAAACAAATTTAAAAGACTATAAAGCATGCAATGTCTGCTCTTAGACCACAATGGAATAACAGGCAAATCCCAAAATATGTGGAGATTAAACAACACCTTTCTAAATAACACATGGGTTAAGTAAAAATCTCGTGAAAAATTTAAAAATATTTTGAACTGAAAACAGAAATACAACTTATCAAAATATATGGAATGTAATGAAAGCAGTGCTTAGAGGGAAATTTATAGTATTGAATGTATATATTAGAAGAGAAGAAAGACCTAAAATCAATAATTTTAGTTTCCAACTTAGGAAAGTAGAAAAAGAAGAACAAATTAAATCCAAAGTAAACAGGAGAAAGGAAACATAAATTATAGCAGAAATCAATGAAATTGATAACAGGAAATCAATTTAAAAAACAACAAAACCAAAAGCTGGTTCTTTCAGAAGTTCAATAAAATCTATAAGCCTCTAGCCAGGCTAACCAAAAGAAAAACAGAGAAGACACAAATTACCAATAAGAGAAATGAGAGAAGGGCATCACTATGGATCCCATGGACATCAGAAGGAGTAAAAGGATACTATGAACAACTCTATGCCCACAAATTCAATAATCTAGATGGAATGGACCAACTCCTCGAAAGACACATTCTACCAAAACTCATACAAGAAGAAATAGACAATCTGAATAGGGCTATATCTGTTAAGAAATTGAATCAATAATTAATAAACTTCAAAAACAGAAAGCACTAGGTCCAGATGGGGGTCACTGGTAAATTCTACCAAGCATTTAAGGAATAAATTACACCAGTTCTCTACAGTCTCCTCCAGAAGATAGAAGTGGAGAGAATACTTCCTAACTCATTCTATGAGGTTCCAGCTTTACCCTAATACAAAAACAAAAGACATTACAAGAAAACTGTAGACCAATGTCTACCATAAATACAGGTGTGAAAATCCTCAACAAAATATTAACAAATTGAATTCAACATTGTATAAAACACAACCAAATGGGATTTATCCCAGGTATGCAAGGCTGGTTCAATATTTGAAAATCAGTTAACATAATCTATCACATCAACGGGATAAGGGAGAATATCACATGATCATATGAATAGATTCAGAAAAAACATTTGGCAAAATCCAACACTTATACACGATAAAAATTTTCAACAAACTAGGAATAGATACGAACTTTCTCAACTTGACAAAGAATATCTACAAAAAATCTATAACTAATATCGTATTTAATGGTGAGAAACTTGAATTTTCCTACTATGATCATGAATAAGATAAGTATGTATCTTCTCAACACTGCTTTTTAAAATCATACTGGAAGTCCAAGCTAATGCAATAAGGAAAAAAAAAAAGAAATAAAAAGTAGATTGGGAAGGAAGAAATAAAACTTTGTTCAGAGATGACATAATCGTTTGCATAGGAAATCTGAAAGAACAGACAGAAAACCTGGAACAAATAAGTGATTATAATAAGACTGCAGGATATCAAGTTAATATATAAAAGTGAATCACACTCTTATATCATCAACAAGCAGGTGGAATTAAAATTAAAAACATTTTCATTTATATCAACATGTTTAAAAAATAAATATTTAGGTATAAATCTAACAAAATATGTACAAAATATATACAAGGAAAGCTAAAAAACTCTAATGAAAGAAACTAAATAAGAACTAAATACATGGAGATATTCCATGTTCACAGGAAGATGCAATGTTGTTAAGATGTCAATTCTTCCCAACTTGACCTACAGATTCATTGCAATCCCAATCAGAATCCCAGCAGTTATTTTGTGAAAATTGACAAACTAATTGTAAAGTTTATATGGAGAGGTGAAAGACCTTGAATATCTAACGCAGCGCCGAAGGAGAAGAAAAACGCTGGAGGACTGACTGCTCCCCGAGTTCAAGACTACAGTAATCATGGCAGTGTTGTATTGGTACAAGAGACAAGCAGATCAACGGAACAGAATGAAGCGTCCAGAAGCAGACTCGCCTCAGTATGAGCAACTGGTCCTGACAAAGGAGCAAAGGTAATACGACAGAGTAAAGAGAGTCTTTTCAGCAAATGGCACGGAAGCAACTGGATAACCCTAGAAGAAAAAGTGACTCTAGACAGAATTTATACCCTTCATAGAAGTTACTCAAAATGGATCATAAACCAAATGGTAAAATGAAAAACTATCAAACTTCTCTGAGATAACATAGAAGAATGCTGGGTAACTGTGGGTGTGGCAACCACATTTCGGATACAACGCTGATGGCACAGTCCACACGAAAATAACTGAGAGGCTAGACTGCATTACAACTGAAAATTTCTGCTTCGTGAAAGACAAGGTCAAGAGAGAGAGAAGACAAATCATAGGCTTGGAGAGTATATTTCAGGAGACACACCTGATAAAGAATCATTATCCAAAATACACAAGGACTCTTAAAATGCAATTATCAGAAAATGAACAACCCCATTAAGAAATGGGCAAAAGATTCGAACAGACGCTTCACCAAAAATACATGTTCAGATGACCAAAAAGCACATGAAAAGATGTTCACCATCATATGTCATCAGGAAAATGCGAATTAAACAATGATGATATGCCACTACGCACCTGGTATTAGAATGACCCAAATCCAAACACCGACAATGCCAAATGCTGGCGGATGTGGGGGAACAGGCGCTCTCATCCACTGCTGGTCTGAGTACAAAATGGCGCAGCCACTCTGGAAGACATTTGGGGAGCTTCTTAGAAAACTAAACCTGCTTTCACTACATAGTCCATCAGTCAGTTTCCTTGATGTGTACCCAAAGGAATTTAAAATTTATGGCCACACAGAAACCTGCACACAGATATTTATGGCAGCGTTTTTCATACTCGCCATAACCAGGAAGCAGCAAAGGTGCCTTCAGTAGGCAAATGGGTAAATAAACTGTGGTCCGTCCAGACAATGGAATACTATTCAACGTTGTAAAGACGTGAGCTGTGGAGCCATGGAGAGACCGAGGAGACTTCAGCGCATGTCTGTGAGTGAACGAAGCCTGTGTGAAAGGTGGTACCTAGTGTGCTTGGCATTCTGCACAACACAAAACTGTGGGGACCGCGTTCACAGAGTGCGCAGTGCCAAGAGGGACCCCGACGCAAACCTTGTGCTCTGTGTGATGGCGACGTGAGCATGCAGTGTCATCGATGGGGACAAATGTCCATTGTGATGTGGGACCGCAACAGAGGAAGGCCGTGAAGGTGTGGGGGTGGGATGTCTATGGGAAATCTCTGTATTTTCTGCTCAGTTTTGCTGTGAACCTAAAACTTCTGTAAAAATTAAAGTCTATTAAAATCAGTGATTGTATTTGAACATATGAATGGAATAAAGGAGAAAAGCTCTGTGATATGTAATTTTCCATGTTTGCTGAAGACATGGTCAACACCTTACATGTAGCAAAATGGACTAAAAATCAAATTTTAAGTAGCTACCATTGACGTTACATAAAATGTTAAACCCTTATAAAAACACAGCGAAATATGCAGAAGATCTCTGCTGATAAAAAAGCAGACACACAAAACAGAATGAGAACTCGAAAGAGGCAAACAGGGCACGCAGCACCAAGAACAGAAGGACGGCACTGCTCAGCGCTCTCCGCATTGATCCGCGGGCTCCACCCAGTGCCTCTCGAGATCCCAGAAAGATTATTCTGGGTAGAAATTGACAAGGAGATTCTAAAAGGTATTTGGAAATTAATAGAGCCAAGCACATCCAAGATGGTCTTGGGGAGGAAGGGAGTTGAGGACATTCCTACTGGACATGGTCCTGTTAGCTCACGCCTGTCACTGGGGGAAAACGTATCTCGGGCCGCGGAGATGGGAGGGGTTCAGAGTAACTGAGGTGACGCTCTGCGTGTGTGGGAGGGAGGGCTGAGTGGGTAGATGCACACGCGTGGGGTCTGGCACCTGCCTCGCAGCACACGCAGGCCACGCCAGATGGGCGGCGGCCCGAGTCAGTCGACAATGGGAGGATCACACGGCAGGTCCTCTGGGGTCTCGGCACCGGGAGAGGGAAGACGAATGCAAGACCGGAACCATATTAAAGGAAAGAGAAGCAAAAGCTTCCAGAACGTACGGACTCCTTCCACTTGGTGAGGGAAAGGAGGCCGCTTGGAAAAACTGGCAAGGTGCTGAGAACAAGCCCTTCCAAAAGGCGAAATCCACGCGGTCACTCAACTTACAAAAGGTGCTCAGCCGTTAGGAAATTGCTAGTAAGACAAAGACGCAAAACTGTCCCAGGGCCGCTGTGGTTGAAAAGGCTGAGAAGCCAAGTGTTGGTGGCAGCTGGAGTGGACAGACGGACGTTGGGGTGCCTGGGTGCCCCTGGAAGGGAGGGCGGCGTCACCTGGGGAACTGAGCTCATGGACCCGACTCCACCAGCAATTCCCGGTCGAGGTTTAGATCCAGCGGCTTCATTTCTGCCTCTTACTTGACAAACAGGGTGGGCTTGGGGCCCCCCTGGGAGGGCAGACTCAGTGCCCACACGACCTGCTCGAGCTATCCAGGGCCACGGTCGCTTCTGGTTGGGCCGTGTCTGAGCTGTCCTCCCCTTTCCTTCCTGATGGGGCTGGAGGAGCCCCTCGTATTCCGCAAAACAAAAGTCCCCTCACGCGTGACCTCTTGGAAGCAAATTATTTTTTTCTATCAGAGATTTGGGGACATGGTGGCATGTGGCTGCAGGTCACCCCGTGGCTGTTGGCCACTGGGTCCTTAGATGCTGCAGGGTCAGCCCACCTCCGGCCCCTTACCTGGCTTCCCCTGCTGCTTCTCCCGCGGTTCTCTCCTTCCCTCGGGCTCGCAGGCAAGCGTGCGGGGGTGGGGCACGAGGGACACGACGCCGCCTTCCGGGGGCGGGCAAGGCCCCACCTGCTCCTGGTTAAGCTCCCTCCACGTGTGACCCACTCACACACATTGGTGCTTCCAAAAAAATCACAGCTCAGCTGTGAGTCGTAAGTAACACCATGAGAAAAAGAATCTATAAATGTGCTTAAGTGGGTGTCTGCAAACGCCTGTCCCTTCCCGTTGGGCTCGTGGGATCCCCAGAGTCCTGCGAGTCCCGCGGAGCAGTGGCCAAGCGGCTGCAACGTCCAGCTAGCAGTGGGTCTGTCCCTTCTCCTCGGAGAGAGAACCACGAGGACGTGGCAATTCAGTGCGATGTTCTTAATGTGTATTCCTTGGGGGCCACTCTCTTAAGTTGTCTTGCAAACTTCGTATCCCCGTGCTCTATGTAATAAACGCATGTATGTGAGCCGCAGACAGTCACACAGCAGACGTGTACAGACACGCGCAACATGTGAAGACCTCACTTCTGCATCACCGATGTTTTTAATTCCTGAAGCGACGGGGTGCGCTCCTACCCTACCTGCTTTCTCCAAACGGGACATCAATGTGCACGTGATTTTAGATCCCTGTCCACTGAACGAATCAAGGAGCATCGTGCTGTGTGTTTAGGGTCCGAGTTCAGCCTGAATAGTCCAGTCTAGCGAAGGACAAACAGAGTGAACGCAGCTTTGCACACATGCTCTGCACGTGGTTATGGAGATCCGGAGTTCTGTGGTCTTGAGGACCCCGCAGAATCCACCCAACGTACTTTCCTTAGACAGTTTATTCTGCTGCTGTAGGAACCCAGCAGGCTTGGCGAACCCACCCCTGCACGTGCACACTGTTCTGGAAGGTTCCCCGTCTTCTTGCCCTTGCCTGGTCACCCAGCAGACACGCTCTGACCAGCCCACTGCTTCGCGTGCAGAGCCACGCCGAGCTCGCGGGAAGGCGGCAGGTGAAATCAATGGCTGCCTTGAATTCTAACAAAGTCCTACCCGTGAAGTTAGTTTTAAGACTCTTGAGACAGCACAAAACATTAATGCTCCTGTTCTCGCGACTGTAATACTTTTAATAAAGAATATAACCAGAAGGACTGTCCGCAGACGCCCCCTTCGTCACAGACGTGATCTCATGATGGAAACTACACTGCCAGTTTAATTGAACAAGAGAGTACACACAAGTAAAGTGTGTCATTAAAAATGTGATTTTCGGGAAGACCCCTGATAAGGACAGCTGACGCGTGTTAGCGGTCTTTCAATCCCGCGGGTCGCCACACACGCTAGAGCCTCTAGGGTCCCACTTTTCACTAACAGACGGTGGTCAGTCGTGATTCATACATGAGTGACCCCAGTTCTAGAACTTCTAACTCAACTCACACCCCCGTCCTCCGTGATGATGGAGGAGGGTGGGGAAGGGGCGCGATTCGCTTTCCGTTGGGACCCATCGTTTGTGTCAAATGAAAGAAAAAATACAAAATACTTAACTGTACGGATGTATAACAATGCCATTATGTAGTCTTAAAAACCAAAAAGCAAGTGTCACAACACTTTGTAAGACGTAGTTCCATTTTCTGTTGAAAACTTTCTATGTGTGTGTTTGTGCAAACCCAGGGAGGTCTGCATGTCTTGGAGGGGCCTGGGGTCAAAGAGGCTGAGAAGGGGGACATTTATTCTTTTAAACAGAACGGACTGTTATGGTGAGCATATGCTCCTTTTATAATGAAAACTAATAAAACATATATTTAAAATTGCTGCACACCAATAAAATAGGGGGAACAGGAACTCTGCCCTATTTTCTGAAGAATGACGAGAAGTACTTTGAAGCAGACCGTTTTCCCTCCCACTGTACGTACTAATGTGTAGTAATGTAGTCCCTAACCACGGCGCTCATTCACGGTGTTCTCCAACTTACATACATGGAACAGGCACGAAGAACGTGCGTTACAGTCGGGATCCCCGGACACGATGGTCAGCCTCGCTTCCCAAACAGCCCGGAGCACGGAGGACGTGTCTGGCCCAGGGCACCAGGCAAGGGCCGCCTGCAGAGCTGTGTGGGCGCCAGACGCTGCCGCCACCGCCTGTGACGAGGTTTAACACGGCGAATGGTGAGAGCCTGCATGAAGACGAGAGCGTTTGGCGGGTTGCCCGCTCCCCGAGGGTCGAGGAGGAGAGGCCCCGCGTCCTGCGCTGCAGCGGACGCCGGGCCCTGCCGCTAAGTGGCTTCTACCACCTGGGGTTTGCAGGCAGAGGTCACTCAGCAAGGCCCGCTCCCGTCAGGGCTGTGCCGCGAGCCTGAGCACGGCCGCCCTGCCGTCATCCGCGGAGACAAAATAGGCAAAAGTATTCTAAAGAAGCATGTCTTCGGTTAACTACCGGGAGTTCTCCTTGCAATACGGTCTTCAGTGCAACTCTGGCTCTGGCTACAGTCAGGAAAGACGTCCTTTTAAACAAACCCCCAGGGCCGTGGGGACAATGTCAGCAGCAATGGTCTTGGGGTTGTGGGACCATACATACACTGGTCCTATTTTGTTTTCTACTTTTCTGTATTTTCCAAGCACCTTTAGACCCCTCGTATTAGATTTATGATGGACGAGATAAAAGAAGAAGTCCCGCACTGAGGCCGGAGCTGCTGTTGGCGTCGGGGTGAGGCCCCGGCACACACCTGTGGCACACACCTGTTCTCGTGGATGGCCACCTGTGGAGGCCAGCTGCTCCTGGAGCCCCACCTGGGTGCAGAAGCTTCCCCAGCAGCTGGTGGCCTACACCTGCAGCAGCACGCCGGGCTGTGCACGAAACGTGCAGAGTCCAGGGGCCCCCGCCAGCCCCCCAGCATCACCTCACTCATTCTCAGCACGTGATTTCATGAGCTCAAGAAGCCTGTCTGATGCATGTAGGCAAAACAGTCAATTCACTAGAAAATCATTCGTCCCCTCCAAGTTTGCAAACGTGCGACATGCATGTGTTATAGAATGACACGTTTAAAAAATATAATCCTAAGGACCAATGTGGGCTGAATTTATCTTTTTGTTGATTGTGTATTTATAACCAAGTTGTGACTTTCAAGTTTTTAATAACATCCTGAGAATTTCGTCGTAAAGCCTGTCGAAATAACTTCATGAAATCAAAACCCTGATGAACAGACACAAATGTGAAGCCGTTCTGCACCATTCTGGAAACGCCAGAGGGAGGGGAGGACGGCGTTGAAGCTTCTGTCTGCTCTCCGCTAGCCCGCGGCACCATGTCGGCGTCTGGCGAGTGCTCTGTCCACGGGCGGAGTAGGACTCACGGCCGTGTCTACGTTCGCGCGGGGTGCCTGGTGGGACACACGTGCCACAGAAGTGAAGATGTGGAAGGACACGTCCCACAGGATTTCTGTGTTAGTTTCAGCTGCGCAAACAGCGTCAGGGAAGAAAAGGCAGCGAGGACTCCGAGAAGGCAGGAGCGCGTGGTGGCGGGTCTTCTGGAATGGCCTCCCTCGGAGGTGGGGGGCCTCACACCCCTTCTCCCAGGACAGCAGAGACCCTGTGGGTCTGGGGGGGGGTGACCTAATTCTCTTACTTTCCTGAAGTTGAAGAGCAAACGCTTACATCCTCAAACAGAATGCTGGATACTGGTGATATTTCAAAATCTTATCTTCTAAAATGGAAGTGCATGAGAGATGTAAATGTTAATCCTAATAGCTTCTTTTGAATGGCTGTTTCTATGGCAAATTGGGACAGAAAAACACCCAGGAAGTAATTTTAAAGAAAGAGAACACAAAAGCTCCTGGATTTAAAATTATCGCAAGGACCATGTAAGTGTTGAAAAATGTTCCATTGGCCTGAGTTCATTGAATAATAATAAGATAGCAAGACTACACCGAGGACAGAGAATAGACAATTTCAAGATGGAATAAGTATGAGTTTAACCTCCGTGCTCCCACTTAGCAGCTCAGTGTTCCGCGTCCCGGCAAGGAGAACGAGAATATCGAGATGCACATTTTGTTCACTTATTAGAGTTTAGCGTTGGGTGGATGAGAGTGGCCGAGCATACGTTCTTTATAAATCGTAGAAAATATCTCCAAAAACTGTATGTCAGAAACCCACGCTCACCGAATGAAGGCACACTTTCTTTATAAATGAAATTACCCAAATACATAAGTACTTGTTCATTTTCTTTTGTGAAAATACATAGTTCTTTTATTTTTCAAATATGTATTTTTTGAGGTTTAAGATATCTGCTATTTAAAAACAAATTCATTTATATAAAAATGGAAAAAGAAATATATGACCTTCTACAATGAAGTGTTCGTCCTGGAGTATAACGGGAACAGCTCTGAGATGCCCGGTACGTGGGGACTGTATAGCTGTCAGCCGTAAACACATCTGTAACCCAAATAAAATTCACCCTTGAATTTTGTACTGCATTTAAGTATCTGCTAGAAATTCTCATTTTACTAGTTTAATTGAGGGCTTTTCTGATTTATGATTAACCTGGAGTTATATAAATTATATAAGAATTTTCAATTTTAAAAGAATATTAAAACTAAAAACCCCATGATTAAAAATCATACAGATTTTAAAGAGAACTAGAAGAACTTCTGCTTTTTAGAAGATTCAAGGTCATTCCTAAATACTCACAGCCTCGCTCCCTAGTGCTTAAGGTCATTGCTAAGACTGAGCCACACTCCCTATGTCCAAGGTTATTCTTGAGGACTGAGCCTCACTTCCTGTGTCCAAGGTCATTGCTGAGGACTGAGCCTTGCTCCCTGGTGTCCAACATCGTTGCTGCAGACTGAGCCTTGCTCCCTGGTCTCCAAGGTCTTGCTGAGGACTGAGCCTCCCTTCCTGTGTCCAAGTTCATTGCTGCAGACTGAGCCTTACTCCCTGGTGTCCAGGGTCATTCCTAAAGACCTGATCCTTACTCCCTTGGGTTCAAGGTCATCCGTGGTAACTGTGGAGGTACCGTGGGCTGGGGGTAAGTTGACAAGGGTTGAGTAGGGAAAACATGGTAGGACCAGGAGGGAGGGTGATGCAGGGGATGCGGGTGGAGGTCAGAGAGCATCTCTTCAGGCTGAGGAGAGGGAAGCTGGAGCCACGGTGAGACAGGTGAGGTGTCTCAGCAGGTCCCTGCAGAGTTCGAGCCATGGAGGGGCCGGGGGGGATCCGGGCCACAGGTGAGAAGGTGCAGATTGCTGTGGGCGAGCTCCTCATCGGGGGGACATGTGCACCCACGGCAGTGCCTGTGTAGCCAGTATCCACTCCGTGAAGTTTTCCAAATGGAAGCAGCCTCTGGGCACGCCGTGGCGGCCTCCCTCCTTCCTCCAGAGCCAAGGCGACCTCCCACGGCTGGCTCCTCTCTGTCTGACCCTCACAGACACGTCTCTGCCTGTGTGCCTATCCCTCCAGCTGTGGCTCAAGTACCTTCGAGACACACTCCCGCCAACTTCATGGCTCCATCACAGGCCACTGAGTGACTTAATGACCGTATGGCCCCTCTACTGTCAAGGGCACCGGGGGGTCCCGTGGGCTTTAGAGCAAGGACCCCAGAACTTCCTGGAGCCCGACTTCTGCAGGGGGTCAGTCGGCATCGTGCTCGTCCGCAGCCAGGAGCAGCGTTCCCGGTCCCAGCGTCCGCCTCGGCAAGCCCGGGAGGCAGCAGGCGTCCCCTGAGCCACAGCCGTTCTGCAGCGAGGACGACGGGGACAGACTCGGAAGCACGGGTGCCCCTTCTCCAGTCCAGCTGCACCCTGGGGCCCCACTCTGTGGACAGACCCCACAGTGAGGGGCAGGTGCTGCACCCCTTTATTCTGGGGGACGCTGCGTTCCCTACGGATGCCTGATGGAGGGGCGCAAGGAGCACTGGGCCCTGGGTCAGCTCTGCAGGCAGAAGCTGGAGGGCAGGCACACACAGGGACCTGCCTGCCCTGCGGACGTTCTAGAAGCTCTCCTCTTTCACCAAAGGGGGCCCCAGGGGGATGCTTTGGTTATGGTGTCTGTGGTGTAGACACTGGTGTTCGGGGGCAGCTAACGTGAAGAGCGACTGGAGACACCGCGCTGACTCGTGTTTTGGGAAGGGTTGGGAGCATCGCCAGACAAAGGTACCCACCGTCCTGAGCGCCCTTCACCTCCCCCTCTGGGAGACTCGGGCACTGCCCTGGGACCCTCCCCGACCTCTCCCCTGGAATTTCTCCTTGAGGAAGCCCAGCTCTGTGCAGGGTAGAGCCATGCCGCGGGACCTCCCCGTGGTTGCTGCCGGAGCGGTGCTCGGACAGATGACTCTGGCGCACAGTGGGGCTGCACGCCGGGGAGACCTCCCAGCTCTCCTGCCGGGACTAGTGGTGGGGGGAGCCCAGGAGTGGGGCCACCAGACAGACCACTGCGGGGCTCTCCTTCGAGTCCGCCTGTCTGGAAACATCAACCCGAATATACTTTGTGCCCCACGTCCTCCTACTCAATAACCCGACAGCATTTGGCACCTGTGGTTGGAATAAGGAACA
This sequence comes from Ursus americanus, assembly GCF_024610735.1. Taxonomy (NCBI): domain Eukaryota; kingdom Metazoa; phylum Chordata; class Mammalia; order Carnivora; family Ursidae; genus Ursus; species Ursus americanus. Next base: position 107,589,544 of record NC_142127.1, read on the forward strand.
CGCTCCGGCGTTCAGAACACACGCACTCACTCATCTCTCTCGCACACAAACGCACCCTGCGAGTATTTCTGCCTGTGCTCAGAAAACGTCGCTGGCATAGCTCTGGCTCTGGCAGCTCTGGCTCTCCGCCCACCCCTGACCTTGGAGCCTGGGGGCAGACACACCCCTCTGCAGTTCCGTGGTCTCTGGCCGAGCCCCAAAAGCATCAGTAGCAATTCTCCCCACAGTCCTTAATGTTTCCCCAGTTTATTAACTTGCTTGTGGAAAGGAACACGAAACTGTCCATGGCTGTCCATTACTGTCCACGGCTGACTGTCCGTGACTGTCCATGACTAACTGGCCATGACTGTCCATGACTGTCCATGGTTGTCCATGACTGTCCATGACTAACTGACCATGACTGTCCATGACTGTCCATGGTTGTCCATGACTGTCCATGACTAACTGACCATGACTGACCATGACTGTCCATGACTGTCCGTGGCTGTCCATTACTGACCATGACTAACTGACCATGACTGACCATGACTGTCCATGACTGTCTGTGGCTGTCCATGGCTGTCCATGACTAACTGACCATGACTGACCATGACTGTCCGTGGCTGTCCATGGCTGTCCATGACTGTCCATGACTAACTGACCATGACTGACCATGACTGTCCATGACTGTCTGTGGTTGTCCATGACTGTCCATGACTAACTGACCATGACTGACCATGACTGTCCATGACTGTCTGTGGTTGTCCATGACTGTCCATGACTAACTGACCATGACTGACCATTACTGACCATGACTGTCCGTGGCTGTCCATTACTGACCATGACTAACTGACCATGACTGTCCATGACTATCCATGGTTGTCCATGACTGTCCATGACTAACTGACCATGACTGACCATGACTGACCATGACTGACCATGACTGCACATGACTGCCCGTGGCTGTCCATTACTGACCATGACTGACCATGACTGTCCATGACTGTCCATGGCTGTCCATTACTGTCCACGGCTGACTGTCCGTGACTGTCCATGACTAACTGACCATGACTGTCCATGACTGTCCATGGTTGTCCATGACTGTCCATGACTAACTGACCATGACTGACCATGACTGTCCATGACTGTCCATGGTTGTCCATTACTGACCATGACTAACTGACCATGACTGTCCATTACTGTCCATGGTTGTCCATGACTGTCCATTACTGACCATGACTAACTGACCATGACTGTCCATTACTGTCCATGACTGTCCATGACTGTCCATTATTGACCATGACTAACTGACCATGACTGTCCATTACTGTCCATGACTGTCCATGACTGTCCATTATTGACCATGACTAACTGACCATGACTGTCCATTACTGTCCATGACTGTCCATTACTGACCATGACTAACTGACCATGACTGTCCATTACTGTCCATGACTGTCCATGACTGTCCATTACTGACCATGACTAACTGACCATGACTGTCCATTACTGACCATGACTAACTGACCATGACTGTCCATGACTGCACAAAGAGCACTTGCTTCCCTGGCAGACAAATGGAAAAAGCCTTTCACTTCATGTTTAGCAAAGTCACGACTCTCGAGCCAGAGTAAGGGTCATGGAAAATAAGACCCCGTGGCCGGTTCCACCAAAGAGCCTGCGTGAGAGGCAGGGCTGGGCCAGGGCCTGCAAGCCAGAGTCTCCGGGTAAGAGTGGAATTTGGGGTGAGGAAGGAAGCCCCATGACCCCACAGGCCCCCAGGTCTCCAGTCATAGGCAATGCTTGTTCCACTTTCCCCTCTCCAGGACTCCCCGCCCCCAAACCCTGACCTAGTTCCCAGGAGACAATCATCTGTGACCACGAGTGTGTTTGGTGTGTGCTCCTGACTGTGGGGTTTTGAGAAATCTGACCTCCTTGTGCCCCTAGCGGTCCAGGCTCATTTCTGCAGACTCGGTTTCACACAAGGGCATCGCCTAGGACCCGCACCCCCTTTCTGCAGCTCTCCGCCTGCAGATCCCATGCCCCAGAGCCCAGACCGCTCTCTGCCTACAGACCCCGTGCCCCAGAGGCCGACAGCTCTCCGCCTGCAGACCCTGTGCCCCAGAGCCCAATAGCTGTCCACCTGAAGACCCTGTGCCCCAGAGCTGGACAGCTCTCCGCCTGCAGACCCTGTGCCCCAGAGCCCGGACAGCTCTCTGCCTGCAGACCCCGTGCCCCAGAGCCGGACAGCTGTCCACCTGCAGACCCCGTGCCCCAGAGCCCGGACCGCTCTCCGCCTGCAGACCCCGTGCCCCAGAGCCGGAGAGCTCTCCGCCTGCAGACCCTGTGCCCCAGAGCCCAATAGCTGTCCACCTGCAGACCCCGTGCCCCAGAGCCCGGACAGCTCTCCGCCTGCAGACCCCGTGCCCCAGAGCCCGGACCGCTCTCCGCCTGCAGACCCCGTGCCCCAGAGCCCGGACCGCTCTCCGCCTGCAGACCCCGTGCCCCGGATGGAATTCGTTGTCCTCAGAGTGCTTATTTTCTTTTGCAGTTGTTTGTGGCTGGCGCTATTGCGCACAAAGACACAAAAACAAGGTTTTTCAGAAAATCTTAGGACATCTTGTTTCCCACTGCGCAATGATCCTGCCTTGAAAACACCTGGCTTTGAAATAAATTGCTTGAGGGAAGGCTTGTGAGGGGGTGGAGGCCCAGGGGAAGTGCAGGTGACCAGACAGACTGCCCTCGGGGGTGCAGCGGGCAGATTTCAGCAAGTCAGACATGGGGGCAGTCCTCAGAGTGTCGGCCCCCTGCAGGCAGGTGGGGCTGTCATGGGGTGCTGCACATTTGCTAACGAGAGCCGCAGGGTGGGCAGTTAGAAGGTGCAAAGCAGGAGCCAAGGGGCAAGCTTGCATTGTCGAGGCTGCCTAGAGCATTCCAGAACAAAGTTCCGTTCTTGGGCTCAGTCTGTACTGAGAAGACCCCCAGCTTTGACTAAAATATCTCCAGAGGGTTCACGGGCTTTGGACTCGGTTCCTGGACCTGTCACTGTCTGCTCTTTGGCGGTGATGGCCAGGTGAGCAATATGCCACACCTTCTGGAAGACAGGGGAGCAGCCTGGACGCGCTGTCCACGCCAAGTTCCTCCATGCCCAGGGACACGCCCCAGGTGCCGCCTGGTTTGTGCACTGCAGGAAGGCTGGCAATTCCCCGTCACCTTTGAGGCTCATAAAAAAGTATGGGCTTTAAAAAGCTTTTTTCTGACACTGTCCTCGGTTTGCTCCTTCCTCCCAAAGCTCTTCCCACTTATGCTGTCACACTGTCCTGCTGCTTTCTTCCCATTTTTGCTTTTTGATAACCTTCTCATTGGATCATTATTTCATGTAAAACGAGCCCCGTCTTTCTTTTTCGTTCTTTGTTGTTTTTGTTGTTCAAGTACAAATATTGACAAAACATCGGTGTTGCTGAAACATCGATAAATATTGAACAAACATCGGTAAGATTCTTACCGAGAGTCCAACATAACGTTCAGCATGAGCACAGGGCTGTGATCTCTGGGGGCCGTCCCACACCCGCTCTGGCATGTGAGCGATGACAGCTGCGGGACGTGACATGGCCGCAATCTGCCTGTCCCCGGAGTCCCTGCTGGTGGGGACGGAGCTCGGGATGCTGGCTGCAGGGGCGGCCGTGCTCCACATCGACCGTCGACGTAGACCACAAGTACAAACAAGTGGAAGTGACGGCAGAGAATCTTTCCTGCACAGAAGAAGCCAGCTGTGTTCTCGAGAAGGTCACCCTTTTGCAGTCCACTGGCCACTGTGGTTCAGCGTGGTCCAGCCCTGAGTCAGCAGGAGCAGGGAGTGACCACCTGCCCCAACCGCCTTTTGTCCTGGGCAAAGCGTGACTGCGTGATGTGAAGACACACGTCTACACCTGTGATCCTCACGGACAGCGAGAGACGCAGGAGCGCCGAGTCCCTCTCAGGGGCCCCTGAGGGTAGTGACCACGAACGTGGGCTCTCAAATGACCACCACTTTTGACTTGTTTTCAGCTGTGCTTTTTAATCCGTTTTGAAACGACACATGAAAATAGGGGCGTGTCAGAAAGAGAGAGCTTAAAAATGAATAAGGCTGAATTTTGTGAATAATTCATAAATCAACACACTTTTATTCATTCTCTCTCCATTTTACATAAATTTTGGGGTTTTGGCAGGCTTATCCCGCACGTTGCCCTAATTCTTCCCTGTGATAGGCAGCGATTCGAGGTGAATCATGCTTTTGGATTACGGAGGCGAGGAGGGGGTGGAAACCAGGGCGGAAGGTGCAGGCAGGTGGCTGAAGCCAAGAGACAAGGAGGGTGTGGACGTTTCCTGGCGTAGGGAAGGGGTGCGGTTCTTCTGCCTGCTCCCCATCCCAAACACGCGGGGCGGATGGAACCGGGCTCCACTTTACCTGGAAGCCATTGGCCGCCAGAGCTGATTTTTCATACGCTTTGTGCAGTTAAAAAGAACGCCTGGTTTTCTGAGTTGGGTGTTCAGATGCGGAGAAAACAGTCTGATAGTGAGGAATGAGATCAGCCTGCACTGAGCGGTTTGCTTCCACAGCGTCGTGGTTGGCGGCTTACCTGGCAGGTGAGCTGCAGGTGCAGCTAGCAGCGAAGACCCGGGGCTTTTCTTCACCAGGAGCAAGCGGACGAAGAGGAATGTGCGAGGTGGACTTCGGGTCTGCTTATCCTCAGGCCATTGGTACCGAGGCGTGAGAGTGAAGCAGGCGGGGCGGGGAGTTCCTGCTCCGTCCCAAACGCGTCTACCCGCCCCCGCCGGCCCAAATATGGTCTCATGTCCAAACCCAGCATCCCGCCTCCCTCGGCATGCCTATCTTCTCCACTTCCTTTCAAGGCGGACCCTCTCTGTCCTGCCCTGTGGTTGGAGCCCCTGCCCACCAGAGCGTGGACTTCACCTGTCCACCACGACGTGGTGCGTGCCACGTGTGTGATCAGTATTTGAAGAACCGCAGATCTGTGAGGGGAAAGCACTAAATGCTTTGTGGGAGCAGGGGGAATGGACTTAAGACATTCTGTGGTCTCCATGGATCTGTTAATTGTCCTCAACTTCTATATGGAAATAACAGAAATAGCATATAAGCCTGTGGGGGGCACGGGTCGCAGGAGTGCGGAAGAGACACAGGGTGGGAGAGCAGAGTGCGTAATCCGGCAGACAGCATCCCGATGCGAGGGCGAGCTCAGCGCCAGGACAAAGGCCGCGGCCTCTGTGCCGAGATGCGGTCCTGTCCCAGGGCCTTTAGGAGGGAGAGCCGGAGACGGGCCAGCGAGGGGGCAGAAGCAGCTGCTGCAGACCAAGAGCCCACAAGGCAGCCGCCCCGTCGTCACCCCGGATTCCCCAAAGGGAAGAGCGTCGTCGTGACCAGTGGTCACAAAGATCAGCCCTGAGTCATGGAAAAGATACACACTGCAAACCCTTTGCACCAAATACAATGGCCTTAGTGAGAACTACCGCAAAATTTTACTCTAATCACTGGATATTTAAAAAAGTCCCTTTCCCGCACATGAGAGATTAGGATCGACAAAACCTCAGACTGGAGATCCTGTGGACAGCCTTGACCTAACGAGCGCGTGGGGCACAGAGCTGGAGTGTTGATGGAAACCAGAGTTATCTGGAGCCGTCACATCAGGCCCAGAAGTTTCAAAGGATTGTGACAAAGACGTTTTCTCACCAAAAGATACTTATTAGGAAATATTAAAAAATGCCAATAAGATAAAACCTCACAGTGTTGGAAATTAAGAAACATTTCTGCGTAAGTCATGGACGGAGGAAGCGACACTGACAGAAATAGAAAAACGCCGAAAATAAAGGATAAAGTCCACACTCACTCGTGGGACACGTGGGTCCGTGAGCGTTTGCCGACGTGTAAACTGAGCTCATCAGAGGGAAGGACGGCTGAAAGCGAACGGAGGAAGTGAGCACAGAGGCCGAGGTGGGGAGCACAGCGTCAACAAAAGCAGAGGAGAACCACGGCGGGGTGGGGGGGAACTGAGAGGCAGAAAACACGGGACAAGACCCAGAGGCAGGGCCTGCGTCGGTGCGTGGCCCTCCGTGAGGCCGTGGCTGGTGGCTGCGTGGGGAGAGATAACTTCTGGCGCGGTTGGTGGCAGGAAAGAGAAGCCTCTGTTGGGCTCCTGGTTTCAGGAGGTGTGTAAACACTCAGGGCCTGCTCCCTCCCCGCGTGCCTGGCTGTCGGCGGTCTCACCCCCCTGCATGATCCCGAGCTCTCTGCCTTGCTCAGTTTATGGTTTCGCGGTCATACTCAAATGGAAGTGTGTTTTTCTCTTGAGGCAGTTGTGACTGAACCGGGCGTACAGTTGAGGGGTGAGGGGTGGAGGGGGTGCTGTGGTCCACGCAGACACCTCCTCCTTCGTCCCTGGCTGGAGCGACCCGTGTGGGACCTCATGGGCTGTGGGCCCCTGTCTGCACATGTGACACGCACATCCCTCTCCCCAGCCCCCCAAGCATCATGCAGCCCCTGTCCCTGGGGTCCCTTACCCAGTGTGGAGCCCCCTGCACGGCCCCTGCGTCCTCAGCCCCTGACCCAACACCTGTGTCCCTCCTCTGCTCATTCCTGCTCTGCAGCCTTGGGTTCTGCCTGTCACACAGGACACCCTGCCCACCTGGTGTCCCCCAGCATCAGCTTGTAGACGCTGCACTCCCCATGCTGCACGTCCACCTGGCCAGTCCTCCCTCCTGTCCACTCAGTGTCCCCTGCTGGGGGGCTCTGGTCAGGGGTCAGGCTGCTGAAGGCACTTTGGCCTGAGCCACGGCTTGGGGACCACAGGTAAGCACTCCCACTGGACACCAATACTGCCTCCAACTGGGAGTGCTGGGTCAGAGGAAACTCACTATTTCAAACCATTTAATATTACTCGATGTTGTTGTTTTCTGTTTAACTTTACATCAGATGTTTAGTTGTATTTCAAGAATCTGGTTCTGGATGGAGCAGCCTGATGGCCAGGCACTGGGCACTGTAGACCTTGTCACCACTCTGCAGTCCTAGTTTTGGCCAGAGGAAAGTGAGAGGGTCTCATTTGACCCCGACCCCCTCTCCTCCCCACTGCTCTGCTCTTTGAGTTCCCATGACACTGGTGTACGCTCTCTGTGCCCAGCGCCTTGGACAGCAGGCCACATGCATTGTACACACAGTGGCCAGGGGGCTCGGAGTAGCCTTCCTAGACAGTAAGCTCTGATGACCGCTGTTCAGGCAGCCCTACTCTGCAGGCTCTGATAGTGTCTTACCACAGTTTAGTAAGACGCCCCCTGTCCCCCAGCACCATGTTCCCACTGCCAGCTACTCAGCTGGGAGCCATGGTCATAGATGCGCACGTCACAGCAAGATCCCTGGCCCACAGTCCCCCAGGACAGCAGGAGGTCTGCTGTGGTTGGCCCTGACATCTCCCAGTCAGGTCGTGCACAGATAGCAAAGTGTGTGCTTGTGTCTCCTCTCACCCCAGCGATAGGCCCACTGACATCTACCCAAAGAGGGAATCACCAACAAAGATGGGAGAGCAGCGGAGTGTGACCATGCTGCCAGTGACGTTCTAGTGGAAGGTCCTGGTTTCAGGACACTGAAGGCGCAGGGCGAAGTGTGGGAGAGGTGAGGGGCAGTCCACCGAAGCACAGAGAGGTGCTGGCTCCACCCCATCTGACAGTGAGAAGGCAGGTGCTGCCCAGCTGCTCTTGGAAAGTTCCTTACAAACAAAACACTTCACTTCTCAGGGCTCCGATGTTCTAAATCACTGTGCTTATTTTCCATTTCCTTATAAATTTATAGCAGAGTTCTAATGTCTTGACAGAAAAACGTAAGGGTCAGGAAGGGTGTGAGCTCCCCACTGCGGAGAGGACAGAGAGCTGCATGGCTTTGGGTCCCTGGCCTCCACTGGTGACCTTGCAGTGAATGGACTGACTCTCTGACCCTTCCTAACATTGTTCAGCTATGAGGAGAGGCAGTGAGTTTTTCTCGGATAACAGCACGGGGCACTGGATTTTCAAATTTCTGATACATCCATATTTTGCTCCTTCTGCCCAGTGCCCCTGCCAAGTGTATGTGGGGTGCACTGGGTGTTACACGCAAACAACGAATCATGGAACACTACATCAAAATCTAAGGATGCACTGTATGGTGACTAACATAGCATGATGATAAAAAAAAGAAAAAAAAGAAATCCACTCCTGGACAAAGGCACCACCTACATCCCGCCCACACCCTCCCACGGCCCCGCCCACAAACCCCGCCCATGTACCACCAGGGGCCCCGCCCCTGGCCCTCCCCTGCCATTAAGGATGGCCCACACCCACCCATGGCCCCACCCACAGCCCCGCCCCACCCACAGCATCTGGCCCCGCCCACCTCGGATACAGGCCCTGAATGGTGAGCTTTCTTTCCTCCTGGCAAGAATCAGACCTTTGCGTGGGAGCAGTTAAATAGTCATCGAATTACGGGGCGCCTGGGGAGCTCAGTCATTAAGCGTCTGCCTTCGGCTCAGGGCGTGATCCCGGAGTCCTGGGATCGAGACCCGCATCAGGCCCCTCCACTGGGAGCCTGCTTCTTCCTCTCCCACTCCCCCTGCCTGTGTTCCCTCTCTCGCTGCCTCTCTCTCTGTCAAATAAATAAATAAAATCTTAAAAAAAAAAGTCATCGAATTACAATTCAGAAAGGCTCGTCAGGTGAAGGGCAGCCTTGGTATTTCACCCCTAATTCATTTAAGAATAAGCCTGCTTGGGCGACATGGTGAAAGCATCAGTCTGGCTGTGGAGCTAGACAGGGTGGCAGGGGACAGCAGTGGCGCAAACGTGAGGTTGTCTGGCACCGACGACCAGACGTGAATGCTGCCTCCTAACACACGGATGGACCTTCCCTGCTCTTCGCGGCTATGACTGTCCCACTTTTTGACACCTGCATTGACAGACTGCAGAATAATCAAAAATCTGTGATAATGTCTGTATTTCTCTCCAGTTCAAGGCGCCTTCCTCTCTGGGGTGTGTGGGCTGTTGGCTGGATGGTTTCAGCCTGTTGCTGGTGGATTGGGAGGAGCTCGCTGTGCGCGTGGGGCTCTTTGGGGACAGTCTCAACATGGCAGCGTGATCACAAGGTAAATTACATAAATAGATAATCAGACCCTCCACTGGGAAGCCGAGGTCAGATGCAGGGAGTGAACCCCAGGGCTGGTACCAGCTGCTCTTGAAGCCACATGGACCGGCTCATCTGTTTGACTTTGGGGGCCCGTCTGGGCCTGCAGGTAGGGTGAGCACCAGGTGAGCAGTCCTCCCAGACCAGCCAAGGAGTGATGGTGACTACGCAGAAAATACTCCACGGGCTTTCAGTTGTTGTGGTCATTGAGAGAACTAGGTCAAAGCGACAACTCCAGGGAGAAGCAGAGAGCCGCAGCGATACGTTTCAAAACTGGACAGCATGTTTTGTTCTGTTCGCTTTTTTCCCCTCAAGTCCTCAGAACATATAAGCACACAATCTGAAAATCTGTGAATAGAATTTAACAGTTTTCTGTTTCTTCACTGGTCCAGTCCTTTGGCCCAATTTATTTGCTTCTTTGGATGACAAAGGTGTATGACCCACATTTAATTCACCCATAGACACCACACAATGAGCAATGGTCAAACGGCTATTTGCAGATGTGTCTTGCTGGGGCTGCCTGGGGTCTCAGTGAAAACCCCTGCAGGGTGGCCTGAACTGGGTCAAGAGAAACACCGTGGTGTTCTGAGAAACAAAGCATGGGGAGGTCCCAGCACCCCCAATGGAGGGGCTCAGGGTGCAGACTCTCGATGACCACCCAGTGTGGGTCCCGGCCCCTGCCCGTGCCTCCATGTGACCTGGACAGTGGAAGTCAGGTGGGCATGGCAGCCGCACTCAGCTCTCAGGTCACCAGCATCGCCTAGAGTCCAGGCAGGTGCTTCCAGTGAAGGCTTCCCACACGTTCAAGGATGCCACCCTGGACACCTAGGTATGCAGCATTAGGGAGACCTCAAAGGTCGCAGGGAGCCTGACCTCCAGGATTGGCTGTGACGAGGAGAGCTCAGGTGAATGATTACAGCATGTGGGCTTACCTGGCTCTGAGTGCAGCATGAATTCTGACAAAGACGCAGGCTGACCCAGCATAGCCTGGCCCGTCTCTCCTGAGGGGACATGAACTGGGGGGTGTGGGGGAAGTACGGGGGGTGTGTGGGAGAAGGACACTTCCTGTGCAAGACTTGATGAGCAGACAGTCCCAGGCATGAACAGGAGAGGGCTGTGTTCCTGGATCAGGGAGGCGGCTTCCGGACCTGGGGCAGCAGGTCAGTCATGGGGGAGCGGTCAGATTATGAATGGTCTGCAGAGCTCTGAGCTGGAGGCAGCGAGGGCCCGGGCTTCAGCCAGGGTGGCTCCCTGCTGGATGCCTTGCAGATCTGAGGGTGCTGAGGGGTCAACGACAGCATCACGCACCCAGGGAAGCGGTGGGTCCATCCAGGACCTGGAGTAGCTGGGCTTCCTGGATCAGGGTGGGAGTCTGTACTGATGTCCTCCAATCCAGTCACCTGAAAAGGCCACCCTGAGTCGGGAGGCCGCGATCAATAGCTGTGTAAGTTCTTCTGACTTGCCCTCCCCCCACCCCATCTTCTTGCTCTTTTTGGATTTTTCTTGCTTTTTCATCCTCATTTTGTGTTTGCTTTGCTTTCACCTGTTTGATGTTGTGCTTGTTTCTGTGAGTAGTTTGAAATTCATGCTGAAGTGGGTTTTAAAGAAGTTGACGACTATTTTAATTGACAGAGTAAGAAGTGGAGAGTTTGTGTTTTCTCCACTTGGTCGTGGTAAGAGAAAACGGGGACACTGGAAATACTGAACATGGGCAGACAAGCTAGAGGGGGGAGTCAGAGAGGTGGACGCCCAGTCCTGGCCGTGGGTGTAGGGCCGGGATTGAGGTGGTCCCCTTCGGCCCCCCAGAGATGTACCTGCAGTACGGTGGGCATTCACCAATCTGCCTGCAGCCCCACAGCAGGGAAAAGACGGGGTTTATGACCCAGGGAGGCTCTTCCATTAGTGTGGCCCCAGTTGGACTCTGGATATTAAGACACTTTATGGTTGGCCTCTGCCCTCCTGTGACATCCTCAGGGCCCCGATCTGCACCATTGCTTGTTTACTTGCTCCCACTGGGGTGGGTTGGGGTGGAGATGCCCACAGGGAGTGGACTGGCTGTGCACCTTGGATGGTAGGCCAGCTGTCACCCCAGCACCCCCCCCCCCGCCCAGATGCCAGCAGCACACAGAGCTTCTGCTCACAGTGTGGTTCCACCGCAACACAGTCCTCCCACCCGGGGTGTGTGACGACGTCCAGGAAGGGCCACCTGGCCGTGAGGAATGTGCCACTGATGCACCCAAGTGCCCCTTTCAGCCTGCAGAAGCATGCCCTCACCTTTTCAAGTGAGACACCTCAGACATGGGTGGGAAGCAAGGGGAACAGCCAAGCAGGACTACTCCACCTCCAGCAGGGAAGCCGGCAGGAAGTCAAAGAACCCACTGGTCTCGAAGGGCAGCACACGGGTGGGAAACAAAAATCGCCTGGGGTGAAAACCTCCCTCACAGGGTCGGAGACAGATCCGGTACAGGGTGAGGACCAGAGGGTGAAAACCTCCCTCACAGGGTCGGAGACAGATCCGGTACAGGGTGAGGACCAGAGGGTGAAGACCTCCCTCACAGGGTCGGAGACAGATCCGGTACAGGGTGAGGACCAGAGGGTGAAGACCTCCCTCACAGGGTCGGAGACAGATCCGGTACAGGGTGAGGACCAGAGGGTGAAGACCTCCCTCACAGGGTCGGAGACAGATACGGTACAGGGTGAGGACCAGAGGGTGAAGACCTCCCTCACAGGGTCGGAGACAGATCCGGTACAGGGTGAGGACCAGAGGGTGAAGACCTCCCTCACAGGGTCGGAGACAGATCCGGTACAGGGTGAGGACCAGAGGGTGAAGACCTCCCTCACAGGGTCGGAGACAGATCCGGTACAGGGTGAGGACCAGAGGGTGAAAACCTCCCTCACAGGGTCGGAGACAGATCCGGTACAGGGTGAGGACCAGAGGTGGAAGCACGGGGAGTCCCCAGACTCAGAGCAGCGCAGGGACACAAACACCAACCAGGTGAAACAGGGAAAGCATAACTGAAGGACCCGAGGGGAAACTAGAAAGTTAGGGGGTGGTGGAGACCCTCAAAAATAGAACAGAAATATAGAGTAAAATAATTGAAACTGTGGATCTTTGATAATTGATTTTTCAATTAATATGCTTCAATTACTTTTAGAAAATTTTAAAAATGAAGACAAAAAGCAGGCAGGCACCGATTGCGTGAAGAACATCTGTGAATTGCTTCTGAGTGGCGTGGGCGCAGGGGTGGGGTGGGGCAGTGACCTGTGTGATTTTGGAGCAATCACTAGCCTTTGGGGTCTCAACTGCTTCATCTTCAAAGTTAGAATATGTATTAAGTTTCTTTTAATCTCTGAATGTATATAGACTTCTGCTTTGAAGCCTGTAGATACATCAGGTAGAGGGAACAAGCTTGCCATCGGTGGGGGCTTTTGCTTGGTAAGGAGAAGGCAGCCAGGCTCCCTGCCCAGACCCCGGGTCCCACACATCCTTCATCAGGGGCACCAAGGCAGCCACACACCGCAGCTGGGGGCAGGATGGGAGGGCAAAGGGCTACCCATCTAGGCAAAAGCCCCTGCAATGTTCTTTAAACTAGGTCCTCAGCAAGTAGGTAGCACTGATCATCAAAGGTTAGGGACAGGGCAGGGGAGAAGACAGATTCCTCTGAGAGGCCACTGTCTACCAGTCCCTTCCAACCTGGCCTCTGTCATGTTCACGGTGCACAGAGGTGCAGTCAAGGGTGCAGAGAGCCTTCCAGAGGTCAGAGACGGCAGGTGGGTGAGAAGGCAGGGAGTCCTAGAGAGTCACCAGTGCCTAAGTCATGGTGCATGGAAACCACCTAAGTAATGCAGCCCAGCAAGGAATCAGCTGAAGAAGCCCAGCTTCCATCCCAATATCCTGATGGGCAGAGTCATGCTCCCTTTTACCAGTAAATATTATTTATCTTGGTCTCTATTTCTTTCCCCAAATTCTGTCCTATGATAAAAAATTGTGATAGGCAAAAATCCGAAACCATGACCCATGCATGATCAATAGAAAACATAATTGATAAATGTGTGCCTGCAGTCAATTCAGCTGTTGGAACTGCAAGAAGGACTTTAAAGTAGCAGCTATAAATATGTAAACAATTGCCAATATGTACATGAAGAAAGGAAACATGAAAACAAATTCTGAAATCGAAAATTATAATATTCAAAATGAAAAATTCACTTAATGTGTTTGACACAGACTGTATGCAGAGAAGAAAGGGCCAGTGAACTTGAAGATAGGTGGATATAAATTATCCAAAAAAAACCATAAAGAAAAAAAAGAAATGATTAAAAAAAAAAACCTGAATAGAGTTTCAGAAAACTTTGGGATGATGTAAAATATGTAATAATGTTGTAAATGGTATAACGTCTTACCCCCCCCTGACGTTTTTCAAAGAGAAATTCAGGTAGCATGGGGACACCAGGAGGCAGGGTGTGGGTGTCTGAGTATGGCCGTGCAAGTGGATGCCAGGATGCAGGGTGTGTATTTGGCTGTGGATTCCTTTTCAGGTTACAACTGCTCCTCCAGATTCAGTTCTGAGGGAACTTCTCAAATCTGTACATCTCCAGTTGACCATGGAGAGTACAGTGAACACAAGAGGGCCACAGCCTGTCCACAGGCAAAACCTGCCTTTCATTCCCACCTGATGGCATCTCTCCATGACGCTGCTCCTCCCAAGTCCCAAGGACACCGGGACTCAAGAGTTGGGGACAACACGGAGCCCACACTCATGCTGCTTCAGATTCCCTAAAATTTATTGTCACTTGGCTGTGTGTCAATATTCTGTTAATCTACCTCCTGTTACCTTACGTGCTTGAATGCAGTGTGGTTTCATGCCTTTAGAGAAAGATGAGGTCTAGATTTTATTATCATTAAACTAGGCTGTTCAATAGATAATTTGAATACATTAACTGTAATTAGACTTTCAAATTAGTAATAACTGTTTCTGGGAAGTGTGAGTTTTCTACAGTATAAAAAGTCCAGGTATTAGTGTGAGAAACAATTTTTAAGGCATTGGTTTAAAAATTGACTGGAATTGTATTTTATTGAAATGGCTTATATGACATTGAAAGTCTGGTAACCAGTGGTCCGGGTATTTTGTGTGGCTACACGTTCAGTTTCCCAGAGTGTGTTATTTACAGACGGTAAACATTTTTGCTGCTACTCTCCCCAGAAATCCAATAAGAAAGCTATCATGACAAAGATTATTGATTCATCCTTCTGGGATGCCAGCGTGATATCGTGAGTCATACGTATGTGAAGACATATTTCCAATTTACAGCTGACAGCAAATTCGTAGAAAGCCCAGAAACCGGCTATAGTAATTCAAACAGCAGGTAAACAAATACAAGTGAAAGACAAATAATGAATATGAAGTAAAAATATGAGAGACTAAAACATATTTCATGCGCGTCTTCCTCACGCACAGATGTCCCCCTCAAAGCATGACACGATGAAGATGACCTTGGGGTTAGTGAACTTCAGAGAACCTGTTGCTCACGGAGGGAATTACTCAATTGTGCCGGAACTACAGGATACTTAAACTAGAAAATGGATACAATATCTGAGATTTGCCACAATTTGGTGAGGGACTTGCATACTGAGAAGCCTCGATGGGTAAGGAGTTAACTATTATGGGGTTGATTCCATCCTGCAGCCCCCTGAGAGTCACCACTGTCATTATTACCATCATTTCCCAGATGTTTAAAGTGAGGGGCCGTGAATCTAAGTGTCCCATCTGGACTCATGCAGCTGGTAGATCTAGGATTTCTGTGTGACCTCTACTCAACGATTTGTGTCTGTGAGAATCATCATTTTTTGTATACCAAATTTCTGCCTTGATTACAAGGAAGATCATAGTCCACGCCTCCAACCAGCAGTGGGCACACCATTTGCTTCTCTTCTGGTTACTCTTCTGGGGGGACCTGGAGCATAAGTGCCCTCGATGGGTTGAGACATGAGAGTCTTGAGAGACAGAGTATGGGCTGGTGCCAGGCAGTGTTGCCAACCACCAATAAGCCTGTTTTGAAGCATAAATAAAACAGGATTGAAAATTAAACAAAAAATGATGACATTTTAGTTGGCTGAATGTGCTGAGGACATAGGTTGAAGCTGGACACCATACAGTTGAGAAGATAATTTGGTAAAATACTCCATCTTTGACCAGTAGCCATGCCTGTTGTCCATGCTTTCTTGCTATTAATCAGCTCCAGGCTGGCATCCCAAGGGGGATGGCTTTGGTTCTTTTTAAACCACAAAATCTCAGCTCTTTTGAAAAATCCCAGCTTGATAATCCCATGTTCACCTACAAAATGAAACTGTCTTGACCTCTTCAATCAAAACATTCTGCATTTAACTTGTGTGCTAATATTTTGGTGGAAAGTATTTTCATCTCGAATATGTCTTGTGGCATGAATCTGTGAGTAACTTAAGGGGCAGATCTTAGACCAGTCATGAATTTGAGTTCAGAAACTCTACTAATCCTGGGGCGCCTGGGTGGCTCAGTCATTGAGCGTCTGCCTTCGGCTCAGGGCGTGATCCCGGCGTTATGGGATCGAGCCCCACATCAGGCTCCTCCGCTATGAGCCTGCTTCTTCCTCTCCCACTCCCCCTGCTTGTGCTCCCTCTCTCGCTGGCTGTCTCTCTCTCTCTCAAATAAATAAAATCTTTAAAAAAAAAAAAAAAAAGAAACTCTACTAATCCTAAAAGAGGTGTAACCACATGTGAGTGAGGCCAGAGTACATCTGCTTTGGGCAGAGACATGAAATCTGATTTACATGGGGGTGATCCACAATCTCACATTAGCAGGACGAAAATTCATAAATGTGAGCAAATTATATTTTTTTAAGCAAAAGCTCTAAAGTACATGGCTTTTCTATGAATATGTAGCTATTCACACAACTTTGCTCCCACAAAAAGAATGATATTTTCAAAAGTTGCTATTTGCTTCTCAAAGAAAGTTACATTGGATATTAAAAAAATACAAATTTATGTTCTTCCCTGGATTCTTAACATGCAACATTTCTGTACCCAAATAGGTGTTTCAGCAAGATAAATTGGTAATTTTCTATGTAAGTTAGTGCTTAAAAGTGTGATTGCCGTTTTCATGAATGCATTGCAAATTTGTTTGCAGATGCAATGCACATACAGTTTTGGAATTTATCCATGGTGAGAATGTGTGCATTGTAGTCAAACAATGATGGCATTCGAGGTGTTTTGAATGTGAATCTTAAACACATGCCTGTATTATTCTAATGAGGATTCAGAGAATAATCTATAGAAGAAGGCAGACATTTAAAACCTCTACCATGGAGCACATTTGCTGATGAATCTTTGCATGGAAGGAATGTGATCTGCAAATACTAACTGCTCTGGGTTCTGAGAAATATGTGGATAGAGTTTTGTCTAGTTGAAGACAGCACAGCAAGTGATCTAGCCGTTGCCATCGTCACATAAAGGCCTGACCACGTGTGTGCAAATGTCTGCGTGTGAGCAGAATTAGAGCTGCGTGTGAAGAATGTAAACCCGTGGGCTCACAGATGAATCTTCTCACGTGTTCCTTTCATGTAAACACCAATTTCAGGTCCACCCTGCTCTGTTGCCCATGAATACAGTGATTGGCTCTCACCTAAATTGAGAAAATTAAATCAACAAGGATGGGAGAAAAACCAAACTTAGTGCTACTAGGAAGAGTGGATTCAACTGTGTTTCGAAGAAATCGTGGAAGCACACTGAAGGGAACAAGGACAAATCCCAGGAACTCAAGGACTTAGTTTTTGATGTATACCCTCAGCCTGAGGATAGATGCCAGCAAACCTTGAAGGCTTGTCAGTCGGGCTGATTTTAATAGACAGATGGATACACCACTCCTGAGACCACTGTGTGAGGTGTGTAGTACTGAGCAAGTAAGGAACTGTATCAGAGCTGTGGGGGCCAACGTCCCATGTATGATGAGAGGATCGAGGAAGACAAGGAGGAACCTCCTGGGGCAGGATCATGATTAGAGAAGTCAGTTCAAACTTGTGGTTTCATTCCACACATGGGTCTACAGCCGCGGCACCCAGTAGCTGGACACACATAGAACGCCAACTTGAGTCTCTGAACACCATTCTCCACCAACAGAAATAAAGATTCCTCAGAGAAATGACTGATTTCAGAGCCTGAGCAGGGAAAGTCAAGGTATGCCTGAACATCTCATGCCAGAAAACCAGGGAGTGCTCAAAGAAGGGCAGGACATGTAACGGGGCTTCACCAGCCAAATTAGGGGCAACCTGCACTTACTGAATAACAGTAAGATTACTAGCTGTTGAGTAAAATATCAATTCCTAACTCAAACTATACATAAATAAGTAAATAAAGGATAAAGAGAAGTTTACCCTTATAGTAGAATTCCAATTTAAAATACAGAATTATGGATGCAAAATTTGGGGAGGAAAATTTTGATGAGGAGTGAGGTAATTCTATGGTGTGAAAGTGTCTCCCCATGAATCAACTATTAATGTGAAAAAGAAGTTGGTAACTACCACGGCAAAACCTGACACCACCCCAATCAAGTCAACACAGTTGACATCAACAATAGTGGCTCAGATCAGGGTCAGTGCCCCTTGATATGATGTCCTGAGAAATACATGACACTAGCTCTGTTTGTCAAAAGTGCAGGTATTAGCTTTCTGTTGCTGTGTAACAAAGAACCACGAAATTCATGATTTGTAACGTGGGGTCATTAGCTCACACTTCTGTGGGTGAGAATTCCAGGCACATCATGGCTGGCTCCTCTGCTCACTGTCTAATGAGGCCGAAATCAAGAGCTTTAGAAACCAGGCTGTGATTCTTTCTGGAGGATCCAGAAAGAATCTGCGTCAGGGCTCACTCGGGTGGCTAGTGGGACACAGCTGTCTGTGGCTGCAGGGTTGAGGTGTCCATTTCTCGCTGGCTCTGGGCCAGTAGCCACTATCAGCCACTGGAATTCTTCCGCACTTATCTGAGTCCCGTGTGAAAAAAAAAAAGAAAATCTAAACTAAATGATCTAAATACCAAATTAACATTTAGAAAAAGAAGATTTAACAGTATGTAGAAGAAATAAAGTGATTAAGTACCAAATCAGAAATCAGTGTAACAAAAACCCAAACAGAATCAATGAAACCAAAACATGTTTCCTCCAAGAAATCAATAACATTGATAAATGTCTAATCTGAACAATGAAAAATGAAGGGGAAAAGACACCAGTTACTAACCTCAGAAATGAATAACGGATATCACTATAAAACCAGCAGATATTAAAAAGACACAAAGGAATGTTATCAAAAACTTTATGCAATAAATTTGACAATGTAGAAGAAATGGAAAAGTTGTTTGAAATACCTAAATTATCAGAACTGACTCAGGAAGAAACAGAAAGCCTGAGTAATATCTTTCAGCCAACCAGCAATAGAAGGAACGGCCTCACCCTGATTCAGGGTGTCTACAGAACGCTCACACAAACATCTCTCTCTGATGAAAAGTTCGGTGTCTGTCACCGAAGATCAAGAATAAGGAAAGGACACCAGTTCTTACCCCTTTTCTCTGATGTTACTGCAGATCCTTCCCAATGTATCAGGGCAGAAAAGAAAAGGAAATGCATTAAGATTGAAGTAACTGGCACTGTTCTTGTGTTTTATTTGCAGACTAAATGACTATGTGTAAAAAAATCTTAAGGAATCGAAAAAATTGCTACTAGAATCAGTTAAGGGAATTTGGCATGGCCAAAGGCTATGAGGCTGAAGTACAAAAACCATTTGTATTTCTGCACACTTGCCAGAATTAATAGAAAATGAAGCCAAAAGGAAAACCCTCCACTTACAATACCATCAAAAATTTACAAAAGCAGACCTCAGGGTATCTGCACCGCCATGTTCATGACAGCATTATTCACTACAGCCAAGATGTGGGAGCAGCCCAAGGGTCTCCCTCCCTCCCTCTCTCTCTATATATACATACACACACACATACGTACAAAAAGAAATACTAATCAGCCTTAAAAAAGAAGGAAATCTTGCTTTTTTGACAATGTGGCTGGACCTTGAGGGCATTATACTAAGTGACATGAGTCAGCCAGATGTTACCATGTGGAGCCTGGAGAAGCCACACCAGTTGAGCCCTGCCCTCTAATTCCACCAGATCTTGAGCAAATAGAGGGATTGGAGGTTTAAGTCACTAATACTGTGGTTACTCAGCAATTGACAACAGGTACATATCTTAGAGAAATAGATCAAAATTAGTAGCCTTTTATAAAAAGAATGACTAGTTTAATGATGCAAAATAACAATGTTGGAATAACAACAAAGAAAATAAAATATGTAGAAATAAATTTAACAAGAAATGTGCAACACTTGCTTGAGGAAAACTTGAAAACATTTCTGGAAGCTGAACACCAGAGGACCCTATAGAGGATCCCACAGAGAACCTCATAGAAGACGCCACAGAGAAACCAGGCACACTGTGAAGTTTGCATATGGCAGGTGTGGCTTATGAAACCACTGTGCAGACACACTCTGACAAGTAGTTCCAGGACGACTTGGTAGCTGTTCTAGAAAAAATTAAATTGGTTTTACACATGCACAAGAAGAAACTCTAAACTGACTAGGACCTAAACATAAAACTGAAATATGGGTGTTTCTTTATTCCCCGTGTGTGGAGAAAGGCTTTGCTCACTGTGCCTGAGCCGGGATGCAAATGTGAAGGCAAAAAACCAATGTCACATGAAAGTCTGTAATGCAAACCATCAAAACAAAACGAGAAAACCAACAATGACGTGGAGAAAATCTTTGCGAGATAAATCAGATAGAAAGAGGCTATTTATGAATGCATGAAAAATTATTTCAAAGTAAGAAAGGGTAAATAGAACCAGGCATGCACAGAGCAGTGGCCCCAGAAGACGCACAGATGCGTTAACACACGAGACCGTAATGGTGCGAACTAGAGGCGTGCTGGGCTGCCACCCCGCCGTGGGAGCAGCACAGCTGCAGCTTGCCCATGCGCTGCGAGGGTCGCCGCTGGGACAGGGCAACGCCCACCCAAACCACACAAACCCACACCTAGGCACTTGACCCTGATGTTACTCTCTCCGAAAGGTGACCAAACGACATCACTTGTAACAGGAAAATTGTGGAGAAGTTGCCCAAACCCCTGCTGCTGGGAGGGTGACCGAGTAAGCCAGGAGTCTCAGCCCTGGCGGTATGAAACTGTAGAAGTGATGAGGGGTCTCCGTGGTTTCCACGTAATTATGGAGCGAGGTGCCGCAGAGCACACAGTATCACACTCGGGATGAAAGTGCTCGCCAAACTCAGTACGGAAGGAACACGCCTCGGCGTAACCAAGGCCAAGGCCATATGCAACTGTCCCGCAGCTAACAGACTCGGTGGTGGAGCGCTGAACCGCTTCCTCTCGGATCAGGAGCAAGGCAAGGATGTCGCTCTGATACTTCCAAGCAACACAGAACCTGGGAGTCCCAGCCCGGGAGGGTAGGAGCGGATGGGAGGTGCTGAGGAAAGGGTGTGAGGTACAGTTGTACTAGGAGAGTAAGTTCTAGAGACGTGCCGTGCAACACGGAACCCGTAGTTCCTATGGTGCCGTGCCTGTAACTTAGAGGGCAGAAGTCCTAACAAGCATTCCTACTACACACACATGCATGCACACGTGTACAGACATGCACACACATGCACGCACATGTGTACACATTGCATGCACACACCTGTGTACACACACGTGCACATATCATACACGTACATGAACGCACACATGTACACACATACACACTCCCCCTACATACACACATGTGCACACACACAGTAAAGGGAGACAAGGACACTTTGGAGATTATGGCTATTTTATTACCTTGACTGGGGGATGGTCTCACACTTGCAGGCATATGTCTAAACTCACCTAATAGTGTTCATTAAATATCTGCAGTTTTTTGTGCATCAATTACTCCTCAATAAAGCCGTAAAACAGAGTTCTTAATGTAGCTAAAATGTATGGATATAAATACATGTTAAATATGAATATATATACAACTGAATGGAATGTCACTCCCCCAAAAGGGACAGCTAGGAACATGCAGAGGCAAGGTAAACAAGAAGCAGGGAAAGTGGCTACCACCACTGGGCGGGGGGAGATGTGTGAGTTCATCAGTCCTTCTGGTTGTCTGGGAGGCAGGCTCCAGCCACAGGTAGGCACTCAGGAAGCTCGTCAGGGAAGGTGCCTGTGGAGGGGGAGGGAACAGGTGGGGACGTCCCCAGCCCCCTGCACACAGGGAAACAGCAGGTGAGCAATGCTCACTCTGGAGGTCACCTTCAAGGACATCTTGGGGGGGCAACGGGGACAGCCGTCTTGCTCCTTCTCTGCCGAGTGGCTGGCTCTGCTACCACCGTCCACACAGTCACTGGCTGGAAGCAGTTCTGATGGAGGGCTGCAGCAGGTGTGGCTGCATGTCGCTGCAGGATGTCTGCCACCGTCTGCTACCACTTGCCACTGTCTGCCACCATCTGGCTACCGTCTGCCACCATCTGTCACCGTCTGCGACTACTGGCCACCATCAGCCACCATCGGCCACCACCTGACAGCATCAGCCAGCCCGTGCCACTGCCTGCTCATGGGGTGTCTGCCCTTTGAGGAAGGTCTGCATGGTGCACTCTGCACTCTAGGGTTTCACTTAGCAGATGCGTCGTTCCTGCCGTGCGGGTGTAGAGTTCTGGAGCAACGTTTTCATTCTGGTGTCCTGAGCAAACAAGTCCATATATGACATATTGGGAGTGGGGGATCTTGCTGGAGAAGGAAGATGTGACGTGGAGGGAGCAGGGCATGGTAGGGGCAGACAGGCCACACCTGGAGATTTCAGAAGGAGCCCACAATTCCAGGCAGGAGACAAACCGAGTGCAATGTGCACCTGGGACAGCTGGAGCTGGGGACCAGCCACGATAAGCCGGCGCAGACATCTGGCTGCCAGCGTGGGACAGTGGGAGCAACAACAGGCATGATAATAAGGTACTAAAACATTTTAAAGGTACATGAATTCATACTAATCAGAGAGAAGGGCCCTAGCAGGATGTGAGAAATGAGGCACTTATTCTTTACAGAAAAACATGAGCTAACGAAGCTAGAAGGGACGACATCATCAGCACTTAGAGCCACCCACCCCATCAGTTTCCCCTGCTGCGTGACGAAGTACCACAAACGTGGCGTCTCATTGTTGTGAAGGTCAGATGCCTGTGCAGGCTTGGCAGCTTCTCCGCTGAGGGAATTGAGTAGAACTGGCGTTTACCTGGAGGCTCGGGAGTGTGGCTGCTTCCACGCCCACACAGGCATTGGGCACATTCAGTTTTGCGTGGCTCAGGACTGAGGTCCACGTTTCCCATCTGGCATCAGCTGGGGCTCAGCTCAGGTTCCGGAGGCCACCTGCCTGCCACGGCTCCTGGCCTCCTCCTTCTGCACAGCCAGCCTGGACGTGTCGTGGCTTTCTTGTGCTTGGAACCTCCCTGCCTTCCCCTCGGCTTTCAGGGTTCATGTGACCCCACCGGCCCCCTCGATATCCAGGGTAACCCTGGGCTGATGACCAACAGCCTAGTGACCTTAGCTCTACTGTAAAGTCCCTTTGCCATGAGGCTGATGCCAGGGATGAGGTCGTAGGGGTCCAAATTCTGCTTCCACAGCCATTGATACAATACTTAAGGCAAGCCTCCTTAAGTGATGCCAAAACCTGTGGGTGAATGCTTTTGTGGGAATGGTGGATTCACAGGGTCTTTGTCATCTTAGAAAGGTCATTAGGAAGCTCACGGGGCAGGCAGACAAGGTGGGACCTTCCTAACGCAGGCAAGCAACCTGAACGCCACCAACACCAAGTCAGTCTGACCCTGCGCTCCTTCCACTGGGTCAGCAGGAGGGTGTCCCTATGTTGCTTCCACCGGTGAGGCGAGGAAACATTCAGAGAGATGCAAACACCGAGGCGTGTTAACTACTGCCGGGTTCTGCCGGGGCTGTGCTGGGGCCGCCAGGACAAACAGGGTGGAGAATGCCGTGCCGCAGGCGATCAAGACATGGAAGCCCTGTGAGCGAAATGTGATCCTGTGAGGTTCCTGGCTAGACAAAGAGTCTTTGAAGAGCGGCAGTGAGATGGCGTGGAACGTTTGAGTTTCTGCGACTTCCTGAGTGGTAGTGTCATAGGTGCTGATTCCCTGGGTGACTGCGGGAGCGAGGGAGCACGTTCCTGCTCCGGACGCACATGCTGAAGGCTTCAGGATGTCGTGGGGGGCGTTGGAGCCTTGCCTCCAAACGGTTTCCCAAACACGGCTGTGCGTGTGTGCACACACACGCACACGCACGGGGAGAAAGGTGGATTGTGTTGCTGGGGTGGAGCCCGGGTTTGATTCTGAGACAAATTACACACACGCACACACGCACGGGGAGAAAGGTGGATTGTGTTGCTGGGGTGGAGCCTAGGTTTGATTCTGAGACAAGCGTGCTCCTGAGGAGACGCTACCTACAATCTGACAGTAACACAGCCTGTAGGACGGGGCTCACCAGCCACCGCGCTGCAATGCGTGTGTTCACAGAGATAAGGTAATCAACTGATCCCAGAGTGTCAATACCGTCCACTGCTCCCACCTGTAGACAGAGGTGCAGTCTCCCGGGGCTCCTGGAGTCCTTCGCTGGGCCAGCTGTCGCTGGATGGGAACCAGCTGGCTTTGTGGAGGTGGCCAGATGCCAAGTCCTACACGATCCCCAGCAGGACAGGCAGGCAGCCTCACCTTCCCAACAGGGCACCTGGCAGTGTGGGGTGATACTAATAGGTAATCTGGGCACAGAGGTAACTCAGTCTTCTGTGCACAAAGCGGGACGTGTAGCCACCTTCCCAAGTGGGAGAGCCTGGACCACACAGAGGGTAAGCGTGGGAGGTGACTGCGAACAATTCTCCCAATCTATTTTCAACTTTTGGCAATTAGAGTAGAAGACTCTAATTAGGAAATTTAGGTTTAAGATAAAAATTATTAATCTATGCCACTTTGATTTAGTAGAGATTTAAATTTACAGAGACCTCATGCTAAGAGTGCTTTTTAAGTATCAGAAGCAAACTTCAGACCTACAGGGTTTTTCTTCCTTTGAAACAAAAGCAAACTCCAACTGAGTTAATTATTTTGTTTCAACCAGAATGTGAAAGCAATTCACTCAATAATATTCCTCTTTTCTGCAATGTTTCATTTTCCCCAAACAAGATCAGCTACACCGAGCTCTAGTTCCAAAAGGCGATTCACTTACAAATTTAATTCTGATTTGCAATAAAAACAAATTAATTATCTCAGTGTCTACTGCTGAAAGTAGTAAGTACTCTATCCACTAATCTTGTTCAGATTTGCTACAGAAAATTAATTGAACTTCCCTCTAAAATTCCACATCAATTTTAATATCTTCTTTCTAATTTATAAGCATATTAATCATCCAAGCTTTGTTCCAAAAAGTTTTACACAGCCAGCAAGATGGATGGATGTATCCTGGAACTTGAACAGGATCTAAAATAGCAGGTTGATGTCCACTTAATTGATTACATTCTTCCATCATCACCACCCTCACCACCACCATCACCCCCACCATCACCATCGTCATCTCATCATCATCACTATCACCATTGTCATCACCATTGTTATCACCATCATTATCACCACCACCATTACCACCAACATCACCATCACTCACCCCCACCATCATCAACACCATCGTCATCACCATCACCAGCATCACCCCACCATCATCATTACCATCATCATCACTATCACCATCATCATCACCACTGTCATTACCATCACCACCTCCATCATTACCACCACCACCACCACCACCACCATCACCATTACCACCCCCACCATCATCATCACTATCACCATCATCATCACATCATCAATATCACCATCATCATCACATCATCATCACTATCACCATCACCACTGTCATCACCATCACCACCTCCATCATTACCACCACCATTACCATCACCACCACCACCACCACCACCACCACCACCACCACCATCACTACCACCACCACCACGACCAACACCACTACCACCATCACCGCCACCACCATCATCACCACCGCCACCACCATCATCACTACCACCACCACCATCATGACCATCACTACCACCATCACCACTCCCACCATCATCACCATCATCACCACTGTCATCACCATCACCACCTCCATCATCACCACCACCATCACTGCAACCACCATCATCACCACCACCATCACCACTGCCACCACCACCATCACCACCGCCACCACCATTATCACCACCGCCACCACCATCACTACCACCACCACCATGACCATCACCACCACCCCCACCATCATCATCACCATTGTCATCACTATCACCATCATCATTGCCATCACATCATCATCACTATCACCATCATCACCACTGTCATCACCATCACCACCTCCATCATTATCACCACCATTACCACCATCACCACCAGCATCATCATCACCATCACCACCACAATCATCATCATCACCACTACCATCATCATCACCACCACCACCACCATCATCATCACTATTACCAGTACTACCAGTACTTACCTCTTAATTCTGATACCTTGGGTTGGGTTGGGAAGAAGGGTCTAATTTTGTATAAGAACAAAGGACTTGCATACAGGCCATATAAAGAATTTCCACAAATCAGTTTAAACAGAGAGAGGACCTGGGAGCAAGGACAAAGACTTCAGCAGGGACTCTACAGTGGAGGACGTCCAAAGAGCCAATAAACATATGAAAAGATGCTCCAGCTTACGGTCACACACCCACTAGGTGTGGGCACTCATCCCCCTGGTCTCCACTGCTTCTGCACATCTCACAAGAAGGGGAGCTGCTGCTTTTTCCCAGACTATCTTTACAAGTGTGTTTTCATAGTCAGCGGCCCTGGGACTGAGAGACAGTGCTCCCTCGCAGGAAAGGGAAAGCATGCTTCCTGCCCCTCATAAGAGGTGTGGCTCCCTACTCAGGACTCATGTCTGTAACACAACCCAGAGTGACAGGTGCCGTGTGCCCTCTTACCTCCCTTGTGAGCCAGACTCCAGGACCTGCTTCAAGAAACTTCTGATATTCTGACCATGCTATTGTGTGAGCAGTGAACTCCCCTTTCTCTATGACTCAGGAATCTTAGGTCTTCTAGAAACATCCATGAATATGGGGCAAGTTGTTAGCTTGCAAGTAGGGTACAAACTCAGATCCCTCTCAGTTTTGGACACCAAGATGCTAAGGTAAATATTGTTGGTGGGGCTGTGGTGCGGCTGGAGCCGTCCTGCGCTGCTGGGGGGTGCCCTGGTACAAGTAGGTGCACCTGTTAAATCTGCACACACCCTCTGACTCAGCAGCTCTGCTCCTCCACGCACACTCCATGGAGACACACGTCTGTGTTCACTAAGAGGCAGAGACACAAATGCTCTCAGTGACACTCTTCACGGCACAGACCTGGGGACAAATGTCCAACAGTAATATGAACAAAAGACTGCAGTTTCCACAAGAAGGAAGACTCTGTAGCCCTGAGGGTAAACGGAAGACATGCAGCCACACAGCTGAATCCCACAAAGATAACAGTGGTTGCAGGAACGTGGACATACTGTGCGCCGGGGGACCGGGCATGAGGATGCGCCAGGGGTGTGGGTCTGCTCTGAGCACTGGTCACGGGGATGGTGCGTTTTGTGAAAGTGCATAACCACGTGCGCTTGTGAGTTGGGCACTTTTCTGTAGAAAATATAAAACTTGCACTAGAAATATTTTAAAATAGATAATAGACGTTTAGGGATAGATTTACAGGTTTGAGTGTATGTAAGGGACTGGTCTCACTTGCAACGATACGAAGGATTTCTGGAGCAGACAAGGTGAGAAGAAACTGCGAGCTTTGGCCTTGAGGCACTGGCAGGACCCTTGGGCGGAGATGCTCTGGGTGCCAGACTCCAGGTCCAGGGGAATCGCTCCGGAAGGGAAAGGCAGACACAAGTCATTACAGAAAAGCCTGTGTGATACCCTCGCCCACACACTTCACAGAGAGAAACACGCATACGTTTGTTATTTACGTCCTTCAGAATGGATTTCATGCAGCATGAACACGGAAGGAACGCAATCCGAAGCACCCACACACGAGTGTGACCCCGGTGACATCGCAGAGGGAGAGTCCCAGGGCCGTGGACACACTGCGCTGTGCTGGGGAGACACGGACAGGGCGGGAAGAGGGACTCCGAATCCCCAGTGTGGCGAGTGCTGGGGGCCCAGACACTCCCCCCCAGCCTGTTTCCTCTTCCCTGTGGCCCCCCCCCCCCACTGAGCGGAAGTCTGTGCCCCCCCAGGAGGTCCCAGGGAACGCAGGACCGCCCCGGAGGACCCCGGAGGCTAGGCTGGATGAGGCTATCGAGATCCCGGCTCTGCCGTTGTGCAGTGCGTATGGCGGCTGCGTTCTGGGGTAGCTGGGTTCACGGCCATGCAGCACAGCTGTGCTGCAGGGAGCTCACTGAGCAGTGCACTGAGCTATTCCCTGGGCGCCCCGTGGAGGACAAGACAGAGGGCTGCTCTGCGCGGCCACGCCCCAGCTGTGTCTGAGGGACACGTCCACACTGCTATGGCCTGAGTCGGATTAGGAAAAATGGGTCTGGGGTTTAGGGAAAATGCAGACTTGGGAGTATCTAGCGTCTGTCTTCGTGTGTGCGTCACACACGAGGTTTCTGCTTTTGCAGAGGGTTGTGGTCCGTGGGCCCATGGCCAAAGCCCAGTTCTGCCCGTGGGCGCTGTTTGGTCTCGCTGAGCCAGCTTGGTCGTGCGGAATGGGGGGGTGAGGCTTCATTTCAGGGTGTTCTGTGGATCTCAGGGTGCTTTGAGTTGAACTGTTACCCCAAAAAGATTCACTGAAACCCTGACCCCCAGCACCTGCGAATATGACCTTTTCTGGAGACAGGATCTTTACAGAGGTGATCAAGTGATACAAGGTGATGGGTGGACCTTAATCCAATGTGAGGTCTGGACGCAGAAATAGAGGGAGGGTGACGGGTGGAGACACAGGAGAAGCCAGGAGTAGATGGGGCAGAGCCTGGGGGCCACGGCCACAGCCTGGGGACCCCTGTGGCCCCAGAAGCTGGAAAGAGGCAGCAGGGACTGTCCTCCACAGGTTTTGAGGGGGGGAACATGAGCCTGTCCACACCTTGATTTCAGACTCCTGGCCCCCAGCAGTTTGACAGGACACATTTCCATTGCTGGAAGCCCCAGGTTTTGTGGTCATTGCTCCGGCAGTGGCCAGAGGGCCAGGCAGGGGCAGGAGTAGCCCCGTGTGCCCACCCGTCCAGTTACCTAGCTCCCAGCCCAGCATCCTTCAAGGTCTTACAGAATAACATGAGTAAATGGAGGAACGAACATGATTCGGCAAATAAAAGGCCACTCTTAGCACCCGTCACGGGTGGTGAAGGACACCCACCAGGTCCCCTGCACACGACATGCCTCTGTAAGCCCCACACTTATAGACTGCGATTGGCCTCACGGTCGGGTCCTGTCCCGGGGAGCAGGGACTCAGTCCGTTCTGGCTGCACCACAAGGAGCACTGCTTTGAAAGGGCTGCATCCACTGGGAATTTGTCTGGAGCAAAGTGACCTTGCTCATGGCTCCTTGTCATTCTGACCTTCCAGCCGGCAGGTGGACGGTGGGGTGGACAATGGCGTGGACGGCAGGGTGGACCGTGAGCGGGACAGCCACGTCCACAGGCAATCCAGCTCAGTTCTGGAGTCTGGTGCAGCTCAACAGCCAGACTCCTGCCGTGGCTTGTTCGTGTGCAGACGACACCTGCACACCCCACTGCCCCAATATCTACGGCCGCGCTGCCTCCCTGTGAAGTAGCAGGTGCTGGCCTGATCCGTGGCCCTCGGCACACTCCGATCCCCTTCACGTCCTGCCTCTCCTCCCTGGTCCCACGTCACTGTCTCGCTCCTCTCGCATGGACCTTCGTCCCGTCAATGTAACTCAGGCATCGGCCGGCTGTGGATCTCGGGCTCTGTGTGAAGTTCCACGACAAATATCCATGGAGCAGCCATAGGAACCATGCCAAGGATCAGGCTGCCCTGGGTTCTGCCTCAGCCCGGGAAGTGCGGAGAGGAGGTCTTGCGATGCTCTGGTGTGGAGGCCTGGACAGGACAGCCCACTGGCCCTGGCAAAGGGAGCCCGGGTCATGCGGAGATGGTGTGGCTCACCTTCACCTTTTCAGTAAAATTTTTCACTAATTGTGCCACTTCCCCCTCAGACCCTTTAGTAAGTCGCTACTTAGAGTAGAATTCCAAATTCCTTGTCTCTGTCTTCACAGCCGCCCCACCCCATGGGGTCCCCGATACCTTTCTGGTCATGTCTTTCACCAGCCCCTGCGAGCCATCCATTCCAGGCAAGCCTTCCTGGTTTCCAAGGATGCCTGTGCTCCCTGTCATCTCCCTGCCTCCTGGGCCACCCTGATGGTCCTGGAAACCTCCCACCATGAGCGCACCTGTCCAAGCTTCAAGGCCCAAGTCCACCTTCCCCTTCTCCCTAAACCTTCTCCCTGGTAAAGCCACCTGCCACCTCCAGTGTAGAAAATCCTTACCCGTGTTCCTACTGTGTGGCCAACATGCTCACTTTCTTTTCCAGTCATTTACTGTGTATGTTATAGAGCAGGTCCCAGATAGTGAGCTCTGTTAGGGCAGGTGTTAGGAACCCACGCATGCTTTCTGAGTGTAGCGGAAATGAATGTGAAGTTGAGGATGGAGTCGAGGGTCAGAAGGCCTCTGTGTGGTGTATTAGTCAAGGTTCTTATATCTACATCTATGGATCTATTATCTATCTACTCAACTATCTATTCATCCTTCCACCCACCCATCCCCCCACCCATCCATGTATCCTTCCTTCCCACCATCCACCCACCCATCCCCCCACCCATCCATGTATCCTTCCTTCCCACCATCCACCCACCCATCCCCCCACCCATCCATGTATCCTTCCTTCCCACCATCCATCCATCCATCCCCCCACCCATCCATGTATCCTTCCTTCCCACCATCCATCCATCCATCCCCCCACCCATCCATGTATCCTTCCTTCCCACCATCCACCCACCCATCCCCCCACCCATCCATGTATCCATCCTTCCCACCATCCATCCACCCATCCCCCCACCCATCCATGTATCCTTCCTTTCTTCCTTCCTTCCCTCCTTCCTTCCATGTATCCATCCATCCATTCATCCATCTAGATTCATTTCAAGGCATCGGCTCACATGATTTGGGGGCTGGCAAGTCTGACATTTTCAGGGTAGCCAAGCCGGAGGCCCAGAGAAGAGGTGATGTTGCATCTTGAGTCTAAAGCCATGTACAGAATTCCCTCTTCCCTGGGAAACATCTGTGTTTTGCTTTTCAAGTTGTTCAGGTCTTCGACTGATTAGAGGAGGCCCACCCACATTATGGAGAATAATCTGTTGAACTCAAAGTCTACTGATTCAAATGTTAGCCTTACCTGAAAAAATACCTTACGGCAACATCTAGACTTGTATTTGGCCAAATACCTGGGTACCATCTTATACGGGGATGGCTGAGTGGTTATACCTGGCGGCCTTCTTTGACGGCCACATAGCTGGACAGCTGGCTGAGACAGAAGAAACCAGAGGTGAGCCACAGGGCCCTCGTCCAGGGTGAACAGGCCAGAGACACTACTCCTTGGTCAGTACACACAGTAGGGACACTGAGTCTGCACTCAGGGGCTCCGTGGGGCGTAAGCGCTACACCCACCCCGGCATCCTAGCACGGCCCCTGGAGCCAACCCTGGGACACGCCGGAGCCGAGTGGAAACTGCGCCGTTACTGAATTTGTCTGGAAGTTTGCAGTACGTTCGCATTTGTGGCTGAAGACAGGATTGTTCCACGTTTACGTGAAGCAGAAAACCAAACACCATATTTGTCTAACTTTAAAAATGGCTCCTTTTTGGGACCCAGTTGAAGAATGATGGAAGAACAGTTTGACAATAGCACCAAAAAGCAAATAATTAAAATTCTAGCACCTCAAATGTGAATTTTTAAAAGTTACTTAAATCTAGAGGGTCTGGCAGAATGATCCGGATATTTTGGATGCGGTGTGTTCAGATGGGAGCAACTGACACGTCGAAATCAGGAAACCCAGCTCAGCCCTGAGGGCCGCCAGCAGAGCTCTGCCTGCCCTCTGGGCTTTGCATCTCTGTTTGTGAACAAAATGATTCACACCTCTGTCTGGCGGCTTTCCAGAATTTTCAGGCGCACGTTAGGAGGCAGACTCCGAAGCAGGTCAGACGAGTCTCTGTGGCTCAGACTCACGTTCTGGTAACTGCCTGTGATCCATGGGGTGCAGACGCACTCACCGCGAAGGAGCCCGTTTCCAGCAGGTGCCCGTGTGCGGGAAGATCGCGCCCAGAGCTGGTGCACGTGCACACGTGGATGGCAGGAGGGGGCCACCATCGGGTTTGGAAAGTCAGCTCCTGGGCCATGCAAAATGAGAGGAGAATTTTATTTTCCAAACTAGTGGGAATCTAACACGGAAATTAAAAACTAGATGTTGAATCTTGCATTTGAAGCACGGTTTGGTAACCACATACACAGAGGGATAGCTAGCAATGGTTAGGTGGGTGCATGAGCCTGGACCAGACTGTCCGGGTCTGCACCCCATCCCGGTGCCTGAGGGACGTGTTCACTTCTCTGGGTCTCAGTTTTGGTGCAGTAAAATGGGATGCCGTCACATGCCTCACAGAGCTGTGTGCTTTATCACCATGGCAACAGAGCTCTCCTTCAGGGCAGCGCTCCCTGGTCCCAGGGGCATCCCTGCCCGTGCGCCAGCCCGTGCCCATGGCAGGGCCAACTGTGTCTGCACAAGGCTGAGCCCTGGGCAGATGGATACTCTACTCAGGGCCCGAGACCCAGCTCTGAGCACCAGAGGGAGTCAGGGAGCAGCAGGCAGTGGGCCCCCCCCTCCCCAGACTGTGCTGAGGAACGTGTGGCCAACAGGCTGAGGAGGTGATGGGGCAGGTGTTATTTGAAATAAGCACCGTGAGCCGCCAGCAGAGCCCTGCTCTTTCACGGCGCATGTGGGTGAGTCCCTGGGACACCCAGCGTGGTCACTAGGGCAGGGGGTGCTGTGTGGGCCACGGAGGTCACACGTGTGGATCCCAGGGCCATCCCTCCAGCCACAATGGGGGGCGGGGATCACATCAGTGTTCATTTTCCTGTAGATCCGGAAAGTTCCAATAAATCCTTATTTTACTGAGGACCTCACCTAACTTCTGAATCATAAGGGAATTCCAAGGCTTTTCTCCTTTTCGGGCGTGACCGGGCTTCCGTCGGACTGCGAACGGCACAGCTGGCTACAGGTGTTTGGAACAGGCCGCTACTGCTTCGGTTAACTGAAAACTTGAGATGAATCAACTGAGCGACCACCTCGTCACTCGCTGAACGCTGCTGTCAGTTGGGAGAACTCATCCTCCATCCGAGGTTGAAACTGGTATGTGCGCGTAAGAGGCCCCAAAGACGCGGTCACTCATTCAAAGCCTGTTGCCAATATTTCTATGGATGCACGCTGAAAAAAGCCCTTTGTGTAACTTATAGATGCACATTCTGCTGGAGTGTAATTATATCAAGATAAGCATAACATAAAACTAGTTTATAGTTCCATTAAATCGAGTCTCCAAATTGTGTCAAAGACTTGATTTTTAATTCAATGAGACCTAATTTAATTAACTTGGAAGAATATTTTAAATGACGCACAGCAGGTGTCGAACGCCAAATGGCTCAGCCTCCTAAAAACTGAGGGACGTCGCTCCGGCCCCTCCCCCAGGACATATCCGGGAAGCTTCCCCCGCCAGATGCCAGGGCAGTATCCGCGGTGGTTAACAGCTGCATTGCCTGGGGTCTCAGGTTATGCTCACGTGGCGGAGCTGGGCCCCGCGATTCCCGGTGGGGAAGTCGAAGGGGCTACACGAGGTGTCTGGTGGGTCTCAGTGTCAGCACAGGCGACGTCCAGGTCTGTACTCTGGAGGAGTTCCAGCCAGCGTCCCCGGGGCCCGTGCTCTGCCTGGAGGGTCCCCACACAGCCTCTTGCTGGGCAGGCGGTTTCTGTCCCCAGACTGTGGTCATAGGGCCTGAGCTCCCCACTGTCCTGCAGCCAGGGCTTCCGCGGCCGGCCG
The DNA here is from genome assembly GCF_024610735.1 of Ursus americanus. Classification (NCBI taxonomy): domain Eukaryota; kingdom Metazoa; phylum Chordata; class Mammalia; order Carnivora; family Ursidae; genus Ursus; species Ursus americanus. Next base: position 107,622,978 of record NC_142127.1, read on the forward strand.
TGCAGCACACAGGGTCATTGGGGCACTGAGGCCCCATTTCCCTTGTCCATTTCCCTTGTTCAAAAAACATCAGATTGGTGGGTCAGAATGCAGAGTCCCGAAACCCACCCACACGAGGATGGCCAGTTTATTTCCAACCAGGGAGGGCAGACGATCCAGGGAAGGAAGGACGATCTTCTCAACAGCTGGTGAAGGACAGCTGAATGTCTGTATGTAAAGGAGTGATCTCTAATCTGTTCCTCACAAAAACTTATGCACAAAAAATTTGACTCAAAATAGACTATGGCCTGAAACCATAAATCTTCTAGAAGAAAATGCAAGAGAAAATCTTTGCCGATGTGGGTTAGGCAGTCTGCTTCCATCCCAACACCAATGCCATGGTCTGTAGAAGAAAAATTGATAAAGGGGACTTTTAAAATTGAGAATTCCTGTTCCTCAAAAGACACTACAAAGAGCATGAAAAGATAAGCCACAATGGGGAGGAAATATGTTCAGACCCCACACTTGGTAAAGGATTTCTGTCCAGAGATATAATAATTCCAGTGCGAGAAAACCCAATGCCCCAGACTTTGGGTAAAGAAGCTTAGCTGGCCCGTCATCAATACAGTAGAGGGAAGGTCGTCAGTCCCCAGGGAAGGAGAATTAAGGTCGCCATGCTGCATACACTGGAGTAAAGCACACTCAGCGACCACAAGTGAGGCCGCAGGGACGGGTTCTCCCCCCGTTGACCTCCCGGAGACCAGGGCCGGCCCTCACACAGAGCACCTGGGGCAGATGCTCACGGGGCTTGTATTTCAAACCACCGAGGACTGGAAACAACCAGAACGTTCCTCCTGCCAGTGGATAAATACAGCCCCCTTCACTGGGAAATAAACAGATCACCCTCCTGACACACACAGCATGGCTAGCAGCCCAGCGAAAACGAGATGGAAGCAAGCTATCAGTGTTTCGGAATGTACTGGGTTGAATGAGGGTCCCGTGGAGAGGGGCCCAAGTCTTACTTCCCGAGACCTGCGCACATGACCTTATTTGGATAAAGGATCTTTACATACATGATCAAGGTAAGGGTCCTGAGATAAGACGGTCCTGGATTGAGGGAGAGGCCAGGTGTCCTTATAAGAGAAGCAGAGGGAGATCTGAAACACAGACACACAGGGAGAGGCCATGTGGAGACGGAGCCAGACACGGGAGTGAAGCGGTCACAAGCCCAAGTGTGCCTGGAGCCCCCAGGAGCTGGAGGAGGCAGGAAGGAGCCCCCCGACCCGGGACCTCCAGGGGGAGGGCAGTCCTGCCCCGCCTGAGTCTCAGACTTCTGGCCTCGAGACCTGAGAGAGAATAATCTGATGTGTGGTTCTGTGCCACGGCGGCCCCATGGAAACTAAGGCTCAGAACAGTCCGCGTACTGGCTGAACGTCTGCAGAGGCCTTGCAGCCTGAGTTTTCTGTGGAGTGCAGATGCTTGAGTCCCGTGCTCGGCAGGAGGAGTGGATTTTACACAGATGGGGCTGTAGTCTGCCGCTGAGCCTGGGGTGGTGGTCAGTGAAGGGTTTAAATGGCCAGGCTGCTAGTATTAAAAGACCCCCCACCGCCCGCGCATGCGACACCACAGGCATCATCGGGAAAGCGCAGAGCTGCTCTGGTGAAAACACCTTGAGACACGAATGGCACAAGTGCAGGAAATGTTCATGCAAATGTGAAACGACCTCCCGAGCAGCCTGCCCGCCAGGCTGTCCGTCCTGCACCCCACATGATGTTAGGAATAAACGGCAGAACCAACGGGAAGCCGCTTCCGTGTACCTTATTCTGAAAGCTCCATCATCGAAGCACCAAAATGGCGCTTTGTAACGATTTCAAAAATCTCCGCTGCCGTCAGGACCTCACGTTTCATAGCTGTCATCACTCAGGTCACAAAGGGGAGGGCGTTTTGCTTCGCTGACGGAATAGGAGATGGATAAGGGGCGCTCAGTCTGCTCCGGTCACCCCAGCCCCGTGGGCTGCCCACAGGCAGGACATCCGGCCAACGCCCACGAGGCTGCCCGGACCCAATCTTGTCCCAGCAGCAGGATTTTAACCTTTCTGATAGCTGTTCAGTGGCATCTCGTTATCGTTTTAATTTGAAATGTCCCGCTGACAGATGATGATGGGGGTCTATTCGCGTGGTCATTTGCGTCCATGTGTTTTCTTGGTGAGGTGTCTGTGCAGGGCCACTGACAACGTTCAACCGGGTTGTTCCTTACTGTTGATGAATGAGGGTTCTGAGCGTTCCTCGTGTGTTTGAAAGCATCTTTATTGTGACCAGTACTTTATCGTTTGGAGATAGAAATGTGCACACATACACACACATACAATTGGATTCTTGTATTTTTATTGAAGTTTAGCTCCAACATACTTTACATGGTACAAAATTCGCAAATATCAGGCACACGGCTTGAAGGGCGTGTGTGCGCGCACGACAGCGTAAGTGCCGTACCCAATGTGGTGGAAGAGCTCCTCCATCGCTCCAGAAGCTTCCTTCAGGACGTGGCACATACCTGCCTCTCCTCTCCCGCCTCCTGATGGAATGTGCCCAGTCTAACCTCATCCAGACGAGACCATTCGTATGCACCTGCTGTATATGGTTCCTTCTGCTCAACAGAACGTCTCTGATGCTGATTACGTTTTGCCTGCATCAATACGTCCCTTTAGTTCATTCATTAGGGCTTCAGTTTTTAAAAACTGAAATTCTTATCGGAGATATTTAATTCATTTTGGAGTACTGTTTTACAGCTTTCTTCTGTTTTCAGTTGTCTTGCGGCAGAAAGGGATATGACCTAAATTTTAGGGTTAGCATTTTTTGTGTTATTTTCCAGTCACTGTGTGGGGTTGGGCTAACCACTTTTTTCCTATTTCCAGGCATTTCGTGGCAGGGCTACTTGGACAAGAGTGGCCTCTTGAGATGGACATGAGGGGTATGTAACGGGTGACGGGCTGCTGACAGCGGTGTGGGGGTGGAGATCAAAGTCGGTTCACACTTGGTCGCTTTGCTGTAAACCTCGACTCTTCCTTCCTCTTTCTCAGTCCCAGAGGCTGACCTTGTCTACTGTTTACCAAACGATGGAAGCAACCGTATGCATTTCCCGCGGGCCGTACGTGCAACCCTAGCACCCGTGTGCTGTTTCCTCGGGATTGCTGGGTCTTGTCTCGTGTGGGCCCCTGACACTTGTTCTCGCGGTGGTCTAGGCCGTTGACTCCCATGCCCGCCGCAGCCCACCAAACACGGTAGAAGAGGTGGTGTCGGGGCTCCACTGTTACTCTCCTCAAATGACTCCTTTCCCCCCCGAAGTGCAAATGCACTGTGGGGAGGAATTAAGCTGATCTTCACCCCCAAGTTCATCTGAACACCAGCCCCGGTCAACACAGACACGATGGTTATACCAGGACTGTTTCCGCAGACTGTCCTCAAGAGCGTTCTGGTAGGCGTGGGCACGTCCTTGCTCTGTTCCTGGACCGTAGCAGGGACAGGAGGTGATGCTGCTGGGAGGGGAAGGAAACTCCTCCAATCTGAGTCAGTTTATCGGTCTCTGTTGATTTAAAGCTGCTGGTGGGCTTTTTCCGACACAACCAACCAATTCCAGATTCTCTGGGTACCAAATGGTTGTTCACCATCTTGGTCCAACTGGCACACCAACCACCAGACATCGTGTGGACCCTGCAGCTCGAGGGCCAGGCCCCCGAGACTGCCGCCCTCAGACACCAATCCCAGATCCTAGGACACATGCGTCTGACCAACTGGCCACAGAGGGTTCCTGAGACGCTCCTCAGTGTCAGTAATTTGCTAGGACGGGTCACAGAACTCAGGAAGCCATCTTACCTATGTTTACCAATTTTCTGCAAAGGGTAAACTGAGGAACCAGATGGAAGAGAAGCACAGGGTGAGGCCTGGGGGATGTGTCAGGTCTCCACGGTCCTGCTGGACACTCAGTCCTCCCAGCCCCTCTGTGTGCCCAGCAGCCGGGAGGTTCATCCCATCCTGGAGCTCAGAGTTGTTACGGAGTCTTAGCTGCAGCCCCACCCTCCTCTTCCCGGAGTTGGTGGGTGGGGTCGCGAACTCTGATCACGCGGCCTTTCTGGGGACCAGCCCTGTCCAGAGGGTCTCCAGGGGCACCAACTCAGGTGCCGTCTGTGTATCTCTTCGAAGTGACAAATGACAGTCCCGTCCCTCGGGAAATCCCATGGGTTTTAGGAGCTCTGTCAGGAACTAGGACAAGACCAAAGCTACGTCGTATTACAGCAGACTCGTCTGCATGTTCTGCCGACCACGGAATGAAGATAGGTCCCACGTGTCATCTCTGGTGGTTTCCACTGCGTCACGCACGAGCAAACACGGACAAGTAAAGCACACACCAGAATGTAATAGTTACTTCCAGGTGCTAGAAGAAGGGGTCCTTGTGGGATACTTCCTGTTCTGATGCTGTGTCTGTCGGGGTCTAACGTGGGGAGCAGATCGCAGTGGATCACGGGACCAGGGAGCCACACAACGGCACTCACACGTGTGTGGGGTGGACAAGTGCAGGGACCAGGAGCCCTCGGCCGGCCTGCGCTGTGCGGTGGTCGCACGGGGTGCTGGAAGAACTTTACAGGCGCTGTTGCCTCCCTGGGCCCGAGGGAGACCCCGCTGAGCCTCTGCCCCATCAGCACGAGGACCTGGCTGCTCCGGCTTCTCTCCCTCCTGCGTCTGGAGCAAATTCCCCTCCCGTGTAGCTCTAGCCTGGGTCCTTGGAGGAGGCCGATCCAGGGACGCGATCCTGTGGTCCAGCCTCTGGACAGGGTCAAGGGGGCGGGCTCTGCACACTGCTGGACTCAGTGCTCGCTCTGTGCGTTTAACGTGCTGTCCACTTAAACCAGGGACAGGGATTCGTGGCAGGGTGTGCTTCCTCCTGCATCAGTCAACCGGGAGCAAGTGGATCCTTCCATGCTGACCACGGGTCCAGAGCCAGGCCCAGCCTGCGTGGTTCTGAAGAAGGAGGCCCTCTTCAGCCAGGAGCAGTGGAGTCTCGGGCTGTGACCTGATGACCTAGCGGCCCCATAGCTCCTCTCACTGTTGACCACTGGACCCACGGCTCCAGGAAGGGAATGCTGCCAGCTCCCGACACAGAAACCCCTGCGGGTCCCGACCCTGGGACGCTGTGGCTGTGCGCCCGTCCACAGGCTGGCCTCCTTGCTGAGCACATTCCCCAGAACCCACCGGGGGCGGCTCAGTGTCCACACGGGTCCCAGCCAGGTCTGGACACCATGATGTCCTCACAGGAGGGCCGGAGGACCACAGGCCAATGCGCAAGGACACCGTGTGGACACAGCGTCACACTCATGCCGACCACGTCGAGACACCACGTGGGAAGTACTGGACTGTCTCCCCCAGACAGAGGCTCTGCTCTCCTCAGACACTCTGGGGTCTTGTGGGGCTGCCCCCCAGAATCCACTACCTCCTGACACAGAGACTCCAGAGATCAGGGTGTTGCCAACAATGCCGCATTGAAATATAAAGTTCAGTGAATTAAAAAATGTACTTCACAGTTCAAAGAGATTGCATTAAATCACTTTCTCAAATGGTCCTAATTAATCTGAATGAGTTTCGTACGTGACAAGACTCACAATCTTCCAGAAAAACAGTACCTGTGAATCTTTTGCACCAGCTGGAAGTGAGGCGGGCTGTTCCCTTTCCTTCCAGGGCTGGGCTCCTGCCTGACCCTGCAGTGGGAGGGCGCGGGCGAGGCCCAGGGGACAGGGCAGGCAGGGCGGGCTCGGCGCAGAGAGGAACTGGCACTGGGAGCCACGGCAGGGCTGGGAGGGTGGCGGGGGGGGGGTCCTGTCTCCAGGGCGACACCACGAGCCTGGGCATGTGCCTTCCAGCCTCCCGCCTCCCACGAGGACAATCTCTTCCCGAGTCACGACGTTGCTCCCAGTGCTGGGAAAGCCAATGACAAACCAGTGGGGACTCTCATTACCTGGAGACAGGCGACTGAATGGTGACCACTGTGTATTTATCGTTTTTCTACCGAATTTATTGAAAAGGACATCAAGTAACTTTCTACGTGCTGAATGTGATTTGCCTGCTTTGCTGTTGCCTACACTTCCCGGCTCCCTTAGGACTGTGCACCGCGTGCGTATCAGGCAGCGTTGTGCTCTGCTTTCTACCGTCACTAACAGGAAACATCGGAGAGAAAGGAGGCATCGATCCCGTGTCCGCAAAGCTCAGTCACACACAGCTGAACATAACACTTCAGTTTCTGCTCTGACGAAAAGGGAAAACGGGCACATTCGCCCTTCCGCTAATTCTCTTCAAGTGTGAAATGAAAGGTGTTGCCAGACGATTCTTACCAGTGCCTCTTTCTTCCTAAGTCTCAGCACATTTCACTCAGGATAAAACAATGTCCAGAAGGTGGGATAAAAACGCAAATCCTCCCCTGCCTTCCAGCGTGACCTTCAGAAAGCAGCTCTTCACGCACGCCCATCAGCATGTGAGCGCTCACGCGGACATCAGCCCGCGCACCCATCAGCATGCGCGGGTTCAGGCAGAAGTCAGGTCTAGGGGCGCCTGGGTGGCGCAGTCGTTAAGCGTCTGCCTTCAGCTCAGGGCGTGATCCCAGCGTTCTGGGATCGAGCCCCACATCAGGCTCCTCCACTGGGAGCCTGCTTCTTCCTCTCCCACTCCCCCTGCTTGTGTTCTGTCTCTCGCCGGCTGTCCTCTCTCTGTCAAATAAATAAATAAAATCTTTAAAAAAAAAGCAAGAAGTCAGGTCTATTTCTCACTTTTTTTTTATTTGACAGAGAGCTGGGGGAGCGGCAGGCAGAGGGAGAAGCAGACTCCTCGCTGAGCAGGAAGCCCGATGTGGGGCTCCATCCAGGACCCTGGGATCGTGACCTGAGCCGAAGGCAGCTGAGCCTCCCAGACGCCGCAGATCAGGAGTATTTCTAATCTAAACATCTGCTCCCCCTCGACAAGCTCACGCAGCAGCTGACTGATAAGTGTCCCTACAGCAATGATGTGTGAGTGGTTTTATTTTCCGAGTCTCCAACATGCACACAGAGGGACCGCACAGCTTTCTGGAGTGACTTTGTGCAACTTCACTCAATTCAACCACATCTCAGAAATGAGCTCAGAGCTTTCCTGCAAGTTTATGCAAATATGTGAAAGGACAACTGTGTCAAATCCAGTGTCACACAGCTGAATGTCACAAGCGTGCAGCTCACTACTTCTCAGGCTCAATGTTTGTCAGAAACTGCCATTTGCAACTTATGTTTTAAAATTAAAATTGCATTAATTTTTTATATTTCTCGATTGCATGAACACTTATTAAATACACGAGGACATCTCATCCCCACCCACTGATGTCAAAGTTTAATTCAGATTACGTGAGTAAGTGGATACATGAACGTTTAAGCCTCTGTGATGTGAGACGTGAGAACAAAGACCCAGGACTGGAGTTGAGATTCTAAAGTGGCCTGGAGCTCGGAAGGTGGCTTCCTGCAGGCGAGAGTCTGAGGACTGCTGCCGCGTGTTGTGGAAAGCCAGGAAGGTACAGGAGAGTGCTTTGACTTTGGAAATCGCAGGGATGCCCTGGATGGCCGGGGGGAAGTCCTGTCTGTGTGGCGTCACGCGGGGCCATCTGCGCGGTCACCAGCACTCCGTTTCCTTCGCCATCTGGGCGTCTGTAGTATCTTTCCGCGCCTGTCCCCTTGGAAGTCTTGCACTTAGAACAAACTTCTTACTAAGTAAATAACTGCCATAGAAAATGAGGGGTCATATAACATCAGACTTCCTGTAAATGGTTAAAAACCAAAAACTATATTTTATGACTTGTTAAGATGCTGTGAAATTCAAAGTCCAGTGCTTACGATTGAGGTTTTATGAAACAGCCACGCCACCCTGCTGGTGATTGTGGCTGTGGACGGGACGCCGAGAGCCTGAGGTCCTTCACGGAAAGTCCTTTCTCTGGACCATGTTATTTTCTTTGAAATGTATCGCTTGGTTTGTCCTCAGAAAATGATCATTCATCTACGTTCTTAGGTGTAATTTGTACACGTTGTCTCTCAGTATCTTTCCCCGTAGGTGTCTCCTCTTAGGGATCCAGAAGTAAAAATGCTCGTGCTGGGAGATGGCTTCGTCGGCCTCACCCTCCTGTGACAGATGCTTCTGGTCACCGTGCAGGTTAGAGCAGAAGTGACTCCGCGTCTTGTCACACAGAAAACGAAAGAAGTAACGGGGAGCTTACCTGGCGAAAACAAGAAGGGGAGTCAAGAGCCGACACAAACTTTAAGTACAACATACAAATAGTGCAGACATCCAGACGTTTCTGGATGGATGCTCAGGACTCACTCTCCGGACATGATTATCTCATAATCGCGACCGGGCAGGTGCGCGATCGAGCCGAGCGGGCCCGCTGCGACAGTGCTCGCCAAAGCTGAATGTTAGGTTTTGTCCTGACATTCCAAGTGTCTCGTGATTTCTTGCCTAATTACAGCTAATACAAAATCAGTCTGTTTCTCGTTACCCAAGGAAACCCGTCGCATGTGTCCAGGCGCTGGAGCGTCCTCGGGCCCTGCCCTCCTGGAGCGCGGTAGCTGGCGTTCCTCTGTGCCGGGCCCGTTCGTCAGAGTTGAACAGATTTTGACAAAGGCTTTTAGGATACACGTGTGGCTTCTTAAGCCAGCTCTTTTAAACTTTTGTAATGGTGGCTTATCAGATCCTAAATAACTTGGAATTTAATGTTATTTAAAAACCTGGTTCTTAAAATTCAGCACACTGTCCAAGGGTTCAACCTTTACACAAAGTAACACGTGACACACATGAAACACAGACAATGCTCCTCCCGAGCTGTGGAGACCTGACAGAACTCCGATCTACAGGAAAGAGAAGGCACGAAAGCCGACCGTGGAGACAGCATGAGGACGTCTGACCTGTACAGGTGTTCATGCTACGCACAAGAACGCATGTCCTGCTTCACTGCACCAACGGTGATGTGAGTGCTGGTGCCCTCCATTTACAGCTCAGGCCAAAATCGGGGTTCTGGGGTTCCCGCAACGCCGGCCTGCTGTGGGGGGTGCAGCATGAGGCCGCGAGTGCCCCGGGCTGGCCCACGGCTGTTTCCTCCACGATGGTGACTGACAGCAGTGACCGCAGCTGCAGTGCTGGCGCTCAGGCCGCAGGTGCCAGACCTCCGTCCGCTGCGGCCCCCTGGCAGGAAGCCCCTCCTGTGCCCCGCAGGACGCGTTCCCCATCAGACAGCGAGTTGGCGGGTTTGCGGGGGGGGGGTGGCTTCACCACATTCTTCAGCTCAGCAACTTCTTGAGTTTTAGAAGAAGCCATACGGCCTCATTTCCTACAACAGTTTTGAAGGTGACACAGAACTATTGGCCCAAATCTACTGTTGATCACGGTTATACGTCCACTGGACGCTGCTGGACACGATGCACACTGCTCAGCATTGGCAGGACGACTTCAGCAGGCAAGCTTGGGTAACTCTGTGCCGTCGTCCTGGCCATCTGTGCGCACGCTGCAGGCTTCCTTCCCGGAGAGAGAGCCCAGAGCATGCCACGGGATCCGGCACCTGAAGGGTTACGGGTGTCTTTAACCCTGTGTGGGAGGCGTGGCTCCCCCAGGCAACCAGACTCAGGTGCAGGAGCTCAGGAAGGACAGGGAGGACAGGGCAAGGAGGACGAAGCCAGGGCCGCTGCCCGGGGGCACAAGGCAGTCAGAAGGGATTCAAGGAGGCCGAGGAGGGCAGGACGCTGACGTCCTTCTGTCCCCAAGAGTGAAGGCAGAACTTTGAATTTGCAGAAAGACTCAAGGCTGCACTCCCGGGACCAGCAGGCCTGGGAGATCGCTGGAGGGCGGACTGTTATGAATGGGACTAGCACGGCCATGCTGCGCACACACGCGGAGGTGGCCTGACTCCAGGAGGCGGAGGGGCCCAGTTTGGGGTGCAGGGCACTGAGGGTGTCGAGAGCCCCTTCAGCCTGTCGACCACCCACTCACAAGTGTCCCCTTGGCCGAGCGCCCGGCGAGTACAGGGCTCTGGCATTGCGTGTGCACATCCGTGCACGAACAACATTGCTTCTGATGTTTCGGGCGCAGTGCAGACGAGGGCATGACTGCGCGGTAGAGCATGTCCATGTGTGTGGTCAGCAGAGAAGGGAGCGTTTCCTTGGGACTTGGAGAGGCTCCCGAGGAGACGGCCCCTGGCACAAGGCTGAGAAACAAGGGACTCTGGGCAAGGGTGCGGCACGTGCCCACGTCCTTGGAAGGACTGAGAAGCCACGTGGGGAGTGTGCCGGCCGGGGGGAGGCTGCCACCAGGGCCCAGCTTACTCTAGGTCCGTGGGATGGCCCAGGAGTTTGAGCAGAGGTGACATCACGTGGTATGGGGTTTACGGCTTTGCTGGCAGGATGGAGCAGAGGCCGAGAGCTGCCGCCGGACCGGGTGGAGGTTTGGGGACACTCGGAGAGGAACCAGTAGGCTGTGGTGGTTTCCTGGTGCCGCCTCTATTTGGGGTCAGAGGTGTGGGCTGGGCAGTGAGGTCTTTCAAGAACATGGGAGAAACCAGGTGCAAGGGTCTGGCCTGGTGGGACGGACCTCCAGACAGAGAAACTGCTGAATAAAATAAGATTTGGGGACACACAGACCTGCCTCGTGTAAACACAGTTAATCAGTATTTCACTGTACGTTCTTGTTAGGTATCTCAGCTCTGACCATAAACTCAGAGAGATACAAACTTTACTGAACCCAACTGCACCCACTACCACACCTCCTGAAACGGAACCGCCTCAGGTGGGAGAGATCACGCCCTGGAAAGGAAGAGAGGGGTGGGCGGCGGGCCCTCTGAGCCAGGCGCAGCGCTGTGCCAGGCGGGGTACCTCAGGTCTGCAAGTAACGCGACAATCCTATTTTTTTAAGCCTGTTCCCAGCAGAGAAATAAACCTTAAGAACGAACCAGGGAAGGTTTATAAGCAAGTTCAGGTAAACCTGGTTTCCTTGTAATGAACTGAAAGTCACTAAAGCATTAAATATGCAATCACTCGCTTGTTAATGTTAGAATCGCGGAGAACCTCTAGGCATTGAATTACCATCGAACACAACAGCCATCGCCGCTTGTCTCGGCAACCCCGAGCCCGGATGTTCAGCCGCCGATGTGTAATTAACGCTGCTCCGGTTATCTGCTGTGAACACACTTTTCCCGAAACTTTATCTTAGGTTTTACTTTAGTGGATGCTGGGATTTGGATTTTGCACAAGATCTGCTAAGAAATAACTGGTCTCCACAAAGTAAGATGACACTAACACATCCTAAGTGAGTTCCAGGCCGTTGAGACCAAAGCACGACCCGCTGAGGTCCATGGCCGCGGGGTCGGGGTGAGGGGCTCTGGCCCTTGTAGGAGGCGGTGTCCCCTCTGCTCTCGAGACCCGCCTCCAGTGCAAAGGGGCTGTGACAGAATTCAGCTGTAAATGACATTTGATGGAAACAAAATCTAATTAGGACAATGAATAAAAGGTTCTACAAGATCCTTTCAGGGTAAAAATTTTCATAATTAATTCTTTGGAAAATAAAGAAAACTAGGATCTCATAATGGATTTGCTGTTCTGTGTGTTATCTCCATAAGCAGCAATTTCCCGTTTCCTCTGGATTTCTCAAGGTATTTCAGAATAAAATAGGGTGAGTGGCCAAATTCTTGGAGATTCTAATGCGTTTTACTATGTTAAAAGCTGAGAAAGCCTTTGCTGAAATCACAGCATTTACCAAAACACGAGCTCGAAACCCAGTCTGCACAGAACACCCTTGAGGTGGCCACAGTACAGAGAGAAAAGCCAGCATGGATCTCCAGGGACGCGCGGAGACAGCGGAGCAAATCCAAAGCCTACGCCCGTCGCGATCATCGGTACTGGGCGTCTCGGTTAGTGTCTCCCACGTCCTCCGACTCGAGGAATCACTTTGTATGTTTGAGTAGAAAGAGAAGCGACCACTTGTTTCTTCTTGCTCACAGAGGACAGAAAGTAAGGTCCTAGTTCCTGGGCCTGTGTGGCACCTGCCACGCCACCAGCCACGGCACTGGCCACGCCACGCGTCCCGTCTCCTGATTGCCTGCTTCATCTCCCCTCCCCAACCGCCTTCCTCCAGCAGCAAACACTCCTTCCGTGCCTCCTGCTGCCACTGAGCCCCTGCTGCACTGCCCGTCTCCACCCGCACCTGCCCAGAGAGGCCTGGAGGTCCGTCCCGCCGTGGGGATGTGCCCACATCCGTGTACACATGGCAGCGGCAGATGCAGCAGGGAGACAGACCGGGCAGGGCTGGGCACAGGGAGGCTCCCTGTGCCCAAATGCAGGGCATGCCTGCCCCTTCTCGACACCACCGGGAGGAATCCCCCGTGACCACCCACGATTCCTCAGGTAGATCTGTGGGACCTGGGGACAGCCTAGTCCTTGGACGAGCTGGCACAGTCGGGCAACGCCTGTGGTCCAGACAGGACCCAGCCACCTGGGGGAAATCGGAAAATTATGCCCCCGTTTCTTTATTAACGGGTTTATAACGAGTTACCCAATTTCCACTCCGACCACCTGCCTCTGTGTTAATTAGCTATAAGATGAGGCCGGCCATCCTAACGGGTGCTTCAGGTCACTAACAGTCTGCTTTCCTTCCTCATTTCCCTCGTCCCAAAAGAGGCTTAACCACGTAGGTACCGTCTTTATAATTCTACGCTGTTGTGAAGAAGGCAATTAGAGGAAGATGTTCTAATTTTGCCAAATCAATGAAAATAACTTCCTTTGGGTGAATGAATTTACTCACTCGTCAAATATTTATCGAGCATCTGTTACATGCAGTTACGGCCTTGGTTGTACGGTGGAAGCAGCCTCAACCAGCCACCACTTGCAGTGTGTGCCCGGGGTTTGCAGGAGCTCGAGCCAAGGAAGCATGTTGCCCTTGACCACAGATGAGACTTAGGGTTTCCTTGTACAGGATGTGGGGGGCTACCAAAGACAGGCGCATATCGACCGGCCCTGGGACATGGAGCGCTGCCCCCAGCCTCCCTGGACACCAGACCGGACCCCCTCTCCCCGGGAGCGGGCACTCACCGGCGTCCTCAGGAGGCTCACCTGGAAGAGGCTCCCATCTGGGGAGGGTGTTGGCCGAGATGAGACGTGCAGCCTCGAGCCCACCCCCTGGGCCCACCGCTGTCTTCCTCAGAAGTCAGCTCTGGAAGGTGGGCTGACGCTGGTGGCTGGGTGGGAGCGGGTGTGACATCCAGCCGTGCACTGGTCTGCGGCCCCGGCAGCTTTGAGGACACTCGCAGCCCAGACCGTGCAGACACACGTCATTTCTCCAGCAGGTGTTGGGAAGCAGTATTTCTCTGAGTCTGAAAACACACAGTGGAGACCAAGAGAATCTGTCTTGAATATAAGTAAGAAATACATGGGGGGAAAACACAGCAATTTAAATTAAAAAGCAGATGGCCAGAGTTTGGTGATGCTGCAGAAGTCATTCTTTTTTCTATTTTAATGTTTTATTATATTATGTTAGTCACCATACAGTACATCCCCGGTTTCCGATGTAAAGTTCGATGATTCATTAGGTGCGTATAACACCCAGTGCACCATGCAACACGTGCCCTCCTTACTACCCATCACCAGTCTATCCCATTCCCCAACCCCTCTCCCCTCTGAAGCCCTCAGCTTGTTTTTCAGAGTCCATAGTCTCTCATGCTTCATTCCCCCTTCTGATTACCCCCCCTTTCTTTATCCCTTTCTTCCCCTACCGATCTTCCTAGTGCTTATGTTCCATAGATGAGAGAAATCATATGATAATTGTCTTTCTCTGCTTGACTTATTTCACTTAGCATTAACTCCTCCAGTGCCGTCCATGTTGCAGCAAATGTTGAGAATTCGTTCTTTCTGATAGCTGAGTAATATTCCACTGTATATATGGACCACATCTTCTTAATCCAGTCATCTGTTGAAGGGCATCTCGGCTCCTTCCACAATTTAGCTATTGTGGAGAATGCTGCTATGAACATTGGGGTGCATAAGGCCCTTCTCTTCACTACGTCTGTATCTTTGGGGTAAATACCCAGTAGTGCAATGGCTGGGTCATAGGGTAGCTTAATTTTTAACTTTTTAAGGGACCTCCACACTGTTTTCCAGAGTGGCTGTACCAACTTGCATTCCCACCAACAATGTAGGAGGGATCCCCTTTCTCCACATCCTCTCCAGCAATTGTTGTTTCTTGCCTTGTCAATTTTTGCCGTTCTAACTGGCGTAAGGTGGTATCTTAGTGTGGTTTTGATTTGAATTTCCCTGATGGCTAATGATTTTGAACATTTTTTCATGTGTCTGTTAGCCATTTGTATGTCATCATTGGAAAAGTGTCTGTTCATATCTTCTGCCCATTTTATGATTTGTTTATTTGTTTCTCATGTATTGAGTTTGAGAAGTTCTTTGTAGATCTTGGATACCAGTCCTTTATCTGTAGTGTCATTTGCAAATATATTCTCCCATTCCGTGGGCTGCCTCTTAGTTTTTCTGACTGTTTCCTTGGCTGTGCAGAAGCTTTTTATCTTGATGAAGTCCCACAAGTTCATTTTATCTTTTGTTTCTCTTGCCTTTGGAGATGTGTCATGAAAAATGTTGCTTTGGCCGATGTCGTAGAGGTTGCTGCCTATGTTCTCCTCTAGGATTTTGATGGATTCCTGTCTCACATCGAGGTCTTTCGTCCATTTGGAGTTTATCTTTGTGTACGGTGTGAGAGAGTGGTCAAGTTTCATTCTTTTGCATGTAGCTGTCCAATTTTCCCAGCACCATTTATTGAAGAGACTGTTTTTTTTCCACCGGATGTTTTTTCCTGCTTTATCAAAGATTAGTTGCCCAAAGAGCCGAGGGTCCATTTCTGGGTTCTCTATTCTGTTCCATTGGTCTATGTGTCTGTTTTTGTGCCAGTACCATGCTGTCTTTGTGATCACAGCTTTGTAGTACAGCTCGAAATCCGGCATTGTGATGCCCCCAGCTTTGTTTTTCCTTTTCAACAGTTCCTTGGCGATTCGGGGCCTTTTCTGGTTCCATACAAATCTAAGGACTATTTGTTCCAGTTCTTTGAAAATTGTCATCGGTATTTTGATCGGGATAGCATTGAAAGTATAGATTGCTCTTGGTAGCATGGACATTTTAACTATGTTAATTCTTCCGATCCATGAGCATGGAATATTTTTCCATCTTTTTGTGTTTTCTTCAATGTCTTTCAAGAGTGATTTATAGTTTCTAGAATATAGGTCCTTTACGTCTCTGGTTAAGTTGATTCCAAGGTAACGTATGGTTTTTGGTGCTATTGTAAACGGGATGGATTCCCTAATTTCTCTTTCTTCAGTCTCATTATTCGTGTATAGAAATGCAACTGATTTCTGAGCATTGATTTTGTATCCCGCCACATTACTGAATTGCTCTATACCTTCTAATAGTTTGGGAGTGGATTCTTTTGGGTTTTCCATATAGAGTATCATGTCATCTGTGAAGAGAGACAGTCTGACTTCTTCTTTGCCGATTTGGATACCTTTTATCCCTTTTTGTTGCCTGATTGCTGTTGCAAGGACTTCTAGTACTATGTTGAATAATAGTGGCGAGAGTGGGCATCCTTGTCGTGTTCCTGATCTTAAGGGAAAGGCTTCCAGCTTTTCCCCATTGAGAATAATATTTGCAGTAGGCTTTTCATAGATGGCTTTTATGAGATTGAGGAATGTACCCTCTATCCCTACACTCTGAAGAGTTTTAATCAGGAAAGGATGCTGTATTTTGTCAAATGCTTTTTCTGCATCTATTGAGAGAATCATACGATTTTTGGCTTTTTCCTTCTGGATAAAATCTAAGACACCGATCGATTTACAAATGTTGAACCACCCTTGCATCCCAGGGATGAATCCCACTTGGTCATGATGGATGATTCTTTTAATGTACTGTTGGATTCTATTAGCCAGGATCTTGTTGAGGATTTTGGCATCCATATTGATTAGGGAAATCCGTAATTCTCCTTTTTGAGGGGGTCTTTGCCTGGTTTGGGGATCAAGGTAATATTGGCCTCATAGAATGAGTTTGGTAGCTTTCCTTCTGTTTCTATTTTTTGAAATAGCTTTAGGAGAATAGGTATTATTTCTTCTTTGAATGTTTGGTAGAATTCCCCAGGAAAACCGTCCGGTCCTGGAGTTTTATTTTTTGGAAGGTTGTTTATCACTGTTTCAATCTCTTCATAATTAATTGGCCTGTTTGAAAAATCAATTTCTTCCTTTTTCAGTCTTGGTAGGTTATAGGTTTCCAGGAAGTCCTCCATCTCTTCCAGATTGCTTAATTTATTGGCATAAAGCTGTTGATAAAAGTTTCTAATAATCCTTCCAATTTCATTGGTGTTGGTTGTGACCTCTCCTTTTTCATACATAATTTTATTAATTTGGGTCCTTTCTCTATTCTTTTGGATAAGTCTTGCCAGTGGTCTGTCAATTTTATTAATTCTTTCAAAGAACCAGCTTCTAGTTCTTTTGATCTGTTCTACTGTACTCCTGGTTTCTAACTCATTGATTTCTGCTCTAATCTTGGTCAACTGCTTCCTCTTGCGTGGATATGTCCCTCTGTTGCCGTTCCAGCTTCTTGAGGTGAGAATATAAAAACTGCATTTTAGATTTTTCTATTCTTTTGAGTGAGGCTTGGATGGCTATGTATTTCCCCCTTAGGACTGCCTTTGCAGTATCCCATAGGTTTTGGACCGTTGTGTTTTCATTCTTGTTGGTCTCCATAAATTGTTTAAATTGATTTTTGATTTCCTGGTTTATCGAATCATTCCTGAGCAGGATGGTTCTTAGTCTCCAAGTGTTTGAGTTTCTTCCAAATTTTTCCTTGTGGTTGAGTTCCAATTTCAGAGCATTGTGGTCTGAGAATATGCAGGGAATCATTTCAGTCTTTTGGTGTCGGTTGAGACCTGTTTTGTGACGCAGAACATGGTCTATTCTTGAGAGTGTTCCACGGGCATTAGAATAGAATGAGTATTCTTTGGTTCTGGCGTGTAGTGTTCTATATATATCTATGAGGTCCAACTCGTCGAGTATGGCATTCAAAGCTCTTGTTTCTTTGCTGATTTCTTGCTTAGGTGATCTGTCTATTGCTGATAGTGGAGTGTTGAGGTCCCCTACTATTAACGTAGTTTTATCTATATGTCTCTTTATTCTGGTTAAGAGTTGGCTTGTGTATCTTGCTGCTCCCCTGTTGGGGGCATACATATTTATAATTGTCATATCCACTTGTTGCATACATCCCTTAAGAATAATATAGTGCCCTTCTGTGTCTCTAACTATAGTCTTTAGTTTAAAATCCAATCTGTCTGATATGAGAATTGTTACCCCAGCTTTCTTTTGAGGTCCACTGGTGTGAAAGATGGCATTCCATCCCTTTACTTTCAGTTTGAATGTATCTTTAGGTCCAAAATGAGTTTCTTATAGACAGCAAATGGATGGGTCATGTCTTTTTAGCCAATCTGCAACCCTGTGGTGTTTATGGGAGCATTTAGGCCATTTGCATTGAGACTGAATATTGAGAGATTATGATTTTAATGATGCCACGTTGCCAGTAAAGTCTTTGTTTCTATAGATTGTGAGTTTCTGTTCTGTATCACTCTTGGGGCCTTTTTACTTTTATAGAACCCCCCTTAATATCTCCTGTAGGGCTGGTTTCGTGGTTTCGAAATTGGTCAATGACTGGCGATTCTGGAAGGTCTTTATTTCTTCATCCATTCTGAATGACAACCTTGCTGGATAAAGGATCCTTGGCTGCATGTTTTTCTCTGAAAGAGCTTTAAAAATGCCCCCCCACAACCCTTTCTCTCCTTCCAGGTCTGTGTAGACAAGTCTGATGTAATTCTGATACCTTTGCCTTGGTACGTGAGAAATTTTTTTGCCCTGGCCGCTTTCAGTACTGTATCCTTGGATCTAATAATTGCGAAATGCACTATGACGTGACGTGGCGTAGGTTTGTCGTGGTTGAACTTGGGAGGGGTCCTCTCTGCCTCTTGGACACGAATGTTTGTTTCCCTTGCTAGATTAGGGAAGTTTTCAGTTACATTTTGTTCAAATATCTCTTCTAGACCTCTGTTTTTCTCCACCCCCTCGGGGATGCCAATGATTCTGACATTGGAACGTTTCATTGAGTCAGTAATCTCCCGTCACCTACATTCCTGAGATTGGATTTTTTTGAGCTCAGTTTCTACTTTAGCTTTCTCTTCTACTAACCCATCCTCCAATTCACCAATACGTTCTTCTGCCTCATTCACCCTGGCCGTCAGAGCCTCTAGTTTTGACTGCATTTGGTTCATAGAATTTTTTATTTCTGCCAGATTCACTCTCATTTCCGCCATTAGAGATTCTATATTCTCATTAACATTTTCATTAATACTTTTTTCAAGTCTACACATCATCTTGACCATTGTTACTCTGAACTCCATTTCTGATAATTTGGTTATATCCATATCCATTAGTTCTGTGGCAGAGGCTACTGACTCATTGTCTTTTCTTTGCTGGGGGGGATTTCTCCTTCTCGTCATTCTGATGAGGAGAGGTTGCGGGGATGTCCAGAGCCCAAATTATTGACCAGGACCCAGGCTGTGCGCCCTTGTTTTATAGGGATCTTAGGGATGTGGGCTTCTTGATTTTTCAGACTGCGTTCTGGGGGAGGGGCCTGCCGCGCCGATACTCAGACCACCCTGTTTGGGTAGAGTCTCCGTGTCCCCTGGGAGGGGGGATGGGGATGGGCACACTGTGAGCCGGTATTTCCAGGCTTTTGTTCTCTGGCGGCTTTCCCTGGCGGTTTGCTGTGCCTCTTCTGAGAGTCAGAGCAGCAGTGGCCGAATCTCAGCCTCTGTCTCAGAACAGAGGGATCGCGGACCATCCCCCACTGATGTTCTGGCCACTTTAACTCTGTTTCTGTTGATGCTGCTCAACCCTGCATCGTCCGGGGATGTGCACCCCACACCTGGCGTCCCAGCCCTCACTTCCAGGGCCAGCGCGTCTCTGTCCTTTGTGTTTCTAACACCGCCAGCCACCAGCTGCCAGCCGCCGCCACGCGCTCCCGGAGCTCCCGGTCTCAGTCTGGTTCCAGTGAGCGCACCGGAGGTCCGTTTCAGTCTGGTCGAGCACGTTCTCCAGCTCACGGTCTCAGTCTGCTCTCTCGTGGGTGCCGGTCCATGACTCCACCCGCTCCCCCGTGCAGGTGGCTACCGCTTCCCAGCACCCGAACACGGTGGCTCCCTCCCCCTTCCGTTTATCTTCTGATATCTGTGCGAGGTTTCACGGCTCCCCGCTTCGTACCTCGATACTCAGCGCTGGAGATATTCATTTGTAAAGATCCAGATGTATCTTCCTGCGTCTCAGGCTGATTCCGTGGATGTTCAGGCTGGTCTGGTACCTATCCAACTCGACTCAGGGGACCGGCTGAAAAAGGGGTCCCCTACTCCTCCGCCATCTTAACCAGAAATTGCACAAGTCATTCTTAAGGTCACTTTGCACCTCACTCGACTCATTGTAAATTAGAAGGTTTTCTCTGGATTTGAGATAAGGAGGTACAAGAACTCCATTCTCCTCCAGATGGGTCATAGAAAACCAGTTACTTGCTGGAAATTGGAGGCTATATATTTAAACTTTGCCTTCCTCTTTTTTATAATGTGTGATTTGGGGAGATACGGGACTGGACTCCGCTCTGATGTTTTCATGCCACAACTGAGCCTGTTTCTCAAATCACGTACATCTAGGAAGACGACTGCCTGCAGTGGGAGACAGCATTGTGGAGAAACCGCCCATCTGCACATGCTTGGCAGTAACCTCTCCCCCCACCCCGCCCCTGCCTGTGATGTCCTCCCTCCTCCTCACCGTCTCCGGGGTCCCGGAGACGTGGACGCTGGGTCTGCCGCCTTGGGAAAGTGGCACAAACACTCCTGGCTCAGTTTCCTCCCTGTGAGCAACTGGGACGGAGCAAGTGAGACATTCACCATTTGGATGACAGTGTTGACGATCCCACAGTTAAGTGCTCCTGTCTGTGGTCTCAGAGCAGGGATATGGTATTTTTAATATTATATTAAAGAACAATATTTCCCAAAGAAAAGAGGATAAAGTTGGGAACGTTGCGATAACCCACGAAAAAGCCTTTAGAAATGACCCACACCTCTTTTGCCAGATTATAGGTCCCAATGCAGCTTTGAAATACAGGAAGCAGTTCTAGCTTCAGGCATGATGTGGAAGAGCCTGGAAGTTGTCATTCCTGTCCTGACAACAAGAAGAATATACACAAACTAGTAATACTTGTTATTTCCTGCGCCCTCAGAGAAATGAAGTCACAGAACGAAACTCCACCTGGAAATCGGGAGAGATAGGCGCACACAGCGCAAACCTAGGACGGGAGCTGTTGGGGCCATTAACTGGAGGAAACTCTGATGGGTTTCCAGAGGTGCGTGTACGGCAGCAGGAGGGCACAGACCCCCGGGTTTGGCATTCCTGGCTCCCGACGGCTCACGGCATCTCCTCATGGCTCTGGTGTGGAGCGCAAGGATCGTCCCTGAGAGCAACCCTCCAGGACAAACACCCATTCTCCCAGGGAAGGGCTTCTCTGAGTTTTATTCCCGTGAGGAGGGGGCTCTTGTGATCCCACCTATCTCAGCCAAGGACAGCAGCGTGCAGCCAGGAACGCCTGTGCGGGTCCCGAGCCGGGGTTTGGCTCTAGTGGAGGAGTGCCACGGCTGCCGATCCCGGGTCCCTAACACACAGCGCAGACAGCACCCGAGTTAACACGGACGAAACGATGATTCCTTGAAAAACGCTGGCTGGCAAAGTGCATAAAGCCCACCTGAGAGAGGTCGAGACGTGGGAAAACCCATATAAACAGTGGCGGATGTTAAAACACCGTCCTCGACAGCGCACAGTGGGAACACAGACAACCAGCATGTGACTTGCTGAATCCACACAGGACCCCACACCCGGCAGGGATAAATGCACACCCTCTTTCACCACACACTGAATATTTCTCAAGATGACCCCTAGGATGGCTCATAAAGTCCTAACTGCATTGATTCTCAAAAGGCTGGAAACATTTATAAATTGTCTGAACCCAGTGGAATTTAGTAGGAATCAGTCAACAAAGACATTGGAAAATCTGCAAATGCTGAGTTCTAACCAGCCCTCTGCTCGAAGAAAAATCCCAGCAGAAATTCAGGAAATGCTCTGAAGTGAATGTTAATGAGGAAAAATGAGCAAAATTTGCAACTAAGCAATGCAGGGCCTTATGTTCATGTGTTAGAAACAGAAGAGTCAAGGCTGAACAATCAGTGACTGGATTCTACAGAAACACTAGGAAAATGAACCCAGTAAGTTAAAAGGCAGGAATCAACTTTTACCTTCCCATCCCAGAACTTACAGGATATCTATCATCTCTAATCTACCCATAATTTCTCAATAACCTATGTTCTGTCATCTATCTACTATCTATCATCAATCTATAATCTGTCAATAATTGATCATCTATCATCTACCTCACAATACCACTTGGCATTTTATGCTATTTTTTACAAGTATCTGCCGGTTGTCTCCTGTATACATACATGTACTTCAGTGATATCAAGTGCATCAAACAGCTGTATTCACTCATTTTTCTGCGATGGATCCGCGTTGGTACACTGTATGATACTGTATGATACTGTGTGATATTGCATGATACTGTATGACACTCTGTGACACTGTGTGATATTGTATGATACTGTATGAGATAATGTATGATACTGTGTGACACTGTATGATACCGTGTGATACCATATGATACTGTGTGATATTATGTGATACTGTGATACTGTGTGGTACTGTGTGACACCATGTGATACCGTGTGATACTGTATGATACCGTGTGACACTGTGTGATATTGTGTGATACTGTGTGACACTGTATGATACTGTGTAATACTGTGTGACACCGTGTGACACTGTGTGATATTGTGTGATACTGTGGTACTGTGTGGTACTGTGTGACACCATGTGATACCGTGTGATACTGTATGATACCGTGTGACACTGTGTGATACTGTGTGACACTGTATGATACTGTGTAATACTGTGTGACACCGTGTGACACTGTGTGATATTGTGTGATACTGTGGTACTGTGTGGTACTGTGTGACACCATGTGATACCGTGTGATACTGTATGATACTGTGTGACACTGTGTGATATTGTATGATACTGTATGAGATAGTGTGTGATACTGTGTGACACTGTATGATACTGTGTAATACCGTGTGACACCGTGTGATACTGTGTGATACTGCGATACTGTGTGGTACTGGATGATACTGTGTGACATTGTGATACTGTGACACTGTGTGCCACTGTGTGATACTGTGTGACACTGTGTGACACTGATATTGAATTTTCGTGAGCTAGCAATGTCCTCCCATCCTTTTATCTTCTTAGGGAATGAAGTGTGGTCTGAAGCCAGACCCCGTTTGGGTGGTGAGACATTCCAGCTCAGTCTTTCTGTGGAAGGTGGTGCCACGGAGGCTCAGTGACTCAGGAGCCATAACTGGGTCCTGGCAGACGGAGCATCTTCCAGGCACCACGGCACCTCCTGGGCCGTCGCCTCTGCTGCCAGACCTGAATGTCTCTGAATGGGCAGCAGTCTGTGCCGGGGCTCGGGTACACCTCTGGGGTCAGCGGCAGCCCCTCTGAGGTCCTCCCTGGTGCTTCGGGAGGGGTGAGCCCCGCCTTTCAAGACCTGGTGACCTCTGCTCTGGAGTGGGGGCACCCTCACCATCTGTCTTATCTCTCATCCTCCCAAGCAATTAAGCATTTGGAAGAGAGCGTGCCTGCTGCAGGAAGTGCCCCAGGACACAGGGACACCAAGGGTCTGGTGATTTTCCTGGAAAGCTAAGGGCTGACGGACACAGTGGTGGACAGAAAACACCATTATTTCCCCCAACAAACTGTCTTGCCATGGTGCACACAGACAGAAACGTGCATTTTAGTCTGTTTCTCAACCGTATTCTTAGCAAAGTTCCACATCTGTGCAGAAACATAAGGATACAACCCGTGGGCCATCCATGGACCAAAACGCAGAACATCACCGGATGGTGGCGGTCTTAAGCTGCTTAATGGGTGACGTTCCCCTTTTCTGCATTTCACATACGTGGGGCCGTGGGCTCGTATTCTTGAATGCTTCTCTCTTGGTCGTGCCCACTCCAGTTGCTTTCCCAGTGGGATTTCACTGTGGTTGCGGTGTTTTCACACACTCGGACACGACACAGCGGCGAACGTAAACGAATCACATCTACCTGCGACGTCTCAGAAAGCGCAAAACATGACCCACATAGAGAACAGTAAATAACATTCTCAAAGCAACACGGCTCATTCGTTAGCGAGGGAACCAATAACGTGTTAAAGCCGTCATCGGAACAGACACACGCGGCCAGGTGATGAGCTCCTGCGGGCTCGGGGTACCGCGTCCGGTACCAGTGCTGCCTGAGCGGGGGAGGTGGGGCTGGAGAGCTTCCCGCACGGTGATTCTAGTCAGGCCGACAACTGGAACATTCTTCTGAAGAAGCGTCATATATTCATACGGTGAACTCTATGCTATTTGAGAAAATTTAAAGTTCAATAAAATGGTAAAATGACTGATCGACGTGCATTTTATCACATATAAAATAAAGAGGAGCACTGCAGCCTGGCTTGACATCATCCTGCCTGAGAAGCCACATCTGCTCTGACATAAAGAAGGAGGGAGGGAGCTCCTTCCAAATTTGAGCGCAGGCGACAGCGACCTGGATGTGCAACGTTGGACATGCTCGAGCTCAGTGTCACAAACGCCATCCCCTCCTCCTGAGCTGCGGCTGGGCCTGGAGGGAACGTTTGGGGAGCGAATCCTACTTCCTCTGTGAAGCACCTCTGACTGCGGTGGAATCAGGGAAGGTCCCTGCGAGAAGGGGCAGTGTTGGGCTGTTTTCTGCTGCAGCGTCTTACCCGCGAGGCCGCGTCCTGGGGGGATGGGAAGCCTCTCCCATGGCCTGGCTGCAGGGCTTTCTCCTTCCTCTTGGCCTCGGGGCCTCTGCAGTGTTTGTGGTGTGGACGCCACTGCTGTTCTTCCTCAGTAAACTCTGGCCCCATGACAGGGACTCTTCCCAGCATGGCGCTGACGCCGCGGCCCCACGACAAGGACTCTACCCGGCGAGGCGCTGACGCCGCGGCCCCACGACAGGGACTCTGTTGGGCAAGGTGTTGCCACAACACTGTAAAACGATGGAAGAGCAGACTCACTAAGAGATTGTTCAAACCGTCCTGGGAGTGGAAGGTCTGCATTTTCTCAAATGTGAACGGAGAATAAACACCCTTGATCCTGGCGGTTGAACACTTCAATGTTTCACGACACTTAAACTCACTTGTCTGCTCTCATTTCAGGTTGTCAACTGGCACTTCCACACCCAGTAGTGAGGGAGCGTGACCTCACAGGACCGTCCACCCCGAAAACACAGGCGATCTGGACATGACGCAGTGAACGAGTGGCCGCCTGCGTCCCAGGGAGTGAGCGCAGAGGCAGACTGGGGCAGTGCTGGCCTGGGGGAGGGAAGCTGCCCAGGGTGGGTCTCCAGCATCCGGGCTTTTGTCCGAAGCCGAGTCCAGCTGGTAGGGTGGGTGCAGGTGCAGGAGCGGGGTGGGCATGCAACGGTCAGCGGGTCCTCAGCAGCCAGGAGCAAGTCTGCTGAGGTGGGGGGCCCGGCGAGCGAAGAGATGGGTGGGAACCCCAAATCTCTGCACCGCACCGGGCGGGTGGGAACCCCACGTCTCTGCACCACATCTGGTGGGCGGGAACCCCAAATCTCTGCACTGCACCCAGCAGGCGGGAACCCCAAATCTCTGCACTGCACCTGGCAAGCGGGAACCCCAAATCTCTGCACTACACCTGCCGGGTGGGAACCCCACGTCTCTGAGACAGGGGCCGGAGTGAGCGGAGCAGAACACATCGGGTCTCACGAGCGCTGTGCGCATGGGTGGTGCCCTGCCAAGTGGGGGAGACATCAACCAGGAAGAGAAGAAACAATCCCAGAACCCGCATTCTAGAAACTACGTGTGTGTAATGGCCAGGTTACAATCCAACATCACGCATCATACGGAGGCGAGGAAAACAGAACCTGTTCTCGAGAAAACAAGGAATCGACTGAGAACGAACCCGCGAAGGCCAGATGTTTTGACTAACAGACAACGGCTTCGAAGCAGCTGCTATAACCGTACTCAGTGAAGCAAAAGAAAATGCCTTCAAAATAAACGAGACAGACAATTGCAACAGAGAAGTAGAAACAAAGGAGGAAGTCACAGTGGCAACTATCGAGGGGAAAAGTGCGGAATTTGCAAATGTGTGTCGGATGGGCTTATCCAAGCAGAGGCAGCAGACGACAGAAAACATGTTCTTAAATGTAGTTTAATGGAAATTACTGAACGTGAAGGAAAGTAGAAAAAAGTCGGGGACGTCTGTCCAGAGATGTCCGAGGAGGAGAGGAGAGACGTCTGTCCTGCTGTCCAGAGACGTCCCAGGAGGAGAGGAGAGACGAGGAAGGGAAAATATTTGAAAAACGATGAAACATGTCCTCAATTTGGTAGAAGACAGAGAGAAGCTTCAGTGAAAGACTCTCAGGGGACACAGAAGGTGCTAAGATGGTCAGCCAACAATGAGGTACCAGCCACTCACACCTGAGAGTCAGGGGTAAAGAGCAAATCCTGAAAGAAACACGAGAGAATCAATCTGCAACCTCCACGGGAACAACTGAACTAGTGGCTGACTTTTGATAAAATATGAAGTGAGAACAACATGGTTAAAGGAGTTAACAGAAAAGGAAGCTGGATCTAAGAATCTACACCTTGTGAAGGAGTCTCGCAAAATTAAAGGTGGAAAGAGATAGAGAGCAGTGTGGAGCCCACGTCCAGCAGCATGGAGCCCATGACCACCAGTGTGGAGTTCATGTCCATCAGCATGGGGCCGACGTCCACCAGTGTGGGGCCCACATCCACCAGCACAGAGTCCACGTCCACAAGCACAGAGCCCACGTCCAGCAGCCAGGAGCCCACGTCCAACAGCGAGGAGCCCACGTCCAGCAGCGAGGAGTCCACGTCCAGCAGCGAGGAGCTCACATCCAGCAGCGAGGAGTCCACGTCCAGCAGCACAGAGCCCGTGTCCAGCAGTGAGGAGTTCACGTCCACCAGCACGGAGCCCACGTCCAGCAGCGAGGAGCTCACGTCCAGCAGCACAGAGTCCACGTCCACAAGCACAGAGCCCACGTCCAGCAGCGAGGAGCTCACGTCCAGCAGCACAGAGTCCACGTCCACAAGCACAGAGCCCACGTCCAGCAGCGAGGAGCCCACGTCCAGCAGCGAGGAGCTCACGTCCAGCAGCGAGGAGTCCACGTCCAGCAGCGAGGAGTCCACGTCCAGCAGCACAGAGCCCATGTCCAGCAGTGAGGAGTTCACATCCACCAGCACGGAGCCCATGTCCAGCAGCATGGAGCCCAAATCAGCAGCATGGAGCCCACATCCACAAGCACGGAGTCCACGTCCACAAGCACAGAGCCCACGTCCAGCAGCATGGAGCCCATGTCCAGCAGCGAGGAGTTCATGTCCACCAGCACGGGGTCCACGTCCACCAGCACGGAGCCCACGTTCAGCAGCGTGAAGCCCAAATCAGCAGCGTGGAGCCCACGTCCAGCAGCTGTAGATAGCCTGTCACCATGAAGAGAATGGCTCAGATGGAGACATGGCTTTTTAGGTAATAGGTACCTATGTAAATGCAACACGTCAGTTTTCTATTTCCTCCTAATTTCTTCATAAAATACACAAACGTTTAAGACCAGAAATCGCAGTTTGGTTTGTGAGGCTCATAGCACAAGTGGAGTGTGATTCACGTGAGATGTGCAGCCAGAGGGTGAAGGGGCCACGGGCCGACACGTCTGCTGCATTTCTGCATTTTATTTGGGCCAGTGCAGCATTAAATATAATTAGAGTGTGAGACAATGGGAGTATTATTGCAATCCTTAGAGTAATTATCAAAAGATAAAACCAAATAATTCTAAGAAGTATCGCTAAAAAGCCAACAGAACGTTTTAAATGGAATTCTAATATATTTTATAATTAAAACAGAGATTAGGAAACGAAGAGATGAGCAAAAACCAGAGGCAGCAAATATAAAACTAGTATAAACCCCTAAGACACGAATTCAAGCAGATGATTCCATTAAGTGTTAATGGAGAAAACATTCCATTTAAAGACAAAGAACATCAGACAGATTTTTGAAAATCAACTTCATGCTGCTTACAAGAAATGCGCTTTAAACCCAGGCACACAGGTGGGAAAACAGAAGCAGAAACAAGGAGACCAGCACACGCACGTACGAGAAGGCGGAGCAGGTGTTCTAACAGCAAGTAACGCAGATTTGCAGGACAGAGATGTCTACCGGAGATAGAGCTACTTCTCATGACGGTAACAGGCCAGTGGGCTGGAAAGACATATTAATTACGGTTGTGTAGGTCCCTCAACACAAAGGTTAAAAGGCAAACAACCGAAATAGTAAAGAAACCCCAGACCATTCCACAACCTGGGCAGATCCGTCGCTCCTCTCTCAGGGACTGACGGAGTTTCGGGGACAGTGAGTCTGCAGACAGGGTCTCGGCAAGCCTCGCGGCCACTGCGACCTGGCACAGGATGCCACCTTAGCAGCCGCAGAATATACACATTCCTGCTAAGTAAGCATGCTGGGTTTACTGGGACAGACCGCGTACGAGACACGACGCAAGCGTGCACACGTTTACGACACTGAAGTTACGCCCCCGTGTTGCCCAAGTGTCATGTCCCACTCCCGAGAAACAGCCACCCCACTGCTGAGCATGGAATGGAAAGATAAACTGAGAATGGGTACAAGGAAGGTCCCGAATATTTGGAAAGGAAACAACACCTCTGAATAATGCGCGGGTCAGAGAAGAAACATGATGGAAACCCCAACAGAAAGCTGAATGATAACGACATGCGGCATCACGATTTACAGGACGGCGCTAGAGGCCATATTCAGGAGTCCTCAGAACTTCAAAGACTTATATCAGAAAATCCGTAAATTGTGTGAGTTCCTACGTTAAGGCATTAGAAAAAGGAATAAACCCAAAGTAAATAGAAAGAAGGAACTACTAAAAATGAAAGAAAAAGCCAATGAAAGAACATTTTTAAAAAATAGCCAAAGCACGCCTGAGGAAGAAGAACAGAGCTGGGGCAACACACCTGCCGATTTCAAAGCCTACCCCAAAGCTGCAGCAAGGAGACCTGCATGGTGCCGGCGTGAAGGCCGACGCACAGGCCGGGATCCGAATGGAGAGCCCATAGTAAACCCACGCATTATCATTCAGACGGCCACCAGAATACCCCACGGGGAAAGGACAATCTTCAAAAATGGCGCTGGAAAAACTGGACATCCACCTGCAGAGGAGTGAGCTGGACGTGCCCCTCACACCGCACACGGACAGAAGTCAAAGCGGACTGAAGGTTTAAGCGGTAGACCCGAACTGAAAAGCTCGCAGAAGCAAACTAGGGAAAATGTTCATGACGTGGGTCTGTGCAGTGATTTCTTGGACATGACCCCAAAAGCACAGGAAACAAAAGCAGAAACAGACAAGTGGGACCGTCAAACGGAAAAGCTTCTGGACAGCAAACGAAGTGGTTGACAGAGTGGGAAGCACTCTACGGAGAGGGAGGAAATATTTGCAAACTGCATATCTGGTAAGGGGTTAATATCCAAAAAAAATAAGGAATTTGTACAGCTGAGTGGCAAAAACCCCAAATAACTTGATTTAAACATGGGCAGAGGACTTGAGCAGACGTTTCGCCAAACAAGACATCCAGATGGCCAACAGACACGTGGAAAGTTGCTCAACAGCACTCATCAGGAGGGAAATGCAGATCAAACCACAATGAGCTGTATCGCCTCACGTAAGCTGGGATAGCTACGGCCAAAAACCCCACAGAAGGCAGCACGCGTTGCCGAGGAGGTGGGGGAATTGGAATCCTCCTAACTGCCAACGGAGACATAAGATGATGCCACACGATGGGAAACAGCATGCAGCTTCCTCGAGAAATTCCATATAAAACGATCCAGCAGTCCCACCCTTGGGATCTGTCCGGAAGAGCCGAATCAGGATCTGAGAGCCACCTGTGTTGTCACATTATCAGAACACGAGTCACAATAGCCAAGTCATGGGAACAAGCCAGACGTCCGCCGACAGATGAATGGAGAAGGAAAATGTGTACACAAACGATGGAGAGAAAAGGACAGAAATCCTGCCATTCGCTGCAACATGGGTGCATTTGGAGGACTTGATATCAAGTGAAAGAGGCCAGATGGAGAAGGACAGAAGCTGCTTACGTGAGATCCCTCACATCGTCAGGCTCGTGGGAGCTGAGAGCTGGATGGTGGGTCCCGGGGCTGGGGAGGGGGGCTTCTGCTCAGCAGGTGAGCGAGGTCCGGAGGTCTGTGGCACAGCCCAGCTGGAGGCCAGACACAAAGGTCACATACTGATTCACTTGGGAAAAGATGGACAATTCAACAAACACTGACAGAAGAATCAGTTATCGGTATGAAATAAAATGAATGCTAACCCATAAACAAAAAATACCTTGAAAAGGACCATGGATTTGGACAGAAGAGCTAAAGCTATGGAATTTCCAGAAGCACACGTAGGTCAAATCTTTGTGATACTGAAACAGGTAGATATCGTCAACAGGATACAAGAAAACACAAACGATATGAGGTGATATTGATAATCCCATCAAACAGCAATACTTTCGTTCCTTGAAATGCTGAGTTAAGAAAATAAAACGCAATCCAGATTGGAAGAAAGTATTTGTAAATCATATTTCTGACAAAAGGCTAATGACCAGACTATATAATGAATATTTAAAATTCAATGAAAATGATAAACAACCCTCAAAATGGGTCAAATATTTGAATAGACACTGCACGTAAGAAGAAATATGGGGGCGCCTGGGTGGCTCAGTCAGTTAAGCATCTGCCTTTGGCTCAGGTCATGATCTCAGGGTCCTGGGATTGAGCCCCATGTTGGGCTCCCTGCTCAGCGAGGAGCCTGCTTGTCCCTTTCCCTCTGCCTGCCGCTCCCCCTGCTTGTGCTCTCTCCTTTTCTCTGTCAAATAAATAAAATCTTAAAAAAAAAAAAAAAGAAATATGGCCTTTAAACACATGAAAAGATGCTCAAACTAACTGGTTTGTAGGGAGATGCAAATTGGAAAGGCAGTAAGAGACACCATTGCACGAATGTGGCCACGTTAACATAGACGGACAGGATGAGTGGTTGGTGAGGGTGTGGAGCTGGCAGGGCTATCTAGCCGTCGGGGAGGACAGGAGGACAGCATAGCAAGGTACAGAGATAAACACCCACTTACCGTAGGACATAGCCAGTCCACCCCAGGACTTGCCCAAAAGGTGTGAAAACAGGAGTCCACACGGACACTTACAGGGTAATGCCCATGTTCCACTCAGTGTTATTCATACTAGCATGAAACTAGGGGGACGAGGTGGGCATATCTGCTGTGGAGACCACTGGCAATCAAGAGGAACAGACCACTGATTCCTGCAACCACATGCCTGGACGAGGGGACAAGTCCAACAGAAAGGCCACCTGCTACAGGATCCCGTGGGTGTTTGGGTCTGGAAATGTTGGGACCTCAGGGACGGGGCTTGGTGGGGTGCTCTGGGCCGCGTGCATGGTGGGCTGACCTGACATGGGCGTTAAGAAGTGGCTTAGGGCTTCACTGCAGGGTGGCTTCATGACTGTATGAAATTGCCAAGATTCATCTAACTGTGCATTTAAAATTGGTGAATTTCATTTACAAACTACATCTTAATACAACCCAAAATTTAAAGGGGGTAGAAAGTAATTTTTTATTTCCACTCAATCATGGCATTTTTTTGGTTATTTTTAAATAGAAGCACATAGTTACATCACATATATATATATAGAGAGAGAAAGAGTGTAGTGTCATCAGAGATATTAACCTACATAAAATCAACAAAATTATAAATAACTATTCCTTATGCTGGAATCACAAAAACTACACCAAAGGTGGTTTCCTTCCCCGCGGAAAAAGTATTAATAGGTAAAGCCAATATGAATGAATGTGAAATAACATTTTTTTGTTAAGAATATAAAAGTTCAACAGAAAATAAACAAATGTACATGGACGTGTCAGAATAACCATGTGACAGGTGTGTCTTTTCAAATATATGCATTATGATCTGATTCCTGTGCACCTGGAAACACTTTTGGGGGTCATAGCATGATTTCTCTGTGTTGAGCCAGCGTATCACTTTTTTACTAAAATGCCCAACTTTTGCAAACAAATCTTTTGAATTTCAGAGAACAGAACACGGCTGGATGGGACTAAAACAGCTGTGTGGGAGTCACAGCTCTTGCCCCCGTGGGACATTTCCGCCCCCAGCAGGTGCTGGGAGTTAGAAAGCAATTGCGTCACGAAAGCCAACGTGGAATCGCATGGTTCAGACCGCCTCGTGGAGCCGATGCCACTGCCGAGGTTATATGCCACACACGCACACGTGCCATGGCGTGGTCCCCACTTCCAGTCCTTCCTGGAGCCTGGACGTAAAACGTTCGCGGCCAACCGAGCGCGGGGCAGAGGCACGTACACAGTCCAGGCGGATTCAGAGAAACAAGAACACACCAAAATTCCCCGTCAGAGGACATTCGTTCATAATAAATGCCAAATACGGTAGGATATGCACACGTACTGAAGGTAATTCTATCTCGGGAAATGTTATTTAAATTTCCTTGGTATCTCCTAGGAAGTGGGCGTCCTGCCCAGGAGACCACAGGCTTTTGTCACTCTGATCGTAACAGCACCGTCGTTAAGGGTCGTGTGTGATGCCGAATCACCCTGTGGCTTGTTCACGGTTTATGAAGACTGAAATACTCTGCTTGAGAGGTGAGACTCACCCTTCCCCTTCCTGAGAGGAACTGTCCAGTCTTTGTCATGAAAGCACAATAGTGTTTTCGCCCAAATTTGAAAGTGGAACGAGTGGAATATGGACTCAAAAGCTCCGTTTATGGGAAATAAAGAACATGGTCTGTGGTTGCCAGGAGGACCAGCGAGCAGGCGGGAGGGTGGGGTGCCCCCGCCTCACTCCCTCTCCTCCTCGGGAACCCCCTGCCCCTTTCCCGCCTGCAGCGGAGGCATGTGTCACACACATTCAGGTGGCATCCGCTCCAAACGTGTGCTGACATCCCCACCATCTGCCTCCCTCAGTCTGTGTAGGAATGTCGGCAAGCAGCTTGGCTGTGATGTGATTTCTGCGAGCTGACGAGCCGTCCTCAGGTGCTTTGTGAGTGTTTCGTGCCACGGCGATTCGTGGAGACGAGCGCTGTCTGTGCTCAGGCGATCAATCCCGTTTGCACATTCTTGTATGTAACCCAATTGTGTGGAAATGATTTTTTACAAACTGCACAAGAGCAACAGGAAGAGTGGAACAAAAGCAAAACGAAATCCCCTATTCACAGCTCGAAAAAGATGTTTTAAAACACCACTTTTAGCTGGAAAATAGTGATTGCTTAAATATTCCATGTACTTTCTGACGGTCCGGACAATGTTTTCAGTTGCTATTTTTGGTAAACGTTATTAGGTGAAAACATACTAATGTGAACACACTTGACCATTTTTACAAACCTTGTTCATGTTGTAGGATATGTTGCTTCTAATTAGTGATTCTCATAGTTTTCCCTTGGGGCCCATGTGAACAGAGGTGTGCGTTCAGTCTTGTCCCATTCTGCCTGTAGGCAGGTATCTGCACCTGCAACCGCAAACACCTGTGCGTGCTTCCGAGACCAGTTCAACCTAACCTCGAACCGCCTACAGCTATGTTGTCCTCAGATGCATGAAGCCCGACCAGTGGTTAACAGCTAAGCGGGGGGACAGGGGTGTCACCTTGCAAGGCTCTTTTGAGGAACTGGAGGCAAGCGGCAGGTAAGGGGTCCGGGACAGCAGGTACTGTGGAGCCGGAGGGAGAGTGGCCGTAGCCCGCATGGCCTCATTACGGGGAACAGAAGGTCTACTGGGGCACAGAGACACCTCCCTGCAGGGACCTCTGATTGCCCCAACCCAAGCCCCGTGGCCGTGGTTGACCCCAGGCGCTGAGGGCTGACGTGCCTCAGGTTCCGGGAGATGCAGGCCCAGCACCCGCCTGTCACACTGTGCACAGGGTCCTGGCGCAGAACGGGGGGGCAATGGGCTCCCTAAACCCTCGCTTCATGTCTAACGCCCTCTGAAAGGCGGGCAGGCCGGGATCTCAGCAAATCCCACCAGCCGCTAACCGGCCAGTTTGCTCAGTAACCACCACCGCCCCCCGTCCCGGTGCAAACCCTCCCAGCCCCATGTGACGCCAGCATGGTCCAGGTGCATGGCTTGCTTGGCGGTGCGGTCTGCAGAGCTGGAGCCTGAGGGGGCCGCGCCCCCACCCCGCCGGACGCTGGCCTGCGCACCCAGGGGACACGCACCGCCGCAGAGCCCCGGGCCTAGCGGCCCCGCCGCAGCCCTCCAGCTCGGGCAGAGAGCCTGGTTTTCAGGCACAGTCGGGGACAGACATCGCCCCTCCACCCCGGCTGTCATTGTGCTTTGTGCTATTTACCGTGTCTCCTCAGGGCCCACCTGCGGTCCAGCGTCGATCCCGCAGGACTGCGCGGACACACTGACCGGCGCGTGCACACGACCCCAGCTTCCTGCTGGACGGACCAGAGGCACCCGCGGCGCGTGCGCACAACGGCAGCATCCGGGCGGCCGGCGCGTGCGCACAAACGCAGCGACCAGGGCCCGTCCGGCCAGCGCGTGCGCACAACTGATGTCTGCGTCGAGCCGGGGGGCCGCCCGCCTGCACGTGTCCCGGAGCGCGGGTAGGTCGGGGCGCGTGGTCTTGGGGGTACGTGCCTCCTCACGCACCCATAAGGTACATACGACTATGCAGGCGTGGAGGTCTGTGGTCACGTGGGCAGCAGCTTCGGGACAAGGAGGGACTGAGGAATTTCACAGTGTATTTTATATTTATCTGCACCAACTTTTCAAAAATAACGAAATCCTGCAAGCCGGGCCTTCTCAGGTGCGTCTGTTTCGCTGTCTTGGAGGACACTACTCGTTAAAACTGGTGCCCCTCGACCTGACCAACGGTGGGCCAGCCTCTGAGACCCTGTCATGTGGAAACGAGTGCCTTTGCTGTGGGTCCCGCTGTCAGCATCGGGGAGCTCGGAGTGGCCCCCACGCGGCGCCCCTGGCCCCGGTCTCCCTGGGCTCCCCGCTCGCAGACACAGCCCCTGGGCCAGTCCTTGGCTCCGAGTGTCTGCTCCCTCCGGCGTCTGCCGTCCACGCACGGCCTGGCCCCTGCCCTGACCTGTCCCCCTCTGGTTCCTAAATCCTCTCCAGAGCCTCACCTGCAGTTGGAGGACAGCAGTGCACTCCCAGGGCCGTATGCCCACCGCCACGGGCAGACAGCCCACCGCCCTGAGCCGAACAGCCAGGAAAACCTGCAGGCCACAAAGCCAAGAACTGACGGGATGGGTCCGGACAGGTCGCCAGGCTGCTTCTGTGGGAGGATTCAAGGTGAGTCTGTGTGGAGTGGGGTCATGGTGTCCAGGTGAGGGTGTGGTGCTGGGGCGGGGGGGCAGGGACTGGCCTGTGACCATTGGACCCCTGTGTGAGTGGGGTGGGGGTGGGGAACCAGGCTTTGCAGGGGAGCCTGAGGGTCCTCACAGGGGTATGACAGGGCGCGTCTGATCGTGGATCACCCCAGTGCCCCTGGGCACCAGACCCAGGGGAGTGCAGGCAGAAGAAGGGAGAACGGCTCTGGAAAGCTGGTGGAGAGGGGTGGGTGGCTTGGTGACATGCTGGGGACGTGGGGGATGAGGGCAGAGAGGCCTCCTCGGAGCCTCAGGGCTGAGCAGCGGTGAGGGGGTTGCAAGACGGGGTGGCCGCATGTGATGGCCTGGGGATGATGTGCCAGCTCTGGTCCCAGGAGGGCAGGGATGGGGTCATGGGGAGTGCAGTGACCTGCTACCTATTCAAGGACGGGACAGATTCCCAGGAAGGGCCACCACAGGGGATGACCCCTGGATTTCCTTCTCCGCTGTCTTGGGGCTGCTCTGGGGGCTAACAGGGTCTCTCCAGGTTCTGAACGATTGTTGAGGACCCGGAGCCCGGGCAGAAAGGTAGGCCTCGTGCCATCCTGGTGTTCCCATGACAGTCATAGTGATGGCCTTTGGCTGGTCCCTCGGAGCAGCGGGCAGGCCCCTGGGCCTGGGCACTGGGATGTCCAAGGCTGAGAACAGAGGATCTGGGGCCCAGGCGCCTGGCAAGGACCCCCACTACAGCAGCAGTGATGACGATAATAACTGATAATGATCCTAGTGTGCCTGGGGGGAGGGGTGGGGGACACTGGACACGGAGGGGCTGGGACGGAGAAGCTGGTGGGTTTCTGAGCGGCCTCCCAAATCTTTCTGTTCTCATCTGTAGGAAGGAAACAGTGCTTGACAGGATTGGTGGGGACCAAGTTTTCCTAAGCGGTGGGTGTACTTGAGGCACTGTATGAGGGGGTCAGGAGGCAGGTGCCCCTGCAGGGGACGAGTGTGCTGCCTGGGGTGTCCTCAGTGGGACAGCAACCCCGAGGCTAGTCCTCTAGGCACGGTCATGCACCTGCACGTCCACACACGCGCATAAGCAGGGTTGGGTGACCTCCTGGCGCAGCTTGGCCGCCGGCCGCTCTGGCGGATGACCTCGGGGTGGTGTGGTTCCTGTAATAAGGATTCATGGTTTCTTCTTTCTAATACTTTAATTTTCCAAGAGAAATGTCGTAATTGTATCTCTGCTGTGTTGGTGGCAGGTGGTTGAAGACACCTAATCACACTGTCTGATTTTGGTTTGTGAGGAAGCCTGAGCTCTCTGGAAGGGCTGGGCTCACTGAATTAAATGAAACCCTCAAACAGAATGTCCATGGAGGTTGGCCACATGACCATGTGACAGTGGAGAACAAGGTGACCACGTGACTGAAGGGGCTGTCTGTCCTCTGAGACCCCAGGTCACCTCTCCTAGGGTGGGGGATGCGGGCAGGCAGCACCCACCCAGAGTCCCGTAGATGGCTGATGCGCCCACACCTGGACCCGGCTCTACTTGGGGGACAGCGTCTCTCTGCCCTGCACATCACCCAGCAGGGACACCTCCTCCAGGCAGTCATGCTTGTCCTGGCTGCTGCTTTTCTAGGAGGGATGAAGGATGGGGACACCACAGGCTTGCCAGCACTGAGAGAGCAGCCCCCAGATTAGGAGCCCCGAAGCTGCCTGGACCCCCATCCTCAGGCGGTCTCAGAGTTCCTTCTGTGCCTGTGGTTTGAGGCATGTTCTAGGTGGAGCTCGGGTCACCCAGCAGCAGACCCGCCATCATTGCCGTGGTGACACGGCGGCAGCTGGGGAAGCCTGTAGAAGCTTCCATGCCCCCTGCGCTGCAATGTTCCCCTTCGTCTCTGTCAGAAACGACTTCTGTGCCCTGTTCCGACCACAACACCGTAAATCTCTTGGTAAGAGTCCGATACAAAAGAAACACGAATCACCCGTAAGCTCCATTTACCCCGTGACAAGCAGCTTCCTCCCCTTTGCTTTCAGACTGAGGAGGAAGAGCAGGCGTTAGCAACCAGAACCCTGAGCAGCACTTGACAGCGTGGTGGTTTTCTCAGCCTCTTGTAAATCTTTGAGAAACGGGAAGGTCAGGTTCACCCGCAGGTGTCTGCTGGTGGGTTGACATCCTGGCTCCGTCCCGGCTGCACGACCAGGACCGGGTCCCAGCTGTGAGCCCGTGCTGGAGCTGCACACGCGAGCATGTCCAAGAGCCACGCTCCCGCCGAGGGGGACGCAGAGCAGACAGTGGGAGCCCCTGTCCCTCCCCCTGCAAACACACAAACATGGTGCAAGACCACTCATTTCTTCTCAGATCTTTCTCCTCGTCCTCCTCTGACTTTTGGTGGAGTGTGTCATCGTGGAGGACACCTTCCAGCTCGGGGAGGTACGTTCTGGCTATGGAATAAAGAGATGCTTCGGCTGCTTCCTGGAAATCACCTTCTAGAAGAGGCCATGCTCTCTGCCCTTTCTCTTTGCAGCTCTTTGGGATTCTGACCTGAAGGCAGGAGCTTGGGCAGCTACTGTGGGCTGTAAAGTGACCTTGATAATGCAAGTCATGTGCTGAAGCTGGGGGGCGCCTGGGTCCCTGGACCAGCAGTGTGGACGAGCTGCACACTCCCCTTGAGGGAGAATAAGCCTCCATGTATGTAATTCAGGGCTATTTTGGGCCATTAGCTACTTGCCAGGTTATATGTGCACCTCACGTATGGGTCTAGCCCACAAAGCCTCTGTTCCGGCTCTCCCTGAGCGCCAACACCTGGTGTGGTTCTAAGTCACTTACGACTTTTACTCGTATGGACATATAACACGCAGATCGTAACTACAGCGCCTGTGTTCTCGGCCCCACTAATTCCCAGGCGGTTTTCCTGAGCCCGTGTGTCCAGGCTTGGGCTTACCAGGTGGCATCAGCCTGTCGCCCTGCCTGGGACGCCTGCTCATCACCTCTCTGTGCCCAAGGCCTCGCCCGCATGCCCGTTCTCTGCGGTTCCTTCTGGGCCCATCAGGAACACGCTCACAAGCATATTTTGTTTCGTTTGTAGGCAAATCTGCTGTAATTAGAAAAAAATCTTCGGAGTCATGCTAGCTATTGAAAATGCAGTCAGGGTCCTTGAAAACCTGCAGACAGGACTCAGTCATCTGGGCTTGCAGGCAGCTGAGCAGGGCAGGGTGGCTGCTGTGCTGGGTGTACCCCAGGAGGCTGGCATGTGCAGTGTCCACGGATGTTGCGTGTGGAGATGAGTCAAGGCAAAGCACAGGGAGGCCTTATCTGTGATTTGGGATCATGTCTGGGCTTCCTGTGTGATCACAGGGGTGGGACTGTTACATATGTGCCACACACAGGCACACAGGTGCACAAGCGACTCATGCACACACATGTGTGCACACACACCATGCCACAAGTGCCAGTGCGTGTGCACGTGCCTGTGCCTGATGCAAGGCAACACACATGTAACACGCACGTGTCCTCCCGGCGTGAATTTCGAGCAGCGGCGTTGTCGGGTTAAAAGACATGATGTCTGTGTAATTTTGCTTCATTTTGCTAAATTGCCTTTCAAATGAACTGGACCAAATAGTCCCCAAAACACTGGATGGGAGCCTGCAGCCACCCCCCCGCTGCAGCTGCATTTTGTGTTTTAAAATGTTAAATTTGGCATTTTAATTTAAACTGCATGTGATCTCACTTTGCCTTCATTTTCCTTCTTTGATTTTGAGCGAGGTTGACCATTTGTGTATTGGTCCTTTGTACTGTTTACCGGTTTTTATCCCTGCTGGCTGCTTACGGTTTTTTCCTGCTGATTTGGAAAAGCTGCTCATTTGTTAAGGGTATAATCTCTCACACCTCTTGTGTATTCCAAGCGTTTCTCTGGTGTGTGTTTTGTCACTTAATTCTACTTAAGATGTATTTTCCTGCCAAGAAGTGCTCAATTTTGTTGTTTTTGTAATTCATCGAGAATTCCCTTCACATTTCCATAACCCGATTTTCACAGATTCCTCCTCTTCTGAGGGCCTGGGAAGCACTCTCCTGGCTGTGGGTGGGGACAGTTTCTGACAGTGGGCCCTAATCCTCCCCCTGGCGGGATGAGGGCCGCCGTCTGGCGCCCCAGGCTGCACACGCTTGGGAGAGCCTGGGTGTCCTGCTCGGGGAGCCGACCCAAACCCTTATCAGCCAGGTCTTCTGCTCGTGCTCACCCTAACTGCTCATTTACTGTACTTGTGGACTGAGAAACAGAGCTGTGTCCTGGTGAAACCCCCAGGCTAGACACTTGTCCGGTACATGGCAGGTCTCCTGGACCTTTGCGGTCAGTGGAGCCCTTGCTGGAGCCCAGACCTTCTTTGTCTGCTCATTTTTGGCATCCCCCAGTGGCTTGAGGACAAGGAGTCCATGCCGTGTCCACCACTGGCTTCCCAAACCTGCACATTCCACCCCCTGGGCACCAGCCTCACATAATGGCCTTGCAGGACGCTGTTCCCAAACAGCTGGTTGGCTGTCCCTTCCACACACTGTCCAGTGATGGAGGGCTGGCAGAAGAGGGCCAGTCTGGTGGCCATGTGCGTATTCTGTGCTGGAGACTGGCCTGCTGGTCCTGCCTGATGTGATGTGGTGTGCACTCGGGCAGATCACTCCAAGCTCTTGTTTCGATGCCGGCAGATGGTAAAGGCATGGGTACAAGCTTGTTTTCCCAGCACACGTCAGTTCCAAGAAAGACAAGCCCTGTTTCCTCTAGAAGAACAGGTTTTATGTAATTCGTTTTCCAGCAGGTAGCTGGCCCAGGAGAATACCCATCAGAGGGTCAGGATTGGCATCTGTTGTGGGCAGTTGAGACAGTCAGTGTATTTGTGGCCGGATGGCCTTCCCGAGGGGGTGCCCACGCACGGCCCCACCTGGCCACATGGCTGCTCCCTTCCTGTCTCACAGACACGCACAGGGCCTTTTAATTGCCAGCTGTTCACTTCATTGGTGAGAGCGCGATCCCCACCCCAGGGTCATAGGGATGTCGGGACTCAAGACGGTGACCCCGGTCAGCTGAGACAGCAGCATGTCGGTCACGTGTGCTCACGGCCCAGGGAGGGGCCACACGGCTGCGTGGGAAGGCAGGCTGTGTGCTGACGGGGGGAGGGGCCCTGGTGCTGCAGGAGGATGTGGTTGACGCTGGAGTAGTTCCACGGGCTGGTGGGCCTGAAGCTGCTATGGGGGATGGGCAGGAGCTGAGCCTGGTCCTCCTGGTAAGAGGCTTGTTTGTCTGGGGGACCTGATCCGCAGGGACGGGGTGGGGAAGGACGTGTGGATAGGCCACTCAAGGGGGCCTGGGGAGCAGGAGACAGGCTGGCTGTCAGCTCTCAGGTGAGCCCTGTTCTACTCTGGGCTCTCAAGGGCCCTTGTGGACCCACTGGTGGCCTTCACAGGAGGCCAGGCCCCTGCAGTCATGCTGTTCAAGCCCAGGGTCTGTCCCACACTCCTGCCCTTCACCTCCCTGTCCCAATCCTGAATCTGGCCCTGGAAGGACCTCCCCACACATAGCCATGTGCGGGTTGAGGGACACATTTAAAACATGGTAATGTTCAGATGAAAAATTCCTAAGATCTTTTTAATTGCAAACTGGAGGCTGCAGGGGGTCGGGAAGCTAGAAGCCGACCCCAGGAATTGCCCACGCTGAATGAAAGAGGGAAATACAGGTAAAAACATGACGGATAGAGTCTGTTGGCCAATATCAAGCAGTGTAACATATACAGAACTGGAAACACAGGACAGGGACACTGTGGCAGAAATAAACATAAGAAATAGGACCCCAATTTCCCACAATTGGCGAAAAACATCTACAGAGGCAAGAAGCACAGAAAACCACAGTATGAGAATAAATAATTATACCTATGGGCACATTATAGACCAAGTGTTGAGAACAAAGATGGAAAAAAGCCCTTAAAAGCAGCCAAAGAAAAGACAAATTACATGCGGACAGATGTTCCAGGGGCGGCTGGGAGAGTCTACGAACAGCAAAAGCAGAAGAAAGTGTTAGCCAGGCACGGGGAGCCTGGATTTGACGTGGTCTGCAGGAGGAAGGAGCCACGAGAGCCTCCCAGGTGAGTGACCCCAGAGAAGGCAGGACCAGCCCCGGGCTCACTGGGAACATGCAGAAGGTCCTTCCAGAAACAGGACACAGACTCGTTACCTGTGCAGCAAGAGAAACGCAGCTGCTGCCTTCACGGGGCACCGCAAGAGCACTGTTACCTGAAGGGTCTGTTACCTGAAGCCGCGGTGTGTGTGTTCTCCTCTGTGTGATGCAGGCGACCCAACACAACCACCAGGAACCCACCAACCCAGGCAGGACTCTGAAAACAATTCTCTCCAAAGAGAAGGTGGAACAGAAGGAAAAATAAAAATGGAGGGAAGAGCAGAAATGGTTGGAAGATGTAAAGTCACCCTCAGCAATGACCTCAGCAGGCAAGAGCGGCCTGGAGACCGCGTCATGGGCAGGTGCCCACCTCCAGAACCTCCATACAAAGGGGAGTTGAGTCCGCGCGCACCCATCGGATGGAGGTCGGTCCTGCTGTCAGAGAAGGCAGCCTCCGAGAGCGGGACTCTTCCCTGAGTAGAGAGGCTTTCAGTGTTAAAATGGGTCAAATCTCCAGGGAGACCTACAATCCCGACCGTGTGGGCACCTAGTGACGGCCCTGAAGAGCACGCGAAGGAAAATAGACACAGCGGAAAGAAACGGCAGACGAGTCCTCAGCCACGGTTGGAGAGTGTAGCAACATCTTTCTGTAATTGAAATAAGGAGAAAAACCAATAAGTAAGGATACATAGAAGATCCAAAAACCGTCATCAGCCGCCTGATGGACCTGAGACTGAGAACACACTAACCCGTGCAGCAGAGTGCACAGCTCTCCAGGCGCCATGGCCCGCCACGCACTCGCCATATTCCGAAAAGGCAGAGTGGGTTTCGATTGATTTCAAAAGGTTGATGCCTTACAGAGCCTGTCCTGGGATGATCATGAAAATAAACTTGAAATCAGTAAAAATAAGATATCTAGAAGATCTGGAAATATTTGGAAATCAGATAGTACACTTCCCAGTGGGTCTAGGGAGATGTCATAAGGGAAATCAGAAAAGTCTGAACACAATGATGAAAATACAGCAGAGCAGAATTGGTGAGTCAGAACCAAATTAGTGCTTACAGGGGGTTTTTTGTGGCTTTTTGTCCCTTTATTTTAAATATAAGAAAGGTTTAAAAGTAGATTATCTAAGTTCTATAAACACCTAGAAAAAGGAGGAATGTGTTAACTAGAAATAAGGAAATAATTAAAATAAGAGCAGAAACCAAAACAGTACGAAAAAACAAAAAATAGAGAATTAATAAAGCCAAAAGTTGCTCAGATAAAAATGTTAATAAAAGACTGTCTCCAAACCAAATCTGGTAAAAATGAGAGTTGAAAACAACAAAAGAAAGGTTATCCCTGCAGATCTTGCTGGTATAACAAGGATAATAAGAAATATTAAAAATAACTCAGTGTGAAAAAATCTCATTATTTAGGTGAGAAATAAATTCTTTGATAAGCATAACTTACCCAAACTGATACAAATACAGAAAATCTGAATTAGCCCTGTTTTAATTAAATGAATTGAGTTCATTATTAAAACTGTGCCTCTGTATCTCTCTCTTTTCCATCTTTATCTCTTACACACACACCAGCCGTTAGACGTAGTTTGTAAATATAATTTTTAAAAAGGATTTATTTATTTATTTGAGAGAGAGAGAGAGTGTACAGGAGAGGGGCAAAGGGAGAGAGAGAATCCGAGCGGACGCCACATTGAGTGCAGAGCCCCATGCGGGGCTTGGTCTCACGACCCTGAGATCGTGACTGGAGCTGAAATCAAGAGTGGGACACATAACTGAGGCACCCAGGCGTCCCAAAACATTCTTTACAAAAATAATATAGCTGGAGGACATGTGCTACCTGATTTCAGGTCTTGTTATAAAGCTTTGGTATCTGGAAAGTACGGTAAATACATAGGACAGGTAAATAGATCGACAGAATGGGGGGAGGGTCGAGCAAGTAGCTGCAGGTACACCGTCAGTCGATTTGCTGCATGTTCCATAAAACTGCCTGGGATGAGATGCTGCTGAAAGAAGCAGGTGCACATGTGAAAAGTAAGCCTGATCCCTATGTCACACCTCACACAAAAAATAACTTGAGGTGAAACATAGACTTAAACATAAAAACTAAAACTGAAAATCTTCCAGAAGGAAACAGGAGAAAATATTCCTTCTTGGGTTTAGTCAAAATTTCTTAACACAGGACAAAATAGTGATACATTTAACTTCACCAGAATTAAAGATTTCTACTGATTTTCAAAGAATACCATTAAAAAAAATAGAAAGGCAATCCAGAAATTGTAAGAAAATACTTGCAGATATGTGTATATGTGAAAGATATGTATCAAAATATACAAAGTCATCTTACAAATCAGAACAGGAACCTCTAAGAAAAGGTTTAGGACATGAGAGGAAAGATGCATGAACGGCCAACGAGCAAACAGAAGGTGCTCCCCACCATCAGCCAGCAGGGACTGCAAGCTGAAATCACAGTGAGGTGCCACGTTTGACTCACGAGAATAACTCAACAGGAAAGGACTCAGATTACCATGTATCAGCGAGGACTGGACCGTCCACTGTGCTGGTGGGAGCGCAGGAAGGTGCAGCCACGTTGGAAAACAACGAGACAGTTTCCCCAAACGGTGACATATACAGCTGCCCAGTGGCCGGGGAGGAGCGTGGACGTCTGTGCACAGCGGTCACGTACATGATTGCTCACAGCGGCTCCACACCCGCAGCCATCCCCATGCCCCGCGAGGGAAGCAGTGGAAGAAAGCGGTTTCACCAAGCCACAGAGACTCAGCAGGCAGAGCCCACGAACTGATGCCTCAAAGCCCTGGGAGAATCCGCTGTCACACACACGAGGGTCTGTGCTGCATACCTCCTGTGTCTGCACTGGCCTGCACTGTGCGACCCCACCTGCACGGCGTGAACCCATCTGCATGGGTTTCAGGCACAGCTGTGACCGAGGGGTAAGCCCTGTGCTTACTGGGGTGTCCTGGCTGTGGGGTCAACCAGAGGGAATCTTGAGGAGATGGAAATACCCTAGATCATAATGGGGCATTGTTTCCAGGGGTACAGATGACTGCCCACACTCAACTAATGGTACAGTTGGGATGCAGGTGTTTCATGTTGTTTTATCTTGATATTAAAAATACCACGTGATTCATAAAACACTGACCCGGTCAACGGGTGCCTTTGTGCTGTTTACCTTCAGCGCAGTCAACACAGGTGACGGCGTAATTTAGGGAGAGAGATGGAGAGAGACAGAGGAAGAGAGAGAGACAAAGAGACAGAGATAGAGACAGAGACAGAGAGATAAGGACAGAGAGAAAGGCAGAGACAGAGAGAAAGGCAGAGACAGAGAGAGACAGAGACAGAGGCAGAAATAGAGACAGAGATAGAGGGAGACAGAGAGATATACAGGGAGACACAGATAGACAGAGCAGAGAGATAGACACAGAGAAACAGAGACTCAGAGACAGAGAGAGGGCAGATGTCTCAACGTCCCAGCCAGCACATTTGGGGATGTCTTTCTTTGGAATAATTTATAGAATAGTGAAAGCACAACATCAAGAACTTTCATCTTCTTGAATCACTTGGGAGTAGTTGAGAACTCTATGTCCCTCCACCCTGAGTAGTTTACTGTGTGTTTGTGGCAAACACAGACATTTTTCTACATGACCACAAATAACCTTCAGCACCAGGGAACCAACACCGAGAGACCCTCAGGTCACTCCGTTTCACCACCTGTTTCAGTGACGTCCTTTATGCTAGAAGAATCCAGCTTGGAACCACATGCTGCATTTCGTTGTCAGGACCCCATAGTTGGCTCCCTGGAAACACATCCTTGGTCCCTCCTTGAT
Organism: Ursus americanus; assembly: GCF_024610735.1. NCBI lineage: Eukaryota > Metazoa > Chordata > Mammalia > Carnivora > Ursidae > Ursus > Ursus americanus. Next base: position 107,667,718 of record NC_142127.1, read on the forward strand.
CACTTCTTAAGATTTTGGACCTGGTCTGCTTTTTACCTGCACCCCCCTCCGGCCGCCCTGCCCCCGTTGCCAGGAAGACCAACAGGATTTGCGTAGCCTGAGGCAGGGTGCTCAGATGCACACAAACTGAGAACATGGTTCGAATAGCCAAATTTCATGATTGTTTTTCTAGTAATTAAGTTGCATTGCATTTTGCAAGTATATTGTCTATTATATATGCCATGAATACTGTATAATACGTTATAATAAATTGTATATTAAAGCGTGTCATAGTATATCACGTATAATTAATATGATATATACCATGTAATATGACACAAAACATATGATACACGCAGCATTACATATAAAAGGATAATGTGCCATATTATTGTCCTATCAGCCGAAGATGAGCTGGGCATTAAGACTCCTGGGTCCTCATCACACTTTGTGACCTGCTGGCCTACAGCCGGGGATTCTGACGTATCATGTGTCCCAGCCTGAACGTAACCTCGATTATCTGACGTGTTTCTGAACAAGCAGACTTGCGCTGTATCTGAAATGACCTGCACTCTACTTAGATATGAACTCCAATTTTTTATGAAAATAAAGCTTTACATTAGCTTACAATGCAGGTGTCAAATGGACACGTTATTTAAATTTTGTAAGGAAATTTTCTGCCTTGTTTTAAAGATGTATGTGTGAGGAAGAATGCAAGTCAAACCTTTGCAAGTCAATCATGATAGCATAAAGCTGGCCTGCAGGTTACAAACGCCCCAGGAGCGCCCCGTGTCTGGAGTTGGGGCAACGCAGAGGAAGCTGCACGTCCAGACGCCTCTCCCGCTCCTTCTGCAGGTCTGGGGAGCGCCTCAGTTTTCTGGGGAATGGGCTGCAGCCCCCTGGGCCACAACGTCTGGAGGGAGCTGGGGCCCAGGGTTCTTGGCCAGCGATGGTGTTTGGTAAGCTCATTGCTGGGGGGCTGTTTTCTTTGGCCAACATCGGTCTGCACATTTCCTGCGAGCCTCAGCTTGGGGGGCTAACTGGGCCTTCGAGGGGGCCTGCGGCACCAGGGTCTGCCAGACTCTCAGCCGCCCGGTCTGGGACGCCAGGCTCGGCCCGGTTGCCCTGCCACTTCACCTCCTCACGCGGTGAGGGGGATGCCTGAAGGCCTCACCTCGTTTCTCTGACCAAATGCAGATGCCCGCCTCCTGCCCGTTTCCCGCGTGGGGTAGCTTGTGGTCCGTTTCCTCCTCTGCAGAGTGGCCGTATTGGTATGTGATTGGGAATCAAATCCAGGGAACAGTTGGAAGGGTACCAGCTCCCACGAGTCAACCAATCAATGTGAGCGGCTCTAATTGTGATTTCACGCTTTCTGCTGGTGCACACCCGCCTCGTGGTCCTGTGTGATCGCAGGCCTCCTTCCAAAGGGCGGAGGCTTGCCCACCACCATCCGCTGCCTTGGGGGCTGGGCGGGCTACCTGCGCGTTCGGGTTCGGTCCTGGCAAAGTTACCGTCTCTGGCAGGCCTCCACAGGATGCGTGACCAGACCCTGCACCTCGAGGGCACAGCCGGACCCGAAGGGGTGGCAGAGCCCTGTGTGTGCCACTTCCTGGGTCCAAACCTGCCACCAGACTAGCCCTCGCAGGACTGATGGTGATCGAGCCACCACAACACTACGTGGTTCTAAACCTTCTTTTGTTTTGCTGGTGACGTTGTCGGTCAGGCACGCAGGACGGGCTCTCTCCTGTTTCCATTGTTACAGAGTTGTCAGGGGCTCTGTGGGGCGGGGTCCCCGGTGTCTCTGTGCGGCCGCAGCCATTCCACCCGGCACTCCCCATCTTGGGGCAGCCAGGCCCACGAGGTGCTGACTGGTGACTTCCACATGATCACACCCCCAAACACAGCGCCCGGAGCCCCGTTCTCAGAGTGTGAGCCCCAGCCCCACAGAGGACACCACACTCTCTTGGCATCACAGCCGTGATGGTGGGTTTCGTGCATCAGCCTCGATGGGCTCAGGGGAAGCGCCGGAGGCTGGCCGACGCGACACGAGGCGTGTGTGCGAGGGTGTTTCTAGAAGAGGTTAGCGTCTGACCCGGCGGACTGAGCAGAGACCACCGTCAGTGGTGCCGCCTGGCCAGGGGAGCCAGTCCCTGCCCTCTGTCCCCAGCGGGAGAACCAAGGGAGGGACGGTGAGTGCTGGGCTCTGAGCCTCAAAATCTAACCCCTGACAATGACATGGTTAAGTATCGGCGTCGGCCAGTGACCTTTAACCCTCTGAACAGCCCAGTCGCTATTCCACAGGCTCTTTAACTATTTCAAGCTTTTTTTTTTTTTACAAGAATAAAGTTATTTAAAACTCAGTGATTTACACTCTGTCACTTTCACGCCATTTTATGCTGCTCAGAAGAGCCTTTCTTAGTTTTGCTCAGAAAGCACTCTGCTTTCATCAGAGGATCAGGATTGAATTCCACTCGTTGGCAGTGACGAGCTTCCAAAGACAGCAGGGAGTTCACACTGTCCTTCGTGTTGCTGCCCCCACGCAGACCTGAAACTCTGGCAGGAGAGAATGCTCCTTTATTTTGGGAACGTTTTTCCTTTAAAAGAGAGGTTGTAAGTCATTACATTGTATATGAAACAGGATGTAAGGGGTTAAGAAGACACTTACTAGTCTTCTAAAGCAACAGTAACCCCTTTCTTCCAGCCTGTCTCAAATACAACACAAGTATCAGAAACAGTAACTGTACTTGTCCCTGCATACATCAGCGATGACCTAGGGACACTTCAAATGACGAGTCTTCCCCCGTCTGGGACTATTTCACGTTAGTAAGGATGTACGTACAATTGAGGAAGCTTGCTGTTGGCTTGAGTAAAGTGCCGTTTGGAGGCAGGAAATGACAGTCCTGTCCCAGACGAGCTGGCAGGTGGTGCATCCGACCCCCTCCATTCTCCGGGGGACCCTGAGTTCATGCTTCGCTCCTCTGAGCTCCTTTTCTCAACTGTCGGTGGCAAGTACGGAGCCCCCGTTGGAGCACTGCTGTAGGAAGGACTGGAATTGGCGGCTTCCCTCAGGTGGAGCCGGGGCCAGACCCCACTCCCTGGGGCAGGTTCACGTTCTTAGTGTGGCAGGGACACAGCCTGGCAGCGGGCATCTTCCTTCTACCCAGACGTGCTGTCCGGGTGGAGGAAGACAGACTCCAGGTGCATGTTTATCTCTGTCTCTTTGCAGCTGGGCACAGACCCCGATCGGGCGTGAGACCCTGGCTCTTCCTTGTTGTTCAGTGTCCCCCGTGGTCCATGATGGTTGGCTCTTTCATGCACCTGCTGGTCAAGGGGTGGGGGCAGGGCGTGGCTGAGCTCAGTCCTCCGTGTGCTGGTGCCCCCCAACGTGTGGAGATTTATTAAAGCAGTGTACATTGATATTTTTAAGAGTGTGAATTCTAGACTCAAGATGAACTACCCCGATGTCTCCACCAGGTTCTAACACGTAATCAAACACACGCACTGTGATGCGTTAACGAGTGTTTGCTCCGAGCTCAGCTGCTGTTCTTTGTCTGCGTGTATTCCCTACATTTGCATAAAAACCAAAGCATGGCCTCTAAATTCGTGTATGTGGAAAATTGGATTACCAAGGTGTTTAAAGAAGTGTATTCACACACTTGGACTTACGATTATCACCCTGATAATATCATTTTTGGGGAAGAGTAAAAAAATGTTAAACGCTGAACGTGTAGACTCAGAAATTGAATAGACCTGCTTCTGGGGGAAATGCCCTTTTCTGTAACAAACACAAGGTGTGAGGCATCGGAGTGATATTATTACTTAATATTTTTCTTTTTCTAGAAAACTGTCTTTTATTGCTGATTTAACTGAAAGATTAAAATTTCTCTCGTTATTGTAGTAAGAATGATAGCTAACTCATAACGATGTAACTGTATATAAATTCTATTTAATTTCTAAAGAAAAAATGAGCCCTGAGTTATAAACAAAATAATATATTTTACTTGAGTTTTTTTCAGTATTAGGAATGTGTTTTAGTGTACCGAATGGAACAGTTCAAGCATAAAGCTGGTTTCCTTGTTTAGCACTTTAAATATATCACTATCTCGTATCTTTGATACTGCTAAAAATAATTATAATAAAACAATTGTTTATGCCTCAGAAACATCTGTGTGATTTATACTCTGCTGTGAATGTTAACATTCCCATCAGCAATTTCAGCAGAGGGCTGTAGTTCCCCCATTTTTTATGGACATCCAATTCATTTCGTGAGGGGTGAAGACAGACGATTGAAGCAGCTTAAAATGCCGTCGGAACCCTCGCTCCCCACTCCGCCTTCTCCAGCACATTTCTGTGACAACAGCTCTCGCGGGGAGACATGAAATCAGTGTTCGAATGATTCTGAGAACGAAGGGTTGAGAAAACATGGTCAGTCTTCGTGAAACACAGTAAAATCTAGATAACGACCACCCACCAGCTGGCTTCATTCTGCAGACTGTTCTGTTTAATGCTTCTTAATGAAATGCGTTAATGGGATTTTTAAAAGGATCCTTCGATTCACTTTCGACTCAGGAGGAGCAAATTCTCATGAACTCTTCCTTACCCCAAATACAGGAGGAGCGTCCTTGCGATGAACCCCCTTGTCTTTGCTGACCTTGCTGCCAGGCTGTACGAACAACCCTGTGTCTCCTACACAGACTGTAGAAAGGCCTGTACGTTTTCTCAGCAACACCAAAACCCACCAGGGTTTTGAAAGGAACTGCCTTAAATCTACAGATCCGATTGAGGTGAATGAACTGCTTTAAAACAGAATTTTCAGTGGAAGGGTGTGGTCTCTCTCCTGTGCTTAGACTGGCTTAGCTTCTCGAATGTGTCATGATTTCTGTGAAGCTCGTGCGTGCTCTGGGCCCTGCAGACTTGCTGAGCACGCTCCTCGGTGTTCGTGAACTCTCCGTGCGTTCTCGGAGTCTTCTGCACCCAAAGTCATGCCATCAGCTCAAAGAACACGTTCTACACCTTCTTCCTCATCTTTTTATTTTATACGACGTGGTGTGAGCTTAGGGTCGAAGTTTCTTTTTGGTGTGCTGGTTTTCAACTGTCTGTTTCCGTTTATTGAAAAGACTATTCATCCTCCGTTAAGTCATCTTTGTTTTTTCCACTGAGTTATCTCGAGACCTTTGTCTGAAGTCACCTCGCCATGTGTGCACGGGTGTCTTCTGAGCGGCCTGCTCCGTTCCATCGGTCTGTACGTCCAGGCCTCTCTCCGGCACAGCCCACCTTGATGGTGATGGTCAGAATGTCCTCCCCTTGATAAAACCCCGTTGAGTGGAGCCTCAGCGTCTCTGTGGAGCCTCTTTCTTTTACAGGTACTGTTCCTGCGGTTCTCCCCTGGGGATCTGAGGACCGCCGACTACGGGTCAAGCAATCTGGTAGAAAATCGAAGGGATCGTGTAAAGTCTAGACCCTTGCTATCTTACGCACTCTGCAGCAAGAGGGGAAGTAAGACGTCACGTTGCTTCTGTGAGGTGTCTGCTGACCCCAACCCTCAGGGCCGTCGGTCCAGCCCCAGGCGCCGTCTTGGTTCCGCAAGAGCTTCACCGAGCTCTGCCCGCCCCACGCTGGGTCCCCCAACACGCAACACGTTCTCGAGCCACCTACGCGGCAGCCTTCGCTTGTTATGATCCGCCAACGTGCCAGCTGAAGCCCCCCCCCCCCCCATGAGCGCATCTCCTGGGTCTGATTTGTTCCTGATGCTGAGTCTGCAGCCGCAGGTGTGTTTCCAGAATTCTGTCTGTGGAGACTTGGAGGTGGCAGTTACTTGGTCGAGCCGCATCCGAAGCCTTCCCTTGCTCAACGTGTGTAACAGGTAAAGGTCACTGATAAAGGTCATTGACCGTGAATGACCTGACAGATGAAGACTAAAGAAATAAGCCTGGAGGGAAAAGTAATTCAGAGAATATTTTCCCCCAAAATATAATCACGTAAGGAACGTGGGACCTTGCTTGCTGTAGAAACAGCCCTGGGAGCTCCCCCCTGACTTAGGCCTCCCCCGGGCAGATGGCTGGTTTCTGAATTCCCTTTGTTCCCTTGTAGTCCTTACAACTGGGATTTTGCATTTCTTTGTGGTTCTGACACCTTCTGTGGTGTGCTGCCAGAGCTGCCCCAGGTCACTAGGGAGCTGCGGGAGTAAAGTGACTCCTGCAGGAGTTCGTTCCAGGCTGCTCTGTGGATGTTTTTTACTTTTCAAAACATGTATCCCTGAAATCACAGGTGAAGCGAAGCCTGGGGGCTGTGTGGGCAGTTACAGGTGCGAGGGAAGGTTTTGGGGGCCTTGGAAGGCAGATGTCTACGAGGATGACAGCTTCTCCTAATCTCCGGGTGCTGAGCCTGTGCATGCGACACCAGACCCAGGTTTCCCCACAGTGGCTTGTCACTTAGTTTGTAACTTAATGAAGAGAGAAGTGAAATTAGAGGTTTGCACATCTGATTTATGGCATTTGAGTTAAAGTTCTCGGAAATTTTTTGAAAAGTAGTCATTTTCAGACCAAAAGGAAAAATCCTGGACATTTTCAGAAATGCTGTATAATTATCTTTCCTACAACCAACGGCAGATCTTGTGTTTGATAAAACAGTGGGAAATGCCCAGAGCTCCGTTTTAATTTCATAGAGGAAGGTCCGTTCCTTCCACTGGATGAGGCCACACCCTCCGTGTTCCAGCTAGGCTCACCATTTTCCAGAGCTTTCTGCTTCTTGGCTTTTTGCCTGAATTATCTCCTTCACCAGGAAATTTCTAATTTCGACTGTTCAAGGGAAATCGGTCCCTGGTGCTTGCCGAAGATGAAGCCGCCAGTTCAGGTGGGGTGTGAGGGTGGGCAGAGGGGCGCAGGAGGGTTGGAGGGTGGGAAATCACTAAGGAGATGTTGGGGGTGGATTCTGGCTTCACCCCCCACCCCCTCCCCCACACCTGCTGTTAGGACTCTGCTGACAACAGCCCTCGTCGTCCCCAGGCGATCTCTGATCTTTTTTCTTTTTTTTTTTTTTTAAGTTTTTAATTTAAATTCCAGGTAGTTAACATACAGTGTAACGCTAGTTTCAGGTGTACGGTTTAGTGACTAAACACTTCATACATCGCTCTGTGCTCATCACAAGTGCCCTCCTTAATCCCCAACTGATATGTCACCTACCCTCCAGCCCACCTCCCCTCTGGTGGCCATCAGGGTGTTCTCTAGAGTTAACAGTCTGTTTCTTGGTTTGTCTCTCTCTCTTTTTTTCCCTTTGCTCATTTGTTTCTTAAATTCCACGTATAAGTGAAACCGTATGATAATTGTCTTTCTCTGCTTGACTTATTTCGCTTAGCATAATCTCCTCCAGTCCCATCCATGTTGATGCAAATGGTAGGTATTCATCATTTCTGATAGCTGAGTAATATTCCATTGTATATATGGACCACATCTTCTTAATCCAGTCATCTGTTGAAGGGCATCTCAGCTCCTTCCATGATTTAGCTATTGTGGACGATGCTGCTATGAACATTGGGGTGCGTATGGCCCTTCTCTTCACTACGTCTGTATCTTTGGGGTAAATACCCAGTAGTGCAATTGCTGGGTCATAGGGTAGCTCAATTTTTAACTTTTTAAGGGACCTCCACACTGTTTTCCAAAGTGGCTGTACCAACTTGCATTCCCACCAACAGTGTAAGAGGGATCCCCTTTCTCCACATCCTCTCCAACATCTGTCATTTCCTGACTTGTTCATTTTAGCCATTCTAACTGGTGTAAGATGGTATCTCATTGTGATTTTGATTTGTATTTCTCTGATGACAAGTGATGGGAGCTTTTTTTCCTGTGTCTGTTGGCCATTTGTATGTCTTCTTTGCAGAAATGTCTGTTCATGTCTTTTGCCCATTTCTTGACTGGATTATTTGGTTTTTGGGTGTTGAGTTGTATCAATTCTTTATAGATCTTGGATATCAGCCCTTTATCTGATATGTCATTTGCGAATTATCTTCTCCCATTCCGCAGGTTGCCTGTTAGTTTTGTTCACTGTTTCCTATGCTGTGAGAAAGATTTTTATCCTGAAGAAGTCCCAATAGTTCATTTTTGCTCTTGTCCCTCTTGTCTCAGGAGTTGTGTCTGGAAGGAAGTTGCTGTGGCTGAGGTCAGAGAGGGTTTTTGTTGTTAATGATGTTTTACTCAGTGACTACCTCCACTGAGGGAACATCTGAAACTATTATACTTTTTTATACAGCAATTATAGCTATCCACAATTATAGCTATCCACAATTATCTCATCTGGTGTTGGGGTTCAGGAAACACTGCCCCAAAGTATGGCAGCTTGGCATGTTGCATATTTTTTGCTGAAAGCATCTGGGAGGGAACGGCCACTCAGACCTCCTACTGAAAATGGTCATGTGAGAAGTGCCCTCCCTACACCTGAGGGAAAGTGCATCCTCATCCCAATGACCAAGGGACCCCGAGAAGGATCCAGCAAGGGGGCCTCGTACAGGTGCCCGGCGAACGCCGACCTCGAGCTCCCACGACTGCCCACTCTCCCTCAGACCCAGTGTGAGACACTCGGGCCTGTTTCTTTGGGCCATTTCCTTACAGAGACCCCATAGCAGATAAAATACCTAAATTCAATAAGACTGTGTACTCTTCTCCTGTTCGTCTGCCAGGCAGTGTGGCTTTCAGGCCTAGTCGGGACCCCAACAGGGTGGACGACGGACGCCCCCACGGGGTCGGTGTTAATTTCTGTCCACAGGAGGGACGCTCTCAGACATCGGTGAGCTCGGCACCTTGTTTGCTGACCTGTCTCCAGGCCTGGAGCAGGGAGTGCTTGGTGGCAGTCCAATACATGTTTTTTCAATTAATAAGTGAATTAATTTTTAAAAATATTTTCATACAATATATTTATCACTCAGTAACTCCATAGCTCTTGATTAGATTGATGGGATAATTTTAAATGTTTGGATTTATATTTTGAAATACAGACATGCATTAAGGAAAACAAATTACAAACCAATTTTTTTCTAGCCCTACACGGAAAGGGATTCAGTTTGCCTTTGTAACTTCAAATGTACAGTGATATTCACACTGTACCTAAGGAGTGGGAGAGGGAGCATGACATCACTAGTCCAGAGTGACGTGACTCTCATCCTGTGTGGCATCACTCTTGTCCTAAGTGACATCACTAGTCCTGAATGACATCACTCTCATCCTGTGTGGCATCACTCTCATCCTAAGTGACATCACTAGTCCTGAATGACATCACTCTCATCCTGTGTGGCATCACTCTCGTCCTAAGTGACATCACTAGTCCTGAATGACATCACTCTCATCCTGTGTGGCATCACTCTCGTCCTAAGTGACATCACTAGTCCTGAATGACATCACTCTCATCCTGTGTGGCATCACTCTTGTCCTAAGTGACATCACTAGTCCTGAATGACATCACTCTCATCCTGTGTGGCATCACTCTTGTCCTAAGTGACATCACTAGTCCTGAATGACATCACTCTCATCCTGTGTGGCATCACTCGTCCTAAGTGACATCACTAGTCCTGAATGACATCACTCTCATCCCGAGCAGCATCACCAGACGAGGTAACTTCGGGTAGCCATAGTTGCTGAATGCACACAGGTGTCAGGCTCTGCCCCCACCCTGCTCCTTTTTGTCCCTTCTCTGGTTCATCAGGCCCCTGGCGGCTGTGTTCTCGGCCCACATGCCGTGTTGACTGGCAGATCTGATTCCAGAGAGGCCTGCAGAGCCGCGCTCACAGTTGCCCTAGTGTGTGAGCGCGTCGGCCTCACCGCTAGCATGTGAGTTCCCTGGGACCAGCTGACCTTTGTGTCCTCACCGCGTTCATCACAGTACCGACACTGGAAGGTCTGTACGTTTCCCGTAATAGAAAGGACTCGTCCCTACGACCTAGAACCGTGTTCCTGAGCATCGGGGATGCGCATCGAGCCCCAAACCCAGCTGCCAACCCTCACCTGTTATCTGCCGCGAGCACCTCAAGACCAGGGCCCATTGTGAGCAAGTCGTGAGCTCAGATCAGTCGGACCGCTCACAGCCCGCGAGAGCTGCCCCGGCTGCACCCCCAGCCAGATGTGGGCAGACACTCGTCTGCACCCGTCTTCAGACGCAGCCTGTCCCAAATTTCCCACAGTTTCCCTCGTCCTCAATTTCCCCCACAAAACACCTGCAACTAGATACTACCTCAGGTCATACTCAGCGTTCAAAGAAGGCGAAGGACTCAGGGCCACAGGTGATTAACCCAGAGCTCAGTTCAAACCACGTTGGCATAGCCCTGTTTTTCATGCCTCAGTATTTTGGTTGTTGTTTCAGCAAATACAGGCTTGTTTCAAGATAGTTAGAGTTACCAAATATATTTTTCTAAGTTCCCAGACCAGCTGTTGCTGACTTGGTTCCCAGGACAGAAGCGAGTCCCCAGGGCTGGAGTCACTGGGCTGGAAGTGCGTCTGGAACGTGTGGGCTTCGTGGCCCAAGTGTCATTAGAAACATCTATTCAGCAAAAAAAGTCTTAGATATTTGCAGAAACAGTGCTTCTTCTCAGAGCACTTCTGCCAGCATGGGCTTAGCCGGGCTCTGGGGAATTTCTGTGAAAATAAGGCGCTAACAGACACAAAGACAGCGCACATGTGTTTGCGGGAATCCGCGTAACGCACGGACCACGACTGTAACAACAGAAGGTCCATATCATTTGTTCTTATCTCTTCCTTCTCTCTCTCTCTTTTTAAATCTAGGTTAGAAAGCAAAAACAACAAAACCTCAATCACAAAACAAAAAAATTTTTTTTTATGGTTGGAAGCTGGTTTAGGAGAGTTTGGGTAATTTTCCTTAATCTCCTTTCACATCCTCAAGATCTGGGCTGCGTGTGCGGCTTGGCGGGATCAGAAAGTCCCCCAGATGAATCTCCTGGAGTGGCTGGGGGGAGTGTTCTGGAAGGTTCTGCCACAGCGTTCCTTGACTAGCTAAGTGTGCAAAGCACCAACGAGCAAGCCCCAGATGGTTCAAAGGGAGGGGTTGCTGTGTTCCCGCAGCCACGGGCAGTGGGGACTGTGACCTCCGGGCCGGGGCCAGGACCGTGGGGAGGGGGCAGGCAGGGGCGGATCCGCACAACCTGCCTGAGTGTGAGCCCTCCGAACCCAGCAGGGCTGCCGCGGGCTGGCGTCGGCAGGGGATGGGAGAGAGAGAAGGATTGCGGGACTGGGGATGGGGAGCAGGCAGAACGACCAGCAAACACGGGTCAGGGTGGCTCCCTCCTCTGGGCTCCTACCGTCCTGGTAAAGTTCCAAAACCGTAACCTCAGGGGAGGTGTGCCTGGTGGAAAGTCCACCTTCCTGTGGGGCTGAAACGAGTTCACTGGAGCACAGCGGAAAGGAGGCCTCCAGACTGACATCGGAGGTGCCTAACTGCACAGAGCAGCGTCTTCCAATAGCCCCGGATGCCCACATCGGGAAGCAATATGCATTAATCACCTGCATAATCTTTATTGCACATTTTTCAGACTTTAGCAGAAACCGACTACAAAAACCCCACAAGCCCACAGAACTTTAGAATGATGCCAACGGGTAACGTAAGAAGCACGTGGTAGGGCTTGCTCTCAAGGTGGGGACGCGACATTCGCACAACCCTGAGGTATCAGTGATTTTGCTGCTCGGGGTACGGCTCACTCGGTATAATCTGGGTTTGCTCCCAGCGGTGTCGCAGAGGGAAGGGCTGCAATGTTGGCGTGACTCTGTGTGAATCACCGTGTCTCGGGTTGAAGGAGGAGACCAGTGCAGTATTGAGGCCCGTGCTTCGCTGGAAGTCCGCTCTGAGCAGATGACGGAGGCTTCGTGTCTGAGCTCGGCTCCTCCTGGCGGGAACTGAGCTCCTTTGATGTTTTCACAAAAATGTATGAGCCAACATGTGAACAAATCCTACATCAAGAATGTTAAAGCTTATATAGGGTTATTTCACCTGTCGTCCAGGTTTTTAAAGTATTTCCCTAGATTTTCGCTCACTGAACTATCTGATGGTGAAAACTACAGTGGACGACGTCAGTTCTCTGTATCGTTGACTTCCTATCAGCTGCTCGGCCTGCAGAGCCCACGGGAGTGACGAGACCACAAAGGTGACGTCTTCTGCTTCAGTCGGCTGAAACAAAGTACACACGTCTTGACACAAAGGACAAACGTATTTTCTGGATAAAATACTTCCACAGAACATGAACGACCTGTGAGTGGCATCCATGTCTTCACGTAAGGAGGGATGTGGGAAAGCGGTTGGCGCAGCGATGACAAGTGCCAGTTCTCGTTTGCACAGGGCGGCCACGCGCCTCACGCAGGCCCGTCCCCGCCCACCATCAGGCCCCCAGTCGCCGCCCACCTGGGCGCACTCCATGCAAGGTCTCCTCTCTCCTGCCCCATCTTCTTATTCTGGCCTTTGGGGTCCCAGGGAGTATTTAGGACTTAGGTGGTGGTACCTCTTGTGTCTGTTTGTCCATCTGTGCAGCGAGCTGGTGCCTTTCCCGTGAGCTGTATGGAAAACCTCTGGCTGCTCAGAAATTATTCGTAACTTCCTGTCATTGGCAACTTCCAAACTAAGTCACTTACAAGCGGTGCCCTCTGGGGTTCACTCTGACTTCCCAGGGACCCGTGCTTGTCCTGCCCAAACCCGCTGCTAGCACGGGACAGGCGGCGGCCTGGAGGGCCCCCAGGAGGCCCTCAGCCTCCAGCTCCAGGGGGCCCATCAGCTGCAGCGTTGGGCGTCAGTTTCCCTTCCCACACCTGCTGGCTCGTTCATGCCTCCTGAGTTTCGCGCCGTCAGCAACACAGCGTTCGGCATCAGAGAAGAAGGTACAAAATGGTTATCGAGGATCCAGGATTCACATACAGTGACTTCACTTCCTATAAATAAAACGTGCATTTAGGCAAATACATTCAATGTATGATTTTATTCAAATTAATATTAAAGAGCAAATAACATTTTATGGGAAAAATTGAAGGTCACTTCAAATGTCAATAAAATAGAAACATAATTTAAAGTGCGTTTAGTTTTTGGCATTGACGACAGAAGGTCAGCAAACGAACTGAGTGCAGTGAATTCACAGAATAAGAAGGTTAAGGGGACTTTGTAACAGAAGTTGAAGAATGAAAAGTTCAAAAGATAGTTGTCACTTCTTGACGACGACCATCTCTCGGGCCGCGAGCTGGTCAGTTGGCGGAGCGCGAGTCCTCCCCATGACGGCTAAGTCTCCCCGTTTGGAAAGGCAAGGATGACGTCACTTTGCCAAACTCAGGGAGCGTGTCTCAGAAGGTGAGTGGTTTCCGGAACGTGACATGACCGCGGGCTCCAGTCTCCTCCCTGACTTCAGAGGCCGCACACGGACCCAGGCGTCGCTTGCTGCCTCTGTCCCTCCGGCTGCGGCGATGGTGGTAGTTCGGTCCCGCTCGTGCTGCGGTTTCTCCGCGGGGCCCTGAGCCTGGAGCAAGTGGGTGGTTCCCCTTCCACTCGGCCCAGTGGACTCCATGTCAGGTCACAGTAGATGCGGCCGCCGTGGGGACCGAGCGAACCCTGAGCACACCTGGCCATCTGCCTGCTGTCTCCTCCCAGCAGATGGGGACGTGGGCCCTGAGAGTGGACCCGGCCGAGGTTCTGCCTACAGCTTGCACAGAAGATGTTCACAAGAACGCAAGCTTCTCTGAATACCTTTTCAAGGAAATATAAACGAGTGTTTAGGGGAAAACTGGGCTAATCACAGCCTCATAGTCTGAGTCTCTGCGGTCAACACCAAAATAAAAATGGCACCGAGCACAAATATGTTCAGAAACTTTCCAAAACCGGTTACTTAGCTTGGACGGTCGGGGTCCGAGGCGTGGAGGCCGCAGAGACGCTCCCCGGGCGGTGGTCGCGAAGGCCCCGATCGCTACTGAATGCCCACCGCCACGTCCTGACACCTGCGTGTTCTCTGAACAGAGGAGTGCAGTCGGGGTCAGGTCAAAGGGTCAGTGGGTTTATTATTGCTAAACACGCAAGTGCTTATTCACGGTAAGTCCTCGGAAGGGTCACGGTGGGACCGCGGAGCTCTGCCTGCGACGTCCGCACGGCGAGGGAAGCGTGTTGGCAGCTGCTGTGAGCCTCTCGCTACCGCCGACCCTGCTGTTGTCCCTCCATCTGGTGCGGTGACCCTCGGTTCTCGGCTGTGGTGCTGACCAGCTGCATACGCCCTCCTCACACTCACGTCCGTGTGTGCAGGCAACGGCTCCCTCCTCCGCCGGGTCCCTGCAGCCCCGTCTGCGATCGCTCCAGCACGAATGCTGGCACCGAAGGACAGGTGCACGTGGCTTCCTGCCAAGGCTGGGGAAGAAGCCAGCAGAGGCTGTCCTCTCCACGAGCAACCACGGGCGCTCCTAGGGCTGTTTGGGGTGAAAACTGAGGGCGGGTGTGGGAGGAAGGCAGGCGGCAACCGCGGGCAGCGCTGTCGTGGAACAGCCACCCTAGGGAACACGGGTGGGCCAGGCCCCCGCAGATGGCCAGGGAGGTGGCAGGCCGACCCCAAGCAGCCAGGCTGAGCAGACCCTGGGCCCAGGGAGCCTGGGGCAGCAGGGGCCGCTCAGCCTGCAGACTGGGTGCTGTGCACACTTGTGGGGGACCCACCCCTGTAGGTCCCCCACCTGGCCATGCACACACCTGCCCGAGCTGGAGGAGAGTCCACAGGGCCCACCAGAAAGTAAAAGCTGGGCAGCTTAAATCCTTGAGCTCTGAACACTCCAGCCCAACGCAGGCCCAGCGGGACGAGTCTGGGCTGCAGCACGACCTCTGCCCGAGCTTGGCTGCTAAACCGTTCAGGAGCCCAGGCCACCTCGCCGAAGCTGAGAGGAAAGTCAGATAAAACCACCGAGCACAGCACCACTGGCACCACTTCAAGGGGCAGCCAGATCCTGTCCATCCACTCAAACACCGATAAAGCAAACAGCAAAAACAGCCAAGTAAAATCAGGAGAACGTAATTGGAAAGCAGTTGCTGAGAAATCTAAAATCAGGGAGATTAAATTGTCAGTGTTTGTGCGCCTGACAACGAGCCCCCAGTGCACGAAGCAAACGGGAAGGGCGGCAGGAGGAACGGGACACCCTGGGGTGGCGTGAACGTGGACGCTCCCGCCAGGCCTCTGGGAGCCTCGCCCGCAGCAGCACGGTGGTTCCAGCCTCGCCCAACCAGCGCCGTGGTCCGTGGGGCGATGCTCGGGAGCGGGCGGCACGCTCACGCGGTGCCCGGTGTGGCAGCAGCCTCTCCGGGCGCAGCTCCAGGACCTGATGGAGGTTTGATCGGGGTCTGTCGGCCTCCATGCGGGGCTGCGTCCCTTCCCACCGTTGGGTCATTTCTCTGCTGCTGGCGGCTTTTAATTTCAGTTTTATTTCGGCCTTTCTTCCCACGGACGGACCCAGGTGTTCTCCACCGACGTCTGGACCCTGGGCGGGCGTCCGGTGTCATCCCTGCTCTGTCTGTAGGGAGAGCAAGGCTCCAGACGCACGGCCATGTGACGCCCACCCAGAGGGGCTTCCTTGTCCCTTCCCAATGACCACGTCCACGTCTGAGCATCCAAACAGCATCTACAGCTCCTTTTCTGTGGCTCCGGTGGGTCGGGGGGTGGTGTAGACAGAGGTCTGAATCGGCTTTGGGTGGAGGCCTGCCCCGCATGGTTGGCTCACGACTGGCCTCTCTCGGGCCTGCGCTTGTGGGAGCGCCTCCTTCAGAAGCTCAGCTGCTCTGGGAGCAGGTGCCCTCGGTGTGGCGGCCAGCGTGGTGGCCGTGACCGCTCCTGCCCGGGCATCGGGCGTCCTCCTTGTTCTGCTCGCTCCCCCCACACCGTGGGTTTCTAGGAGGTGACCATGAGGGGCCCCGGCGTCCTTCCCCACAATTTAGTGAGTGAAAGTCAGTAAAACGCCTTCCCTGGTCGAAGCACAGACGTCCGGGAAGAAGTGGCCGTGATGACGACTTCTCAAGGGTACACTGTGCCGGCGTTCCTGGAAGGACTCCGTGACCTGTGCAGAGCCCACCGGCCGGCACCGCGCGCAGCCTGCCGGCTTCCGGGTGACAGGAGCGCGTGGAGTGAGGGCCACACGCAGCCTCTCCCCTGCCTCTCGCAGCAGCCGCAGGAGGGCCAGTCTGCAAGCTGACGTCACTGTAAAATCAGACGCCGCTGGGAGCCGTGCGGCACACGCGCGTTTCCCTGCCGTCTGAGGAGCCGAGCCCAGCAGTTCCTGAGTCGTCCCTGCCCACCCTCGAGGGCGCCTTTCCTAGGCTGCGGCCACCCCGCATACCAACCGCGCGGACGCTGCGGCCCCACGGACTGTGAACCGGACGCCTTCCCACCTGCTGCTTAGAAACAAAGAAATCCCATTTTGCACTCAATTAATAAAACATCACTTTACTGCTGCACAGATCACGCCAGAAGAAAGATGGAGGGGAGGACGCAGGAGCCTGTCTGTGCGCGGCTGGCCGTGGTGCAAAGGGCCGTCCGCCACGCGATGCCATTTCCCCGTCGTGCACAAATAGAAGACACGTTTATTTCTAATCACTGTACCCTTTTCTATTAAAACTTTGCCCCGGGAATGAAGTAATTGCTGCGGTGAAACAGTTTCCTCCCATCCAGCGCTCCCCGCGAGCCGTCTGAGAGGGGGACACTCAGCGCTGGAGGGGGGCTTCCGTGAACCCACTGCTGTGGGGTCAGGTGTGTTGGCCGCTGGCGCCGTGCGAGCCCATCTAGCAGCTGTTCTCCAGCTCAGTGAGTGTCCCCCTGACGTCCGGGACGGGGCCTGTCTCACCCTTGGGGCTCTTGTCTTTTATTCTTTGTAAAACGTGTTCGAAGTCGATCTTACGAAACTACGTTAAAACCCTCCGTGAAAGATATTTACACTGAGCAGTCATGGTGAATCGTGTCTGAGGTTTTGCCCTTCGAATTGTATTTTGGGACGTTTCTGAACCAATAACCAAACTCACCGATGTTTCAGATTGGGTTTTCGAAGTAGGACTAGTGTTTGGACAGTGGAGAGAAGCATGAAACTTTAGGACCAGTCAAAAGGACACAACTTTAAACTATTTTGCTTTTTTCTAGGTCATTTGGGATGAACATTGACATTTATAATATTCAGGGCTCAGAGCTTTGCTGTGAGAATCATGGTAACTTGGGATTTATTGTCTTTCATGCACAGGGATGTCTTTGAGGTTGGCCCAGAAATGCTGGCTGTGTGGCGAGCCCTGTGTGCCCAGGCCGTGTGCTGGGAGCAGAGCTGTCCCTTCGTGCCCTCGGTGGCTGGGGTGGGCTGATGGCCACCAGCTTCCGACGGCTCCTCCTGCATTTTCCAGGACTGTCCTTTCTTCGGAGATGGTCAGGCTGTTTGAGGGGCTTCAGACCATCCTGTCTAAAATAATCTATTGGTAAATAGGATTCCCCAAAACACTGTGAGGCCTCCGGTGCACAGAGTGGTGGGGCCTGAGTCGTGGGAACTCGAGGAACGCGTCTGATACGGGCACCTTGTTCCCGAGGGGGACGCTCTAGTCTAAGAGCTACAGCCGAGAGGGAGAAGCCGAGCCTCACAGGGTGGGGAGACGGGCAGCACGGCCCCCTTAAAATCTCTGGGGACACATCAGTTACCGGGGGGAGCCTCAAGAGGAAGTGGAAACTGGCTGTGTGGAGACCCGGCACGTCTGGGCAGCTCACTTCTGGCCGCGTGGAAATAGCTGGCCTGCAGCTCAGCCCTGGGCAGACACGGGGGCAGCACGGTGTGGAGCACCCAGCCTGACAGCCCTGGGGGCATCCAGGCCCGGACGACTGCTGGAGAGAAGTCAGGATGGTGGGAATGCCACACAGGACACACGCGGGTGGGCGCTGGGCTTGAAAGCCGGTGCGGTGAATATCCTACCCAGAGCGCACGATGGATGGCATCAGTGGAGCGGAAACCCAGACAGAATGGAATGAGGACCGACGGGTACCGGCTGCTGAGGACGGTGGGGGACCAGAGAGTCCCAGAGAAAGAGGCGCAGACATAGCACGGCCTACGCAGAAGAGCGCGAGCCTTGGACAACAGTGAGAACGCCCGCTGGTGAGGGGCTCATGCCAAGGGGAGGCCGAGGGACACCAACAGCAAGAACGACCGGGAATTTTCCAACCCAAGGGAAGTCACCCACCCGCGCGTGGCAGATGCTTCCGTGCCGGAGCCCTGAGCCTCGGGCTGCATCTTGGAGTCCCACCACTGCCACGGAGAGCGTCTTCGTGCAGATTTATGGGTTTAGGGATGGTCTTGCCCTCACCAGGGACCCGAGTTCAGGGGAGCCTAGGTTTGCTCCAACAGTAGCCCCACATCTCAGCAGTGAGCGTCTGCTATCAGTGGAGGGTGCAGGCAGCTCCGCTTGGCGGAAGGGTCTGCCCTTGTCCTGCGGGGTGCTTGTGGGTCTGGGCTGAGAGCTGCCCGGGGCTGCGCTGGCCCAGCTCCGTGTCTGACGGGTGGACGGCTGCGGGCTGGAGGGACAGGGTGGCCGGGCTGTCTCCCATCGTCCTGCATGCGGGCTCACATGGTCCCCTAAGAGCTTGACATGCCCGTTGGAGGCTCAACCACACGTCCCTGGAGCCACAGCCAGCTGGACAAAGCAAGTCATAGGCTAGTCCAGACCAGGTGGGAAGACCAGCGGCACGTCCTGATGGGGGGGGGGGGGCAGATCCATTTTCAAAGGGCGGGATGTGGGTTGGGGGTGGGTTTGTCTTGTTTCGTGTTTTTTCTCAGTGGCTGTACTGGAGAACAGCAGACACACACCGCTGCACAAAGTCTAGGGCCGTTTGTTGGGTTCGGCACAGGGACGCACCCCCGAGACCACCAGCACAATCACGAGTACAGTCCTCACCCCGATGGCCTTGAGAAGAGCCGCCCAACCTCTGCGGGGCCACGGGGCACGGGGGTGGGGGACACGCCTCACAGTGCGCCGGCTACAGCATCTGAACTGAGCGCTGCGTGGCTTCGCTCACGGGAAGATCTCCTGCTGTGTGAAGACTGTGTCAGGAGAACGAGAACACAAGCACAGACCGGGAGAAAGGGCTTGCAAAGGACACATCCGACAAAGGACCGTTCTCCAAAATACATAAAACCTACGACCAACAGCAGGAGAGCACACAACCTGATTAAAACGTGGGCCAACGACCTTAGCACGCACCTCCCCGAAGAACATAGACGGGGAAGGAACAGGTCAAACATGCGCCACGTTCTATGTCATCGGGACACGCAAACGAAAACGGCACCGAGAAACTACACGCGGAGAACGGCCGACGGCTGGAGCGCTGGCGACATCAAATGCTGGCGAGGATGTGAAGCAGCAGGAACTCTCGTTCGTTGCGCGGAGGAACGCAAAACGGCAGGTACTCGGAAGACAGTCTGACGGTCTCTCACAAGACTAAACACACCCTCACCGTCCGATCCAGCAACTGCGTTCCTCGGTATTTACGCGGAGGAGCTGGAAACTCGTGTTTGCACAGAAGCTGTAACGAACATTTATAGCGGCGATTCCAATAATCCCTCAAACTTGGAAGCAGCTAAGATGCCTCCAGTAGGTGAACGGACAAACGAACTGTCCATCCGGACACTGGGATGTTCCTCAGCAGTAAAAAGAAATGTGCTGTCGACCCATGAAAAGACATGGAGGTACTTCAATGCTTACTACCAAGGAACGAAGTCAGTTTGAGAAGTCTACATTCTGTAGAACTCCAACCCTGACGTTCTGGAAAAGACGAAATTACAGAGACAGCGGAAAGATCAGTGGTTGCCAGGGGTGAGGAGGGAGGGTGGGAGGGGTGAACCAGTGATGCACGGAGGGCTGTTAGGGCAGAGAAAATACTCTGTACGATACACTGATGGATACATGTCATTACACATCTGTCCAAACCCGCAGAGTGCATGGCACCAAGAGTGAGCCCTAACGTGAACGGTGGACTTGGGGTGAAGATGATGGGGCCATGTGCGTTCATCCATCATAGCATGTACCGTCTGCTGAGGGACGTTGGTCACAGGGGAGGCTGTGCATGTGTGGGGCCGGGGGTTTTTGGGAGATCTCCGTGCCTTCCTCTCAGTCTTGCTATGTATCTAACACTGCCTCCCAAAATAAAGTCTTAATAATAAAAAATGAAGCAAAATAAAATAACACAAAGAAATAGATTAGTCAGTGATCTTATCTCTTGGTATTTCCAGGCTTTCTGTGCACATGGCAGAGGTCCTGTTCAAGGATTTACTGTGCTTGAAACTGCAGCTGAATTCTGTGGTTCTGGCCCCCGGAGTTCGAGAGACAGGCTGGAGCATCCTTAGTGGAGACATGAGCATCACTTGTCCTTCCAGGTGACAGAGCAGGGCCCCCTGCTCTGAACTGAAGCCATTAGAGCAAGTTCTTTCTGATATTCACACATGACAGGGAACGCCAGCTGTGATGGCCCCCTCCCTGCAGCCACCATGCGACATGAAGCCTGTAAGCAAGTCTGTCGGCATTTAGACAGACCAGAAGGGTCTGTTCCTTCGTAACCACAGGCTGTTGCTCAGCTCTGTGGTTACTCTTCCTTTTTATTCATAAGAACACTTTTTCCAGTGTTTCCCTTTGTGTGTCTGACAGATTCCGGCTATTTCTTCACAAAGCACGGTTGTGTTCAAGCACTGATATGTGGTTTTGACATTTGAAACAGTATTGCTCTTGACAGCATTTCCCGAAGTAGGAATATCTATGCACTGATTTAAAGAAGAGGGAATTCACGGTTGTCTTTGACAAACATGATTTGCTGGTGAGAGCCAGGGGCCCCATTAAATGCAGTCTTCCTGGGACGGGGCCATGGACTCTATGTGCAGGACAGCAGGGAAGGGGCGGAACGGGGCCGTGGACTCTGAGTGCAGGACAGCAGGGCAGGGCAGGGGCGGGACGGGGCCGTGGACTCTGTGCAGGACAGCAGGCCTGAGCCACTCCGGGATGTCCCACAGTTTTGTGTGACGTGTTCCGTGCAGAAAGCTCCGTGGCTTCTGAGGACGTGGAAGGACGGGGACTCCTCCGCTCAAGCACGTCATGAACGTGCCCGTGGCGGTTTATTTATGGGGGTTCTCGCGGTGCTTGAAGCAAAGGAGATGAAGTAAGTGTGTCTAGCCTTGGCGATCCGTGGGTCAGAAACGGGAGTTCCGCTTGTGCGTCAACACTGCGCTCGGTATAAATGAGAAACGGCAGATCCTGGGATAATTGCCAAATCCATGTAGGGGACACTTTTTCACACTTCTGAGGTAAACGGGTGTCTCCTCAAAATTCACGTCCTTCCCAAACCTCAGCACGTGACCATATTTGGGGACGGGGTCTTTGCCGGCACCGTTCACGGGTTAGGGTGAGGTCACACTGGAGGAAGGCATGCGGGTCCAGCAGGACCGAAGCCCCTGCAAGAAGACGGGAAAACACGACACCCACAGAGCGAGAGGGAGGCGGACGTGGGAGCCGGGTGTCTACGTGCCCAGGGCACCGCGGCTGGAGGGGCAGGAAGCGTTGTCTGCGAGAGCCTTCGGAGGCGTATGGCGGTGTTCACCCTTCGGTTCTGGACTTCTGGCTTCCAGAACCGGGACAGGGTAAGTTTCTGGAGCTGTAATCCCTGCGTGTGGTGCTGAGTGCCCGCAGCCCTGGGTCGGGAGGTTTGACTCTCCGCTCTGCCTGACTGACAGGGGCGGCACCATCCGTGCCCCGGGTCAGGCCTTCCAGCATTCAGCGGCCCGCGGTCCTGAAGGTCACCACCCCTGCGGAGCAGGGCCGGCAGGTGTCAGAACGCAGGGCTGGGTGTGCGAGTGTGAGAAGGAGGGAGGGATCCACTCCAGAAACTCATGAAAATCGTGAGTGTGCCGACCCAGGAGCCGGGATTCGGCCGAGGCTCGTCCATCGGGAAGACCTTCTAGGTGATGCCTCGCCTCAGGAGTCCACACTATTTACTCAGAAATCGCCAACTTTCTATTTTCATTGTGATGGAATGAAATCTGGGAACGTGGAAATATAACCGCTTACTTGAGAAACTCACCGAGAGTATCTGAGGCAGAGTGCTGACGGCTGAGAAGAGAAGTGTATTCTGGATGCGGCAGAGGGACTGGGCCGTCCGAGTAGTGGGTGAAACGTGCCCGGATTCAGCCCATCTCTGCCCTCCCACCGGCGGTCCCAGGCTTCCTGTCGGCTGTGAACTCAAGCCACTCACTGCCCGGTGTGGCCAGAGCATGCTTTGGACCCGTGAGCTCACCTGGCAACGATGCTCTGAGAGTCACCTGCTTTCCCAGCATGCACTGGACCATGAGCTCACCTGGGCAACGGTGCTCTGAGAGTCACCTGCTTTCCCAGCGTGCACTGGACCATGAACTCACCTGGGCAACGGTGCTCTGAGAGTCACCTGCTTTCCCAGCGTGCACTGGACCATGAACTCACCTGGGCAGTGGTGCTCTGAGAGTCACCTGCTTTCCCAGCGTGCACTGGACCATGAGCTCACCTGGGCAACGGTGTTCTGAGAGTCACCTGCTTTCCCAGCGTGCACTGGACCATGAGCTCACCTGGGCAATGGTGTTCTGAGAGTCACCTGCTTTCCCAGCATGCACTGGACCATGAACTCACCTGGGCAACGGTGCTCTGAGAGTCACCTGCTTTCCCAGCGTGCACTGGACCATGAGCTCACCTGGGCAACGGTGCTCTGAGAGTCACCTGCTTTCCCAGCGTGCACTGGACCATGAGCTCACCTGGGCAACGGTGCTCTGAGAGTCACCTGCTTTCCCAGCGTGCACTGGACCATGAGCTCACCTGGGCAACGGTGCTCTGAGAGTCACCTGCTTTCCCAGCGTGCACTGGACCATGAGCTCACCTGGGCAACGGTGCTCTGAGAGTCACCTGCTTTCCCAGCGTGCACTGGACCATGAGCTCACCTGGGCAACGGTGCTCTGAGAGTCACCTGCTTTCCCAGCGTGCACTGGACCATGAGCTCACCTGGGCAACGGTGCTCTGAGAGTCACCTGCTTTCCCAGCGTGCACTGGACCATGAGCTCACCTGGCAACGGTGCTCTGAGAGTCACCTGCTTTCCCAGCGTGCACTGGACCATGAGCTCACCTGGCAACGGTGCTCTGAGAGTCACCTGCTTTCCCAGCGTGCACTGGACCATGAGCTCACCTGGGCAACGGTGCTCTGAGAGTCACCTGCTTTCCCAGCATGCACTGGACCGTGAGCTCACCTGGGCAACGGTGCTTTCCCAGCGTCTGGGCTGACACAGTCTGTGCCCTGGCCACAACTTCCTGGCACGCTCTGTAACATGGGGCCCTATCCTTATTTCCACAGGGCGTCTGTGTCACGGGCCACCTGCCTTGACTGAAGCACATATGTTCACACACATTCGTGTGCGTGTGTGCACCCCCCACATACACGATGGCACAACAGTGTGAAGAACTGAGAGCATCCTGCCATGTATTCTTAGGGAAAAATCCCAAACTCCAAGTCAACGAGTAACAGAAAGGTGGTTTCTGGGAGTCATCCACGCTCTCCCCTCCCCCTCCTCTAAGTGCCCACACGGGGACACGGCTGGACCTCCACAATCCCCTCCTGTCCCAGGGTCTCAGGGCACTTGAGAGCCCCTCCCCGGGGATGGGACCCGGTGTGGAGGAGGGGTGCGGGCCTGTGAGGGTCCTCGGTCCCCGACCTGTGGGTGGTGCATTCCTGGTGTGGGTCAGGTGGACGCGCACTGTGTGCAGGGAGCACAGGTGGGTCAGGGCCACGGTCACGTCGGGCTGCGTTGGGGGATGTCTCCAGGCCTGGCAGCACCTCAGGTGAGGTGGGGAAGGGGTGCTTGGCAGGAGTGAGGTGGTGCTGCCAGGATGTGTGGGTTACCATCCCCGTCCCCGGGCTGGGTGGGTGGCGGCCAGACCCAAGGTTGGCGCGTCCTCGCTGCCCAGGGCCCCCATCCCTGCACGACCTTTGCGAGGGGTGAACGCTCACTTGGAGTGGAATCTGGGGACCGTCTCTGTGTGTGCACATTTAATGTCCACGTCACCGGGTGAACCGTCTTGGGGACGCTGGGGTATTTGAACCAGCTCCGAGTCCAGCTTGTATGTACGGCCATTTCTACGCAATATTTTAGGCAGGTTTTGAGAAAGTCTGTCAATTTTCCAGGCTCTCGCACGTCCACAGGGCATGTCGTGCAGACGCTTTCTCCCTGAACAACGTGCATTCTAAGGTCTTTTCCATGGATTGACATTCTCAGCCTGGGTCGATAAAGCAAATTTTAAATACATCTAATACCTTCAATGTGTTGTGGTGCTTTATTTCCTTAGAGTAGATACACGTCTTTCCAATAGAAAATCTTATGAAAATTGGACATTTCAGTGAGTTACAGGATGTGATGTTTGGATCCTTGTCTTTTCTCCCAGGGTCTGTCATGCAATTGTTACTGCTGTGCAGGATACCGTCGGGTTTCCCGAACTGGAAAACGTTTTTCACGATCAGTCAGAACGTGACATGGCCTAATAGAAAGACAAGTCGAAGATGTAACAGAGTTATCACAGGAAGAGCCATCCTGTCGGCTCCTGGGCACGGAGAGAGCTGGTGACATTTCTCACTGAGCAAACTGGGAAAAACAGAACTAAACGTCACATGCTGACGATTCTGAATGTGGGCAAAGCTCTAAGAGACGGTCTGTGAGCTGCTGACCACAACCCGCCAGTGCCCACCATGCGTGGGCCGAGCGTGCCGCAGCGCCTGACTCCATGGCGTCCGGGGGTCCGGGTCTGCGGGAACAGCCTGTGTCTGCACGCACAGGTGCGCTGTTAGCTGTCTGGGGGGTGTGTAGGGTGTGGACGTGCCCGTACCGCAGACACACACGCAGCGGGGCGAATCTTTGCCAGGTTGTTAGGAAATATCTATTATCTGGCATAGATCAGACACGCCCCATAACTGTGTTGTCCGCACTGTTTAGCCACGACGCTGGGTGTGACAGAATGAGGTCAGTGCAGCATTTCAGGGGGGCGGGGTGTGGCTCAATGACAAAACACAAACTCTATTAATTTTGAGCAGAGAAAGATAGAATCCTGACGCCAGTTTCCTGATACCCTGGAACATTATGACGATTTCAAAATCAGGGGACAGTGTCCCCCCAGGTGGTGTTTGGCACCAGCTTGTCCACAGGGGGGCTCAGGTAAGAGATAACTAATCCAGGGAGTGTATTTCAAAAAGAAAAACGTAAAAAGCATGTGACCACAGGGGGCAGTAGCCGCTGAGATTGCTGGCCCATGTGGAGGCTGGCGTGACCACCCTGCTTACCTCTGTTTATGTGCAGGTGTCCAGGGTCCTGCATCCCTGAGGGGCCCGGGCCGTCACCAGTGTGGGAACTTTTGGTCCCTCCTGCACCTGGCAGTCAAGTAAACCCCGGTCATAAAGGGCTGTCACGGGCTCCGTCCACAGCAGGGAACAGAGCTTTCAAAGGGATGAGCTACAAAAGTGGCAAAATCACACTTAGCGCAGAGTAAACAGAAGGTGCTCAGAAGTTGCTGGAAACTTCGCAAACGTACAAGCCGAGTTATCGCCCTGCACACCTGCCGTATGTCAATTACATCTCAATAAAGCTGGAAAAGAGGGAAGAAGGAAAAAATTAAGCAATATGATCCATTCAAAGTGTAAGAATTACTTCCACAGAAAGCGAGACAGTGGATTCAAACATGACGTGCTTAGGCTGTGAGACCTGCACTCGCCCACCTGCCCTGCGTTCCCCCCCCCCCCCCCCGACCCAGGAAGAGCTGCTGATGGCTCCACGGTCAGAGTTTTCCCTACGAGGGCGGAGAGGCGACTCGCAGCTGCTTCCACACAGACCTGGGAGCCTGCGGTCCCCAGATCTAACTGCTTTTCTTCCCATCAGCTGCAAACCACAGCACCCCAACTTCTGTGAACATGGGCCAACCACGCGGAGCAGCAGAGTGCATACAGTCGGTGGGGACGGCAGAGTGCATACAGTTGGCGGCATCTCTTGTTCGTTGTTCAACCTGGTGTCTGCATGGACACGTCTGCGAACCCGCCACACCTGGCCTCCACCTGCCCGTGGACGGATGATGCCTTCTCAAGGCAGACACTCCTGGACGCCTTCGCCGCCTGGCGTTTCAGCAGACTGTCTCCCGGTCACAACGGGAACGATGGTGCGTCGTGAAGGCATCGGTGTATCTGAGTCGAAGCTCCGATTTCATGGACTTATACATTCACTAGTCGACAAGAAGCCAGTTCTTGTGTGATTACACCATGTTCTCTCAGCCCCTGGGACTGCCTTTAACTGTAGGCCTCTCGTTCGCGGTTGTTCAGGCCCAGCCACGTCTCCCCAGCTGCTCCAGAAGAAATGTCAACCAGCCATCGCACCTGCCAGGTCATGTTGACACAGGTCTTGGTCCCAGGCAGGACTCGGGGAGCAGGTGCAGGTGCCAGGGCGCCGAGCTCCCCGGGGGGCAGACGGGGACCTGTGAGCGAGGGTGGGGTCTCTGACTTGCCCCTCCTGCCGCCCCTCCGGTCGTAGCAGGAAAATCACATCTGACCCTGTGCAAATATCACCGGGTCTTCAACTTCTGGCAGAACACCCCAGAATCTGTTAACTCTGGAGAGAAAGTATCTGAAAAAGACATAAGTGGTAAGTACTATCTTTGAATTTAAATTTTATTAATCTCCAGATTATTTAATATTTTAGTCACTGGCATACATTAATTTATATTTTAAAATTAATTTTTAAAAATTGAATGAGAAGGCAAATTTCCTATTTTAGATCATGTTTTTTTCTTTATATTTTGCTGTAACCTTTTTCTGTTTTTAAAACATGCAACATTG
This sequence comes from Ursus americanus, assembly GCF_024610735.1. Lineage (NCBI taxonomy): Eukaryota > Metazoa > Chordata > Mammalia > Carnivora > Ursidae > Ursus > Ursus americanus. Next base: position 107,694,572 of record NC_142127.1, read on the forward strand.
ATTAGTAAAATGTAAACATCAATGTCATATAGACATTCAAACCTTTCAATTCTTCATAGTCTGACTTTGAGCAAATTCTTTTTTCAAAAATGTTTTTACGTTGGTATAGTACTAGCAGAATGATATTTGGCTTTTAGCAATATATTTGCAGCTATAGTGTAAAATATTTATGCATTATAGCTTAACTTAAATAATTTATTCAGGACTTTTTTGCAAAATTTAGCTTTGAGCTATAATAAAAGCTTCAACCAAATATTCACTTCACAGACTTCCAGGCCCTTGAGTACAGACTCCCAGGGACGGGGGCATACAGACGTTCTCAGAAAAGGGGAGACATCAAAACAGATCATGCAAAATGTGCGGTTAGCTCACGATCCACCTCGAATAGCTGAACTGAGCGATCAAACGGCTCACGTGTCTAATACGTATGAGAGCACAGTGTTGCCAGTTTTCCCTGTCTCTTGATAGTCACTGATGCCCACCGTCAAATTCGGAGCAGCAGGAGGCCCAGGGTCTGAGCACAGGCTGTGCGACTGGACAGCCTCACTGGCGTTTGTATGTTTTCTTAGGGACAAAATATCCAGGAAAGGTGCATTGTTCTTCAGTCTGACTTACTGTTTAGAAGCTCAGCTATGGGCAGGGATCGCAGAGAGCCTCGGTCTGGGCCAGGGATAGGAGCAATTACGAACAGGTGTGCAAGCAATTATTAACCAGCAATAAGGCGCCATGTAGTTTCCCCTGGATGTGATCTGGAGTGGTGGGGTTTGGCGCCAATGGCTAGGAAAGAATTCTTGAGACGTCTTTGGTGCAAAAAGGTGATTTTATTAAAGCCCGGGGACTGGACCTGTGGGCAGGAAGAGCCGCTGCCCGGGGGTCGTGAGGGGTGACTGACCATATACTACGGAGCTGGCGGAGGTAAGGACGGGGAAGTTTCCAAAAGGACTTTCGTGTGTTCAGGAGGACTCCTGGGAGCCTGGAGGCCGGGCTGCGTCCAGCTAAGGTGGTTTCCCCCCAGCAAGGCTTCAACAGTAAGACAGGGCTTCCCGGAGCGTCTTACTCTCCCCGCCTGAACTGTTTGTCCATCGGCTGCAGGTCAGAAGGAAAGTTAATTTTATCTACATTTCTTTGGCCTTTGTTCCCCACATTAACTTCATCAAGGAGGAAGATCCTTTTGAAAATCACAATAAAAATCACGTGATAAGAAATCTCATAGACTGGCCTTAATTCTGGCCTAGTTTTAGTTGAAGGGGTAGTTGGTGTCTCACCGTGTAAAACTCTCAGACTGTTGTATACCCTCGCGGAGAGCAGGTTTGCTATCGAGCCGCGGACCACCCATAATCAGGAAGAGCGGTCCTCCTAGAATATCGTCGGGGGACGTGTTTGGACTTGGCTTTTGCCATTTGCTGCCGCGCCCGGAGCCTCCAGGTGGCACAGAAACCACTCGGCAGTTCCTAGTTTGGGGGAACACACCGCAGGATCCCCAGACTGAGGCCAGGCTGCAGGAGGCGCAGGGAGAGGAGAAGCGAGCGATCAGAAGGTCATCTGGAATCAAGCCCTCACACCCAGCAAAGCCTGATGGGAAGCGGTTTTGCAGACCTCACCCCGCTAACCTGGCACCTCTGATGGGCGGCAGCTTGGGCGGCACTGATGTTCTCTGAAATACTGTTTGCGGAAGCCGTGGTCTTTTGTCTTACTTGGGGCGCTTCTCCATGTCAGTCAGTGGGCTCCGTGTCTGTAATGCATAGTGTATCAGCACGTGTCTACGGGACATGCCCGCCATGCCAGCCCCGAATCTTCCATAGACGATCTCATCTGTTGTGTGAAAGCCCCGAGAGGTGGGAGCGGCCACCACCCACCCTTGAGGGAGCGCAGGTGCACGGGGAAGTGAGTCGGTGCCCCTGGGATACGCCAGGCTGTCAGCTCGCCTCTGCAAAGCCAGGGCTGCTGTCTGGCCGTGGGCTGTCGTTTGAACCCTTTGAAGATGGTGCGGAAGAGCACTGGGGATCAAACAGCAGCTCCCTGGGAAAGACAGTCTTCCTGTCTTGTCTGAGGAGTGCTGTCTGATGCTGTCCTGACAGATCGAACAGCATCAAAGAGAAACCTACGGAAGATCTCTCATGTTCTTTGAGTGGACTGGCATATTATCCTTATCACAGCGCGTGCCTGTGCGTGAACGGGGGAGTGCGTGTGCGTCAATGGTGGAGTGCGTGTGTGGGGGACCAGGGCGCCAAGACAGGTAGAGGAGCCGAGTAGACAGGAAGGTAAGTTACCAAGTGCTGGTTACCAGACTTGGTTACCCAGTGCTTATCACTCCTCCAAATACAGGTAAAATACCGTGTGAATTTCACTTGCTGACAGTAACTTCTGTCCTTATTTTTTTGCTAATCTTTCAGAAAGTACATCTGAAAAAAATTTATCTGTCTTTGGTCAAACGTAGCTTTTGTAGATGAAATCCTCTAGGCGTTACCCACAGCTTGGACCCTGCGCACTGACCCCGGCTTCACCTGCTTGCACTGCTCACCGTGGGCAGAAGGCACCCGGGCACGTGCACCAGGAGCTCCGGGGGAATCTTTCCTACACGGAGCGGAGCGCCGGAGGGAGTGCTGGTCTGTCTGCAGGGAGCTCTCCGTCCCGGAGTCTCCGAGCCCTTCGCCATTACACCTGCGATATGACATTAGCGAGTCACCTCTAAAAACGTGGAACATATTACTGCAGGACTTCAGGTAACTGGACGTACGCATGCGTTTCGACAACAGTTTACGTTTCCTTGACGCGGCCAAAACCACTGGTCAGCGCCGCCCCAGGCCTGCATGGACCTTCCTCCTCTTCTGCGGGGGGAGGTGGTCCGGCCACGTCAGGTTCACGTGTACGGAAGGCTGGCCTGTGTGGGAGCCGGTCGGAGGCACTGCACGGTTAGCGTTAGACAGAAAGTATGTGACCACATGTGTCATTAAAACATAAAGGGAGCCACCAACAGAACAGAAATGTGACCTGTAGCTTTCAAATCCATCGAGTGAGGAAAAAATAGAATAATTAAAAATTCATCAGTCAAACAAATGGGTAGAGGAAGAATAAAGAAAAATACAAAACAAGCACAAAAAAATGCATAACCAGAAATACTATTTACCAAGACAGCAAAACTGTACCAGAGATATGAAGCTCTGTCCTCCAAAGAGAAAATTATCAAACATTGCTTGACCAAATCAGTGATGATAATTTTAGGAATATATCCATACGGGTCAATTGTAAAGTCCCGCATCGGGCTCCTTGCTCAGCAGGGAGTCTGCTTCTCCCTCTGCTGCTCCCCTGCTTGTGTGTGAGCGCTCTGTCAAATAAATAAATAAAATCATAAAAAAAAAGAAACACCACCAGTAAACTAGTAACATAGAAAGTACATCTCTGTTTTTTCTCTAGTACCAAACCAGTCTGTTGGAATGAAGCGCTTTTGTTCTAGGACAAAGCAGCCAACATGCCCTGGAGTGGTTGTGGCCCTGTTCCAGTGACTCTATTTCCCAAAATGTCCTGCCTCCCCCACCACCGCCCAAGAGGCCAGGGCGTCCTCGGGAGGGAGCACTTGTCAGAGACGCCCCACCTGCCAGTGCTGGGGACCCCCACTTCTCAAGGGCCTTGCAAGGACACTCAAGATTTGGAGACTTTTTGGGGGGAATAAAACTAAAAATCTCTTGTCAACCCAGAAAACCTCCCACAAAGAGAGAAGAGAAAGAAAACACGGATTACTGCATCAGTGATGAGGGAACAGAGGGCCGGCTGAGGACAGAGCAGAAACCGATTCCCCTCCCCCCACCCCATGGGACGTACGTGACATTCCGCAGGCACTCCTGGCTGCCCTAAAGGACAAAGACGGCAAGACTGGAGCCTCCCTCGGTTTACAAATGTCTTAGCAGTTTCCAAGAACAAAGTATCTCTATCAGTAACCCAGCTTCCAGAAGGGAATGTAGATACAGTTAAATGTCCTTACAATCTGCAGGCTCCAGGAAGTTCCCAACTACCTTCAGGGTAATGCCCTGCTAGAGGGGTCAACAACCTTAACCTGAGATGGCCAGGCCTCCTGTATCCTGTGAGTCGTCTTTAACATATGAAAGTACTTTCTCAACCTCCCTGTTTCCTTATACTCCCCCAACCCCGTAGTGTATAATCAGCCCCCCTCCCAACCCGGGGCAGCAGCTCTTTCTGCCCACGGGTCCTGCCCCCGAGCTTTAGTAAACCACCAAAGACATCTCAAGAATTCTTTCTTGGTCGTCGGCTCCGGACCCCACCCCACTGAACGTCACCGATATCCCACAACCTCATCGTCAGCATTAGACCAGAAGCTGACTCAAGCCCCAGGCAGCCCAGCCAGGGTTACAGGGACAGAGAGAAAGCTCCCCTTTCCCAAAGCCGAGCGGCTGCACCCACCGCACACAGGCCCCCAGGCCCCCAGCCAACAACTAGTTCGGTTGGGGACCAGCACCGTGTGTCCACTCGTGTGCACCCTAAATCCACCCGGTAAATGGATGGCCACCTGTGCTGGCTAACGGGCTTCATCCAGAGAAGAAACAAAGGTCTCAGGTCTACATCAGGAAGTGGGTTTGCAGCTGGAGAAATGCGTCCACGGCAAGCGCCAGACTCAGGCTCCTGCCCTCCCAGGAAACAGAAATGAGGGCTGCCTTCCTGGGGGCTCCTGGGTCCCGTCCTGGTCGTTCCTGGGCCTTGGAGCTGACAAGAGGCTATTTAGCTTTCAAAGAGTTAGTATCCATCTCAAAGAGACAGAGGAAGAACTTAGAATCACGGCTTTCTTAGAACTGCTGTTCTGGGGGAGGGAGCAGGGGACAGGAATCTGAGATGGTCTATTCTCTTGTTCTCAACTGGGAGAATTAATCTTCTTATTCTAATTTGTATTTACCACCTCAGACTTTTCACTTGCTTTCTAAGGAAATGAGTTATCAAGTAACCCAGTTTAATTTTAAAAAGTTTATTAATTAATAGCTAATGATGCGGGAAACAAGGGCAAAAGAGAAATGTCCTTACTCCCTGCAGCCCAGTGACAAGTCCTTGAAACAGGCAGAGTGACCTTCCTCTAGGGACTCAGCTGCCTCAGTGTTGATACTTTACTGAGGGCAAAAGGCAGTCTTAGCCCCAGGACCCTGCGAGTCTACTTTAACATGTAGAAATTCCTCTGGAAACTGCCTTTATCTCTACCCCCAAGATACATGTCAGCAGTCGTCCCCCAAGCCTATGACCCACGATAGACATCTGGAGGGTCTCATGACTCAGGTTTTATTAGACGGTAATAAATGACCTTTTCCCAACAATAGCTGCCCCCTCAGGGTCCTGGAAACCTCATTGCCAAAATACCTGGGAGGCTTATGCTATCCCTAACCCCCCCAACCTGAAAGTGTATAATGGGCCACTCCTCGTGACCCTGGGGCAGCTCTTTCTCCCCACGGGTCCTGTCCTTATGCTTTAATCAAATCACCTTTTTGCACCAAAGGCGTCTCAAGAATTCTTTCTTGGCCATAGGCATCGAACCCTAACGTCTTTCCTACATCAGCTAACTTGTGAAATCCAATCGTGCTGGACCGCAGCTTTTCCTATACGCAGAGCCCTCTCCGCGGCACCCAGCCAGCTCCCGAGATGGACACGTTTATCAGAAGCAAGACGGCAGGTCCCAATGCCCATCATCACCATTCAGACTTTACCTACTTACAGCCTTCCCCGGAGATGGAATCTTAACCCAGGCGACCAGGGACTGACCAGCACCAGTCGGGTCGTCTGCCTGCCCGGCATCTGCAGTCCCCTAAAGGAAGTGACCCTGCCCAGCCAGCCACCCTGTGAGGGGGCCGTGCAGATGGGTGAGAGAACATGAAAGGTCATCCTGGGTCGTCAGACCTTGAACTGGGTTAATCCCGTTCTGTTTGATGTCTCCTACTCTCTGGCTACAGACTTAGGAGGGATCAGCTCGGGGGGTCCTGGGCTCTGGTCCCACCGGTGAATGGCCCCGGAGGGGGGGCGGGGTCTCCAGCACCTTCTGTCAGCCCAAGTCGCCCAGTAATTTCTGTGTAAGGACCATTAAATACAGTTTAAAAAGTGCTCCCCTGAGAATGTTCGTTTGTATGAATTGCTGATGCTTTCCTGTGAAATGCACTTACTTCCCCATCATTCAACGATGGAGCCCACTGCCTGCCCTCTGGCTGTTGTCTGGAAACAGAGTGAGCCTCCTGAGGGGCGGGGAGGTCACGGCACACGTCCTGCCGATCTGATTTGTCACGGATGCCACGATACGTGTGCACACCCATGCGTGAAGACTAGGTAATGCACATTACATGTGACTATACCCTCATGTACACATGTGGGTGGATTTACTTGTTACAGAAGCACATTTTGTCGTCGGCAATGCCTGTGGTGTCACCACGTGGGAGTTTAGATGATGGCATGTAGGCAGACCTTTTTGCCCCAAGAGAGCCACAGTTTCTGTATTTTGCCCCAGTTTTTTTCACTCATGGATTTGGGGTCAACGGATACAGAGTCCCCCGGCGAGTTTCCACGGTAATGCCCTTTACCCAGTGAACACCTCGCTTGTGAGATTGTTCCCCTTTTCCCATAGAGAAACCGCAGGTGACCTCAAGCCCTCAGGTGCAGGAGGTGGGATTTGAGGGACGGAGACCCTGCTGCCCACCCGGCCCCAGGCCCATCCCGTCCCCCTGCTCGCAATCTCAGAGCCAGAGCTGCTTGTAGTTTCTTATAAAACTGTAACAATTGGCTCCAATACAGTGCCGACTTTGGTCGACACATATTGACCCCGTCCGTGTGGATGATGAGTTTTGAGCTCGTGGAAGGTCCTCACGTCTCCTCCTTCCTCCTGGTGGTCTTGCTGGTCACGCGGCTGGTGCACCGCTTCCGAAACCCGCCAATCCTCTCGCACCGGCCGGCCGATCTCCACAGTAAACACCGGTGTGCAGTATCTTCAATATGATTTTTAAAAATCCCTTACATGCTTCCCTTATACTTTAATAGCATTCAGGGAAAAGATAAAGAAATAATAATACTAGGTAGAACCTCATTACTTATTCTTTTAGACTTTACCTTACTCTACTTTTTTACCTCTTTTGACAGAAATGAGGTGACGGCCCATGTGTTTCTCACAACCGCCCTGTGCCAACACAGACGGTCATTTCACCTCCCTGAACGGCTTCCGTGTCTCAGGCACCATCTCTGCTGCCATTTACCGACTGATGGGCTTTCAGCTTTTTTCGGGGTCAGTGTAAAAAATGCTTCTGTAAACGCCCTGGCCTGTTTATCTGAATACATTAATGCTTTGTTTCTTTTGAGTGCGTTTAACAAACTTGGAACGAAATTAATGTTGTTGATGATTTCTGGATGATTTTTTTCCACAACACAAATCGTGATAATTCACATTCCCAGAAACTGTTAGGGACTGCTTCAATGTTTGCCAAATGGACCCGTTAAAATTGCTACTTTGTTGCAATTTCATTTTGCATTTCCTGAATACTAATGAGCTTCAGCACATTTTATGAATCTTTTAGACATTTGCATTTATTTTTCTGCAAACTACTATTGCATATTTTTTGCCCAATTTTTAATTTTCTTTCAAAGAAACCATTGTAGACAGAGGCTCTTCATTAGGGAAGGTAACGTTTGTCTTGCGTATGTGTCCTAAATATTTTTCTGGGCTTTCAATTTGATTTGATTTGATTTCCATGTGGGATAAATTTACAAACACTTTATGGACCTAAATATGCTTGTCCTTTCTTTCATGATTTTGGACTTTTATAATTACACGTGCAATAAATATGTATAAACATTTATGTACCTAAATATTTTTCTCATTTTGGCTTTTCCTCCCTAAGAAATACCTCTTGAAATGCAATGTACCCTGCATATTCCTCCAGAAATTATTTTTATTTATGCTTTAGTTCCCCGATGCTATTTCTTTGCAGAAGGATTGCCACTTACTCCAAATTTGCTAAATAAGTAATTGTTTCTAAATGAATTGAAAATCTATATCGCCAGAGCTAAAGCTTTGTAGGTGTGTGTACATCTGGTCTTAGATTTTATTCAGGTCTGAAAATCTTTTTTCTTTTTTACTTTCCTGTGTTAATACCAAGCCCTTTAAAGTCCAGCAGCTTTACAAAAATATTTAAAATCCTCTTGGTTTCAGTGTCACCAGACATCATTTTATAACATTTTCTGGGATATGCTTCCATGTGAGTTCTTTGATTTAAAATTTAAATCATTTTGTGAACTTCCAAAACTTATCTATCATCATTCCGCTTAAAATGCCATTAAATTTGTCTATTAACTGGGGAAGTATTGAATTTTTATGACATAAAATTTTTTTATTCAGTAAAGGTCTATATTTATTCATTTTTTTCAGGTTATTCATATGTATTATTAAAAGTTTTAGTAGTTTTCTTGGTATAATTTGTCCCTTTCTTGTGAAATCAGTTTCTAGGTGTTATGGAGGGTTTTTTGGGTCTATTTTTCACTATTTCCATGTTCTGTTTTTAACAATATATTGGTAGTGCAGACGGTGTGCGTAATGATGTGTAATAATGCACGTCTCCTGTATTACACACCTGGTCCAGCTCTCATCAATACGACAGACTTAAATATAGATAAATAAGATAAAAGATAAATTATGTAAATCTATATTTAGCAAAGACTGCAGGATGTCTTAGGTACATATTCAAGTCACCCTCAAAAAGAAGTGATTGCTTTAATTATTTGTAAGTATTTATAATGATTAAAAATATCATATTTCAAATGCCTCTATTTGGAGCCAGGGTCCACCTGGTTAGTTCAGATGAAAGAAGAAACAGCAGCTCCTACCATCTGCGGGCTCCGCTGGGCGCTGAGGAGCACGCCGCACGCAGACCCAGGCCCCCGAGGTGGGACGCATGCTCCCCATCTGCGGGCTCCTGGAGGGATGTGAGCCCACCACCCCGGGATGCCCCGCGAGATCTCTCGCAGTAAACAGGTGTCTTCAGAGTCCAGGTACCCGGGATGGAACAGACGCAGCGGGCCGGACAGAACAGCACCAGGAGCAGCGCCACCTTCTCAGGAGACCTCAGCCCGCATCTCGCCAGCCATCGGGAGGTGGGGGCGCTGCACCAGGACCCCCAGCCTCCCTCACCTCAGGAGCTCCACTTCCAACCGTTCTGGGCTTGCTGCCCGGCGGGCGGGGACTGTCCTTCGTCTCGGTTGCACGGTGGTTAGAAATGTCCAACTCCGTTGGGCACATCTCTGAATAGACCCAAGCAACGGCTGGTAGACCCTTGTTCTGAGGTTAACTGCTCAGAGCCGGAGCCCAGCACGGGGGCGTCTTCTTTGTGGCCGCTCATTGTCGGCTCCTGCGGCTCCTGGAAGGGGGCAGCCGCCGTCTGTCAGATGACCTAACCGCGGTTAACGATTTTCTGAGCCGTGCTGGGCGAGCGACGGATCCATGAACGTTCCCGCCCTCTCGGAGTGGTGCACGCAGGAGACGGGTTTCATGTCCGTGTCATAAAGCCCACGGCGAGGACCCGCGGACGCTGCTCTCAGGAAGGAGCGCAGGTTCACAAACGTGCAGGAGACTTGGCGTGCTCGGGACGGGCGAGTGTCCCAGCAGCGCGAGGTCGGGGTGCAGGAGACGCACAGGCCGGCCGAGGAGGGACCCCGGGGACAGGTATCCAACGCCCCAGGAGGGCAGGGCTTCAGAAGGAGGGTGAGCAGAGCCGAGTGCGGCCTGGGGTGGCCCCTGGGAGCCCCCCTGCCTCAGAGACACGGCTTTAGGAATGAGGAGGGCACGTGGGGGCGCAGAGCTGTGGAGAGGCCCTTCCTCCCGCAGGACACACGGCCCTCGAGCAGACCCCGCCCAGGCCGGGTCCCTCACCCCCACACTCTGCTCCTCCTTCTCCCCGTGAATGACACCACAGCCGTGCGGTCGCCTCGCTTACTGGCTCTGGCAGCTTCTTCTCCTCAGACACCGTTCTGACAGCGGACTTCCTCACGTGTCCCCGTGGAACAAACCCCAACATTCACGTGACCTCCGCAAGACACGTGTCAGGACGGCCCTCCAGCTGGAGACGAGCAGCCCGTAAAGCCTCACCCTTCCTGGACGCAGACAGGATGCCGGGCCCAACTCGCAGGGACCCTCCCACGTTCCCAATCCCCCGGCGTCGCCCACGTGCCTGGCCACCGTCTGGCCACCGTCACGGGCATGGGTTCAGCAGACCAACTCAGTCACTACGCACCCGGACGGACGGAGCCCAGAGAGGCCAGAGGGACACCCAGACACTGGGCTGTTCCCTGGGCCCACAGAGCTGGCTCGGGGCAGCGAGTGAGGCCGTGGTGACTGTGGAGGCAGCCGTGGGTCCTGTCTCCGCTCGTGGGCCACCTGCCGTGTCCCGTTCGGGTCCTTCTGCTCCTGATGCAGTGACCAGGGGTGGTCACCTCCATCAGCAGCAAGGCTGCCGGAGGCTCCGTCCCGCCCGCCCTCGTGAGGTTTCAGTGGGGTCAGGCCCCACAGAGAAGGAGGCCTCCTTGTCTCCTGGTCAGACCACTGGGAAGTAAATTAAAGAATAAACACCTGCATGTGAACGTGTTTACATTTTTGGAAAAGGCACATTTTCCAAGAAGGTATAAAGCATCTAAGAGATCAGATCTCTGGCCTCTGAGAGATTTCCTTTCGATAATGCCGGCAGGCGGATGGGAGGACGCCAGCATCCTCAGGAGCACGGCCAGGGCAGCAGCACGGCCGCTCCGGGTCCGCGGGGGCACCGGCGACATTGTCTGCCGGGCTGAGGCTCGAGGACGCCTCATCTGGGTCTGTCCTCGCATCTGAATCCCATTAACATCAATGTGATGTATTTATCATTTTGTAATTACTTTTTAAATATTACAAAATGAATAAGGCTTCTGAGGTAATTTTTGTAATTAACATTTTGGGGAAATTAAGCAGACACAGAAATACAGAGTATAAGAAAATAAATGAATCTTGCACCAAGAAAAAAAGTATTTTATAACAAACGCTTGGGATTAGCTCATAAAAGAAATAAAGTACGCGGTAAATCTTAAGTTCCTCCCATCTCTGCCGAGTGACAGGCCGCGTTCTGCAGCTCGCTTTTGTTTCCTTTGGCCGCTGTGTTTCTGAGCTCCGTCTGCGTTGTACCTGGACCGTGGTAGCTCTTATTTTAACAATTTACGGTGTCTCATTGTCTGAATACACCACATTGTATTCTTCAGTTCGCCTTATTTATCAAATATGTAAATGCTTCGGTGGGGATGGGGATTGTCCCACTTCCCACCCGCCCAGGAGGGGACGCCTGCAGCTCTGTCGTGAGAAGCAAGGGGGACGCTGGCCTCTCCCCCCGAGCACAGCCGTAGCTTCCGGGTTTTCACGGGAGCTGCTCCGTAGGCTGAGGGATCCCGTCCTAGCTGCAGATTCTGGGGTTTTCATCCTGCGTGGGAGCTCGTGGGTGAGTGCACTTGGGTGCCTGATAAGTCAGGAGTCTGCACACCCTTCTCCAAAGAGCCAGACCGCGGACGTGTCAGGCTTTCCGACGTCGCGCTGTCCAAGCGCCCGACCCCATCTGCGTTCCAGCGAGGCTCCATTGTGGACACTGACATCTGGGCCTCGTCGAAGCTCCGGGGCCCCAGATACGGTTCTAGTCTCACTTTTTCTCACTCTCCTTAAGACATAAAGAGACATGTTTGGCTCGTGGGCCATACTTGGCTGACCCTGATTTTGATAAACGTTTTTCTCTTTTTTAGATTTCAGAGTTTTCAAAATTTCTGGTTCTTTCCAGGGTCAGCTTTCCATGTCGTTGATTTTCTCCCCCATCATCTGTTTTCCATTTCACTGATTTCTGCTCCCACGAGCATTGTTTTTTCTTCCGATAGTTTTGGGTTTTATTTCTGCCCTTGGGCGTCTGTTAGCATAGAAGCTTGGAGCATCGGTCTGAGACTTTTCACGATCGCTGTTGGTCTGCCTCTCGGCTTCTGTGGGCTGTTCCGAGGGACCCACGTACACGCCCTCGGTGTCGGGCTTCTGCCACGGGGCCTTGCCGTGCTGTGTGGGGTGCGTGATCAGCACCGCTCTGTGGCTCTGCGTTCTTACCGTGGGGCGCTCCGCACTTTGCTTGCGTGCTCGCCCGCGGATGCCCGGCGTCTTATAGTTTTAGGTGATCAAGGACGAAAAGTAGCGCGAACACAAGTTTACAGGTCTTGGTGTGGACCTGTTCTCGCTTCCGCTGTGCAGGCCGCGTGGTAAATGTGTACGTAACTTTATAAAAGCAGCTGACTGCTCCCACCTGCCATACGAGAGCAGGTGGGCTCGTGTCCGGTCAGTGATGAGGGGCCTCGCCACGGCCTGGCCTGGAGAGCGCTGGCTCCCAGCGTGCACGCCCTCGCCTCGGGGCTCCCTGGGGCGCTGCCGAGCTCATCCACACTCTGATGCAAGAACTTTTTGAAATTTTAGCTGTTTTGTGCTCGCCTGCTTTTCCAGAGGCAGCCTCTTCCTTCCACATTCCACCAGGTGGAACAGTTCACGTGTCCCGTCTGTCCTGGGAGTCTTGTCGGGCTGCGTCCCCGTCCACTCTCAAATGGGCTCAAGAAAGACATGATTCCAAGGTCACTCAGGTCTCCTTGCTGCAGGTGGGAACACCTGCTCCTGTGACTCAGGGGTCCTCCTGGTGTTTAGAAGAGCCAGTGCCACGTCCAAACGGGCCGAGCCACATTCCCGGGGGCCACGTGCACCTGTGCACAGGCTTCCCGGGGCAGAGAACAGACACAGACAGGACATTTTTCTTCCTGATTAATCCTGAAGTTCATCTTCTCAACAGGACATGGACTTGGGTGTCGGCCGAAGCAGGAGAAAGATGCCCAGTGCCCCCGCCCAGCCGTCTCTGTGCTTCCAGCTCTGGGAGGCTGACCGCACTGTCGGCCCAACAGACCCCCTGCCGGCAGGAAGCGCCCTGTGATGGGGGTGAAGCTTCCACACAGAGATTTCCCCTTAACAAGTGGGATTTCTCAGGAGGGCAGGAGAACCATGAGTACTTCTTTGTTTCTATTTTAAAATAAATAATTATTTGGCTGGTTTTAGAAAATAAGGGTTCAGAATTGCCGCGTCTGTAATTCCCTGTTCCAGTTCACCAACCCAAACACTGAACAATGCAAACTTACTTTCTGCATAAATCCCAGCTCGAATTGCCTCTCTTGCAGTGAGTTGGACTTGATGCCGAGGCCCTTGCGTCTCTGCACGCAGCCCCGATAATTTACGGGGCAGGTTGGCTGCTACACGTCCTTCCACGTAGGAAAGCATATTGTGCTAAGAGGTCACAAACTCTAATTTTTCTCTTACGAAGTTGTAAACAAAGAAAGAGCAGAAAGAAAGAACATAGAAGCTGGAGAAAAAGGAAAACAGGATAGAACACAAAGGGGTGTGGCATCAGGTTGGGGTAAGAGGTGGAACCCACACACGGCTGTAGAGACGGCGGATGGAAACCAGTGACCATGCAGCTCGGGGGGAAGCAGCGTCTTGGGGAAACTGAGTTCCACACGGAGGGGGAGGCTCCTCAAGGTTCTGAACAACTGAAAACACAGGGACAAGAGAGGCTTCGTCTCAATGGCGTCATCCCCCGGGTGGTGGCGTGCAGCCACTGTGAGCAGCTTCTGGGAATCCATGCTGTGCGGGTCCCGCGGGAGGACACGCTTGGGGAGGCAGACACGCCTCGGGTCCCGACTCCTCGTCCCCTCCCTGTGCCTTCCTGCTCTCGTGCCCCCTCGGCGGGGCCTGGGGACGGCGCCTCCAGGTCAGAGCCCGGGAGAACTGCTCCAGGCTTTGGGAGGAGAGGAGGCTGCAAACAGGGCTGGTTTTCCTGACGGTGCGGAGGGGCAGGGCCTTTGGAGCCCGGATGCAGGACAGGAAGGGCCGCGGAGTGTCCTGGGGGCAGCACGGGCCCGAGGAACGGGGGACAGTGGCCTGGAGAGGAAGGTCCAGACAGCCAGTGCTCACACTCCCGCCACTGGACGACATCCTCCCTCATGTCCCAGAGCCACTGACGTCCCACCCAGGGGCTGCAGGGTCAAAGCTAATTTGATTCATTACAAAAAATGAAATATGACTTTTGTTGATCCTGAAATTATAGAAAAAATTCATGCCAGCAACCTTGGGGAGAAACAGTCATTGTATGTTATTTTCCTTAAATCTTTAACTTCCAACTAAGGAATAAATGCTGTTTTGGGTTATCCTACCTTCGAGCAGTGCCCCGGCCACACACGCAGATCTGCTGACCGTCCCTCTGCGCGCTCAGGGCTCGTCATCAGGCAGAAGGATTCCCCGAGCACAGCCGTGATCGTTCACACGTCGTAATACGGCGTTAATTTTCCTGAGTAATTACTGAGATTTGAAAACGCTGCGATGAAGGTAATTATACAGAAAAGCATAGGTCAAAACTTACAATTTGAAACAAGTGTTTAATGCGTTTTAAAATGTTTGCACTGTCTCTCCCGCCTCACCTGCCCACACCCTCCGCCACGTCCCAGAGACGGTGCGACTGCACTGCCCACGCCAGGCCCGTCCACGTAAAGGCCGTCCACCCAGACGCCGCCCCATTTTGCCCAAGCCTGGTGGCTCGGGGGCCAGCAGTGACGCGGTCTCAAAGGTCAGGTAACGCCGATGTGACTCTGGAATCCGGGGGACTGCGGGCCACGGTGACACCCACCTGACCCACGAGTGTGTTTGCTCGTCTGCAGAGCTCGGTAACCGGAGTTTCCCACACAGAGTGCGGGCTGTGTTTTGTTCCTTTTCTGAGATGATACCAGTCTGAGACCCTTACCCGGTGGGTGGTCAGGGTCAGGCCACGGGGTGGGCCTGTGAAGGGATCAGTGCTCCGTAAAGAGACACCAGAGCTGGCTCTCTGCCACATGAGCACAGTGACAGGCGGTGTCTGTGGACCAGGACACGGGCTCTCACCAGACCCCACATCTGCTGGCCCCTTGACCGTGGACTCCCGGCCCCCAGACCGTGAGGGCACCGATAGCTGTGGCTCAGGCCGCCCAGTGTGTGATGTTTGTTGCAGCCCCACGTCCACAGAGGTGGGTCCCTGTGTCATTGACTCTGCCTCGGGAATAACTGGGCCGTTCACACACCCCGAATATTTCCAGCAGCCACTTCCCTGCAGTGCCCCGGAGCACACGAGAGGGGACCGCGTTTGCTGTCCATCTCACGCGGACAGAGCGCCTTCCCCGTCCCCCTTCAGGGCAGACCGCCAACTAACTGTTTTACTTGCTTTCAGCACCCGTCAGACCGAGTGACTCCATCGGAACAAACCACGACGTGGGACCGAGACACGCGTACTCTGGGGCTGCCTCTTGTGGACAGGACCCTACACTTCAAGATTAACGAAACCGGCGGGCGTAGCGTACTTTCCTGACTTGTTCAAATACCGCTCCACGGCTTGAACCGAATTACTCATCCATTTTCCCATATGCGTATGCACTTGCTGAGATGTGCCTTCTTCAATTTACTTTTGTTTACAGAGGGTGGATTTTCCCTTCTGCTTTTGTGAATTTCAATGACTTTCTACAACATGCTGTAAAATTTAGTGCATTTTATCATTACTGCACTTAATCCTGGATGAAGGTGACCTCAAACAAAACAAAACGAAACAAAACAAAAACCAGAAAGAAAACAGAGGGAAGGAGTAAGGAAGGAGGAAAGGGGGGAAAGGTACAAAAAAAGAGAGAAAAAAATACAAGTTTTACATCTCAAAGAACTCGTAACAAGATGTGTTTTTTATTCTTTCCAAAATCCACATCACTGCTCGTGAGACTAAAGGCCACTGAGCCACGGGGCGTCCGCCCGAGGATGCCATCCTCTGAAGGGGCGCGTGCTGCGGGGTGGGGACGCCTCCAGCTCGGTGCGCGTGGTGTCGCTGTCCGACAAACAGCCAACGCCGCTCTTGGTGTGTAGTTTTATTCACGTGTGTGTTGGGGGCACCGGGTGCTGGACCAGACCTGCGGCTGCTCGGGGCATCAGCACCCGGACGACGTCAAACTCCCGTGAGCAGCCGGTCGTCCGGGGGCGTCCTGCCCTCTGAGTCCCTGTGGCCCAGGTGCTTCCCCAGCACGGAGGGAGACTCCCAGCTTTCCCAGCCACGGTGCACCGTGTGTTTCCTCTTGGAGCGCCTCTGACTTGTGCGCACCTGGGGA
The DNA here is from genome assembly GCF_024610735.1 of Ursus americanus. NCBI lineage: Eukaryota > Metazoa > Chordata > Mammalia > Carnivora > Ursidae > Ursus > Ursus americanus. The sequence goes on from NC_142127.1 coordinate 107,710,784, forward strand.
CGTCTCCATCCCCGTCAGGATACACTTTGGTTACAACTGATGGAAACCAACCAAAACCCATGCAGAAAAGACAGGTGATGAGCTTAACTTTATTGGCCAGTTCAGGAAGGAGGGACGTCTTCAGGCACAGCTCGATCCAGAGGCTGACACCGTGTCTGCCGTCCTCTGCTGTGTCTTGCCCTCCGTTCTTATCTCCGCTTGCCTCGGGGACAGCCTGACTGCCACGCGCGCTGTGTCTGGGGCCCAGAGCCTCAGCTCACCCTTACAGCACTGGAGACCTCTTCTTCCCCAGCGGGCACGGGGGTGCAGCCACGCCACCTGTCCACGGTGAAAGTCGGAGGTCGCAAAGGTACAGGGCGCACCTCCACCCTTCTTGATTTGTTTACACGGGGTGAGTGTCAGTAACGAGATTTAAGCAGTCAAGCCTGCATCTATCCTTGTTCTTCGACAGACAGGCGCCCGACTCTGGTACCCGTCCATGGACTATCCCATTGCTGGAGGAACAATGAGGGCATGTGCTCTGCTGAACATCTGAGCCCAGGAATAGAAATGTGCAGAGAAGCTTCCCTCGATCGATGACCCATTGCGTGGCTGTTTATAGGGCAAATCCACTAAAAAACTTTGCTTTTAGACTTGCTTCAAGGTTTATAGCCATTATACGTGGCTTCCTGCCAATTTTAAAAGCATCATAGTATTTCCCAAGTTAAAAATAATATTTATTAGGGGTGCCTGGGTGGCACAGCGGTTAAGCGTCTGCCTTCGGCTCAGGGTGTGATCCCGGCGTTATGGGATCGAGCCCCACATCAGGCTCCTCTGCTGGGAGCCTGCTTCTCCCTCTCCCACTCCCCCTGCTTGTGTTCCCTCTCTCGCTGGCTGTCTCCATCTCTGTCGAATAAATAAATAAAATCTTTAAAAAAAAATAATATTTATTAAAATACCAAGTTGTCTTTAATGCAGCAAAATTGCTATCATGCACACTTCATTGGTAAAGGAAGTGTTATAATGATGCATGCCAGGAGTGATAAAGGTGTCTCCCAGTTTATGCCATGAAGTAAGTAGGTACCACTCTAAGTACCCTTCAGCACAACCTAGTTCTGAGTAAATACACTCAGCGGCAAGCGGCAATGCGTTATAGAATACGATTAGTGAGGGACATGAACTTATCCGTCAAATGTCTGTGACAGTATATGTAATTTTCCAGCAATACCTTTTCAACTATGGAGCAGTGCTTAAAAAAAGGGTGTGTGAGAACAAATTCCTGAACGGAGTAAATATTCTTCGGAAAGACTGAAATCTGAGAAAATCACGCCCTAAAGTAACGTAAGGAACAGGATGCTTTGCACGTCGTGTGGTGGTTCCTTCATAGCTTTAGATGAAGATCGTGGAAGGATGGCGCTCACACCCCCAGGACCCCCAGGCTCCCACACAGAGGGTCCCTGCACCCTTGCTTAGGGAGGTTCCCGGGTGGCCTCGGGTGGCCCGAGGGTCTCCTCACAGTCCCCTGCTTTCGAAGCCCCTCATCTCGTGTGTTTTCAGTGGGCACCTGTTTCTTGCGTCTGCCCGTCCCCCGGTTCCCCGGGCTTGGTCTCTGCACCCCTCTACCCGAGCCGCAGTTCCCACCGCTCCCCGCCCGCAGCGACGTATCCCTTCATCACGAATTGTTTTCCCAGCTCAGGGGCCACGTTTTATGCTTCCTGGAAATTGCCAGCTTCACGGCTCGCGGACTCCTGCATGTCAGCACGAGGCATCATTCTGTTTACGTAGATGCGGACTTTCCAAGTGCTTCAGTGACTGAGTCTTGCACTTCTTTTGTTAAATTCATTCCTAGATACTTTATTTTTGGTTTATTTTGAATGGAATTGCTTTCTTAATTTCATTTTTGAAAGTTTTGTTAATGCCTAGAACCATATGATTGACTCTGTATATTCTTCATGTGTCCTGTAACATTACCAAAGTCAGTTGTTCACTATGACTCTGTGTGTGTAAGAGTGTGCTGTTTGTATGCCATGTGCGGTCACGTCATCGGCACGCAGACACAGCGTCACCTCCTCCCTGGACCTGATGACCCTTCTCCTCTCCCACCTCCTCGCGCGGCCAGAACCTGTGCCACAACGTCGCACAAAGTTGCAGGGTGAACGTTGCTCCTGGTCTCGAGGAAAGCTCTGGCCTTTCAGATTTACCTGGGATATTAGCTGTGGCCGTTAACGAATTGAGGAAGGTCGTGTCTCTATTTCTTTTGTTCAGTGTTTTATTTATGAAAAGGTGTTGGATTTTGTCATGTGTATTTTCTGCATGTATTCAGAGTATCATGTTTTTTCCTCTTTAGTCTTGTAATACGGTGTATTGCTTTATTTCCTTGTTAGAGGTTGTCTTTGACAAAACAAAGGAGTTTCTTCTTACTCTGAGTCTGCTAAGCGACGTTACCATGGTGGTTATTAAAGTTTATGACCTGTTTTCTTGGGACTGCCTATGCTGTCTCTGTTTTACTGTCAGTGGACTGATGTGTGACTGTTGGGCTGGGCTGGCCTCCTAGAACGAGCCCGTCCGCATCATGACACAAAATCCCTCTGATCCACTTTACCAATATTTTCTTCAAGGGTTTTCATCTCATAAAATCCTCAAGAGGAACTGGTATGGAGATTATGCTGGGGTCATGGAGTAAGTTGGGCGGGATCCCCAGTTCTTTATTCTCCCCGTGGGCTTGTACGTGTTTGCAAGTTACCCCTTCCGCACCTGTTTGGAATAGCTTACCTCTGAAGCCACCTGTACCTGGAGTTGTAGAGAATACTTCTGTTCTATTTTTAAAAAAGATTTTATTTATTTATTTGCCAGAGAGAGAGAGAGAGAGAAAGCACACAAGTGAGGGGAGGGCAGGGGGAGAAGCAGACTCCCCCTGAGCAAGGAGTCCGATGTGGGACTCGATCCCAGGACACTGGGATCATGACCTGAGCCGAAGGCAGACGCTTCACTGACTGAGCCACCCAGGCGTCCCTAGAAAATACTTTTAAAAACTTACTTAACTTTTCACAATAAGAAATAATAGTTTTGTTCTTTCAACATAATGAAATTCTGAGGAAGTCCTCTGTAAATTTTAATCAAAATTAAAAAAAAATTGAGACTAGGTTTGCTTTAAGGATAGATTGACTCTTTTGTTTTTAAGGGAAGGGAAGTGCAGTTTTCCTTCAGCCTTCATCCCTGTCGACTCTTCCCTGTAACATTAACTCAAATCATCAAATACTTATCGGCGAGCGTGAGACCCACAGGAGGCTGGGCTGGAGGCTCACCCTGGATCAAGCGCCAGTCCCTTGCGTGTGAGCTTCCCTAGGGCGACAAGCAGCTGCTGTTGAGGAAACTGGGGCCTGGCCTGCACCCCTGGAAGCCGGGGCTCCCGGAGCTGACTTGAGACACCTCTGCCTGTCCCTGTGGTCGTACGCACGGAGTGTGGCCCCGCGGTCGTGCCTGTGGAGTGTGGCCCCCCGGTCGTGCATGTGGAGTGTGGCCCCTGGCATGTCAGGTGCGGGGTTCCTGGGGCTCTGCAGCCCTGAGCCTGGGCAGCACCGTCCCGTGCAAGCTGTTGGCATGTTTTCCATGTCCTTTCTCAAAGCCAGGTGAACGCCCGTCGCATGTCCAGAGTCTGACCACCCAAGACCATCCCGCTGGTGGGGAAGAGCGGGTCTGCAGGCATCGGCAGAAGAAAGGCGTATTCAACACCTGACTCAGTGGAGACGTAAAGGAGGTGGGGGCAGGATCTGATGAGAGTTTGGGTTCAGACAAGACCCACCCTTATTGGAGATATTAATCCCAACTTGGTGGGACCCAGCGCTGTGGTGCCCCCACGTCACTGCATCACACACACCTCAGGAGGCAGTGCTGGGCCAGCTGAGGAGAGGCCCGAGGCCTTGAGGTCTGGACTGGGGTGTCGAGGCGACCAGGGTGGCTCTTCCTGGGCTACCACTCCAGGATCGCCTGTCCCCCCAGGGGAAGCCTGGGTGCATTTGGTGATCTGAGGAGTGAGGGTGAAGTGATACGTAAGCCCGCTAAAGTGTCCCAAGGTGGTGGAGAGGCCCAGCACTCTGGGAAGGTGCCCCCACCTGGGGTCTCGCCAGCCACAACCGTGGCAGGACCCCCTGGTTGGTGTGCTCTTATCCATCGTGCTTGTGGCCATGGGGCCAAGCGCACAGCAGCCACACTCCTACTACGCTCCCCGTGGGCCTGGTCCGAGGTGGGCATTTGGGGGCCACACTGGCCACCCCACGGGCACAGATGCTGAGGCACTTCTCCGTGATGGCAGGTGAGATCTTCCTCTTCGGTTTTCCCAGATGGTCACTCCCCAGGCTGGCCTGTGACCTGCACAGTCGGGGTCCCCTCAAGGGCCCGTCCACTGGCTGCTGTGAAATCTGCTGCCCAGCCCCTGCCCTGTGGCCCCCACGCCGGCACCCCACCTTCTCCCCAGGGACAGACTGGGGAGAAGCAAGGGGGACGTGCAGGGAGGAGCGGGGAGGGACGCCTGCCCCCCACTTGGGGTCGTGCGTGGACACCCCCTGGGAGGGGCAGCTTGCCAGGCTGCGACAGCCTGGCACGAATGTCCCTGGTGATTGCACACCCAGCTCTTCTGGATTTTCGCTTCCAGCTGTTGCTTCTGGGTTCTCTTCGTCTGCATAGTCATCAGCTCTTGCTTGCAAATCGCGCCCCAAACTGAAAGCATTCTGCGTGTGGATGCATGTTGGAAGGTGTGGCAACCCTCAGCCTGGATGGCTGCGCCCCAAACTCTGCTGCCACAGAGACCCCTTGCTTGTCTGAAAGTCCCACGGAGATGGCTTTAAATCACCAGATTAGAAACGACTTCAAAGCAACGGTTCCTCAAAACTTGATCTTTTTAGATCAGAAGATGTTTAATATAAAGAGCATGTGCCTTTTAGAGAAAGTTCTCTTTCTTTGATGAATGTTGGTCTTTAAAATTAATGGCGAGCAGAGAAATTTGCGTAAACTTACCCTCTCCATCAGGAGGCAAGTGGGGTATCCTGATGACGTTTATGAAAGAGGAGAGCAGAGGGGTTTACTGGAGTTGATGAGAGAAGGCGGCTGGGACTGAGAGGGGTTGCAAGTTCAGCTTCCCCTGCGCAGGGCGCCGGGTCCCAGGGGAGTCGGGACGCGGATCGATGAGTGCAAATGGGGAGCAGGTTGGGTTAGTTCGATGTCCGCACTGGGAGGGCGAGGGCTGCATTTCAGGGAGGTCTAAGGAAGTCTGATCGATAGTCTCTCGAGAAGCTCGTGGGGAAAGAAAACCCAGCTCTGCTGTGGTCTATTGCGCCCCCAAGCCGTGAAGCCTCACGTGTGTCCATCTCCACGCCTGGCGTGTGGCCAGGAGACGTGTGTCTGCAGGTGGGGTGGGTGGGACCGGGGCAGTGCTCTCCCCACCGCACCCCTGCCCCGATGGGGACCCGCGAGCTTGCACGCAATCGCCTGACCGCTCTGCCTGCCCTCTTCTCCTTTAACCGCTTCCTTCTTGACCTCCTGCTCTTTCTCTCCCTGTCGGAGGTCAGCCGTGTGGGCGTTCAAGGCCACCCTCACTTCCAGCTCCAGCTCCAGCTCCAGCTCTGAGAGCCACAGTTGGCGTTTACTTTTAACGGGTGTGTGGCTATTGCGTCTCGGCTCATGGGTTAGCGACAGGAATTTGCATCCAGCCGCACGGTGGGAAGGCGGCCAGGTCTCCGCTAGAATTTCAGAAGCAGGTGCAACTCCTGTGTCTTTGGAAGAGAGGCAGCTGCGTTGCTGACGCCAGTCAGGGGTTGAGACGGGCACAGTGCGGTGGGAGCCACAGCAGGGGGACTGGGGGGCTCTGACGCTCACACTCGCCCTGGGGTGCAGGGGGTGCCTGGGGGTCCTGCCCCTGTGGGGTGGCTGCATCCACCCCAAACCCTTCCTGGAGCCTCTGCCTGCAGCCTCGTCCCCGCCTCTATGTGCGGACGGCTCTGCCCTCGGCTTCAATACCCGGGGTGTTGCTGACCCCGCCACCCACGCCTGGCAGGCCCCGCCCCCACGTGTGGCAGAGCGCCCGTGTCCTTGGGAGCAGCCCTGATGTGTGGATCCGCCCGTCTGGATCCTCGGGGACGTGGGGGGAGAGCGCTGCCCCCGTCCCACACGGCCGCCCCACTGCACCCAGCAGACAGCCGTCCTGACGGGGTCAGGGAGGGTCTTTACTCTGCAAGTCCTCTCTTAACATTTGTGTTTTTCTTATTTTCTGTGCCATTCCTGCTTCCGTGCCTGCTCTGTTCCCGAGTGCGGCGTGGCCGCTCCTGTGGTAGACTTTCGGGTCTCCGTCGCCCTGGCCCTCCGTTCCGAACCCCGCACGCGGCCTGCGTGGCTCATCCGTGTCCCTGGAGCTGGGAGCCCCCTCGTCTGCCCAGCCACCTTGTCGACGTGCTCTCCCGCCGCTGGGCGCTTTGCTGTTCCTCGCGGTCTGGGTGACGGTGGACAGAGGCGATGTGAACCCCTGCGTGCAGACCTTGGCGTGAGCGTGCACGCTCGTTCTCTCAGGCGAACGCCGGGCGTGGGGGCTGGAGTCTGTGGTAGGACGATGTGGTGAGAGACGGAGCGGTCACTCACGGGGCTTGGGATAGCATGTCCGTAAAGATGGTGGGCGTCCTATTACGGACAAGGATGCCGCCCTCATATCTTCTTTGGTGAAATGTCTTCCAATATTCTGTCCTCCACTTTTTCGAAGTGGAATTTCTTCTCTTAGTGCTCAGTTTTGAGAGTTGGTCATTTATTCGATGCAAATCCTCTGTAGGACTGTGACCTGCGAAGACATTCTGCCCCACAGTCTGCCTTCTTCGTCCCTTCCCAGTGTCTTTTCTAGAGTGAAATTTTTAAATTTCAATCAGATCCAGTTTGTGGATACTTTCTTTCCTGCTTTTGGTGGAAGAGCTCTGGGAGCCGGGGAAGGCGGAGGGCGCGGCGTGTCAGCTTCGGGCCTGAGATCGTTCAGAGCGGGTTTGCATGGAGCACAGCCACGGCGTCCCCCGAGTTCTGACCACACCGTGCCCCCCCTGCCGTGTGCTCGGTCCTCTGAACGTGGCCTTCGTCTGGGCTCGGGCGACCTGCTGCCTGTCCACGTGGGAGGGTCGGGAGGGTGACGCCGGCTGGCCGGAGCCTTCCCCGAGCGGACACCGTTGTTGGGTGGGTTTTCATGGAGACTCTACGTTCCCGCGTCAGCAGGTCGTTCCCCAGGATAGGATGGTCGTCCCGCGGAAGGGACCACCAGCCACTGGCCGACGCTCCGACGTCTCGCCTCACCATTAATTCACGCCTGTGGATGCAAAGGGTACGTTATCCGCCAGCGCACTCAAGAATATAAACACTTTTCTAAATTTCGACACTTCCTATTCAATTTTGGTATAAGTAAGCATAAGATGTTTTATTAAGATAACAGATATTTGGTAACTATTATTTATAGGAAGCATTTCCATATAAATATCCATGTTGTCCATCTCTCCAGGTGTTTCCCACATAATTTTCACGTCCCCTCGAGAGACTAGGCCAGGGAGCAGCAGCACAAATGCCTGCGGACGCGCTCTGCAGTCCCCATGGGTCAGGACACGTGAGCGCACAGCCCGTGGCCCCAGCCGGACGGTGAAGGCCTCGTGTGCCAGGCCCGCATCTGCCACAGGAGCCCACAAGTTGCAAGGATTTGGTTTTAAAGATGAGATATTTGCATTTTAATAACAGTATTTTAAAATTATTATTCTATCATTGATATTTCTGTAAGTTGGGATCAACGGAGACCCCAAAAATAAACATTTTATTTAAAAAACCAGGTTCTGTAATTGTAATTGAGTACTACGAGATTTTGCTGAAAATTTTGTAGGGAACTTGTTTTTATACGGAAAACATCTTCTCTGTTAAGCATAAATATATCCGTGAGCAAGACGGGTGCTATAAAAACTTCATTTCTCTCTGGTGACTTATTACGTAAATTTTACCCACACAAATCTCCAAACCCATTTGGCGTTTTGTCAGATTTATTTTTAGGTGTTAAGGGCATAAATCCAATGTGTGACCCAGTCATTTACTGAGGGCTAAGGACATAAATGGCCTTTTGCCACCTGGTAGGAATGGGACAAACGTGGTTCCCGGCTCTGTGCACGCCTGGTGACCCCCATTCCCCGCGGGACTGTTCCCAGCTTGCTCCGAACGGCCCAGTGCCTCCCGGCTACACAACGACACTAGTGCGCCGTGTGTTTTCATAACAGGCCTGGGGGCACATTCTCTGCCTTCCTGCTCGGGCCAAGGCGCCTGGTCCCAGAGGAACCATTCCGAGTCCTCGGGGACGAATGTGGGAAACCGATCCCGGCACATTTCTACGTACTCCACTGTGCTGAGTCCAGTTGATACGGAAAACGTCTGGAATGAACCGTTCCCTTCAACCGCGGGATGTGTAGCTGCTACCGATGGGACTGGAACTGGCCGCACAGTAAAGGAAGAGCTGCCCAGATCTGGGGCTTGGGATGCGCCTCATGTCCGCAGTCGGGAATCACGTCTTCCTACACGTTTGAGACACGTGCCCGTGGGTAAATAAAACCTTCCCTTCCCACCCTCCCCTCCACAGCAGACACACAGCACACGCTACATGCATGCACACTGCACATGTGCACACACACACACACCATGCACACATTGGGCACACGGACACACACGCATGCACACATCGGGCACACGGACACACACGCATGCACACATCGGGCACACGGACACACACACATGCACACGCAGGCGCACACATTCTGAGATTCGAACACACTGAAGACAGAACACGAGGGGCCTTGGTGCCTTGGTTACGTCCGTAAGTCTCTCATGCACTGAACTTTCCCGTGTGCCTCAGTTTACGTAGCGCCGAGCACACAGGCACAGGGGTAACTAGCAGGTGCGTACAAGCCAAGTGCTGCATTTCTTCACTTCATCTTCTGCTCACCTCACAAGCCGAAATAAAACTGTGCACTTTACTATGGAACTTCCTGTGTATTTTTCTTCCAAATAAAAATTTGATAATCCAAATGTTGTTTCGAAATAGTCCAGTATTGGGGCGCCTGGGGGGCGCAGTCATTAAGCGTCTGCCTTCGGCTCAGGGCGTGATCCCGGCGTTCTGGGATCGAGCCCCACATCAGGCTCCTCTGCTGGGAGCCTGCTTCTTCCTCTCCCACTCCCCTGCTGTGTTCCCTCTCTCGCTGGCTGTCTCTCTATGTCAAATAAATAAATAAAATCTTTAAAAAAAAAAAAAAAGGAATAGTCCAGTATTTGTTGTAACAAGTGCTGTGTGCTCCAGCAGATGGGAGTGACCCTGTGCAGGAAGGACAGGGGCCGCAGGGGTGGGGGCCATAGGGGCAGGGGCAGGCAGGCTGGCTCTGTTTTCCATATGCTAGTGTTTCTCTTGAGACCGCATTCTGGCAACAAAGCATCTGGACGCCTACCTGTTGCATTTCTCCTGGATCTCAGAGGCCTGGGATAGAAATCTTAGTGTCTGTGGAGTTCCTGCTGCCTTAGGATGTCTTGAGCTCAGAGCCCATCCCCGGGGTGGGTCAGCGGTGGGTTTGAAGACCTTGTGGGTGCTTAGGTCTTTCTGAGCCTAGGTGCCCATCGGTGTCTTGCTGACAGTGCGTCCTGCAAGGATTTCCCGTGTAGGGGCTCTTCCTCGCTCTGTCCCCACTGGTGCCCCTTCTGCTCAAGCCCATGACCTGTGCTGCCCTCAGGGCTCCTCTAGCCTGCATGTCCAGGTGTTCACCTGCCCTTCTAGCCCTGGCTCTGGGCTCACGGCACTCACAAGCAGGTCCCGATGGCCCCCTGAACCGTACCTCCTTGGAAGGTTCCCCAAACCCACCGGTCAGAAGGGCTGCTCCATCGGTGTCCAGCATTTCCTCTGATTTATCCTCAGAACCGTACAACCTGCTTCAACCCAGTAATGACACAAGGAAAAGCAATTCTTAGTTCTAACCACTGCGAATATGCCAGCAAAAGTAGAGAGATAAAAAATGTCCATTCTGCATCAACATCGAGACACTGTCAGATGACCAACGGGGAAGGTGTTTGCTGGCCTGACCTTCGCTGCTGGGCCGGGGAAGACGCAGGAAGCCGGCGCCCCCGTCGCTGGTAGGAATGTGAGCTGGAACAACCCACCTAAAGGACGGTCTGGTTACATTTAGCAAAATTCAAATGCCCGTAATTCAGGACGAGTCTGGGAACTCACGCTGACACTCGCGGTGAATGGCTTTGCTCGCGATAGCCAGTGCGGAGCAGTGGGGCATTTTGGTGGCTCAGTCTTATGAATGTAGGACCCTCGGGTGCAGTGTGGCCACAGGGCCATGGCATGCATCTGACACGGAGCGGGCAGTGCCAAGGACACAGACTGGCCCGGCCACATGTGCACCTTCACCAGGCACCTGCTTTCCTGTCTCCCCAGACCCCAGCACTGTGTGTCCCCAGGCTTGGCCCTCGGGCCTCTCCTTATCTCTGCACGTCGTCTGCAGGAGCAGAGATCCAAGTTCCAGCCAGGGACTCTTGACCCGCCTGAGCCCCTCCAGGCCTGTCCTTGCGGCCCTCGCCCTCCTCCCAGCGGCAAGTGATGGCCTCTCTCAGGCTGTGGGCCGTGCAGCTCCTTCTTACCCGTCCTGCCCAAATCCACTCCAGCAGGAGCCCTTGGCCCCACTCACAGATGCATCCAGACTGGACTGGCCCCTCCAGGCCACAGCCAGCCTCTGTCCCTCTGCTCCTGGGCAGACAAGGCTCTGGGACACAGCGCCCGCTGCGGCCAGCTCCCCACCCGGGCCGTCAGCTCCAAACACCTCGCTGGGTGTCTGCAGCGGCCCCTCCAGGCCTGCCGCCCCGGGGTGCAGGTGGCCCGGCCACACCCCTCCCAGGCCTCCTCCATCTGTGGCAGGAGCTGCCCGCCTCCGCTGTGGAATAGGACTCGCAGAATCTTAGATGTTGGACAAGCTACAGCTGACGCCTCAGGAAACAGCCTGCCCACCGGAGCGGCCCCCTCTGTTGAGGGATGTGGGTGGCTGGCCGAGCCGGTACGGGGGCTCTGGTGGACCCCAAACACGGGGGCGTCTCTAGAATAGCTCGGAAAGTGTGGCTTTGGCTCTGACTATCGGCAGGTTTGTGCAAACATAGATTTTCCAGCAAGCGTCCGGGTGCAGTGTGACCGTGGAAACTCCTTGGAAAAGTGATGTTTGGGGAGTGGTGGCTTGAAGCTCCAGGCCGCCAGTATCCAGAGTCCAGACCCTCAGAGTAGGGGTCCCCGGAGGGGGCGCTCTGGGGCACCCTAGAGCTCAGACTGAAACAGGTGGACCGGCCCCCTGAGGGGCGCCCACTCAGGTTGGGGCTCTCCCAAGACCTGTGCCCACCCCCCACCTGCCCAGGGAGCCCCTGCATGACCTAAAATTAAACCATGGGTGAAATCCACCTCATCACATATCCGACAAAATTAGCATAATAGCCCAACATGGAATAAACAGGAGAAAAACAATGAAAGTCGTTCTTAAAAATGCTATGCACTCCAGCGTGTAAAGACTCAGGCACGGCGACCCCGGGCCCCACACCGGAAGCTTCCACGGCCTCCCTGACACCGTCTTCTCCCCTGCGCTCAATAAACACGGACACCCCTAAAATAGTCTTCAATGTTTTGAAAAAAATAAAAAATATACGCGACAATGAGCAACAGAAAATGTATTCCATCAGGACAGATTTTATTGCGTACTATAAATCTTTGTGATTATAAATATTTCAATCTCCATTCTCGTGATTTCAGAGCTCCGACTTCCCAAGAGCACATTTCATCTGACGACATCTTACGAAATATATCCGTAAACTTCACCTTCACTATTTGAATTCCCCGTCAGTGTTTGGCTCCGTTCCTCAGAAGGGCCGTGTTCCGTGTGGAAATGGAAGAATTCCCAGGCCGACCATCCGTGAAGTTGAAGACGCTTCTACAGAGGTTGTGCCCGTGCTGACTGACTACCGCTAACGCTGTCAGTCATTCTAGGGCAGTTTTCAAGAAATGCTTGAAATGCGTCAGGTTATAAAACTGCAGACCGGTCGTGGAATGAACAGAAGTTGAGGGACTCCGTGTAAAGATTCTGGGGGGCTTCCCATAAATGAGACACGCTCTCAGCCTTGTGAGAAACGTGCCAAAACACTGTGTTTGATGTTCTGCTCCCTGGAACCGGCTGGCGTGGCTGAACTGGGGTCGTCTGGTGACACACTGGCGGGTTGAACGCAGAGCTCGCATGGTTCTTGCGAAGACCTAGCTTTGACACGCGATGGAGAAGCATTTCACATTTGGTCTGATGCTTCAGAAGCTGTCATCTCTAGTGTTTCCAGCGTTCCGTCACAGATTCTGAGTCACGTCTGTGTTTGCGGGAATGATGCCACTTCGTAGTCAGCGTGCAGCCGGAGGGACCCTAAGTGCAGGAGCCCAGCGCAGCCGTGGGGGAGGCTGGCATTGGCCCCCGTCCCCACCTGCATATGGGTGACCCTGCAAGCCCCCCACCCTGGCTGATTCTGGGCTGTACCTGGCGTGACAAGGAACATCCGGGTCCTTCTGTGAGGTCTGGCCCAGCACCTCCTAATGCTGACATTTGGGTAGATGCTACCCCTCCCAGGTGCCCAAAACCCACTGCCTTGGCTCTGCTGGAGTCCGGGCCGCGCCTCCCTGACCCACAGCCCTGGGGTCCGCCTGGCCGGTGCCGCAGGCCCGCCTGCGTGCGGCATGTAGGCCCGCTGAGTCGCCAGGAGAGGAGAGAGCTTGTCTCCATGCCCGCCGCTCCTGCACTGTCCCCTAGGTCACGGTCTCCAAATCCATGCCTCTGTCTCCCCTCAACCTCGACCTTGTCCTGCCCTGCAGTGAGCCCCTCACCCAAATTCCAGAAATTCCACAGGAGCCAAGCACCTTGCTGAACACGGACACACCTCCTGTCCGAGGAAGGGGCTCCGGGGAGCCCGTTCCTCCTGCCCCCTGCGTGCATTCCGCGGTCAGGCCCATGCGGCTCCGCGTGACGAGTGACTTCTAGACGGAGGGGCTCATGAGGCGAGACGCCCACACGCAGAAACGCGATGAGGTTCTGCGGCTCGAATGTGGCAGATACCAACCTGTGTCCAAGTAAGAGAAAGGCTAAGTTGGCTCATCTCCTCGTCGGGGTTAACCCGCCTTACGCCGAGGAGCGCCCGCCCCCACGCAGCAAGGCCGGAAGAACGATGACCCATGAAGGTACAGAGCTTGGCTGCTGAGAAAGTCATTAGCTGGTATTTTCCGTAAACTCTACAGTTTTGTCTTAGTTACAAAATACGGATATTTAAGAAATCGGGGAAGGTGAAGTACAACAATTTTAAGACCGGGATTTATGAAAAACAATCTTTTTCAGAGTTTTAACCCTGAGTTAGACTCACGTTCTTTCTCATGAATCCTTTGCATTCCGTGTTCAGTGGAGACGCCTCCCAGGCTTTCAGGGTCCCCTGCGCAGACTCGTGGCAGGAGCATGACCGCAGACAGTCCCCGGGGGCCTTACCGCGCATGTCTTTGTGGTGCCCTTTCGTCACAACTTTCTTAAAATATCCAAATTCAGACCCTATTGACACCGTATCTGCTCTCAAACCACAGCCGCACAGCTCGGAGGACGTGACGTTCCTGAGAAACATCTCAGAATTCTGCCTTCGCGACCTGGTCCACACGCCAGCCTCTCTGACGTGCGAAGTGGAGCTCGCAGCCAGAGACCATGGCTCGCAAGACCAGGCAGAGACCCCTTTCCGGTATTTTCTACTGCATTTTGTTGTACTGTGTTCGTGGCATTACACACATAAGGAATTCCTGTTGCTTCTTGATGAAGTCGCTGGTGGTCTGTGCAGAGTCAGCCCAGCCCGGGCTTGCAGCTGGTGTGGGTGTGACCAGCACCCGCGCACCCCTCGTGAGCACATGGGTCCCGCTGACTAGACCGAGACCCACATGGGGGCCTTCCCTGGAAATGCTGAGAGGGAGTCGTAGACCTGAGAAATGAAATCTTCCTGCTACCTCGCCTTTCAGGCATCCTGTACACCCTGCATCAGTAAGTCTAAGAAGGCTCTAGTTAGAGTCAGGTAGCATCCCTGCCCCGGGTGTCTGCGTGGACGGGTCCCAGGGTGTCCGCGTGGACCTGTCCCCGGGTGTCTGCATGGACCTGTCCCCAGGTGTCTGCATGGAACCCTCCCAGGGCATCTGCATGGACCTGTCCCCGGGTGTCCGCATGGACAGGTCCCAGGGTGTCTGCATGGACCCGTTCCTAGGCGTCTGCATGGACCCCTCCCTGGGTGTCTACGTGGATGGGTCCCAGGGTGTCTCATGGACCCGTTCTGAGCATCTGCATGGTAGCAGAGCATGTTTTCCTGTAACTGGCGTGCCATCCACAGCCAGAGGCATTATCAGCGGCTCTCTGTTCAGAGACAAAGTCATTATTGGGAAAACAGAGGGAGATAAAACAAAATGAAAAGAAGTTGCAGCCCAGTTTGGGTAAGTCTACAGTGACCCGAAGATGCACTTTGCCACCTAGAGCTCTCTGAAGCTCTCATGGGCTCTGCCTTTGGAATTAAGGTGCCGGGCGCCCTGCTCCTGCTGGGCGGGTGGGCGCCGCTGGCATCTTGTTAGACCCCGAGGCTGCGTGACCTTGGCGAGCCTCTGTGGGAAAGCCATTCACCCTCCAGACTTCGGAAATCTGGCTGATCTTACCCAGAGTCCTTTGTTGCCGATCACTGTCCATCAATTACGTGACGTTGCTTAGGTCCCCCGTCTGTAAACGCTGTGATGTGCTCTAAGTTACCACACGCTGAAGAAGAAACAGACGTGGTTTTCGTTTCCTTCGAATGCCATCCAGTTATAATAAAATCTTGGGCTGGAAAAGTGATGTAGGAGGTTTTATAAACTTGTTTTTCAAAACTCAAACGGTGCAATGGCTTTAGCTGCCCGAATAGCAGTGGGCACAGCACATACCCGGGCAGGGGTGGGCGGGAGCACCAGAGGTGGTCTCAGGGCTCACGGGACCGACTGTCCCCAGAGGTGGGCGGTACTTCTCCTTCCCTTGGACATAAATCCACGGAACGCGGGACGACGTGGAGGCTGCGGCAGGGTCACCTGCCCTCCTAGATGATGAACAGGGATTTGCTGTTACTGCTGTTTCTACTTGTCGACAAGGAACTGACAGACCTCTGTGATTCTCACGTCTGAGAAAACCTCTTGTTTCAGGAAAATCAGCCTGGTCAAAATGGCCCCTATTGAGGACATCATTAGCCCTTCTCATAAAATACACAAAACTGCTGTTTTCCCAGAGTAGCGTTGGCAGTCATGTCCTTGGGGGCCCGGGAAAGAGGCTGTGTGGTGTCTCATCGGGCTGGGCGGACACGTGTGCATCAGAGAATTCATCCTTCCTCCCGCGGTGGCGGCAGGAGGCGGACACGTCCAGCTCACACCCATGCGTTGTTGGAAACGGGGGGAGACCTCACGATGCTGCCTGAGCACCTGTTGTAAAAAGCTCCAGACACGCTGTCCTCCTCCATCACTCTCACAGCCGCCGCCCGCGCTGTGCCACGCAAGCCACGCAAGCCATGGATGGGAGCCAGAGAGATGGCAGCCAAGGGTGGGAGAAGTATTTCTACCTTCCTAGGACACAATCGCCATCCACGCAGCCCAGATGCGACACGAAATCATGGCTGAGAGGGCCGCGCTCCCACGTGTATCGGAGAAATATGCTGAGAAATATGAGGAGAAAGCCGGCAGGTGGGACGAGTGTGGTCGGGTGAAGTGGAAACGACACGCCCCAAACCGCTCCCTCAGGGGAAGGAAAGGCTGCTCTTCAGCACGACTGGTGGGCAGGGGCCCTGGGGGCTCACGCGGCCCCGGGAAGGGCAGCTGGCTGTGTTCCCTCCTCGGCACGTGCAGGGCAGTGTGATTGCCGTGACGTCATGTTGCTCCAGGAGTGACCGTCCCTGCTCCAGGGCCTGGAGGGGCAGCGGGACAGACGGGCACCGGCCGCCGGGCGGGCGGGGGGCGCATACCACCAGGAGATGTAACGAATGAGTGATTCATAATCTCCGTTCCAAGTGAGGGTGCTGAGGGTGCGGCCAGGGTTGGGGGTGCAGGGGTGGCTCTCGGGGAGAAGCGAGAGGGCAGGGGGCCCGCAGGGGAGGGGTTCTCAGGGGCCAGTGTGGGGGTCTGACACCGCAGGACGGGCAGGGAAGGGGGGAGCCAGTCACCAGGCCGCGGGGAGACTGTGGGCACCCAGGTTCCCATCAGGATGGAAGTTCCGGGGGGAGAGCGGAGACCGTGGTGCCCGCTGTGGACGCGTCAGGCTCCTTCTCAGGGAAAACTCAGCCCGTTGATGGTTTTCTTCACGACTGGAAGATGAATTTTTATAAACTTGTATTCTTCTGTCAAGTTGTGCTAGTCCTTCCTCCGCCCAACAGCAGTGTTTCTGTGCGGACACAGCCCCTTCCAGCGGGGGCGGCGGGAATCCGTCTGGATTCCGTCGGAGCTGTCAGGGTCTGACTCTTCGTTACGTCTTCGTAGCTGGACTTTGGGGAACGTTTTCTCTGGGCACAAATTCGAGGCTCTGGCTGTTTTCTTCAGCACGTAGAGATGTCCGTATGGTGGATTCCAGACGCCGTCATGTCTTCGACAGTCAGTCTTACTGCTGCCCCCCTTCCAGTGCGATGTTTCATTCGAGCAGCTTGTTTCCTTATTAGTTTACTGCGAGGCCTGTGTATGTCTCTGTGCACGTGTGTGCATGTGTGTGGGGCACGTGTGTGCGTGTGCACAGCCATACGTGACTGTGCATGCATATTCACCTGTCTGCACGCATGTGTACACGTGTGCCTGTGCACGGTCGTGTGTCTACATGTGTGCACATGTGTTCCCCGTCACCTCGTGTGTGTGCATGTGTGTGCATGCAGGTGTGCATGTGCTGAAAATTCTGAGCTATTACTGTCATTTGAATATTTAAATTATATCCGCATTATGAATTATATGCACCATTTTTAATGTTTCACACTCAGCACTTATCTCAGACCATGAAAGCTCAAAATTCCCCGTATCTCCACTTCTTAAACTTCATTTTACGTCGTTCTAATACTAAGTGACTAACCCCATTTTTAGTCTCCTAAATTTCTTTTTAAGATTTTATTTTTATAAGTAATCTCTGTACCCAATGCTCAAACTCACACCCCCGAGATCGAGCCACATGCTCCACCCACTGATCCAGCCAGACGTCCCTAATAGCCTGAATTCTAATGAAAACAGCATTGATCCATTTATAGATGTTCTATACCAAACTTGAGGCTTGGGCATTTCAGAATGAACGGGATTTGACTGGCTGTCGTAGGGCAATGGTGGTCAGACCTGTTCAGGGGCCCGAACGTTCTGATCTTTGAAAATCAACTGCGAAGCCATGAACTTTGCTGCCCAGGCCCACTCACTGACCCCATTTTAACTTTGTCACCTCTGCAAAGAGCCCATCTCCAAACACAGCCCCCTTCTGAGTTCCTTGGGGCTAAGACTCCAACCTATGAGTCTGGGGGGGACGCAGCTGAGCCCACGAGAGTCGGCATTCTGCGCAGTGTCTCAGCTTCCAGCCTGACTGCTCACCCTCTGACCTTGGACACCGAGGCCATGTCCCTGCGCACCCCCTGAACGCCTCAGGGCTGCCCCAGGCCCCCTGTCCCTCAGAGCCGGGCCAGCTTCAGATGGAAATAGGGAGCTTTATAGGGCCGTGCATGCCTGGCCGGCACAGACCTCCTGACTCACAGCCTCCGTAAATGAGGGGATGGGTAAAAAATCATCCCTGTCGTTGCTGTCGTAAATGCTCCATAGTTCTGGAGATCCCGTGGTTCCGTGACCACCCACCCGAAATGTGCGTCCGGTAACTACGTCCGCCACGCAGGGGCTCAGTGACGGCGAAATGACAGAACGGGCCTCGACTGTTGCGGGCGCGGAATCTCATCTTACCGTCTCCCGGCTGCCTTTAACGCCAAGGGTTAGGGTGCGTCACCTCCGACAGCCTTGCCTTCTGAGAGGCGCGCCCGAGCCATTTATCAAGCCCTAGTGTATACAGCAGGTCGTGGATTAAAACTCAGAAGCAACTTACATTTTCATTCGTATTTATGGCAATTCGAGAACTGCTTTGGGAAGGATTCTTGGAGCTGAAGCCTGACCGTGTGATTACGGTAAAACAAAGGCCCTCGCCTTCCCGCCTCATGTTTTGAGGCTTGTTTCCAGATCCCCGGGGGAAAAGCCGCATTTGCAGTCGCACGGCTGGTTCCCGGGCTCAAGTCCCGGTTTCCGGAAAACTGCAGTGCGTGTCCCAGCTCCGCAGGCCCCTCACCTGAACCGAAAGCCCGTCTACCCGGCAGACTGGAGACTCGGGCCTCTCCGACCAGAAACGACTGTGTTTGGAGTGAAAACAGCTGCCCTGTTGTGTTTGTTGTTCTAGTTAGAATGTGAGCAGGACCGTGGGGACATCCTGGCTGAGGGTGAAGGGGGTAGGTGCGTGGATCACAAAGGCCGCTCCAACCCACCCTGAGATCAGTCTCTGTCGGCGTCACGACCGGGAGCGCACCTAATCCCATCTAGGAAAGACAGCATCGGTGGCGGCTTTGTGAACGTTCCAGAAGGGTGGTGACCCCGGCGGAAGCAATGATACAAGCAAAGAGGGCGCGGAGGCAGAAGGGCCTGAGGGAAGCCGGCCGGGCCGTGGGTCCCCGTGAGCCCCGGGCAGCGGAGGGAGCGGCTGGTGGGGGGGCGGCAGGGGCAGGAGGGCAGGCGTCTTCCTCTCTGTCCAGCGGAAGGGCGGGGTGTTTCTCAGTGCGGACAGCAAACACGTCTTTGTTCAGTACACGGAGACACGTGGCCCTTTGAGGATTAATGGCTCAGTTTGGACGAAGAAGAAGCCACTGGATAAAATGCACAGAAAGTTGCAGAGTCAGAGACGGTCGAAGCCGACAGGTGGGGTCGACTCCCACGTGTGCCCACATCACAAGACGTCCTTTAGACCGGCGTGAGGGACCCTGAGAGGGGTCGACAGCCCGCGAGCGGTGTCCCCGGCTGCGCTGCTGGGACGAGCTTGGGGCAGCCAGTGCTGCGATTCACGACCGCGCGGAACCGGGGCTCCAGAGCCTCACTTGAGGAAACGCCGCTGCCTGCTAGTGGGGGGCCCTCTCCGTCGTCTCCCCCAGGGAGGGAAACCGAGGGCGGCACGAGCCCAGTGCTGCTCCTCACGGCGGGCAGGGGCCAGGCGGCCCGTGTTCTCCGCGTGACTTGTTCTCGGGACGCAAGTGCTGCCCTCCACGTAGGGACGTGACTTTACGTTGTGATTTTCACTCCCCTCAGCACCAAGACGGGCAGGGGCCCGAGGTTTCACATGAGGAAGCACAGGTTTTAAAAATGGGAGAATGGTGGGCAGGGGCCTTCTAGTTAAACATGAAATACTTAGATTCTAACATCCGTTCATTCTTAGAACCAGCAAACGGGGGAGGCGGAGCTGGTAGCACGTCCGTGGACACACTGTGGCGGGAGGAAGACTCATTCAGGACAGGGACGTCCAGGCGCCCAGCTGGCCGCCACGGTGCTCACAGCAGAGGCCCGCGCCCCTTCCACAAGGGACCTAACGCCCCCAGAACACACAGGCATCCACGCCCAAGGGAAGGACCATCTTCCCACCAAACCACACGCTGCTCGTGTCAGCTGAGAACCTATGGCTTGTGTGTAAGATTCACGAGTGAGCATCCAGCCCCGATACGATTCTTTCTCTGTGGGTGGCCGCCAGGTGCCAACGGAAACTCCACTTTAATGACCCAAAATTCCAAACACCGTAGGTCCACAAGACCGGCCGCTTTCAAGGTGTCCACTTGTGCCCTTTACCCTTCATGGTTACTCACACGCATGTGCTCACATGCCTCACACATGCGTGCTCACAATGCCTCGTGTGTGTGCTCACATTCTCACATGCATGTGCACACGCATTACGCACGCCTGTGCTCATACTCTTACACATACCTGTTCACACATGCCTCACGTGTGTGCTCACACATCACACACATGTTCGTGTGCTGACAGGACAGACCGTGCACTTCCTTCTGGCTTACGCTCTCCGTCATCCAATGGGAAAGCAGGAACCCGGGGTGCATTTAAAGCCTTTGGGGACACGTGTTGATCTGCGGGAGGAGGGTCCGTTCTGACTCACGCTGGAAGCGGAGGGGCCAAGGGGAGCTCGGGCCTCTCTAGCGAGCTAATTATTACACTTGGTTTTACTTTGCATGAGAGACGGGTGAGCACCCCCGTGGCAACTTCTGTGGGAGCACTGACGTCTCCCAGGACCGACGGTCGCCCCAGCCGGCTCTAAGGAGGAGACATACTCGACAGACAGCAGCCGCACGGCGGGCGTGACCGGAGCGGAGCCGTCGCGTCCGACTCAAGCATGCGTGAGCTCAGATGACTCACACCCGCAGCAACGGGTAAGTCCCTCCCTCGCCCTCGCGCCTCCTGCAGGAGCCGCTCACCGTGCGCACACAGCGGGTGACGGCTGCATTTGTTTGCAGAGAACGGCAATGCGGGGCCCTGCATGAAGCGTGGGAGACACGCACACCGGTACAGAACGCACACGCCTACGCTCTTTCTACTGTTCGAAAACTCTCATTTCATAATTACAAAATGTTATATGAATTCCCTCAAAATAAAAACATATTCCTCACTTTATTTCCAAAGTCCCACTATATCAACAAACGAGAAGGCAGTTTACAAACCGAGAACGGACGGTGAGGACGCGTGACGCTGGCTTTCATGGGAGGTGGGCTGTGGCGGGCGCCCCGTGAGTCCCCCTCACGTGTAGACGCAGCCCAGGGGCCACGGGTCTGCGCTCGGCTCTGCCCGATCAGACTCAGCGTCTCTCTGGTCCTCCCTGTCCATCTCATGGGGGAAACGTGTGCCCTTCCTCAGCTACTGAATGAAGAAGCATCAGTAGGGTCACTCAGGAAAGGATGAGGGTTTTCAGCAGAGCAAGTGAGGTCCGGCTACTAAAGTCCAGAGAAAGAGGCAGAAAGCAGATGCGAGGTGGACAGAATGAAGCCAGGCACCGCCCGCTTTCTCTGGCGTGGGCACGCTTGGGGAACACAGCCGTGGTGAGTGGGGGGCACGGGACCTGCCTGGGGGCTCCCGGCAACCGTTCCTCTATCAGGGCTCCGAAAGTAACTTCCGGCCACTTTCCCTGCGATAGTCTGCCATCAGTTCTCTCCGGGGCTGCACCCTGAGACGTTCCCGTTGGTTCTGGGAACGCTAAGAAACAGACGTCTGCATCCTGGAAGTGCGGCTAGAATGTGGATTTCAGAGTTGCTGTGGTCGTCCAGGTCAGGCACGGCTCCAGCCCACAGTCCAACACGCCTCGGCCTCCGGGGCCTGTGGGCACGGCACGTGGGAATTTGTGCCTGACGCATCAGGAAATCTGACACATAGAGGGCTTTGCTTTCTAACACGTGGGGAAGAGTCTCCACGGCTGAGTCTGCGGACGGCGAGGAAAGTCGGTGACACCATCAGAGGGACAAGCCGGGCTGACGAGCGTCCAGCCAGCAGCAGGAACTCACCACCACAAAGGAACGGACATGATCTCCCAAGCATCTGGGGAATAAACGAACTCTACGCACCATTTAGGTACTGCAGACGCAAACAACAGTACCATCGGCCGAGGGTCTGTGGTTCTACCTGGTCTTCCAGTTTAATTTAAAAAAAATCCCCTACGAGATCGTAGGGGTCAGGGCGCTGCCGGCGTCTGGTAACTCGTGCAGTTAGCTCCGCGTTCCCGCCAGAGCTGAAGACGGCAGCCAGCCCCAGGCGTGTCCGCCCTCCCTGTGCACCTGCCAACAGGAGAACGCAAACGAAAGTCTGTCTGGGGAACAGTGCTCTGCGTCGACTGGACCAGCAAAGACAAAGGCAGGAAGGCTGTCTGGGTTTGGCCACATGGCTACGGCGCTCCTCAGATGTGAACGTTCAGCAAGCCCGGGCAGAAGCTCGTTCAGGTCGAGAAGTCGGCCCCGGTCACCGCGCACAGCCTCGCGCGGCAGGGCCAGGCCTCCAGCCGGTGGGGGAGCTACAGCCCACCACTCAAGCGAGCGTCCCTTTCCAAAGCCCAGGCGCTAAGCAGTTAGCTCCAGCCCGCCAAACACGACAGCCTCAGAACTAACACGGATCGAGATGATACCGCAATCGTGGGGACGTAAACGCAGAGGCGCAGATGGGGGCTGAGGAGTCATCCACGGGACAAGGCCTCCGAGGACCCCAAGAGCTGCCTGCTGCCCAGCATGGCTCGAGGTGACTTCCGGCCACCGAGGTCTGCAGTGAGGACGTCGGATCAAGGCGAGTTTGCCCAGCCCGGCTCATGCTCAGAAGCCCGCCTGCCGGTCCCCACACATGGCGTCCTGCCCGCCGAGCTCACACCTGGGCACGGCCACGCTGCTGCCCTGCTTCCTGGGCCCTTCTGCCTCCGTGGCTGTGTACGGGCTCCTGTGCTGGTACAGGCGGACGGCCACGGCGGCGACGCAGAGCAGGACGAAGATGGACACAGCTACCACACCTGGAGAGGGGGCAAGGGAAACAGTCAGGCCGCAGCGGCGAGCTGTGCCCATCGCGCCCCGGCCCGGCGTCCCCGCTCACGGCCACACCGACCGTTTCGGCCGTAGGCCCCCACGGCGGACTGGGGACTCTCAGCTGCGGGGCTGTGGGACACGGGCACCGTGGCCTTCCCCGACCTTCTACACTCTGCTCTGTCTGGTCCCTGTGCCATCCCTTCAGGGTTCCACTTCATTTACTGCGTCCGGAAGGGAACGCGCTGTCTCCCGGACCCGATGCCCTGTCAGGACCAGACGGGCTCAAATCATTCTCAAAGTGGAGGACGCACCACGTCTTCACAAAGAGCTCAGCACCTTCTTCTGATGTTGTCGTGAAGGAAACGGAATTGTGCACCTTGGCAAGAAGTTATTTTACAATACCTCGAGTCGGACCCAGGGATTTACAGCACGTGTGAGATCTGTACGTACATACACGTGTGGAGGGTCTGCCACTACATTTTTCATAGGAATATATCGAATATGGGAATTTATAGAATCCCAGGTATTTGAGATCTCCACTTGAAAATGTTCTGATGATTAACACCAAAGCCTGTGGTTCTCAACCTTCTGCATGTTAGACACATGTGATCAAATCTCCAGGTGGGAGAAATCAGTGATTTTAGGGAGCTTTTCAGTGCAAATATTTATGCAGATCCCAGAACACCGAGCTGTATTGAAGCCAGGCTCGCGCACGCTATCACACCCCGAGAACGAGACGCAAATGCGAGCTGCAGGATATGAGCAACAAGAACAAGAGTGAGAACTCTTTCCTAGGCTTGCAGGGAGGGGTCTGGCGGGACTGTGGCCCAGTGAAGCCAGCGTCCCAGCAGAGCCGCCTGGGGCAGGAGAGGCCACGCCAGGACTGCCAGAGTGTCCCCGAGGTGCTGGGCGGACACTACAGGACAGGTGTCAGATGCTTGGTAATGTTTGATTTTTATGTCAGCTTTGGGTATATGCTTTCACCTGAAAATGATGGTTCTAGCTCTTTAGCTAAGAAGTTGTGATCCAACATTAGTCCAGTGGCCTGATGTTTCCTTCATAGAAATAACCTGCAGTGATGTGTGCATTGGACGGTACCTAAACTCTCTTCATGAAGCTCCCCAAACACACAGCAGACCAAGAATGGGGCCCCTGCTGCGTCTCCACGACCCCGAGCAGAGGCTGACTTGGACCCGCAGCCCGAAAACCCATTTCCTCAAACTTGCTGCATGCCTTCGGGGAACTAGGGCGCTGTTGGCAAGGTCAGACTTTTTCATTGTTAGACACGTTTACAGTGATTCCTTAATGGTCCCCTTGATGAAACCATCCATTACATAAACGGAGAGTCTCCAGAGGGGCTGGCTTTGGGAAGATGACATCAGAAAATTATCAGAAAAGGTCAGACTGCCCAGGGGTGAACTAAACAGCAGGTGCCTAGGACATAGAGTCTGGGTCCTCTGCTGGTGTAGACATTGCCCGGGTCCAGCCAGGGGGTGAGCCAGGAATGTACCTCCAATCAGTGTGGCATGTCCGCGGGTCCTGCCTGCCATGGGCTTCCCCTCTTCCACCGCTCCAGGACGTTCTGCAGGGAGAAAGGAGTGCTAGTCTGAGAGGAACTATCTTGTGAAAGTGGAATTTGGGTTGTTTTAACTTTAGAATCGTCAGTTTGCATTAAGAATGCTTTAACTGGGTGGGACGCCTGGGTGGCTCCCTCAGTTAAGGGTTGGGCTCTTGATTTTGGCTCAGGTCATGGTCTCAGGGTCTCGGGATGGAGACCCCCCCCCCCCCATGGGCTCTGTGCTCATCGGGGAGTCTGCTCCAGATTCCCTCTCCCTCTGCCCCTCCCCTGCTCAAACAAGCTCTCTAAAATAAATAAATAAAATAAAATAAAATAAAATAAAATAAAATAAAATAAAATAAAATAAAATAAAATAAAAAGAAGACTTGGTCAAGGGAGCTGCTGCCTGGGATTTCAGGAGCCCCCGCTGACTATAGGCCCACCGGACCCGGGCTCTTGCTGTGGCCAGGACAGGGCTCGTGTCCACTGCCCACAAGGCGCGCACCTGCTCGCGCGTGCGTGTGCTCCCGGGCCACGTCGCCTCCGGGTCCGGCCCCGCATTCCGACGAGGTCACGGGCCCCTGCACCGAGGTGCGCCCCGAGCGCCCGGGACGCAGCGCAGCCTTCAGCGGGGCCGCGCGCTCGAACTGCAGGGCGGAGAGGCAGCCGGAGAAGCCTCGAGCGCCAGCCTGCGCGGTGTCCTCATCCACGTGGCGGCCGGGCTCTGCGGGAGACAGCGCGGTTAGTGGGGCGCGGTTAATGGGGCGCGGGAAGCGAGCGCACGCAGTGGGCACGGTACGGGCAGGGACGACGCCGGGTCTTTATTTAGCACGTGTAGTTCACGTTTCCAAGCAGTTTGCTCTTCCCTGAAGGTTCGCTGCTCCCCGCTGTTCCGCGCTCTTCATCTCTGGCTCCGTTCTGTTTACCGAGGACGCATGAGAGCGATCCTCTAGGGTCTTCCTCCTGCGCGCTGGCCTGCTCCGGCCACCCAGCAGGCGGTGATGCCAGCCTCCGTGTCTGCGTGGCCTCTCCACGAAGGTGGGGTCTGTACTCCACAACGTGTCTAGGCCACGCGGGGACCCCGACCCCAGGTGCGGTTTCCCTGCAGCTCAGGGAGGCGCTCTCCCGTGGGCAGATAGCGCGCGCTCACGTGCCTTCCCTGGCTCTTCCTCCGCGTGCACAGCCCGCCCTTCCGTCAGCTCTGCGGGCTGGACCGTGTTTCTGCTGGAGTTCCAGCGTGAGCAGGGTCTCTGCCGTGCTCGGGGTCGCCCACGGACTCTGCAGCTGTGGTCGCCACGACTTCTTCTCCTGATCAGACCTGGTTCTTCTAAGTGTGTGAAAGCATCACCTGTGCTGTATTTTGCAGGGACCGTGGGGGGTGTTCTGCCTTCTCTCTCCCTCTGTCGGAGCCCCTGGAGTGTGGGGTTGCATTTCGGGATGTGCCCTCTGGCTGTCAGTGCCGCAGTGGTCGTCGGGTGTGTCTGCTGCTGGATGCATCCCCCCGGACCCCTGCAGACAAGCCCAGCCCTTCAGGGTTCGGGGACCCACAGCCAGGCCTTCTCTGGGCGACCCCAGGAGGCACTTCTGCCCCAGGGGCTTCTCCACGCTGCTCCAGGTTACCTCCAGCCCAGGAGGAGACGCCCACGGGAGCCGGCTCATCCCGCCCTGCCTGCCAGCTTGCCAGGCCGACCTAGTGATAACTGTGCCACAAGAGACCCACACAGGCATCTCCCTGTTGATGCCCCGAGTTGCACCACGAACCTGTCTGCAGCTTTAACCTTTCTCCATCCTCCGGGGGTCTTCTGTGTGTCGTACCTGTCCTACATGCGTGGGTTCTCGGAAATGTGCACAGGAAGCTGCGTGTGCTCTCCCGAGAGACCAGGCTGACAACAGGTGCGGCGGGGAAGGGCCCCGGAGGGAGAAGAGGGGGCGGTGGGCACTGATCGCCTGCGAGAGTCCGCGAGAGTCAGGGCTGTGGCGTGGGCGGGGGGCCACCGGCATGTCCTCTGTTCTGTGATTCTCGGGAGAACTGGCTGCGTTAAGTGTTGCTATTGTCGAGTCTCCTCTCTCTTAGGAACAAACTCTAAATCCAATTCCTGAGGCAAAATCAGATTTCTGAAATCTCAGGTTATAAAACTCCCGAGTCATTTAGACTTTTAGGTAGTTTTGCCTAATTATCAGTTCGTGTGCATCACGTGATCCACGAAAGCAACAGCTTCCGCTGTTTGGAAGAGCAAATCCTTCCAGAAAAGGTCTGGAAGGAAAACCAGGTACGGGCCCTGGAAGTCGTGCAGAGAGCGCGCTCTGGGAGGAGTGTTTCTGGAGCGCGTGATGACAGAGGCGGGAGGCTTCTTGTACCCCTCAGCCAAAGCCCAGCCAACAAAAGACCGTGGGTGGTTCTGGTCACAGGCCTTAGAGCAGAAGGAAAACATCAGACACGAGAGACACGGCGACGCCCTTCCGCGTTAAGTTGGGAGACGGGCGGGGTGTGTCTGTGCTGCCCTGGCCGCGGACCCTCAGGGGGTTTCTGGGCACGGGTCACATTCTCTTCTTGATCAAACTGTGTTCCCTTTGTCCAAGTTCTCCCAGCTGTGCACTGAGAATATTACACTCTTCTCTGTGTATGTTATACTTAACGGGGTCAAGAAACACAGCTGTCCTAATGGACCTACGGTTAAATGGAGACATCTGGAACCCATCAATTAGCTCGGAGCCATGAAACTCCAGGGATAGTAGGCACACTGTCTCACTTACAGTTTTGAGGACCTCTGGGTATCTATTATCTCAAATAGCTAGTTGCTTATATTATAGGATTTAGTATTTGGGAAGAATCTTAGAAATAATCTACCCATTTTTAGGTATTCTGTGAAAATTCAGATAATCCGTGGAAGTACCTGTCCCTGCTGTGAGTGCTCATAACAGCCTCTGAGACACGTTTTCCCTGATTATCCATTTGACAGGTGAGTAACCAGAGCCCAGAGAAGGCAGGTAGCTGGCCCCACACAGCAGGTGGCAGAGCTCCGGCTTCCTGGACGCGGCTCCCATCTGGGACGGGGAGACCAGGAGAAGTCCCTGTGCCCAGGGCACACTCTCCGGTCCGTCCCGAACCGCTCCACACCCTTGCGTGTCCTGTCCGTGGTGTTTCTTCGGAAGGAGCTCACTGAGCTCAGTTGTCTGCAGGGTGCGAGGCAGGCTCCGGGCCGTCTTCCCATGGACGCCTTCCCATGAGGGGGCAGGGTCGACTTCGGCTCATGGTGCCACACTCCGCCTCGGGGCGCCCTGGGCTGGGAGCGAGACCGTCCTGTGCTGTGAGCGCCGTAGACCGCCTTTTCTCATTGCTTCAACCCCGCCAGCAGGAAGACCACCCTCCCTTCCGAAGAGCTTGCCCTTCGATTTTGCTCGTCTTTTTTACGGCCCATGTACCCAGCCCGGACGGCGTCCCGAAGGCTGACGTTCCTCAGCGTCACCTCCTTCACGCTCTGACTGGGGGAGAACGTTCTCAGAGCTTCTGCGCGTCGGACACAGACTCTTGATCGTAGAGCTGCGAAGTCTGAGCTCTGACGAGGTGACTTTTACAGGCTTCCGACTCTGACATGAGCATGTGGGATCTGAGAAAAGACGAGAGTGCGTACCACCAAGTGACCCCGTCAGAGACGTAAGACTAAGACGCCTATTTTAACCGACGAGGACCCTGGACCGTTCCGTCAGGAGCACCACAGCATGCACGCGGGTGACCCGGGTCATCAGATGGGGCCGCTGCCGCTAAAATGCACCCTGGAGACGCTCTCCCAGTGTTGGAGGAGGGAATGAGCAGAGCAGGAGACACTGGGCTCCGGAGAAACGCTGGTGTGTCCCCTCGGTGTTGGACGCGTCTCTGGGACGGAGCGCTTTGCGGCCGAGGAGGGAGCCAGTGTGACCAGGCCCCTCGCGTGCTGGCCACTCGGGACACAAAGCAGCAGTTTTCTCGGGCTGGCAGATGCTTTGGAAGTTTTATTTGGCTTCTGGCAAGACAAATCTTCAAACGAAACCATCAAGACGTGGAAAGCGTCATTAGACCTTGGTCAGAATCCGTGCCCTTGGGCATATAGTTAATGAATTTTTATTTCAGATTTCATGAATCCCTGTTGCCAGCTGTAAACTCGACTGCTTGGCTTGGATTTTAACAGCACTTTTAGAGTCTGAATAATCCACTGATGGACTCGGAATTCGTGTAGAAGCAACAATACGTTCCATTCCCCCCCGAAGTTCTTTACCCACGTGATCGAAGGGGATGTACTCCATACTTGCTTTCTTCACTGCGCCCCGTGTGGCGTGCGCCGTTTCCCTGGTTCATCAGACAACATTTGGGCCTTTTTGTCACTAACTTCAGCGTTGCTTTTGAACATAAGGGGTATTTTTAAAAATATTCTCTCGTCAGAGTTTTTAAACAATGCTTCGTGTGTAATAACTTTGTTAGCTTATTTGCATATCCCTGCTTGGGCTTAGGCTGTGGAGTCTTTGAGGACAGGAATTTGTGTGTTTTGGACACGTCTGCCACAGCAGAGCCACTTGGTCAGTACGTGGTCCCTCAACGTCTGGTTGCTCAGCTCCCTGGAAGAAGACCGCCTCCTTCCCTCCAGGCGTGGAAAGCAGCAAGTCAACAGAAACTCGGCCAGGCCTAGGGTCGCAGAACCTGGATTATCTCTGGGATTATCAGCTGCTCACTTCATTCTGGCAAAACCAGTAACTACCCACAGGCCCAGGGGGAAGAGCTCAGTGGGGCACAGGGCCAGGCCTGGGTCACTTCCACCTCCAGCACACTGGGGGCCTGGGGTCCAGACGGACCCCACCTGGGGCTAGTGAGCAGCAGAGCCTGGGACAGTCCGTGGGCTTTTGACTAGAACTGAAGACATATTCTGTGGCACAGTTTTAAAAATGGAATAAAATGCATACTGCTACCAGGGAGAAAATGAAACTCCAGAAGTGCTGAAGCCAGTCTCCCCGCCGACCTCCATGGCGGACCGTGAAGGACAGGCATCACACACACCAGCAGCCGTGTGTCCCACCAACCTCACCAGTGTCTGAGCCCCAGTCCCAGCAGGTGCAGAGCTGAGCCTCACCTGCCCTGCCCCAACTCAGGGGTGGCTCCCGCCTCCCCTCCTCTCCCTTCCTCCGCTGCCAGTTGGGTCGTGGCCAGCATCTCGCCCCAGCAGCAGGGTCAGACCACAGACTCTGCAGTGCCACATTTCATGGGAGTAAAGTCAGTCCTTGGACTATGGTGCCCACAAAGCCCAATGTGGTCTGTCCCCCTGACCTCTGTCCTGGAGCCCACCACTCGGTCACGTCCAGCACAGAGCTGTGGGGGACTCTCCCCTTCTTCAAATGTTTGTCCACTTCTCACATCCTCTACACAGAGTATGCGGCCCTCCACGCTTGTCCTGTACAGGCCCCATGACCTGGGACCCTCCTGCTAGGGCGTAGTCACCCTGGGGCAGGGGTCTTTGATGCATGCTGACCAGCTGGCATGCTCGGAGGTCAGTCAGTGATCGTCAGGGTGTGGGTTTGGGATGAGAAACAATGACTCTGCTTTGTTGTTGCCGTGCTCTGTGGGAGCCCCATCCCTGTTCCCTAAGCGTGGACTGGAGCAAAGCTCGCTGTCAGGGCTCCACACGCCATCTGCTTTCCCGTTATGGGATCATCAGCATTCTAACCAAGCGTTCAGAATCACCATTTTAAATCAAATTGTCATTATAGATTTATCTTGAAAGTAAGTTTTATATGTGTGCATAAAATATGTGTGCATTTATGTAAAATTTGCCTTCTCATATAATGCAAGTTTAACTGAAAAATTATGTATATATATGTTATATTCAAACCAGGCTCTATGTATCTATCTGGCTCAGTTTGGACCATCAATTAAACTCATACTGTATCAGTAGGACTTTCCACACGTTATTTTTCTTCTATTCAATAAAACAGCCTGTTAGAGCATTACAATTCAGGACATTTTCCATGTTGACTGAAGAATGGGAATGCATCCTTTTAATGCCCAACATAGTGTTGGAAAACATATTAACAGAGTTAAGAAATTAGGTGTCATCCTTTTCAGTGACTTATACTTTTATTGTCTACCCACGTGTACGCTTCCTGCTCAGGACTTGAGCTTACATATTTGGAAAATGAGAAAGACTCAGGAATATAGATACAACAAAGGCAGAGATGAAAAGATCATTACCTTGGATAAAGTCTATCCCGTTAGTGCCAAAACAAGACGAGGGAAAGGAAACAACTCGAGAGCATTCTCCCACAGTAATACGTGAAAATCCGTGGTGGTTACAATTTGTAACTAAAAAGCAAGCCCTCCTAAGTCTTACTCGCTTTCACTTGAATACCTGGAGACACGCGGGGACTGAACGCATGCCCACCAAACCCGTAGGTGCCACTGCGCCGACGCTCAGGCTGTGGCCGTGGAGACTGGGCTGCAGGAAACGCTGCTGCGGCGAGCGTGGGAACCAGGCAAGGCGCACCCGCGCACCACCGCCCGGCGCCATCACGAGCACACGGACCACAGACATGTGCTCTTTGCAGACCCCCTTCACACGTCATCCCGGGTAGGGCTCTGGACCTGCGAACTCTGTCTGTTCGGACCAATATTCTTCTGTGAGGTCAGAGAGTCGCCGCAGTCCTTGTGCTAACGGCAAAACGAGGGACAGGAGTGTGTAGCTGTTCTCAATGGTGTTTACTTGCTCGTCTGTGGGAAGTGTGTTCTCGTGATTATGGGCAACCCAGATCTCAGCAGGGTTTCTGCCTCGGTGGGCATGCATGGTCTAATGAAAACAAAACAAGGAGCTTGTTTCTGTGTTAGTGGCATGACACCGAGACCCAGGGAAGGGGCACGGGGTGGGGAGCTCTGCGTCTACTTGCCTAAGATCTTGCCCAGCACCAGGGATTTGACGGCGTTGAATTCTGTGCCAGAGGACAGGCTCACTTGGCTCCGGGTTTCCTGGTCCACCTGCCCCATGAGAAGCAAACACCAACACATCTGTCAGTTGTCAGTGACATGGCAAGAAGCAAGGGGAGGCCATGGAGTGGAAACGATCCACAAGAAAAGGAACGTAGGGTTGCACCTGATGGAAAACCCCACGTTAAAAGCTCGCCATCGACAGTGGAACACTAGTTCCTGAGCAATTTTCGTGGCGTCTCAGATCCCCGTTGCCCACGTCCACCCCCTACCCCTGTATTCTGCACGGTCTTTATCACTTCCCCACACAAGATGAATGATGTGTATTTGGCAGAACCCACAAAAAGAGGCAAACGTCCAGCCCTTTTACACACCTCAACATAAACCGTCGAGTGAAGGCCAGAGTGGGTTATTCCATGTAAGAGCAAATACACTCATGTCTGTTTTCAAAAGTGCTGACGGTGTGTAATTTCACTTACTCTACAACGGCTCAAGTGTATTTTGTTAGTCATGCAAATTTTACTCATAATTGTATTTTCTGTAAGTCATATCCTTAATTGTCATAACATTTGCACTCTGTGGATTCCTACTGCAGCGTCATTCACAAATACTCCACCTGTAACTCGCCATGCTAACACAGTCCACATTTCATAGTAAGTCATTAATATAAATGGGGGAAAATTAAAATAGTTAAATTTTATACTGTATCTGGTAGGTTTCTGTTACTAAACAAATATAAATCCTGGAGTATGATTTCTTGTCTGTAGCACATGAGAAATTAACCCAGAGGAGGAAACTTTATATTATGTTTCATTATCAAGGGATTGCGGTGAGTGACACACAGCGGGCGTCAAATAGGAGGCTAATGACTGTTGGGCCGACAGTGCTCTTACCTCCACGGAGACCACTCCTTCCTCTCTGCTGATCTTCACCCGGTGAAGGTGCCCATCCGCCATGTTCTTGACGTTAAGGTTAAAGACGTCAGGATCCTGATGTAGGTCTAGCTTGTACCTAACCTGCAAACTCCCTAGAACGGAAAACATGACGTACTTAAGCAACAACGGGTTTTAAAAGCTGCCTTTCCATACTCCAGAGAAGTGATTATTATTCCGTTGCTTCTAGGAACAACATTTTGTGCTTTGAGTCTGCTGACAGTTCACGTGAAGCATCTGGCTGATCTCTGTTCTGATGACACCATGTTTAACGCAAGATAAAAGTGTTAATAAGAGTGCTTTCCCACTTGGGGCGCCTGGGTGGCACAGCGGTTAAGCGTCTGCCTTCGGCTCAGGGCGTGATCCTGGCGTTATGGGATCGAGCCCCACATCAGGCTCCTCCGCTATGAGCCTGCTTCTTCCTCTCCCACTCCCCCTGCTTGTGTTCCCTCTCTCACTGGCTGTCTCTATCTCTGTCGAATGAATAAATAAAATCTTAAAAAAAAAAAAGAGTGCTTTCCCACAATTCTCAACTCTCTGAAAGGAAGCACCCAACTCTAACACATGCTAACGTCTGAATTCTGCTCCATTTTTGCAAAAAGAGCATTAAGGAATGCTGAAGCTTCTGTCTTCCTGGTCTGCTCTTCTTTATTCTTATTTCCCAGACTCTGAGAGGTGAGTTACAAGAGAGTGTGGCTGGTCCTGGGAACTGCTGTGCCGCCAGGGGCTATTGGTGGCCTGAGGCTGTGGAAGATACTCCAGACGGTGAGGCTGACCAGTGGGAAGTGAACTCGACCAAAGGCTCCCCTGGGGTTGATTCCCCTTGCCTTCTCATGGTGGGGAGTCCACTGTGCCCTTCCCAGGGCTCCCTCCCATGGGACGGTGAAATGCTCCTGCCATTCCGGTGGTCCGTAGCTTACGTCTGCACCACTCTCACTGGGGTCGTGTTAGAGGTGATTGGCAGCATTTGTTTATTTCTGTTTTTATATAAACACATATATTTGTTTATGCACAAGCTGGAGGTTTTCTTTCTTTCTTTTAAAGATTCTATTTATTTGACAGAGAGAGAGAGAGAGTACAAGCAGGGGGAGCGGCAGGCGGAGGGAGAGAGAGTAGCAGGCTCCCCAGTGATCAGGGAGCCCGACACGGGACTCGATCCCAGGACCCTGGGATCATGACCTGAGCCGAAGGCAGATGCTTAACTGACTGAGCCCCCCAGGTGTCCCAGCAGGTTTTATTTCTGAAATCTGCAGGCACGACCAGAGATGCAGAAGTGGAACACGGTGATAACCTCTCTGTAGGACAGGATCCCCATGGCTCAGCGTGAGCTGCTCCACGAGGTGCGGCTTCACGCTTCTATGCATCTCACGCGGGCTGGACCAAAATCCTGCCAGCCAGAGAGTTTCCAAGTTTTCCCAGATGCTGAATTAGTGCCCTGACTTTCTGTTTGAAATGCCTACAGCTGTGTTTTCCTTCCCCACTGGAAGCGTTGTTGTTGGCCGATTGGGGGAAAAATTTACTTCAGAACCACGGACAGAGTAAAAACCAAGACTTATCAGGGCACGAGGACAGTCACTTTTGCATGACCTTACTGTGTTTGCACCCACCTGAATTCTTTTTCCCTTTGCTTAAAAGGAGGAGGAGATACTTTCCACATATAACTAGACACATTATACTTCCCAGTAAAAAGCTTCCAGTAATAATAACATGTCTGTGTACCTGAGATATGCAAATTCATCAAACATTTTCTAGAAGAATCTTAATATAATTACTGAAATGATACATTTGAAACAATATTTTTGTAGTCCTGGAAAACAAAGCAAAATAGAACAAACTGGCGTTTGCAGAGTGTGAAAGTTTTTCCTTGTTTCTAGTTCGAGAGGCTTGGACACTGAACACTCCACACGTACCGCGCTGGAGACACTCAAATGAGACTCACCGTTGTTGGCCAGGATGACAGAGAGGTATTCGTCATAGAAGGAGTCCACATAGAGCAGCAAGCTCGGGGTTTGCCGTGTTTGGAAGCTGAATGTGATCATCTCTCCAGCTAACGTCATGTCCCCATGAAATGAAGCAGCGTGGGGGCTGGAGTTCGTACTTAACGGATAAAATTCATGAAAATTGTAAGTCACCGAGGACCCAGCTCCAAAGAGTGCAGAAATCTCTGAAATGATAGGCACATTTTTACGTAAGAAAAGATTAAGGGCTAATTTTAGGTATACTTATGCACATTTGAAATGTTTTACTTTCCAGGACATTGTCATAGATAAAAGAGCAGAGAATGAGGTAACAAGCACTCAGACATCCCAGAAATGAATAGCAGTTAGTTGTTGCAGCTTTAGGACAGCCCTCGGCAAGTCCGAGTGTTAGAACTACCTCTGCCCCCTCCTCAGTGGAACGTGGCCTGAATAGGTAGAGACACCCACTCGAGCTTGTTTCCTTCCTACATTTTCCTTGCTGTTAGTCTTTTGCTTTGCAGGTGGCAGTCTTGCCCAGCAATGATGAAGGATGGAAGTGGAAGTCCCCCTGCCCTCCAAAGACCACCACCAAGTGTCTGCTCATGTCAGTATTTTACTAGAGAAGGACAGCTGTGTCTGTGGCATCACCATGAATTTGAGAGAGGGAGGTGGTGCAGGGCCAGAAACTGTTCAAGATCTTCCCTAATAGGTTTATGAGAGTGTGTCGTCGGCCTTCTACATAAGACGGGGCCCTACATGTATGTGTACACATAGTTGGGGGCAGGGCATGGGTGGTTTGGCCGCCGTGAGTCCAGGCATCTCCATGGCTACAGCAGGTGCCCCCCCCCCCGCCACTGGCATGGCCATCACATCACCTTCTTGCAAACCCACTCCCAGACCAGCTCAGAGTTGTTTCCGCCTCCCTCTTGAGGTCAGCCTCTAAGGTAATGTTTGCCTGCAAGAGGACCTTCAGGTTGCACTTAGTGGCTATGGATACAGAGTCATACCAAAGGGGAAAAATATCTTTTCAGTGGAGCTCAATGAGGTATAACTAGGGGCAATAAACACATCCACTTCAAATGTAAAATTTGCAGAGTTTTAGGAGATGAGCACAGCCACGAAGCAACATCCACAGTCCATATTCAGACCATTTCCAGTTTTCTTCTGCCCTTTGGGCTTCTTGGCACTCAGTTTCTCCCCTAGGCCCCAGGCTCAGGCAACCACTGATTTGCTGCTGTTACTCTAAATTATTCTACAATTTCGTAGAAATGGAATCATGCATTAAATTTTTGTTTTTTTACTTTTTTGCCTCAAGTTAATATTTGTTAAGTGTCAAGTTTTAAGTGTCGACCCATTTATGGGTTCTCTATTCTTTTCACCATAACTTATTATTTTTAAAATACCTTGGAAATCTAAGGCCTTATGCATTTCCATATAAAATTTAGACTTAATTTGCAATTCTGCTGAAATTTTGGTTGGCATGCTGAATCCATAGATCAATTTGGGAATAAATGATATAGTAATAATAATGAGTGATCCAGTTCATCAACATGGTATATTCATCCATGTCTTTAGATGTTAATTTCTTTTAGTAATTTTCAGTGTAGAGATCTTACACTTATTTGGTCCATTTATCTGTAATATTTCATGTTTTTGGAGTCTATTGCAAATACAATTTTATTTTTAATTTTTTCCCAGTTGTTCATAACTAGTACATAAAAACTAAGTTGAAATTTGTATATTGACTTTGTATTCTGTGACCTTATGAAACTCCCTCATTAATGCTAGTAGGTTTTTGTGAACTCTCTATATTTTATATAGATAATTATATCCTCTATGATAAAGAGAGTTTTTATTTTTTTCTTTCTAATATGTACAATCTTTATGTCCTTTTCTTGTCTTATTACAATGGCTAAGACCTCAAGCATATTGAGAAGAAGTGATGGGATTAGAAATCTTTGCCTTCTTCAGTCTCAGAAGGAAAACATTCTGTCTTGCACAACTAAATATGTTAGTGATATGATGTTAAGTATCCTTTGTTGGGTTGGGAAAGTTACCTTATATTCCTAGATTTCATAGTGAATTTTATCAAATGTATTTTCTATATATATTGAAACACTTGTTTTTCTCTTTTATTCTGTTGATACAATGACATTCTTGAGATTTTTTAAAACTTAAATCAGCATTGCACCTTTTGGATTAATTCCACTTATTCATATATTTTTTCCTATATTGTTTGATTTGACTTGCTAATATTTTATTAAGTGTTTTTATATCAGTATTCATGAGTATATTTCTGTAGTTTTTTTTTGTTTGCTTTGTTTCTTGTAAATTCTTTGCTTGATTTTGGTATCAGACTATTAGTAGGTTCATGGATTGCATTGGAAAATATTCTCTCCTCCTTTCTGTCCTTCAACAGCCTGCATCAGACTGAAATTATCTTTTCTTGTACAAATTACTAGCAAATACCTTCTGGCCCTGGAATTTTCATTGTGGGAAGATTTTTACTTAGCAATTCAACATCTGTGGTAGTTATAGGTTATTGAGATTTTATATCTCTTATGCTTTGGTTTGGTAATTTGTGTCTTTCAAGAAATGTGTCCATTTAATCTAAGTTGGGAAATTTATTGTCATAATGAAATTCATAATATTCCATTGTTATTCCTTTAATTTTTGTAACATCTGCTTCGGTATCTTTTATTTTTGATATTTATAATTTGTGTCCTTTTTCCTTTTTTCTTGAGACTCTAGTTAGAAATTTATCAATTCATTGGTCTCTTCTATGAATCAGCTTTTAGCTGCACTGATGTAGTTATATAATGATAGTTACTTCAGTCATGATTGCATTGATTTTTTTGTCTGTTTTTATTTCATTAGTTTCTGCTCTGTCTTTATTATTTCTTCCACTTTCTTTGGATTTCGTTTTGTTCTTTCTTTAAATTCTTAAATTGGAAACTTATATAATTGATATTATACCTGTATTGTTTTCTAATAAAATAATTTAAAGTCATAAATTTCTGCTTAAGTAATACTTTCTTGTAAACTCAAATTTTAACATGGTATATTTTTAATTAAAAAATTTTTTAGTTTCATTGATGAGTCCTTCTCTGACTCAAAGATTGTTTACAACTGAAGTATTTAATTGTTGATATTGTCATAGAAGATTTTGAGACTCCAGAATTTTTTCATTTTTTTCTCTCTGTTCTTCCAATTGAGTGATTTTTATTGTCTTATTGTCAAGTTCACAGGTTCCTTCAGGTTCCTTCCTCTGTTGAGCTCATCTGGTTATAATTATTTTTTAAAATTTCAGTAATTATATTTTTCTGCTCGAATATTCTTATCAATTTTTTATATGATTTTTATTGACCTGTTGAAGTTGCATGCATTTCTGTTTATTTGTTGCTGGCCTATTTTCTTTGTTTCTCTGAATTTTATTCCCTTTGATGAATAAGTTATAATCACGACTCAATGTCTCCGTCTGCTGAAACAAAAGGGAAAAAAAGGCCCTACTCAGAGTCAAATCTTATTAACTACATTTTTTTCCCTGAGTATGCAACATAATTTCTTGATCTTTTTTTTAACGTGTTCAGTACTTTTTGAAAACTCGGCAATGTAGACCAACTCATTGTAAATGTTCTTCATTGGTTCTTGTTGTTTCTGTTTTTCTGTGGTTGCTGCTGTTTGCTGTTTGCCCCAGTGGGCGGACAGCATGCCTGCACCCCCACTTCAGCCCTGTGCCCCAGGCATCGTCCCTCGCATCTCTGCCGTTGTGCTGCCTCTGGAGGTCTTCCCGAGTCTGCACACTTGGACTCCACCAAGGGTTTGGGCAGAGACCACGGGCACATCTGGGGGCTCATCCACTCCGGTCTCCTTGCGTCCAGTCCTCGGGCTCTGGGAGCAGAGTCTGTGAGGCCCCTTGACTCTGTCAACGTGACTACAAGTGCCCGGTTGGATTTTACCTGTGAAGGCGAAACGTGTCCTGGCATGGGGACACTGATTGCCATCACACACTTACCCTCAGATATCACTGCTGTGACGGTGCTCTGACCATTCTAGGCAGCTCACTCTTTCGAAAATCAAGAACTGACCCAGTCTGGTTCCCAAGTTTGTACTCTAAAACCCAGTGGCTTTTAAGGTCAAAAGGCAACAGCTGAAACATTCCCGAATGGAGGCGTTGGAATTTATTGTGGTGATAATGGATTTTATTTAGATTCTGTGAGTATCTAGGAAAGTATAAACCTCATAAGTACATTCCAAGAATTATGTCCGTGCTACAATTAGCTCTGTCATTTCAACGAATGGCTTGTGACCTCTCAGAATGAGACTAAAAAGATTCTGTCATTTTCACTGTAACAAGAGGCCATCAATAAACCTCAGAGCAAAATGTTTAAGTGGCTCTATTTCAGGCATCTTAATATAAAGGGGAAATGTATTTATTATGCCAATAAAATACATTTTTGGAGGAAAGTTCTTCCTGTACAACTTGAAGCCATTACTTTAAATAATAATATTGAAATAAGCAGGGCCACACAGGACAGACTTCTAATAACGTATTATCTTCGAGCAGAGGCATGAGGCAGAAGGAGTTAAGGTGCACAGACAGTGTTTCAAGAAAATCACAGAATTGATGTTAGATTTCATAGCCGTCAGCCCTGGCTTTTCAAGAGTAGACTCACATTTCTTTCCAATAAAATGACATTAGCTGCAAAAGACTGATTTACAGAAGGAATTTAGGAACTGAAATACGTTCATCGAACAGCAACGCCGAAGAGGTTTTGTTCCGGATTTGCACACCCCAGGGCAGCCCGCTCCCCAGCGGCACCCGCGCTCACACTCACCCTGTGTGCAGAAGGGCCCCGAGAAAGCGGAGAGCTCGCAGTCGCAGGAGAACCCGCGGGGCCTCTCCCGGCAGCGCCCTCCGTTGCGGCACAGCCGCTTGTAGGTGCTGCAGTGCCCCCGACAGCCGGGCTCCACCCCCGGGGTGACCTGCGCCCTCTCCTCCAGGTCCAGGGTCTTCCCGTTCAGCTGCAAGGACCGGATGCACCCCAGGAAGCCCCTCTGTCTGGTGGCCGTGCCTCCTGAAACAGAAGCACAGGACGGGGTCCAGGCCCCTGCAGGTGGCGCCTTGGGGGAAGAGGGAAAAGTCGTGACTTCCCGAAAACCCTTATGGACAAATACAATTTTCAAAATGTAAATTTTGACACAGTTGGGAGATACTCAAGAACACTGAAAAAACTTTGTTTTTAAAACTTGACTTTGCTTAATGTTTATTCTAAACAGATTCCTTGTTAGTTAACAGGAATTTATTTTTAAGTTAATCTTATTAGAATTAAGAATGAGACTTACTTCAGAAGGGGGAATGAAGCATGAGAGACTGTGGACTCTGAGAAACAAACTGAGAGCCTCAGAGGGGAGGGAGGTGGGGGAATGGGATAGACTGGTGATGGGTAGTAAGGAGGGCACGTATTGCATGGTGCACTGGGTGTTATACACAAGTAATGAATCATCGAACTTTACATCGGAAACCGGGGAAATACTGTATGGTGACTAACATAATATAATAAAAAATATTATTATAAGAAAAAAAATTTTAAAAGAAAAATGGAATAGGGAAGGGAAGCAGTGAGAATTAAGTGAAATTTATATATATATTATATATGGAATATTATTTAGCTGTAAAATAGAACAGAATCTTGCCATTTGCAGCGACATGGATGAAGCTAGAGAGTATTGCGCTAAGTGAAATCAGTCAGTCAGAGAAAGATAATACGATTTCACTCATATGCGGAATTTAAGAAACAA
This sequence comes from Ursus americanus, assembly GCF_024610735.1. Lineage (NCBI taxonomy): Eukaryota > Metazoa > Chordata > Mammalia > Carnivora > Ursidae > Ursus > Ursus americanus. Next base: position 107,750,615 of record NC_142127.1, read on the forward strand.
AACAAAGGGAAAAATAAGAGAGAGAGAGAGAAACCAAGAAACAGACTCTTAAGTATATGGAACGCACTGACGGTCACCAGAGGAGAGGTGGGTGGGGGATGGGTGGAACAGGTGGTGGGGACTAAGGGGGGCACCTGTGATGAGCACCGGGTGATGTGTGGAAGTGTCGAATCACTATATTGTACACCTGAAACTAACATGACACTATATGCTAACTAACTGGAATTTAAAAACTAAAAAAAAAAAAAAGAATGAGACTTAATAAAACATCAATATTATTGTAATAATGATACTGTAATGTGGTGGACATTGATATGATTAGCTAAAATGGAAGAATTTTTTAAAAGATTTTTATGTATTTGAGAGAGACGGAACACAAGCAGGGGGAGCGGGAGAGGAAGAAGCAGGCTTCCTGCTGAGCAGGGAGCCCGACGCGGGGCTCGATCCCAGGACCTCAGGATCACGACCCGAGCCGAAGGCAGACACTTACCAACTGAGCCACCCAGGTTCCCCAAGAATTTTTTACCATAAAAAAACCAGATGTCCATTTATGGCGATAGTGGAATAATGGGGACTGGATTTGCTCTCCCACCTTGAAAATAGCTTAGAATACCAGAACAACGTGAAACAATAGTTTTGAAAGCACTGGGCATTTGGACACAAACGGCGGTCACCCCCGGGCATGAGAAAACAGCAAGCCAAGCTCTCCCATCACCCCAGCTTTCTGTCCGGGGAGTTTCCAGGCCACATCGCAGGGGCCCGTGTCTCTCGGCTCCCCAGATGAGCTCTGCAGGTCTGCGGAGGGCCCCCTGAGCAATGAGCTCAGCACTGGCCAACACCTTCTGTGAGGAAACACCAGAGGCCAGGGAGGGGGTGACTCAGAAGCCTGGAGGGTGTCCCACAGGACTGAGGTTAGCGCTAGGCTTGGGGTTAGGGCTAGGGCCGAGCTCCAGGGCTCCCGCAGGGTGGGGGATACTGTCTGCTCCTAATAGTCACCAGCAAGCCACCAAATTCAGGAGGCATCTCAGGCAGAAGTTAAAAATTTCTTGCCTCAGTAATGAGAAAAAATTAATCCCAGATTAACTCCAGTCCTAAAAAAAATCTTAAAAGCAAGACCACCAAAAACAATCAAACTTTTTCCATGTACATGAATCTTGTTCCAGACCAAAGCTGAAGAACACGTAAAGGGTTACAAAATGTCCAGTATCCAACAAGGGGAAAGGCACACGGCCCAGCATCCAGCTTAAAGAAATGGCAGACGTACAAAGAGGCGGGACTTAGTGAGCAATCGTGAGAAGAAAACCTCATCAAGGGGAAGTCATCCAGATACGATACAGATGACAGGGTTTGCAGACGAGGGTACTAACACAATTATTATGACTGCACTCTAGCTCTGTTCTAGGTCAACAAACTAGAGAAACTTTTCTTTTTTTTGCAAAAAATGGAATATATTAGGCTCCTGGGTGGCTCAGTCCGTGAAGCGTCTGCCTTCAGCTCAGGTCATGATCTCAGGGTCCTGGGATCGAGCCCCACATCTGGATCCTTGCTCAGCGGGGAGCATGCTTCTCCTTCTCCCTCTGCCTCTTCCCCTGCTCGTGCTCTCTCTCTGTGTGTGTCAAATAAATAAGTAAATAAATACATAAAATCTTTTAAAAAATGGGATATATTAAAAAAGCTCAAATCGAACTCAAATTGCTGAGTAAGCTTCAATTTGAGAAGAAAATTACATTAAATGGGATTAATGGCAGATTAAGTTTGGCAGAAGATTCCACTCTAATTTCTCAAAATTTTTTCATTTCCCTTTTGATTTCTTCTTTGAATGATTGGTTGCTAAAGCGTATGTTGTTTAGTTTACACATATTTGTGTATTTTCCAGTGTTTGTCCCCTCAGCAAAATATTAGCCAACTGAATTCAAGAGCACCTGAGGAGGACCACTCGTCAGGATCAGGGATGGGTCACCACCCACACGTCAGTCAACGTGGCAAACCCCCGATAGCATGAAGGATACAGACCACACGACTACCTCAACAGATGTGGAAAAAGTATTTGACAGAACGGAATATCTATTCATGATAAAACTCTCAACAAGTTGTACAGAAGAAATTGCCTCAGCATAATAAAAGGTACCCAGGGCTAGCCTACAGGTGACATCACGTTCGGTGAAGAGAAGTCGACAGCTTTTCCTCTGAGATGAGAACCCACCCTCGCCACTTCAACTCGGCAGAGAGCTCGCGTCCCAGACGGAACAGTGGGTGAGATAAGAGATCAAACGCATCCCAATAGGAAACGAAGAAGTACATTTGTCTCTGTTTGCAGATGACATGATTTTATATACAAAACCCCAAGGATTCCACCAAAAAACTTAGAACTAATAAATGAATTCAGTAAACTTGTAGGATAAAAAAATCAACATTTAAAAATTGGTGTGTTTCTATATTTTAGCAGAGAACTATAGAGGAAAATGGAGAAAACAGTCCCACTTACAATAGCATCAAAAATAATGAGATACTTAGGAACGAATTTAACTGAGGGAGCAAAAGATCTATATACTGACAACTGCAAAAGACGATTTACGAAAGAAACTGAAGGTGACACAGTTAAATGGGATGAGAGTCCATGCGCATGGGTTTTGGGAGAATTACTGTCAAAATGTCTATACTACCCAAAGCAGTCTACAGATTACATGCAATCTTGACCAGAATCCCAAAGGCATTTTCACAAAGACGGAATAAAAAAATCCTAAAATTCATATATACCACAAAAGAATCCAAATCGCAAAAGCAGATCTTTAGCAAGAAGAACAAAACTGGAAGGATCATACCTTCTGATTTCAAGTTACGTGACAAAGCCAAAGTAATCAGAGCAGTATGGTATTGGCATAAAGAGAAGTCAAATGACTAATGGAGCAGAACAGAGAGCCCAGAATTAAACTCACACAAATCATACACGCTCAAATAATCTTTAGCAAGGGCACCAACAATACAAAATGGGGAAAGGATAATCTCTTTAATAAATGGCGCTGGGAAACTGGATATCACATGCAAAAAAGAGGTAATTGGATTCTTATCTTACACCATAAACAAAAATGAACTCAAAATGGATTGAAAGACTTAAATGTAAGATCTGAAACTATAAAATACCTACAAAAAAATAGGTAAAAAAAATCCTTGGGGGCGCCTGGGTGGCACAGCGGTTAAGCGTCTGCCTTCGGCTCAGGGCGTGATCCCGGCGTTATGGGATCGAGCCCCACATCAGGCTCTTCCGCTATGAGCCTGCTTCTTCCTCTCCCACTCCCCCTGCTTGTGTTCCCTCTCTCGCTGGCTGTCTCTATCTCTGTCAAATAAATAAATAAAATCTTTAAAAAAAAAAAAATCCTTGACATTTGTCTTGGCTATGATTTTTTGTAGGATACCAAAACACAAACATCAAAAGAAAAACAAACTAAAAAGCTTCTGCTTAGCAAAAGAAACAATCAACAAAATGAAAAAGCAACCTACAGAAAGGGAGCAAATATTTGTAAAACATACATGGTAAAGCGTTAATATCCAAAATATATAAGGAGCTCCTACAACTTAATAGCATAATACCAAATCCCCTGAGTATACGACGGGCAAAGGCTCTGCATAGACATGTCTCCAAAGAAGGCACACAGACAGCCAACACATAAACGAAAAAGTGCTCAACATCACTAATTATCAGGGACGTGCCAAGCAAAACCACAATGGTAAATCACCTCACCCCTGTTAGGATCGGTATTACTGAAAAGACAAGAGATACCAGATGGTGGGAATGTGGAGAAAGGGGAACCTCTTGCACTGTTGGTGGGAACGCAAACTGGTGCAGCCACTCTGGAGAACAGTGTGGAGGTTCCTCAGAAAGTTATATATAGAATTACCATATGACCCATTAATTACTCTTCTGGGCATATATCCAAAAGAACTGAAGTTGGTATCTTAAAGAGATATCTGCAGCATTATTTACAGCAGCCAAATTAGGAAAACAACCGAAATGTCCATCAACAAATGAATATCTCACACTATGTATGAAAATGCAGTTTATTATTCAACCTCAAAAAAGAAGGAAATCCTGTCACTTGCTACAGCAGGGGTGGGGGTGGAGGACATTATACTAATGAGATAAAAAGTGAGAGAAAGAAATCTCATTCATCTGTGGAATCTAAAACTATCAAACTCCTGGAACCAGAGTATAGACTGGCGGCCATCAGAGCCTGGGTGGGGGTGGGGAGGAGAAGGGGAGTCACTGGTTGAGGGGCACGAGGTTCCAGATATGAGAGGTAGATAGGTTCTAGGGGTCTAGAGCTCACAACACTGTTTTGTGCCCTTAACATTTCTAAGAGGTTAGATCTTATGGTAAGTGTTGCCATAAAATTAATAATAATAAAAAGGGCAGGAGGAAACTTTGGGAGGTGATGAATATGTGCCGGTCCTGGGTGGTGCTGGTCACTTCATGGTGGGGACTCCCCCCCGTGCTCGTCAAGCTGCGTACACTAAATAGTTGTGTGAGCTAATTGTATGTCTCTATAATGCAGCCATCAACAAAACTCCTGCCGTTTGTGACAACGAGGATGGACCCTGACGGTGTCGTGTTGACTGAGATAAGTTGGAGAAAGACAAATATCGTTAAGATCTCACTGACATGTACAATCTTAAAACACCAAATTCACAGATCCAGAGCACAGACTGGTCTTTGTCAGAGGCAGGAGGTGAGGGATGGGGGATGGGTGAAGGTAGTCAAGAGCTACAAACATGTAGCCATAGGGTAAGTCAGTCAGGGGATGCAACGCACAGCATGGCGGGTGCAGGTAACAAACACTGTGTTGCATATTTCAAGGTTGCTAAAACAGTAGGTCTTAAAGCTTCTCATTATAAGAAAAAAATTGCAGCCACGTGAGGTGACAGATATTGACCAGATTACTGGGGTTCTTCCGTGGTATATACACGAATCCATACGTTGTACGTCGTGGGCTAATACAAAGTTAACGTCAATCATATTCAATAAAGTGGAAAAAATGTTACCAGGAACATATTTAAAAATTAAAATTAAATGTTAAAAAAATTCATTCTAGAAAAAGCTATCCATAAAGCAATGATAGCATCTAACATCAAGAGATTGGCTATCATGAACTACTCTGGAATCGTTCCCTTGTATGAACTCTGAGCTCCAAGACAGTAAGCTCCACTGTGGGATCCGAAGCAGCAAGGTTTTCCAGCATGGTCACTCTGTGCGACACTGACATTACGTCACCACCAGCAGCTCCGAGGACTGGGCACACAACCAGAAAAAGATAAACCCTCCAGCTGCGATACATTAAATACCTTTTTACGTATCAATCATACTACAAAAAAGTGGTATAAAAAATTAAGCCTTGAATCCTATCTCACACCATATGTAAAAATATTTTTATATAGATCATAGACCTAAAAGCAAAGCTAAAATTTAAAAAATTTCTAAAAGAAAATATAGGAGAAGTTCTTCCAAACACTGGTTTCTCAGAGAAGACTCAAGGAGCACTAACTATAAAAGAACTCTTTGACGAACTGGGCTTGAAGGTTTTTTATACAAAGGTTGATCAATAGTAAAACTTCTGCAAATCCAAAGACATTGGTAAAAAGCTAAAAGCAAGCCTCAGATGCGTAGTAACAATTGTGATTCATGTAAAGGACTGGGGTCCAGATTATATAGTATTTCTACAAATCAATAAAAAGGCAAACAGGTCAATTAAAAAAGGGGCAAAAAATATAAACAGGCACTTCACTGGGAAGGTATTCACGTGATGAATAAATATTCAGAGCGCACGGCAACCTCCCTGGTGACTGGGGAGGCCCTCTTTGGGCACAAGGTGTGGCTGCTGTGCACCCACACACGGATACCAAGATGGGGACACAGACGACAAGATGGGGACACCGATGACAAGATGAGGACACAGATGACAAGATGGGGACACAGATGAGAAGACGGGGACACTGATGACAAGATGAGGACATGATTCACAGGAGGGGTGCATGGATGACAAGATGGGGACACAGAGGACAAGATGAGGACAGTGACACTCTACCACTGGGCAGGAAGATGGAAAACCAGCTTGAAAAACTAGCTGGCAATTTCTAGTGAAGTTAGGTGCAGATCCAGCCGGCCTCCAGCAGAGCCACGTGCTGGTGGCCTCAGGGCCCTGCAGAGAAATGCCCCAGCAGCCCTGCTGTGACGGCGTCCCACAGTCCCTCCTGGGAAGGACAGAGTTAGGATGAGTCGGATAACGGAACACGGACAGCAACTTAAAAAGAAAAAGAGTGGTGCGTGAAGTAACGAGCATAGATTTCACAACCACGATGAACAAACCAAGACGAAGTCAAAGGAATTCCTACTAATGATTCCCTGACTGTGGCGTTCACAAGCAGGCAGAAATACCCCGGAGCCACTGCGGGGGTTGGGGGCGGGGTATGCGGCCAAGTGACCTGTGTGTGAGCTGTGGTGGGTGTTTTTCTCCATCAGCCCAATCACAGAGATCCCATTAGATGGGACCTGTCCTGTATTTGCCATGAAGCTCTCTGCTCAGCTCAGGGCTCTTTCCCCAAATTCTCCAGAGTGGGGAGACAGAGGCACAGTGGATGTCTCAGTGATGACTTTTTGGTCACATTTCTCATAGTCACCTTTTTGAGGAAACTCTCATCTTCGCAAGAGAAAGCACTCTGGTGTCTTCACGTTGGCCCATTACGCTGTCCTTGGAGAGAGGCCAGCAATTGAATCCCCTAAAACGTAATACCAGAGCACCATGGGCCTCGAAACCAGGACGGTGAAATGTGGACAATAAGTCGCGGCATTTTTACGAACATGACCACGTTTGTTCTGATGGGAGCGTTAGAGATTAGAGACTGCATCTCGGTAACTAATGCGAGAGGGTGAATCTCCCTGTTTCGTGGAATATAATTCTCATTTAACAACTTCATGTGAGATCTGAATTTTACTGAGTGATTCAGCGTGTGCTCTGCCAGGTCTACTTTCAAGTGAGAAGGACCCCAGCTGCTAAGTGCTATGGTACTGCTGTGTGGGGAAGCCGTTCACTTTTTTTTTCCGGTTTTTTCTTCTGTTTTTAGAGACCTTCCTTCCATGCAGTCTCTGGATGAAAACTGTTATTACAAAAATAAAGCAACAGCAAGTCTGAACAGTTAGTGTAATCTTAATAACCCCATCCACAGAGGAAGTCTCGGTACAAACCAACAACGTCGTTCTCAGAATTGGCAGGCGGACACATGAAGCACGGTGAGTGGTTACCTAGAACTCACGAGTGAACAAAATTAGAATTCCCTTAGGGTGTGTCCTAAAAAACAAGAGAGCGGAGAGACAGAGCTGGAGAGATCCTAGGGGATAGGCGTGACTTGGCAGAGGGACTTGGGCTGTCAGAGAGGATGGGAACACTTCAGATGCGAGCGCCATTTCCTCTCACCGGACAGGCCCAAGGTCCAGAATAACGCACCTGATTTCCTGCAGAGGGTGACGCCCGGGGCGGGTGGGGAGGGGATGGGCGGGAGCCCCCGGAGCCTGTGACAGCGGCCACTGCTCTGGGGGGACCAGACGACCGCCTGCATCCCCGTCTGCTGTGCGGGCACCTCGTTCTCAACAGGGAACAGGGCTCCCCCTCACAGCTCGGCCCTCAGCTCTTAACACATGATGACGAATAACTGAGTAAGTCCTGTGATCCCTCGGCTCTGACTCCAGGCAAACTTCGTGGTTTATTCTGTTAAATCCTCTGTGGGGAAGAGGATACTGTGGTTTGTTTGATGGTCTTACTGTAACTTCGACTTAATCAATCGATATTTTAGTCTATACGTTGTTTAGTAGCTTGGTTAAAGACTTTTTGTGGGAAAGTGGTCCTCTCCAAGTGGAGGGTTAAGACCGAGGTTGTGAGTGGCCTGGTCGGTATTTCATTCATAGTCGGTGATCATTTTCGATTTGTTGGAGTCCGTAATAAGTAAGCAGCACCCTGATGTATCTGAAACGTACGGAGTGCTCACAGGAGGGCTAATCCCTCTGTCTCATCGATGCCCCAATCACAATGACGTCATTCGCAACAACACAACGGAAACAACACCAATCAACCCAGCACAGCGGCAGACCCACGCAGGCTTGACAGGAGTCATGGTCAACGGGGAGCAGGAGGGGTCCGAAGGAGGTCGGGGACGCCCACAGAAGGGGAGGGGACGTCAACATGTGTGGGGTGGCTGCCCCTCCTGGTCTCTCGCTCACTGTTTCTGGGGGGCCCTGAGGGGGGTCCAGCACTTAGAAGTGGGGGCCGCTGGTGTTCACCTCCCCACTGGGCACAAAGTGGCCAGAGAAGCTCCACCGCATGTCCCTGGGAGCCAGTCTTGGGCAGGTCAGCGCCCTGACCCTCTGGGGCAGCGAGCTGGCTCCTACATCTGCACTGGGGACAAAGGCACCTGGTTGCAGTGCTGGGAGGTTATGATCCAGCGTGAGCTGCCCGGCCCAGCAGCTGGAGCCTGGAGGTGCCTGACGGGGCCGACGGAAGCGCTGGTGGCGTGGAGCTAATGTCCTATCCTGGCCTGACCTGTCGCCTTGGCTCTGCAGTCACCCCACCCCACCGCATGCACCCCGGGGTTGGAAAGGGCGCCGGGCAGCACTCACCCACAAAGAGCTGGCTGTTGAGCTGCAGACGCACGTGCCCGTCCTCGGGGGCCGCGTGTGTCCCGGGCGGGAGCAGGTCCACCTGCAGCCAGGCCTCCTTCGTGTTCCTTTCGGCCCGGACGAGGTGCCACCGGTCGTCATTGAGGGGGGTGGGCGCCTGCACTGTGACCTCACAGGGCCCGTTCCCCACATCGAAGGAAAAGGCCACCTCCATTGGGGCTGGAAACACGACACATGGGATGGTGGGAGCCACGTCCCAGATGGGCCCCGGGGACATAGGGAAGCAGACCAGAGGGCAAAGGCATCTTGTACTTGGGAAAATAATGATTTTTAAAAATTAGGCTCGGAATGTGCTAATTCACTTTGATTTGTACTGGGCTGAACCGTAATTACGTGTGGAGAGAAACTATAACACATCGGGGTTTTGTGTCGAACTTAGTGCAGACCGTCACCCGTTTTATAACGCGGGCAGGCTGTGGGTGCACGGTCGTCTGCTGTAGGGGTCCAGTGAGCACTTCGTGAAAGAACTAGCTGAATTCAAACCCTGTCTACACCCACATGAAGGGGTCTCAAACCGGACCCTGTGTGGACAGGTACTTGCCACGGGCTGTCAGGTGCATCAGACTCCCGCTGGCGGGGTTCACAGAACGGCAGGCTGGAGCTAATGGAGGGAAGGGCAAGGAGCCCCTCGGACACGAGACCGTCTGGGGGGCCCTGACCAGCGATAAAGGCCCCGCGGAGTTTTCTGGACACTCACAGCGTAGCTCCAGGCTGATGAAGTCTGTGATCCCCAGGTTCTCTAAGAACACGCCGGATGAAGCTCTCGTCTTGAAAAAGAAGGACACGTCGGCGCTGAGCTCTGCGTGCAAAGTGGGGAAGTGAAGGTACGAAGTTTCTGTGTGGAAGGAAGCCGAGTTCCAGAAGGATCCTAGGACACAGGAGGGAAGGGTCACACAGAGCAGCCGCACTGGCTGTCCTGGCTGCCGTTCTCCTGAGCGTGCCCACAGGACGCCTGAACGGAGAGCTCAGTGGGAGTGGGGGTCCGCGAAGACCCTCCCCTCACGGTGCAGGGAAGAGCGCCGTGCAAACCGTGTCTGTCTCCACACCACCCACCAGGGAAGTGTTCTCTGTATCCAGGCAAGTCACTCTGATAGCGTCCTCCACATTCATTATCAACCCTCACCTGCCCATCATTTGGAATGGGAACCATGTACGTAACTGAATTTAAAAAAAATCCTGCAGAAATCCAAAGAGTTGCCCATCGCAACCGGGGACCCAGATGGTCGAAGGGCCCCAGCCTTGCCGGGCTCCTTCCCCAGAGCGCACTCCCACCCTGACTGGGGCAGGGACGGGGAGACCCCTCCACCAAGCCTGGAGGTGGTCTCCCTGACACACACGTTCACCTGAGCCCTGATAACGTGGGTGGAAAGTAACCACCCACACTGGTTTCTGCCACCGCCATCTCCTATCGCTCAAAGTCAATGAAAACTAAATAGCCTAAAACCTCTCGAAGGACAAGCACCTTCCCAAGGATTAGCACTTCGACGGAAATGAGCTTTGAAAGACACATGATCCTGTGACGTGGGGCGACTGGGAGCCACGCTCTGGTTGGGCTTCTCTGCACATTTCTTCTGAGTTTGCGTGCCCTGGCCTCCCTCTTAGCTGGGGCTGCCTCCTGCTGGACCTGAGGCTGGGCCTGGTGTGCAGCCTGGGCGGGTGGTGACCCTGCGTCCTGGCTCTGAGCCTGCATATGTCACAGCACTTGACTCAGCCTCACGTCTAAAGTGCTTTTCCTGGAGAATGAGTTCGTGCAGGGGTCAGAAAACAGCCATCCCAAATACCTCTCCGCCCCGGTGTCCGGAGGACAGACGCAGTCCCAGCTAGCCTCTGTGCTGTGTGTACCCAGCTGACATCACTTCCTGCCAAGCTGGTCTGCTCTGCAGCCTTCTGGCTGGGGGGCGGGGGGCAAATCAAGGACTCGGTGCTCAGGTTTTCCCAAGACTTACGTGGAGCAACAGCCCGTTTTGCTGGCTTTTCTGTGGAGATACATTTTGGAGATGTTTTATTTTTCTCTAGAGCATAATTAGGTGAAGAGGTCTCCTCTGTACAGGGCTTCCCGGGACCAGGTCCTGGGCTGCTCCATGACGGGGATGCCGGGTGACTGCCGGCCCAGGAGTCCCTGCAACCGCACGCGGCAGGACCACGGTGCTATCCCCGTTGAACTCTTAAAGAAAACTTATTCATAAAGGAGTAGAGAGCATGTTAAAGGCACTCAATTTTATAAAACAAAGATGTTTACTTTAAAAATCAAGGTGTATGAAAATAAAAAATCTGCTTCTTAAAACTGAAGTATAAATTATGAAATTACTAAGATGACCAAGATTTTTCTAGTCCAATCCGTCTTTCTGATCGTTTAAGAGACGGGTAAACACAGCTTCTCGGAGAGAAAACGCGAGGGGTCACGGCTGCAGCTTCGGGAACCCACACACTCGTGCGTCGGTCCAATACGTCCGCGGCTTCTCTTGAAATTCGAAGTGTTCTTAGAAATAACAATTGGGATCAAAGATAAAGGAAAACAAAAACAAAAATAATGAAATACGTGGCTGGATAGGATGCTGGTTTTGGTCCGCAGGCCAGTGGGAGGAGAACAAAGCTATTCGCACGTCTGCACAGAAACCTGCTGCCCTGTGTGGGGGAGGCACGTGCAGGATAAAATTCGCGGAGCTCACGGGAAGTGAGAACTATTCCTGAAGTTATTCGCACGACCAGCAGACAGAAGCCGCTCAGCCTTCAGGGCCTGCGTTCCCATCTGGATCTGCGGGGACCTGTCCTCACGCTGGCGGCCCCTGCGAGGATTACTGATGCCCCAAAGACACGACAGACACGCCTGCCGTCTACAGAAACACGTCTATCCCGAGGGCCAGCTGGAGCCAGCAGGTCCCAAGGAGGTAGGAAGAAGGCACCTTGGGCCCAAAGGTTCGCCAGCCCTCCCACCTTAGTTTAGGTGCAGATAAAACGTGAAGTAAGACACTGAGACGCTCCTGTGGTTTTCTGCGTGCACCCTCCATCCGCCACGAATTCGTGCGCATCTGGGACGGAAGCTGGTGTGGCCTCATGGGGTCTGACAGCCGCTCCCACCTTCCCGAGCAGTCTGCCTCTTCCCTGCACATTTCCTAGTCTCTGGGTTTCCTCCTCTCGGGCACTGTCTGTCCAGAATAGCCAGACCGCCCCTCATCCCCTGACCCGTGCAGGGCCCTGTCCTTGACCTCTTTCCTTCTCTGCGGACACGCACCATCCAGGGGACCTGTCCTCGGACGACTCCCGTGGGCAGCGGGCAGCCTCTCCAGGGACAGCATGTGAGCAGGGCCAAGCCCCTCCCTCTGCCCTGTCTGTGCTCACCCCACAGACGTCCGGACCAGCCTGTTCTTCCAGTTGCATGCACGCGCCATCCTGCGTGTGCATGTGGACTCATCTTCTCCCCGTTGCCCCAGGAGGACAGCGACGGCCTCCTGTCTTGCATCCTGGTGGACACACTCCATAGTTGTCTGACTAAATGTCTGGGTAATATTTCCTCTTTTCTTGAGCTGTGAGCAGGTTGGATACTTCTTTCACTTTGGTTTCATAATGTGTCTTCCTGTAATTGTGCTCATGTTATTTGTGGAACAAATGGGAGTGGGGAAGGAGGACCGAGGACGTGGAGGTGGAGGAGAGCAGCCGGGGAAATCAGAGAAAGGAATCCGAAGGAAAGCAAGGCAACCAGCTGCTGTAAGCATTTAAAAATGGTGGACGCTTGGGGAGCCTGGGTGGCACAGCGGTTAAGCGTCTGCCTTCGGCTCAGGGCGTGATCCTGGCGTTCTGGGATCGAGCCCCACATCAGGCTCCTCCGCTATGAGCCTGCTTCTTCCTCTCCCACTCCCCCTGCTTGTGTTCCCTCTCTCGCTGGCTGTCTCTCTCTCTGTCGAATAAATAAAAATAAAATCTTAAAAAAAAAATGGTGGACGCGCCCAGACCCGGGTGGGACCGGCACCGTGGAGGCCATAAAGGCTGTTGCCCAGGGTCTTTGAAAATGGGATCGATCCGCCTGCCTCTGAGATGGTTTTGCGGTAGCAGAGCCAAGTGGAGGAGAAATTAATGAAATCATCACTTGTCCTGGGAGCCTGTCCTCTGCCACGGGTTGTTCATTGCTGGCACACCCGAAATATTAATGTGCCCTGTGCAGCCTCGAGTCCCAGGCAGCTGCTCCAGCCACCACAGACGAATCGAGGGAGCCCGTTTCGGGGGCTCAGTAATGGCTTTCCAGACCACAGGACGCTGAGAACAGTTTCCAGACTGCGTGTCCTTGGCCGTAGCACCAAGGCAGATGCTCAGAACATTTAAAATTTTAATGGAATACATTATCCGAAAAAATAATTTAATAAAATGGGCTGCAGAATGCAAATGTCAAAGATTTTTAAATGGCTTTGCAGTTCAGACCATCAAAAAACGAAGACCACCCCTTTTCCCATAGGTGACATGTTTGCATATGGACTCCAGGCAAAGATGGCGGGATGGAGTTGGGACACACAATGTATTTCTCCCCAAACCTGATGAAATCGAGAACGATGAGCAAAAACTATACAGCACCTCCAGCAACACGCACAACAGCTCCCAAAAGTCTGTTCCGAAGCCCTGAGCCCCTAACTGGACTTCCGCCTGACGTCCAGCAGTTGTCCTCACGGCTGCAGGGCTCAAACACGGGGACTGTCCTCTTTGCCTGCACCCAGACTGAAACCCTAACTGAGAAACAGAATGAACAGAAGAAATTCCCAATTGTCTCATGCTACTCCTGAACTGCGAGCTCTCTGGAACCTTCTCTGGGGGCACTTAGCCGCTCTGAGTGGACAGGCTCTGAAGCTTCCAGGCCTCAGACATGTCCTGCATTCCACAGTGATGGTTTGTATCAAGTATCGAGTAGGAGCTGCAGAGCACTGACCCCTTTCTCAGTTGACAAAGGGACATAATCCTTCCTTCCTCAGCACCTGATGGAGTGCAATGCTGTTTAACACGTGGCTGCCCCCTTGCCGTCATGCTGCCCAACCGCTCCCAGGAAAGAGGTCCTTTGGACATTACTCACGGTCTCCCTGGCACAGCAGAGGCCCCAGTTTGTAGGCTGCAGCAGAGCTCGGGCGGGCTGCGTCTGCGACCACAATGCGTGTCACGGGCAGGTGCTCCTTATAGGACAGCACAGCTGTGTCGTTGGTCCTGGGGGAGAAAACGCCCACTAGTGCCGTGTGGGGTCAGCAGAAGGAGCTCACCCACCAAACGGTCCACGCACAACACTTTTACCAGGTCCTTTCCAAGCACAGATAGCATCCACACCGCTGACCTCAGAGAAGGCAGGTGGCCGATTCAGAAGTGGGGTCTTCTGAGTACACCTGAGGTCACATTCCAACCCAATTAAGCAGTTGACTGTTCTTCTAAATATAGCACAGGACTTGCATGAAGTTTATATACATTCACGCAGTATTAGGTGTCCTGTGGGTAAGTCACTGCATTGGTCGGGCTACCTGTCAGCAATACACAATATTCTACATAACATGTTTATATAAACAAGTTTTTTGCTCAGAACTTTATTTTCATTATTGTTACTTTTTAAAAACTACCTTGTTTTTATTTTGTCCGTCCTTATTAATTTCATAATTTTAAAAACGTATTTGAAACCAACTTGGGGATAAAATTTCGCACAATGTTGTCTAAACTTTGGTCAGGGAGATGGTGTGTGGGAAGGTGCTTGGGAAATGTGCCCTCTGCTCACACCCTGCTTGGGACCAGGGGGCAGGTCCAGTCCCTGCCCTCATCCGGGAGACCTGCGAGGCTGCGTGGCTGCGTGGCTGCCGTCACACTCTGCAGAAGCGAGTGTCCGGTGGAGACACAGCAGCATCTCCTGGGACAGAGCGAGGTGGGCAGCGGGCAGCTGGCACCGGCCCCGCCTGGCCAGTCCCTGTCTCTTTAGCACCAGAGGGTTCTTCTCATTTTCTCCAACATCCTCCTGGTTTTATGAGGGGCTTCAATTTTGTGTGGATTTCTGATTTATGGACGGTGGAGGCTCCGATGACCTGCTGGTGCCTGGGTCTGCGGGGCCGGGCTGGCAGTACCGTCCTCGGCACCTCTCCCCATCCTGCCTCCGCAGACGGGGAAGGAAGAGCCGGTTACCCCCTGTCGGTCACTCCTTTTTTTGTGCAGTTAGACGTTCCCTTATTCAACAGTAAAAAAAAAAGTTGTCAAAGGTAAAACAGGAAGCATTATTTTTAGATCAAACTAGAGACTGTTATTTGAATTTTTCTTCCTGAGTTCAAAGCAGTCTTGAGCTGTATTTAGTGCAGATACTGAGATATGAAAACATAAATATTAAAATCTGAACAGTAAGGCGTATCTATTGAAGGAGTTGGATCATCTGCCAAATTCAGCCTTGACAATCTTCTGCTTCACCTAGTTAAGCTTCTATTTCTTCATGCTAACAAAGAAAACAGAACATGGATTTTCCAAATCCACTGATGCTTGACGTTGGGATAAATGGGGTAGACCGGCGGGTGGCGTGGCTTATGGCCACGTGGTAAGTCGGCCAGACTGAGCACATCTTCTGCTGTCAATCTCGCCGACACACCAGCGCGTCCTGTGGAGACGGTCACGCCGGGGAAACGCAGCCGTAGTTACTCACTATGATCCGTGAGTTTTTGAAGAACTACTTTGCAGAAACCAGTCCTTTTCATTGAGGGTGTAACAGTGACATTTTTAGAGGACTAGGAACGCTGCAGACTCGTCTTGGTGCATCACACGTGTGCTGGGGAAGAAAATGAAACACACCTCTGCTCCACGTTGGTTTGAAAACCATGTTTTTGTGGAGCTGATGGGAAGACTTGTCCTCACAATACTGTGTAACTACGCAGGGTCTCCGAGGTCCCACTTTACTCACGTAATTACTGATTTGCTGGGTGCATTTACTCAAAACAGCCTAGTTAACAGGTGCTCGTGGTTTTTCTGTGTTCTCTGTCTTCCTCGAAGGGCCCAGAGTCAAGAGTCCAAAACGAGGACTTTACAGTTTATTTTTAGCAACTCCTAAAACTACAGAAATAACACTTATGATTTTCCAAGGAACCATACGATTGTTGTTTTGTGAGGACTTTCAGGGGTGCACAATGTGACTCAGAGTAGTTTCAGAGGTTGGGAAGGAAGAGAGGGGGAGCAGCTGGCCAACCCCAACATCTCGTAATGGTTTCAATTGACTACAAGATCATTCAGAACAACTTTTATGACCAAATTTGGAGACTGTTCCAAATAAATGGAGTGATTTTGACCTTATAAGAAATTTTACTTATATAAAAATATATTATCACTAATAACTCTCTTGGTTAATTAAATGTTTTCCTGTATCAGCAATATCACACATTCAAAGTGGTTGAAACAATCATAGAATAAACACCGATGTACCCATTTAAGTTTGATAACTGAAATATTACCAGTGGAAACAAAGAAATAAAATTGTAATTGATTGTGGAGAAGTGACTACATGTGCAGAAAATCCAAGAGAGTCTACAGACTGCCCACTGAAGTTCAGAACGGGAGTCTAGCCGGGCCACAGGACACAAGGCCAACATGGAGATGAAAACGGATATAAGATGATACTGTTCACATGAGCATCAAAGATACAAAGTCTCTAGGAAATAAACTAATGAAAGGTCCTGCAGGTCTGGATGCTGAGTACTATAGACACATTCATGAGAAGATTTAGGGAGCTGGAAAACCTCACATGGCCGCCAGTTGCCCTGAAGTCACCTGAGGTGCTGGCCCAGCCCCGGTCAGGGCAGTAAAGTGTCATCTGCAACCAGCGTCAGCAGCAGCCGCATGAACATGAAACCCCCAGCACATCCTCCAAAGAAAGACAGACAGAAGATGAATGACAGACCTACGGACAACCTTCCATCTGCAAAGCTGGAAGTAACGAGATCTGGGACAGAAGTGGTGGGTGAATGGCACTTTGCGTGATACGTGCTGTTCCGCGTTAGCGCTGTTTTCTGGCAAGATGGAAATGCTGCAGAGGGAGGACGCGGGAAAGAGGGGAGGCTGAGTAGGTTTCCTGGTGATCACATGGGTAACAGGTAAGAACCAAAGGGAATTAAAAAAAAACCCTACAAACCAGAGAGTAATGGGTTAAATAAGAAAACCACAGGACAAAGTCTTTTTAAAAGAATTGACTATGCATGTCATTACAAGGACAAAAAAGCAAAAGTCCCTAACTACTGAAGAAATAATTTTGTAGAAGATCAAAGAAAAAAGAAACACAGCAAATGTAACAATTTACGTTAATAACTATAACATAAAATAATATGATAGGTTTGAACCCAAATGTATGAGTGTCATCAATGAATATGAAAGGGTTTAATTAAACTTTTAAAACACAGAAAATTTCAGATTTGGCTCCCACACTAAGATACGACGGTCCACTGCAAACCAGAGACCCACCCACACCAAGTGCCTCAGAAAGGCTGAAAGGAGAGGGCAGTGGCCCACCTGCCATTTGCATGACGAGGAAATCAGGGGTGATCCTGGCGTCACAGTACAGTTCAGACTCAAGCCTGGGAGTGACAAAGGGGCACCACAGCATCTGAAGCCCGAAGGTGCGATGCAGGTAGAGCTGTTCTAAATGCCTCTACTCCAAAATATCAGACCAACCACCTTCTGAAGAAAAGTCTACAGAAGACGCAAGGGGTCAGGCAGAGGAACTCACTAATAATACGATACTGTAACACAAAACAGAGACGGGAATGGGTGGGGATGTACAAGACCTGAATAACATAACTGGTGGGTAAATCTTACCGTAATATACCAAAAGCTACACCCAACAAAAAGAAATACAGCTTCTTCTCAAGCTTGTATGGGACATTCACTAACCCAGTCATTGGCTATACAGCAGAGAAAGTGACAGTAAGTTCCTTACAGTAGAAATATTATAAACATACTCTGATCGGATCAGAATAAAACTGAAAATATAAACATTTTTAAAAGGCCCTTCCATCTGAAAATTTGATTCCTAAATCTGATAAAGACTAGCTCACCTATGAAGGTTGATGAAAGCCTTCTAGCTAAAATATTAGTAAATAAAATATTAGTAAATAATACCACACCAAAAAATGATACGACGTGACCAAGTGGAATTTGTTCCAATTTAAATATTAGGAAGTTCATTAACATTACCCACTAAATTATTATATATAAGGAGAAAAATAATTTGCTTATTTCTATAAATGCTGAAGATTTGACAAGTGTCAACACACATTTCTAAGAGACGTTCAGGAAGGTAAGAATTGATGGGTACTTCCTTAAAGTGACTCATAAGTTTAGATGACATCTCTATATATATGTCCACATCTCTGCTGTCATGTCTGTGTCACCTAAATACCCTGGTCTTGCAGCCAGAAGCTCATCTAGCGGGCAGGCTGGGGACATTCCCACTCAGATCGTGAGGCCACAGACTCCACTGCTATCCAACATATTCAACAAAAACTTGCCTTCACACATGAGCAACAACCAGCTAGAGGATATAATGATAACTCCACTTTTGGTACCAAGGAGGAAGATAAAATGATCAAGGACTAAATTTAACAGGAAATGTACCAAATGACTAGAAGAAAACTTTCCTGAGAGACATAAAAGTGATGGTGTGATCCTTTTTCTTGGATAAGAAAACCCAGCATCATGAATACGTCACTTCTTGCTGAATAACACAGCATCAGTAATAAGACACTCTCCTCTCTTGCTGGCGGGAGTGCAAACGGGCAAGGACACTGAGAACTGGGTCATGTCTAGCAGAACTGCCATTCTTTGCAGAATGGTTTGTGATTTGCCACAAGCAACATACATGTCCGTATACAAGACTGTGTTTGAATAAATTATGATATGTCCACACAATGGAGATAGCTATGAAAAAGAACAAAGTGTATAAAAATACTGAGAATATGTTACCTTTAGTGTAAAAAAGAAGGGGAAAATAATAAACTACACAAGTATTTACTTATTTATGCAAACATAAACATAGGAAAGATAAACCAGGAAATAATGAGATTGGTGACCTGTAGCGAAGGGTGGTGGAGGGGGAAATGTGGAGGAGAGAGAAGTGGATCCAGGGATTGAGAGAGAGAAAGAGAAGAAATGAGATGGGGATGGGTATGAAAAAAAGATGATGGAGAAGGTGGAATGGAGCCTGAGAAAGAGCTAGAGGACGTAAAGATGGAGGGATGAGTTTGGGGACGGACAAGAAAACCTCAAACCTTGAAGGAAATGTGAGCTCTATCAGTAGGCCTCCTCTCTGTCTTTCTCCTCTGTCCCCCACCTCAAGTTTTGAGCTAGCAATTCTGAAACCACTTTTTGCAAATTCTAGGACAGAGAATAGAAGCACATGCTTTTTAGGAAATAAGGACCAGGTTTCTTGCTGTTGGAAAGGGAGTTACAATTATAGAAAGACGGTGGTTAGAATTTATCCCATGGCATTGCACTGGGATTGGTGGGGTCATGGATTTTAAGACATTCCAGTAGCGGGGTGCCAAGGTGGCGCAGTCGTTAAGCGTCTGCCTTCGGCTCAGGGCGTGATCCCAGCGTTCTGGGATCCAGCCCCACATCAGGCTCCTCTGCTAGGAGCCTGCTTCTTCCTCTCCCACTCCCCCTGCTTGTGTTCCCTCTCTCGCTGGCTGGCTCTCTGTCAAATAAATAAATAAAATCTTAAAAAAAAAAAAAAAAGACATCCAGTAGCACTGAGCACACCCAGTTCTAAGTACTGATACCCGAGTACCACCCTTTCCTGAAAGGAACCAGGTCTTCCTGTAGAAATGGCATTTTCCAAAGCTGGGGCACAGAAAGTACAAGACGAGTTTGGAACCTCTTATTGTGCCAAAAGTTAATGAAATGCTCCAAGAATGGCAACATGCCAAAAGGGCATTCCTGAGGGTCTGACCTTTGGCCTCTCCCTCGCCAGGCTGTGGTTGCTATGACTGCCATGTCCTGGGCGAGTCAGTGGCAGAGAAGACCAGAGAATTCTCTGGGTTCAGGATGAGCTCTCCACCCCGTTTGCACAGAGGCAGCCCAGCTGAGCACGACAGACACAGTCCTCTGCAGCCATGGACAAGGAACTCTTCCCTTTGCTCCCTGGTCCACTGGCATGAGCTGCCCAAGGTGGCCGGTGGTGTCTGTGGCTCCCGGGGGCTCTGACCACATGACTCCACGCTGTGCAGACAGGAAGCAGAAATTCTACAAGTGAATCTTTGGATAATATCCAGAAGGATCAGTGATGGTTCCCCATAACTGGAACCATCATTCGCAATGGGAATGAGTCACAGGGACCACAGAGCAGCCATCAGGGGGTCAGAGGGCAAAAGGGGGCTCATGCCCTCTGGATAAGCTACCTGGTCTTACAGCTTTCTGAGGTTTCTCCCTGGTGGACACCCTGTTGGTCACTGACAGGAAACCACAGATACACAGGTCCCCCCATGTCTTGTCCCCACGTCCTGTCCATAGATTGTCTCCAGTTCCCAGACCCCGGCCGTCAGAGCCATTCAGCCCTGCCAGAAGCCCCTGCACATCCTCACCCAGGGCCACCTCTGCTCCTCCATCACGTTAATGACCAAGGGCCCTGCTCTGAGCTGTGCCACCGGCAATGTTTCTTATTCATTACTCCCCCACCCACAGCGGCCCGATGTTGTCTCAAGTCCTGAGTATAACAGACATTCTGCAGCCAAATAAATCACATTGATCACTTCGCTCTTTTACAGGTGATTCTGGCGTCCGTGACCTGTGCTCAGAGGAGCGTAGAAACGCGATAACTAAGGCGTTTGAGCTAAAAGCATTCGTAAATTGGTGATACGTTTGAAGCATGAATCCCAGAGATTTCAAAACATTTCCACTTTACAAATAAATAAAAAAAAATCAATACACAATGCAAGGTCTTTAGCCTCACGTGTAATTAACCAGTTTTCTAATTTCACGGATTTTCTACCTACATGAGACAACCTTTCATTTATACGTGGAGTGCCATTTTTACGTGGTCTATGTGTGATATATATGGTTTTAAACATAAACTGATTTGACCCACTATGTGATTAGATAATTCTGGACGCCCTCTCAGAGCCAGTGGTGTGCAAGCCCAGCCTGCCTGCCCAAGCAGCGTGCCTCGCAGAACTTCATCCCCTGCGCCTGTCTGGTCAGGGACCCCTTCGTGTCAATCATACGGGAGGGACACTCTTCAGAAACTATGTCCCGTCAAGCAGAGACCGCTTAAGTGAACTTAATTAAGCAGAATCCAAAACTTCTAGAAATTATAATGAGGCTGATGTCATACTGAACAAAAAATATAAATGATTCACTGTGGATTTATCATGATAACAGAATATCGAGGGATGCGATGGTATGATGTGTGGGCTTGCTCGACAGTAATCCAGGCAGGGGGAGCAGGCGGGGCGCCCACGCTGCGAGGCTGACCGCGAGCGGTGGCTGGTGACGGGCACACGGGGCTTGTTAGTGCTGCTCTGCCCTTCGTGGGCTTGTCCTTGCCCGTGACGGAGACGTTAGAAGTAAGAAACAGGAAGTGAAGAAAAGGAAGAACGCAAGCCAGCACATCACCGATCTCAATAACAGATTGACGGTACCGTATTTTATCCGCATAGACGTTTCTAACCCATCCGCCGTCATCCCTGGCCTAGCCGTGGAGCATCTAACGAACGTTCACGTTTCGGGCGACAGCAAAAGCACGCCGTGCGGAAGGAAATCCCGAGCAATTCACCATTCGTCCTGGTCCGCGTCGCAGTTGCAGCGATCCCGGGAGTCTGCGCAGTTCCCCGCTAAGCCACACGCGCACATCTGGGCCTCGGGCGCGGAACCCGGCCGGTAGGTGCGCGTCCCCTGGGTGCTTCCGACCCACCAGCTCAGAGGGGTTCCATCTGAAAAACAGGTTTGAGAAAGGTGACTTCTGCTTGGCCCCCGTGCCCTGCCACCCCAGATGACCCCTTCTCTCCCAGACCGTTACGAAGAAACCCGCAGCAAGAACACACCTGCTTCAGGAACGAACCTCTTCTTAACACCGTAGCGGGAGGTGCTGCTGGGCGTTCTAACCCAGACTCGGGTTTGTCTGATTACACCCTTGAAAATACACGATAGCACCCAAGTCTTTCCGTCACGGCAGTAAATAATTTCTAATCAGCAAAACTATGTGATTTCTCCAAGAATTATATGAAAAGTGAGTTGCCCTCAGGATTAAAACACTCAGCTCCGCCAGAAGCTGACACGTGCTGCGGATGTGAATGCCCTTGGATCGAAACCGCCCGGCAGACAGGCAGGCTCCCGGAAGCACCCTCTCCGGGGCCCTGGCTGCAAGGCTCCTTTGGGCGCCGCGTGGGGCATATGCCCGCCGAGGACTGGCTTGTTCGGGGAGCCGCTGTGCTGAAAAGCGAGTCCACGCCTCCGCAGAGCAAACCCTTTACCCCCCCCAGCACATCTTCTGTTCTGAACGCGCTCCGAGCAGCGACACCCCCACTGGACCAGAGCCCCAGGCTGCCTTGTTATGACTCCTCCCAAACGCCCTGGGCCACCGAAGGAGGGAGGGTGTGTCCAGGAGCCCCAGGCAACCCCAATCCCAGGAGCGGTGATGAGCGAGGGCGCACCGGGAGCACGCGCCCATGGGGCTGGTGGGAGGCGGGGCTGTGTGGACGTTCCTCCACGCCTCTGAGTGGCTGAGTGGCCACCGAGACACTCTGAGCTCCCAGTGTGTGGCAGTGTCGTGGCCTGTCCACCCTGCTCCCTGTCGGATTTGGACCTCTCCCCCCAGGACTGACAACCGCTCGCAAGAAAACGCGTGGCCATTGCCAACTCCCGTGGGTCCAGGAAGAGAGTTGTGCCAAAAGGCATCTAAGATGAATTTCTTCCAAATTAAGCTGAAAGCTCATTGCAGGGAGGCTGATGGCATTTAAAATATTTAATAGATATTTTGATAATAACACTTTAAAATTTTAATCATTTCACCATTATGCTTTCAAACCAGAGCAAAATGACATCACTGGGCTGCATCTTTTAAGTGTGTTTTCAGCTTCTACTCATCTCTCCCACCAACGGCGATTCTCCAAAGGCTGTCATGACGCCGGGGCCTCTGGTTGCGTCTGTGAGTTGTTGGGCACTATAGAGATCTGGGGGAGGCAGGAGGGTCCACCTGGGAGTGGGAGAGCCTGACCGCCCGCGGAAGCCCTTGGCTGCCCTTCCCTTCAATCTGCAACTGCTCCTTTGCAGAACCGGCTTTAATCTGAGGCTACATATGTTTTTCTGCCATTTCCCTTGTGGGTGAAAAGAGGAGTGATTTGCAAAATTCAAGGATGAGCTTGTACCTCCATCACGTGCACTGTCCACACCGCGCATCCACATGAGGAAACAAGGAGCTGAGGAGCCAGTGTGGGGTTGGGTGAGAGCGGCCGTGCCCGGGAGTCCCGGGACCCCGCAGGGGAGCGTGCGGAGGGCCTCAGGGCTGCCCAAACAGGAGCACGCATGGTGGAAGCCATGTCCAGAAAGACACGTCCCTTCATAAACAGTGAACTGGTGGGTGGTTTGAGAAATCAGGGCCGATGCAGGGGAAGAGCACTGAGGACCGGGACGCGGGGCACGAACAGAACACACAAGAAACAGGGACTCGGTCAGAAGGAAGAAAGGCACAGCCTGAAGCAGCACTGAGAGGCAGTCTGCATGCGACGGAGAAAGGTAAGCTTCTGCCCCTAGATCAAGCTAGACCTGTGCTCCGTGCCGCCTTCACCTGCACCTCAGCGGGGGCCGGGGGGGGGGGGGCTGGCAGGGGTCGTTGACCTGGGCACGTCGTGGGCACCTACCTCGTGAGTCCCGGAGCCGAGACCTCCTACAGTGGAACTCCAGCAGCTGCTGGCAGTGCCCGGCGTGGGCGATGGTGGCCAGCAGCTGCTCCAGGCTGGCCTCATACTGGAACGCCGCCCAGTGCGCGTTCTCCTGGTCTGCGCCCTTGACCCTGGTGAGGGCTGAGCCATTGTGCTGCATGACGGTCCACGAGATGTCTCACGGGTGGAGCGGGAGAGAAAGGAGAGGAGGTCACTGAGCTGGACACTCAGCACCGCCGGTCACCTTCTAGTGGGCAGACGCAGAGTCAGCGCCAGTGGGACTCTAACCCTTAAATCAGGGGAGAGGGTGGTCTTCCTGTGATGAAGTGTGTCATTTATGTCTGAGCTGATCCTTTCGTGAAAGTGGGTGTTTCTGGATTCTTAGCCAGACAACATTCATGGGAGAGAAAAAGACGTATAACTTGGTTATTAAATTTCTCTAATTATCTAAAGTAATGCAAGACAAACAATGGCTTTTCTACTTTAACAGCACTCTTTTCTTCACTGGAGAATCACCTGACACCGTCAGCAACCTGTGCTCCTCTCACATGCACTGACCTGCATCCTCCCTGCAGGTGACCGTGGCATCACACGCCTGCTCCGCTCAGACCTGGGGGCAAGGAGAGGTGGCCTTCCTGGACCCACACCTGACCCTGCTCTGCAGGGCGAGATGCCCTGGCCTGTGACAGTGCCATGACCCCTGGCCACTTCTGTATACCCTGGTGCACCTCTGTCTGCCTGAGTGTACTCCTGTCCACCTGGGACACCTCTGTCCACCTGGCACGGCAGCTGCAATGTGAACCCTGCATGCTGAATGCCGGTGCACAAGGGGACGTGGATTCTCCTAATCCCCATTGCCAGAACTCTCTCTGTGTGGTCTGGTCACCCAGCATCATCTGTGAAAAAGAATTGGTTAAATTGTCCCTTTTGGTTGGGATTTGTCCAATTAAGGGGCCTGGAAAGTGGCCGTATGGACTTGGTTTTGCTGGTTTGCTCTTTGTGTGACCCCCGTCCGTGTGTCTGGCATTCCTGCCTGAGACACATGCACAGGCCATGGCTGTCGGTACGCGTCAACAGAGGACTTCCAGCTGCTGAGCGGCCAGACGATGGAGTCCTGCGAGCCGTCTGCTGTGTGGCACGTGGTGGCCGCGCCCCACAAAGCTGGTGTAGCTTGTTTCTTCAGGATTTCTGCTGCTCTGAAGCCGCCGCGGCCACGGAGATAGAGCAGGCGGGGGCTTTGGGGCCACCTGCCATGTGTCTTCCTGTTCTCGTGGGGACAGACCTGGGGTCGCTGGGGGTGGCAGGCTCGGCACAGTTCACACGGGAGCTGCGACGGCCACAGGGAGGTGTGACGATGGACCCGTGGTCCCTGTTTGCTCCACTCCTGGAGCCCGTGTGACGTGGAAATCTCAGGCCGCCCTCTAGACACAGCTGGGGACTGTTGGGCACAACAGGCTGGTTTCATTCAGGGGCTGGGTTCATCTGGACGGAAACCATGACACCAGCTCTACCATGAAAACGCCCCAGGTTCCGACTCACGCCTTTCCTCCGACCTGACAACACGTCAGAGAGCGGTGGTATGATTCACACAGGAAGTAAACCCAAACAAGCTGTGATCGGCGCACAGCGGCTCCGCTGGGCCTGCGTCCCCGAGAGGAAACGGAGAAGACGCGGACATTTCCAATGTGGAGATCGGCCTCGGGGACCCGAGGGCGTTGCATGGTCCTCCAAAGCACCGAGAAGACGTCCTATCTGTGCCAAACGACCTCACCGATGGGAGGCGGCAGCCCGTGTCTCCTTTGTGACGAGCCAGAGGTGCCCACGGAGATGAGGATCCCACGTCCCGTGGCCCCGGCCTGTGTTCTGTCCTGGGAGGGGCTGCGTGGGCCTCGTTCCTCCACGGACACTGCCGGGCACACGTGGGGGAGCCTTCTGCCTCTGGGGTGCAGCCCCTGCAGCTGCCGCCCGGTGAGGAGCCCGGCACACGGGCTGCCCTCTGCTGTCTGCCTGGGCTTCCTTCCCACACAGTCCGATTCCCACTACGATTTTGGTGGATTCTGTGAGCACCACAAACACGTCAGTTATCTTAGACGTGAGCCTTTGGCACCTGACCCTGTTCTCTGGGACGCGGGACGAGGTGACATCGCTGCCCCCAGAGAGGCAGAGACCCGGAGCCCAGGAGAGGGGGTCGCCGCACAGTCTCTGCTGAGACTACCCCCAGGCTCTCGAGGCTCCACCCGCCCCGAGGAAGACCTCGGACGTCCTCAGAGCCATGACGACTCTCAGCCCAACCGTGGATTTCAGGTCCCTGTCGCCTGCTGGATTGTTCCCAGGGCAGAGGGGACACATGACTCCTGGGGCCGAGGAGGTGGGGTGAGGTCCGGGACCCTGCCTCAGTGGCCACTCTGAGTCTCATGCCGACCTGGGGCAGGGGCTTCCTCCGAAGCTGCCCTCCTCGTGCGCCCGGCCTGCCTGGGGAGGGCCCGTTCCCGCCTACCACTGTGCCCCTGCCCACCCTCCCATCCCGCAGAGACTCTCAGGGTGTCGTGGTTAGCCCCGTTCTCCTCCTCCTGCACTTCCCTGACCCCCCCTTGGAGAGGAGGCTCTGGAGCGAGGCAGCGCCAAAGTGGGGGGGCCGTTCTGAGGGGTCTGCCCCTGCGAGCCCCCAGGACGCCCGGGACTGAGAGACAGGGGAGCGAGGACACGCTGCCGCGGCCTGATGACCAGGGCTGACTGCGGCCACGAAGAGGAAATGATTAGGGTCCAGAAGGTGTCGATGGGGACGAAGGACCTCATCACCGGGGCCTTGAACTCACGGAAATTCTCCACGACGACGGTCAAGAAAACCACAGGTACGACGCGGCCAAGTGCACGCGCTGCCTCAGCAGTCCACCGCCTCGGCATCCACGGTGCCTGGCGAGGGCTCCGTCCCCAAACACGCCTGCACGGCCGGGTCGGCTGTTGCGTCCCCGCAGCACGGACAGCGTCTGGATGGGGTCAGGGCGCCTCACACTGCTGAGGCCGGTCAGAGTCTGGGGTGGAGGACACGGGCTGCTGGAAGTCAGCTGCATACATGTCCTCATGTGCTCCCGGCCGCCGCCCAGCTCTGGCGCCGGCACACGCGTGTGGCATGTGTGCACAGGCGCTGAAGGCACATTGTCCGTTCTTCCAGAGGTCGAAGCACGGCGCCCCAAGTCTGGGGGGTGGACCCCCAGGAGGACAAGGTGGGCAGGCAAGCCGGCTAGGCGTCCCCTCCGAGGCCACATGTTGCACACCCAGAGGGGCTCCCAGCACCAGACCCGCTGTCCGCACAGAACGCCAGGTGCAGCAGGGACCAGGTGGCCACAAGACGTCTCCGGGCAGAAGACACCAGGAGGGAGCTGTGTTTACCTCTGGAACCGGGGGTCCCCCGGACACCAGCCCTGACGTCCCCTCACTGTTTACTGGACCCAGCTGTCTGTCAGGCACGGACCCGTGTCCCCGCCGGCCTGGGGGTCTGGATGTGGGTGTGGACACGCCCGTCTGAGCGCCGTGCTGCCGGCACACTGCCCCCCGCCCCCCCGTCCCGGCCGCCCCTCCCCCTCCGGGAGGGACACCTGCCTGACTCATGTTTGATCAAATAATTTGGTTAATGGCAGCAACAGTCAGATTTTATCTTGAGAATTGAGACAGAAAATCAAAAATTTCATGGGAATGGTTTTAAACTATTCAAAAATCATTTTAAAGTCTAGGCAGCAACGATTCTCTTCTCAGGGAGTCTGCCACAGGGTGCGTTGTCTTCACCAACTTACAAGCTCCACAGCTTGGTGGCTTCAGGCACCCGGGTTGATTCTCCCACACCAGAGCCCAGAGCCCGACCGACGGGGTGGCGGGACTGCGCCCTCCTGCAGCTCTGCTGGCGTTGGGAACCCTGGCCGTCCACGGCTGGCCACGCGGCCCCCCCCTCCTGTGTCCGTATTCCCATCTCCCTCCCCCATTGGGACACCAGCCTTCGCCCCAGAGCCACCCTCACCCAGCATGACCGCATCTCAGCCGGACGCATCTGCAGAAACCATATTTCCAAACACAGTCACGCTCGCAGCTTCCAGGGGACGTGAGTTTTGGGGGGACAGAATCCAACCTAGGGCACTGGGAGACACTGCGTGTCTAGAATCTGGGTAACAGTGTCTGAAACTCAGCAAGGTAGAAACTTTAAAGAGGCGGCAGTTCCGTGTGGAGGCGGAGCTCACGTCACACAGCGATGCAGAGACGGCATCGTGGAAGGTGTCCTGCCCGGGGCCGGGGGCCTCAGGGCAGCGTGGGCTGAGGGGTGGGGGTGGGCTCCAGTGTGGACAAGACACGGGGATGTGGCCGCAGTCACAGGAACAGATGTGGCGATCAGAGAGAGGCAGACTGGATCTGCACAGGAATTAAGGAGCCCACAGCACACACTGCATGTCCACACTCGCTGGAAGACCACCGTGGTGTCCAGCCGAAATGCACAGCTTTTACTACGAAAAGGTGAAAATGCAGGTGCCCAGGGGCTCTGTCGGTTGGGCGTCCTGCTCTTGAGTTCGGGTCAGGTCGTGATCTCAGGGTTGTGGGACTGAGCCCCGCATCAGGCTCTGTGATCGGAGGGGAGTCTGCTTGGGATTCTCTCTCACCTTCCCTCTCGCCCCTCCCCCACTCGTGCTCGCTCTCTAAAATAAATAAAATCTTTAAAAAAACAGGTGAAAATGCTTTTGACTTGCACATCCATTAATCTAATCAGGTAAGTCTTGAAAAACCTTTTAAGATTTAATAGGCAAAATTGTATTATTAAATATTTCAGAGTACATGCTTGAAGATAATGACATAATTATGAATTTTCATTTTTTAACTATTTTTTTTTCTTTATTTTTATTTTTTTTTAAAGATTTTATTTATTTATTTGACAGAGAGAGAGACAGCCAGCGAGAGAGGGAACACAAGCAGGGGGAGTGGGAGAGGAAGAAGCAGGCTCCCAGCGGAGGAGCCTGATGTGGGGCTCGATCCCAGAACGCCGGGATCATGCCCTGAGCCAAAGGTAGACGCTTAACCGCTGTGCCACCCGGGCGCCCCTATTTTTTAACTATTTTTTAAACATTTATATCAAATACTTCTATTGAATCACTATCTCACAAGGTTATCCTAATAAAGCTGCTAACCAGATCACCGGGCTGTGATTTCGTGTTTGCAGGAGTTGAAGTTGTTGACTCACCTGTCATGTTGCAGAATGCGGGGAAGGGCTGCAGGGGTCCGCTGCCGTCGGGGTCGATGTAGTATCTCCCTGAGGACTCGCCCCTGTGCTTGTACGCCTCGCACGACTGCTCGTAGAGGGCTGGGGAGAACCACCAGTCAGTCACCGGAAATGGGATGGAGGGAGAGTCCTACATGTCTAAGGAGGAGGTGAAGGAAACCCCACGTTCCGCATCATCGCAAATATTCGCCCTCCGGGAGCGTGACCACGTCAGAAAATCTGGGACCACTGTTTAAAGGCATGTGTGCGTAGGGTAACGAAGGAGACAGAAGGAAAGTGTGTAGCCATCAGACCTACAATGCTGTTAGGCCCCTACAGGCAAATACGATTACTTGGTTCAGTGCGGAACTTGGTACACTGTCCCATCACCAGGAACCAGACCACGAGTGTTTGCCTGGAGCTCTGTCTACTGGCAGACGTCCCCGGGACACGTGAACCTTTGTTCTTTATGAACGTGTCCCCACACTGCGCCCCGAGTAAGAACAGGGGTGACCTGGGCTAGTTAGGCCCCTCCTGGCCATGTCTCAGAGCGGCCTCATCAGCAGGTAACTGGCGACCCGCCAACGTCCCCTCTGCTCTTCTAGGGAGAACAACGGTGATGCCCACTGGGCAGAGCCCATCCACTTATCCTCCGACTGCTTCCTCAGAGCCCGTGGACTGACAGTTACTCGTAAGAGTTAAACTAGAAAAATCCATCCATTAAAGCACATCCACCAGGCATCAGCTCTGTGCAGGGCTGTTTTGGGCATGACAGGGGAGGGAGGAGAGGAGATACAGCCGTGGGGACTCCTCCTCCCGTCGGGCGCTGGGCTCTGGTTCCGGAACCTCCTCTCCCCTCCCTCCCGTGGGAGCCAGCATGCGGAGGTGGGGGTGCCCGGAGCCCTTCTTGATCGTCGTCTCCCTCCCCCTCCTCCAAGCATCTCTGTGAGACAGGGTCCTGGTCTCAGCTGCTCCCCAAGGATCAGACCCTGAGTCCTTCAACGGGTCACATGCCCAAAGCCCAGGCCCCGTGTGAGAAAGGGCTTCCTGGCGTCCCGCCTGCCTGCCTTCTGTGAGTCTCATAAGGTTAAATGATAAAAAGAGTGCCGTGCTTCCCGCCAAGGCAGCACTCTCGGACTGGGACAATTTTGGAGAAAACGGAGGGAGGCTCTACTGTCCTCGAGTGAATGGAGGCCAGGGACACGGCTGAGCGTCCTACAGCGTGCAGGGCGGCCCCTGGCAGGCTTCTCTGGCCCGAGCGTCTGATGCTGCAGACGAGAATCCCACTAGTAATAGAATCGGCTGTTTCCTCTCCGGAAATGGGATTTCAGTCATGCGGACGGGACTGCGTGACGCACAGGAGGCAAAGAACAGGGCCTGACGCATCGACACCTGACCAATGCACCTGCAACTACCATCAGCTCCATCAAAGGACCTCGGGGTCAATGGGGACCTGAACTCTGAATCCCGCAGCACGGTTGGGACTCCTACCCAGATTCTCCCAGGAATCTGTTTATGTCTAGGAACATCAATAACCTGGTACCAATCGTGTCTCCACTGTGAGGTGTTTCCAGGAAGCTCAGAAGCACAACTGCGGCCAACTCAAGGAACCCAACCAGAGATTTAGGCACGACGGACTTTGTTCCAGGGTTCTCTTTGATTACAGCGCACTTTCTTGGTTTATTTTCCTTTTGTCTACTGTCTTCTTCTTTCCTATCGATTTTCGTGTTTCTGGAAGTGACTGTATGAGCGACTTAGACCACAGCCAGACGTGGCTGCAGATACAGGCGTGGGCAGGCATCCCAAAGAGGAGGGCGGCGGAGGGCGGGAGGGGCGGGCGGAGCACTTACGGTGGTGGCACGTGGCGCCCGTGTAGCCCGTGCCGGTGCAGTTGCAGTGGAAGGCCGTCCAGCTCTGGGAGCACCTGCCGCCGTGCTCGCAGCGGTTGGGCGAACACCTGAAAGAAGGGCAGGGAGAGTCTCCGTGTGACTGCTGGTCTTCGTGAGGTCTGGGTCCCGCTAGCCGAGCTGCGGGAACATGGACGAGGGGACGGCGGCCGCCCACGGCCCGCGATGACTGAGCAACCAGCCCCGGGCTAGCGAACCCTGACCCAGCGGACTGACCCGCGTGCTTCCCTGTCCCCCGGAGAAGCACGTTTCCTGCCACAGGAGCACAGCGTGGCTGCTCCGTGTGGCCGGGAGCAGAAGTCGCTTGCAGAAACCAGCGGCGACCCTGTGTCATTGTTGCCACACGTAGATATTTGAGAGGAAGAACGGAAAAAAGCAGAGACGAAGAAGGGGCCTGCCGCCCACAGGGCATTTATCCCAGGCTCACCTATCGCTCTGATTCTTTGTCCACTTGGTATTTGGAATCAAAGGCCGGTTGTGGTGCAAGGCGTACATGCATTGTATTTCCCCCGAGAAAAACCAGTAGATCAGAAGGTACTCAAGGAAACTCAGCACCATGTACGCACGACGGATATTTTGTAATCTGCCCAATTCAAACTAGAATGGGACACTTGAAACCTCACTCTCAGGACTTGTACTGTGAAAACCAGAGTAGAACTGATTTTCTTGAATACAAACAGCAAGTGTCCATTATCAAATACTCAGTCTAGAAAGTTCATAAAGGGAAGCAGGACTCGCTTGAAACCACAGCACAGAAAATCACCACCACAGTTACGCACGTGCTTGCATTTATACGTAAGCACACACCACACAAACCTCACCCAGCAAACTCAAGATGACTCATCACGCGTCATGAGAATTCCACGTCAACTAATTTATATTTGCATCGGCACTTTCAATAGCTCGAGGGAACCCATGACCAGTTACTATAATTTATACAGAACATTCCATGTGTGTCTTTGGTACATGCCCGTAGGACGAGGGGGTTCACCAACACCTGAAGCCAGTAGCAAGGGCAGCGAAACCAGTGATGGACCAGACACGCAGATTACAGACGGGGTGGTGCTTGCTGTTTCCAGACCCTAAAAAACATGCTTCCAGTTTAGCAGGAAACTCGAGACTAAATTTCCCACTCCACAGCAAATACGCTATTTTCTAACTGACCTGCATTTCACCATCTGTTGGCTGGGTCCATTTTTCCTGTTTTCAGATTGGAAGTTTTGGAGAGAATTTTGGGATTTTAACTGTCACGAAATAAAGGGAGAGAATCTGCTTGTTCATTCCATCAGGACAATCCCGGTGTTGAAAGAATTCACTAAGAACCTGAGAGGCAAATGCCAACGGCAACCTCAGACAGATGAGAATGGCCTAAGATTATGATTAGTATTTAAATTCTGTTAAAAGAGAATCAACTGTTTAAGCAGAAATAAAACAAGATGCAGGGAAGGGCCTATAGTGAGAGTCAATAAAAAGTTTGGCAACAAAATCACGAAAGCTGGAGGGAAGACGGAAAAGACGTTTTTAGGTTCTCGTACTGCACAGGGAGGGATTAACTCGCCCCAACTGATATACAGATTGAACAAAGTCCTAATCAAATTCCTAGCAGGATTCTTACAAGAAATTCACAAGCCAGTTCCAAAATTCCTATGAAAATTCAAAGATGTAATACAACGAAAACAATTTTGAAAAACAAAACAAATTTAGGGGGGCAAAAACATCCGATTCCAATAATTATTATAAAGTAACTATAACCACGGACACGTGGAATTGGCAGAAAGATAGATAAATAGATCAAAGAAACTGAATAAGGAGCCCAGACAGGGGCCCAAGTAGGTCACAGCTGGGTTTCCACAAAGACACAAAGACAGTGAAAGGGAGGAAGGGTCACCTTTTCATCCAATGGTGCCGGGTATTTATATGCAAAACAAACAAAAAACCCTGCTTATCTTGCACCAAATATCAAAAAATATTCAAAATTTATCAGATATAAATTAAATCTAAAACTCTAGCATAAACAGAGCAGAAAATCCTTGCAACCTCAGATTAGTCAGACTTCTTTTATATTGTTTTAAAGTTTTATTTATGTGAGTAATCTCTACACCCATGGGGGGCTACAAGTCCCAACCCCGAGATCAAGACTGAGCCAGCCAGGAGCCCCTCAAAGACTTTTCAAGTAAGATATCAAAGGCATGATCTATAAAAGAGAAAAAAAGGGTACATTTGACTTTGTCAAAATCAAGAGCTTGTGTTCTTCAAAAGAACACAAAAATTCAGAGAATTAGAAAACAAAGCTGAGAAAGAGCATTTACACAGCACACATGTGATAAAGGGGCCCCGAAACTCAGTGAGAACACAAACTCTAAAAAGCATGCAAAGGACTTGAGGAGACGTTTCTCCAGGTAAGTGCTTCACGAGGCCAGGCAGTAGGCACAGACCCCGGGGAGGCAGCCGCGCGCCCCTTGTCAAGGCTGCGCATGGAAAACTGACCACAGCGAGAGTTGGCAGGGACGTGGAGGGAGCGGGAGTGCCCTGCGCTGCTGGGGGCTGGACGCGGCACCGTCACCTTGGACAAGGGTGGCGGCATCCCCAAACCTGGA
Source organism: Ursus americanus (assembly GCF_024610735.1). Lineage (NCBI taxonomy): Eukaryota > Metazoa > Chordata > Mammalia > Carnivora > Ursidae > Ursus > Ursus americanus. The sequence continues at coordinate 107,783,923 of NC_142127.1, forward strand.
CCTGTCTGCCACACTGTCCGGCCACTCCCCTCCGCTATTTGCTCAAGGACAGTGGAGTGGACCTCAGAAGGACTTGTACCCGAAACTCACGGCAGCTTCGCGGTCACAGTCCAAACTGGACAGAACCCAAAAGTCCATCAAGCTGGAAACGAAGAGGCAAACTGTGGTCTTCCACGTCAGCAGGGACCGCGGCCAACAAGAAAACACGGTTCACACACACGTGGCCGGATGGCTTCACACACAGTTGTTTCCACCTTTTCCAGTCAGTACGTAAAGGTGATGCAAGAGAGGCTTTCAGAGCAGAAGAGGTACCAGAACAGAACCCTGTCCGGCGATACTATGTGCAAGTGAACACATCAGGGACGCCGGAACATCCAGCCGCCCCCAGGCCACCCTCCTGCCGACGGCCGTGCCCCCAGCAGCCCCTCTGCCCAGTGCGGGTCTGCGGGTGTGCGAGCCCCACAAGCCAGGTGCGCTGGGCGACTGTGCCCTACACGTGATGCGGCCGTTTCCCCTGAAGGTCTGGAAACCCAGAAATGGAGCCGCAGGTGTACTGGCTGCAGTCTCCCTCCGCCAGACAAGGGTCGCTCCACCCACAGTTAATGGAATGAGCACTTGGGGAAACCACGTCTGGGAGTGAGTGACTCCACTGGTGGGGATGTGGGCTGCTGTTATTTTTTTAAAACATTTATTTATTTATTTTGGAGAAAGGAGGGGGGGGAGAGTCTCAAGCAGACTCCCCCCTGAGTGTGGAGCCTGACCCTGAGACCCCGACCTGAGCCAAAACCAAGAGTCAGATGCTCAGCTGACTGAGCCCCCAGATCCCTGGTGTCCCGCGCTTATTTGGAGGATTGCAGGTGATAACGAGTTTTGTGAGTTCTGACTATTATACAACACGGCCTGAGACGGGACTAAGCTGAGAGGAGAGAAATCAGGCGCATGTGAATTGGGACTGAGTTGCTCAGGCAGGTGAAGACGGGGTTTCTCAACTGTAGCGTTCATTCGGAAATACGTTAGCATCTGCAGGAGGAAGGCGCCGGCCAGCCTGTCTACCCAAGTCACCCCCTTGTTGGAGCCTGGCCTTCCTGCCACAGTGACGTTACTGTTCTTCCTCCCTTGCCCACTTCTTACATTTTATTTATTTCTCCTCCCCCGAGACACCTCTGAGGTCACCCCTGGTCCTCAGGGAGCTGTTCGTCCCTTCCTGGTTCCTAACAACCTGTCCCCAGGGCAGGCCCGTCCCCACTGCCCCTGCGGACCTGGGGCAGTTCAGCGTCCCACCCTCCGGACACCCCACCCTGACCACATGGGCTTCCGGTCTCAGCATTTGATTGTCAGGATCCATGCTGTCCAGCAAATGCTGCTGGCCGATCTCTCTCCACGGACACTGCAGCAACGTTAGCACGGCCTGTTCGGCGTAAAGGAGCTCACGGCCATGTGAGAGCAGCCGTGACGAGCACGCACCTTCCACCCAAATGCTGTCATTGCAAAGAAGGTGTTCTACACAGTTACAACTTTCTCGGACTCCCCGTGGACAGCGGGGGAAGGGCAGCGCGAGGGGGGATCCAGGGACCCAGAGGGAGAGGAAACGCGCCCCACCGTGAGTGTCTGCGACCCGCCATCACAGATCTGAGCCCAGGGGCGTGGGAGCAGCGCCCTTACCTGTCCAGAATGCCGCAGGAGTCTATGCGCAGGCCGCTGGAGTTCCCGAGCACCCCCCGCTGGACTGAAATCAGGTCCACCTCTTGGGCGTTAACGGAGATGAGCCTCAGACAGCCCTGGAACCCAGCAAGTGGCGCCTCGCAGCCAGACCCGGAGCCGGGAGGAAGGCACCCTGATTGCTCAGAGGCGGGGACACGAGAGAGACACGGGGTCAGGACCGAGGCCGCGGCATCGCCGGCCCTGTCACAGGCTCCCGGCACGTGGGCCCCCTTGTACCTGCACCACTTGGGGGCAGAGAACACTAGGTCGGCAGGGATGAGGGGCACAGAGTGGGAATTTAGATGAAAACAAGTTAGAGTCCAACTTCAGGCTCGACTTGAAGCATAATCGTCCCTAAAGCACGCTACAAAGTTTCCGCTCCTCCTATGTTACGCATCGCCAACAAAAACAACTTAAATGTACATGGATTTAAAATCAGAAACGAAACAATAGATTGTATCGTTGTAAGCACAAATTACTGAAATCACGGTGTTTGCAAGATGATACTGAGCCAGACGGTGACGGGACACGCGCCGCTCATCCAGAAGCAGCGCGGCCCCAGGTGCAGGAGCTCACGGCAGCTGGTCCCAGTCGGCCTGTGCTGAAGACTGGTCTCCGCCAAGTAGGGGACGTGTATTTGCTTTTACAGCAATCAGATCTGTATGGGTGATTTGGTCGAACATATAGCCATACATACAATCTCAGTATCATGAAATGTGAGGGTCTGCGTGATAGCAAGCCATCATCCAGACACCTGCCTTGAACGGTATTATGTGAGGGAGGAAATGGGCCTCCGGTTCTTTCCAAAGGCAGACCAGCCATAGCCGTGCGCCTGCTGGGGGCATGCCCGGGGCCTCTGCCTTGAAGGTGCCCCTGGAGAGCCACCTGTGCCCCTGCCCAAGTCCTGCCACAGGCACGGCTCCACAGGAACAGGTGCTCTGAGCTGGTGAGGCCTCCCCGGAGGAGGGGGTGGTGCACGGGCTCCCGGCTGGCCGCCCAGGGCTCTGTGCTCAGCGTGAAACTGCACCACACAGGATTCCACTAGGCAGAGGGGACTGGGCGTCCAGGGTCCTCTAGCGGACCTAAGGGGGCAATTCGGAGCGCTGCGCCAGAGGCCACCCCACAAAGAAGGCTGGTCTGGGGGGAAGTGGACAGAGAAGCAACACTGCTGGACAGTGGTGCCCGTCTCCCCGAAGTGGCTGGCTGGGAGCTGCCTGGGGCCAGGACTGGCCTCGCTGACGCTGCCCCTTGGGAGCCAGCCTGACACACTGGGCCCTTTCAGAGAAGCCTCACCAATGACTCCCGTGACCCAAGCAGCACCTGGTACCAGAGGGACAGTGGGAAAGGAAACTGGGGAGCCTCTCTGGAAGGGGGTGACTCAAGCACTAAGGGTCTAACAAATACAGCTGAAAGGACATCCTCCTGACAAGGGGACTCTCACGTGTTAACATACATTATGCCTCAATATAGCTGCTGAGAAAAAGTACAGTCCTTCGTATCTGGTGAGCTCTGGGGGAGTCGGAGACACACGATGCAGTAGAAAAGTCATGTCAGCCACAGAACCAGGGGCAGGAGACGTGGAGTTCCGATGGGCACCAGCCAGTGGGGTTCCATCCCCATCACTCACCTCCAAAGAGATAGGCACTGCCTGCATGGGTCTCCAGAGGCTGCGCTGTGCGAACCGTCAAGGCCCCAGCCTGGTCCACCACCACACTCAGCTGGTCCCTCTGGACTGTCAGGGAGACCGAATGCCACTGCCCATCATTCAGTCCCACACCTGGGGAATAGAGATCAGATAGAGACCCTGTGAACCACTGCCCATCATTCAGTCCCACACCTGGGGAATAGAGATCAGATAGAGACCCTGTGAACCACTGTCCATCAGTCAGTCCAACACCTGGGGAATCAAGATCAGCTAAGGACGCTGTGAACCACTGTCCTTCTCTCAGTCCAGCACCTGGGGAATGGAGATCAGCTAGAGACCCTGTGAACCACTGTCCATCAGTCAGTCCAGCACCTGGGGAATAGAGATCAGATAGAGACCCTGTGAACCACTGTCCATCAGTCAGTCCAGCACCTGGGGAATAGAGATCAGATAGAGACCCTGTGAGCCACTGTCCATCAGTCAGTCCCACACCTGGGGAATAGAGATCAGCTAGGGACCCCTGGGAACCACTGTCCATCAGTCAGTCCAGCACCTGGGGAACCGAGATTAGCTAGAGACCCTGTGAACCACTGTCCATCAGTCAGTCCAACACCTGGGGAATGGAGATCAGATGGAGACCCTGTGAACCACTGTCCGTCAGTCAGCCCAGCACCTGGGGAACTGAGATCAGATAGAGACCCTGTGAACCACTGTCCATCAGTCAGTCCAACACCTGGGGAATGGAGATCAGAGAGAGACCCTGTGAACCACTGTCCATCGGTCAGTCCTGCACCTGGGGAATGGAGATCAGATAGAGACCCTGTAAACCACTGTCCATCTGTCAGCCCAGCACCTGGGGAATGGAGATCAGATAGAGACCCTGTGAACCACTGTCCGTCAGTCAGTCCAACACCTGGGGAATCAAGATCAGATAGATACCCTGTGAACCACTGTCCATCAGTCAGTCCTGCACCTGGGGAATCAAGATCAGCTAGTGACCCCTGTGAACCACAGACCTCATGGTGCTTCAAACAGTAACATAACCCCTTGAGTCCCACACGAACAGGGACCCGGGCTGGGGGTGGAGGAGCCGCGTCCCTGCAGGCCCACTCCAGCTTCTGGAGAGGACACCTTCCTGCCACCTCCCCATGATTTACTTAGGGGGGAACAAATGGGAGTTTGGCTGTTCTAAATTCTGGCACAGATCAAGGAAGTTTGGTGCTGTTTTCCTGCTACTTCTCCCCCTCCAGGTAAGGGTCAGAATCTCTTCGGGGACACACTGTAAGGGCCAAACCACCGGTGGCCAAGCTGTGGGAAGGGAAGTCCGTAGTTCCAGCCTACTCACCATGAGGTCTGTCTGCACATACCCTCTGATAGGGCACTGGAAACTCCCTGCGTACAGACTTGTCCGTCTCCAGGCTGCGTGTCAAATGGAGTGCTGTGTGGGGGGCTGTGACCCTGACCGCCCTACACGGCAAGGTCAGGGGCCTCCCGTGGGAGGGGCCCTGGGTGGAGGAGGGTCTGAGGGGCTTGTCTTGGGGGTTGTCTGGTCCCAGGTCACAGGGGGTGTTGCAAACATCATGAGCCCGCCCCTGCTAAGGCCCTGGTGGCATGGATGGGGTCATGGCCCTGATTCTCCCCATCAGCCAAGAGCCCCTGGTCCCTAGGCCTGGCTGAGTTGGCAGCTGGGCCCTGTGCAGGGGCACTGGCCTCTTGGGGTTACCAGATTTCCAGTTTCATATTGGAAGTCAGGTATCTGGATTTTGCTGTTAAATCTGTGGTTTTTTTCCCCCACTGAATTTTTTTTTAATGGAAAAGGACAGGTTCAGTTCAGAGAGTAAACACAGAGCCAGCTAGAAAAGGCACTTTGTTAAACATTTCAGCACCAGTCCTGTGGGCTGGCCCGCACGTTTGACATTCCAAGGTGGGCAGAGTGAGAAAATGTCCTGTGGCCTGCAGAAATCCTTTTGACCTCTAACTGGTTGAAGTAATATTTGTTAACAATTTTAAATGAACGTTTACAAAGTTGGAAAGCATGCTGAAAACGTTACCTTGTATTCAAACACACTTTCAAATTGTGACCCAATTCGGCACAATTTCACTTTGATTCCTGGTAGGGACCTTAATGCACGTCAGACTACCAACTTAAACGTCTGGTAACCAAGGGAAAAAGCCATCCTTTCTCAACGGAAAAGTTTGATTTATTGTAACTCATAAATAAATACGTCCTTCTCCTTCAAGACTGCTGTGCCGGATCCTCGTGGCCGTGCTCAGAGCAGTGTCTGGTTGTCAAATGCTGCTCGTGGGGCCGCACGCAGGCCTGGGGTGAGTGCGAGAACGGGCCGGGGACGGTCGCTGCGTGAAGGGGCAGGGGGACTTGTCCCACCTCAGCTGTCTGTTCTGGGCTCACATTCGGTCTGTCTCACTGTAGTTATGAGTGTAACCGGACCCAGTGCTTTGATTTGTGCCTGTTACTTATCAGGACAGAGCGCGTGCCTCTCCTTTGTATTTGCCTTCCCGGTGTCTCTGCTGCTTCTCATGCTGCACTGATCTTGGCATAGGTTCTAGGATGCCCGTGAGCATAAGGGTCAGTGGTTAGGGGAAGGCTGACGGCTCCTGGTCGTCCAGGAGCGTGCTCACGGACATGGATGTAGCCCTCCAGGGGGGAGCCCACGGGGACCTCCTGTGCCAGCCACATCAGATACCCTTCCGTGGCCTCACTTCTGACCATGCAAAAGCTCCGTGGTGAGTGCCCGGCGGCCAGCGCTCGAAGTCCTGAGGAAACGTGGTTCATCACAGGCCAGCTGGATCTTCCTGAGGAGGTGTGCAGACCCCACTGGCCCCAAAAGCCTGGCTGTGGTGCTGTCTCCACCTCTGCCCGGGGCTCTCAGATCTGACGCCAGTCCACAAACCCAGAGGTAGCCGACTTCCCAGCGGGAAGCAGTAAGCGGACAGGCCCTACCTCTCTCCTGTCCGCAGTCCATGGACCATCCGCCATCACTTGTCATGATCAAGAACATTGCTTTGGAACGCTAGCCTCCTCAAAACTTGCGTCCAGCCAGAACGGCTCCTTGCTTGGGGACAGGAGCAGGTCAGCAGAGGGCGAGGGTGTGTCCCCAGGACGTAGTATTTCCTCCGGGGGCCCACCACATTTCCAGACGCACAACTGGGTTTGGCGAGGTTGGCGGGTGCCGTCAAGTCTGACAGCACGAGCTCGCCACCAACACCAAGGGTCAAGAATGGGCTCCCTGCCGCCATGTTTCCCCAGAGAGCAAACGCACAGGGAGATGCACCCGGGACGTGAGCCTGGTGTCCGGTCAGCTCGGCAGGGAGGGGACAGGGCAGGGTCCCCGGGAATGGAGTGGGGGACTCTCAGGCACTCCCTCTTCCCCAGGTGGCTGGGCCAGGCTGAGGGCGTCACCTGTTATGGCCGCTTTGGGTGCTGACACCGGTGCCACAAGGGTATGAACAGCAGGGAGCCCGTGTCCAGGGGACATCGGCACAGGTACCTAGATGTAGGACCTCGAGTGTCTTACAGACTCCAGGTTTGAATCAGGGTGTGAAAGGCCGTGGGTCCTGGGGTGACACGGCTGTGTGGGCTGCAGCCTGGGGACACGTATTACCTGCAGTGACGTCACTCCTCGCTTGTCCTGGAGATGGGGACAGCCCCAGTCTGAGGGCTCCGTCTCTGAGCGTGAGGAGAAAGCCCGTGGAGCCGTGAGGGGGCCAGCTGGACAGCAGGAGCCCTGCCTGGTTCCACGTCCGGAACTGGAAGCTGATGGAGGCCCCGTCCTGTGCCAGGGTGCCCGGCAGCACCAAGTGGCTCCTGGAGCTTGGAAACGTGACTGGCACCGACTGCGGCTGGGAGCAGGAGAAGGAGGCGTTGCCCTGGGGACAGGAAGCAGATCTGAGGAGGCCCTGGAGGTGTCCTGAGCCCCGCCATGGCCCCCACACCTGTGTCTCCCCAGCCAGAATCACAGGGCGTGGTGCTGCCAGCGTGGCCTCCTGCCCACCCAACTCCCCAGCCCCCAGAGACCCAGACCGCAGCAGCTGCTCGCCCCAGTGCACGTAGCCTCGGCCTCGCTTTGGGTGCCTCTGGGCGAAGCCAGGACAAAGCCCGGTGCCCGCGCTGCTGTTGCGACAAGATTCCCCTCCGGGTGTGCGCTCAGACTGACAGAGCTCACAGCCAGGCGTTTTGACCAAAGGCAGGAGATGAGGGCCCAGAGCTTGAACGTTTGTTCCCGTGACCCCGCTACTGGGAGGCAGGTCAGGGCTTAGCCTCTGATGCGAAGACCCCACATGGAAGCTCCTTATCACGTCCCAAGGGACACAGAAAACATGTAGCTTATCGACCCATGCGTGCGTCCAAACCCCCTTGGCAAATGCTGTATTTACACGTGATGTGGGACCGGTTCCCGGGGGCAAGGCCCGTGTTCCCACCGGCTCGTGGAGGAAACCCCACGGCTAAGGGAACTGGTCCCTGCACTCTGGAGAGCACAAGCAGAGACCTTATCTTACGTTTTAATGGAAGACGTGATTCTTCATCTCACATTTAAACAATTACTGTAAGTTATGTGCGCTCTGGTCTGTGTCTCCCGCTCAGGCGACGAGGCTGTGACATGAGTCACGTCACGCTAACCTAACGTCACTCGGGGCACGCGAGGACCCTCATTCCTCCGAGGCCCCCCACCCCTCTGTCCCCGGGCAGACTCTTACCCTGATGAGAATCTGTGGTCTGTGCCTCTTGGCCAAATCAATGATATCCTCTCCATTAAAATTAATATTTTCTAAACATCCGTCGAAGTGTTTTCTTTGAAATGTCACAGATTTTCCAGGTGCTAAAATCCCTCCAAAGCTGATCTTAGAAAGGAAAATGACATCAATAATATTCTTTAGTTGTTTCCCATTAACCTGAGTAAACATTCGTGAGTCAGCAGGAAGAGGCCCAGGTTCTCAATTCGGCATGATCATGTGCTGCTGTGTTCACTACTCTAAATGAATTCTAAGACAGAGACTCCGAAATGACCTACGTGCTGCTGGGGTCTGCCACGCTCCTTCACCGATCATTAGGGAAACGTGTGATGCGGCATCTCACTGGCCCCTCGGAGGGATGGGGCTACTGATATTCGTGATGGGAGAGCAGGTGCGGGGTGGCCTGGATGTGGGACCCAGAACAGAGTGCCGGGTCCTCTGCTCACCAGCAGCTCGGCACCTTCAAGTGCTGGGAAGTCTTGCCCCCGGGATGGGCCTCTCCAATGCTGGCAGGTGCTGGCGGGCAGCTGGGGGAAGCAGCGTGCCCTCCAGGGTCCCCGCAGGAACCCCTCCCTGTCCTGCTGCTACCTTCCCTTACAGCTCTTCCCAAGGGCACATCCTAGTGTCCCGGGGAGCTGACCAAGACAGCCACCCCGTCTGCAATGTATTAGATGGACCGGTCTCCTTGGGGGACCCGTTGTATCAGCTGTGGTGTGTCAGGTGAGGGGAGCGTCACATCTGTGTGTCCATGGCCCGGGATATCTGATCCATGTAACCCCAAACCCGTGCAAAAGTTAAGTCTGTGCAGAAAATGAAAATGATCTTCTAGCTTATACATCTCTGCATGGAATTTACATTCATCTCTGTCATAAAATATGTTATTTTTGCCAACTCATAGAGTTTAGGCAATAAAATCGTGAATGATGCAAAATAGGACAAGAACTGCCCATCGTCTGTTTTTGCCAAACACAGTTTTGTTTTAGTGTTTAGCTTCTTTTAATAGTTTGTGAACCTGACAATGTCTTACAAAAATGGCATAAAATACATGTGTGCAAAGGGCTGCGAATATGTTAGGCGTGTTTAAAAGCTGAAGGATGAGACAGGGCATTGGAACCAGCTGCTAGCTTGGGGTCTAGCTGGGACGTCAGCCGGTTCCTCAGGTCAGCCCAGCAGGACTGGATGCGTGAGGAGCTGGGCTGCAAAGGGTGCCCAGGAAGCGGCTCGCTTCGGCTCACGGTTCAGCCCAGACCACACGGGCCAGGAAAGGGCGTTTCTCTGCAGGAATCCTCCTTCTGTCCGGGCTACACTGCATTTAAGCCCCACCCCGTCATGACCGATGGGGACTCCGCACCTCAGGATCCAGGTCCATGTGACTCAGCTGTCCCTGTGCCTGGAACTGTCTCGAGTGCCGGTCCACTGTGAGGGTCACAAGCTGGCGGGCATGCTCAAAGAGCACCGAGTGCCAGTGCTGGTCGTCCAGCAGACTGCCCAGAGCCACGCCGTCGGGGCCGGACGGGGAGGGTGCGGCGTTGCCTGGCAGGCGAAACGGGCAGTTAGGGCCTGCCAGACCAAGCTTCCTCAACTCCGTGAAGCGGCTGCATCTGACCCCGGGACACCCCGTCCATCAGGGCTGCTCTCGGCCACTTCCCTTCATTACTGGGGTGCCTGCACGCTTGCTTCCCTTGGAAGCACCGTCTTCGCTGAGAACTCTGGTATGGGGACAGGGCAGTGGCTCTCTGAGGGGCGCCTTTGTCCCCTCCGGTACACTGGTCCGGATGTGGGTGTAAGTTGTGCTACTGGCCTCTGGGGTCGAGGGCAGGGATGTTAGTAAACACCGTCCAACGCACAGGGCAGCCCCCACGAAGAGTCATCTGGTCCGAAATGTCACTGGTGCAAAGTGAGGTTGGGAAGCCCTGGGTCTGGTGACGCAGGTGAGTTCGCTGGATACGAGGAGCTCCAGGGACCCCCTCCCAGCACAGTTATGACATTCTAATATGTTTTTAAGCAAAAGAGAGTCAGAATCTGTAAGTCTAGGCCCTTAGCTATAATGTCTGCTAAAAGGTCAGGTATAAAAATACTGAAGTACATATTACATCTGAGAATTCAGATTACCGAGTTCCCTGGCTGATCACTTTACCTGAATTGAAGAACAGAAGGAGCCTCCCTTTCACTAATTCCAGGGTGATGCAATCTCCACTTCGGCCCCGTCTGTGGAATAGAAGCCCATCACTCTGTGTTGTTTTAAATTTCAAAGAAATGGTGTCTTTCACGGGACTCCGGGTACTTTGAACAAATCTGTAAAGCACGGAACTTTTTCCATCAAAGTCAATCACCTCTGATCCTGCAGGAAAGATGATAAAAGTCGTTCTAAGTATTAGCTTGCTTCTCATTAATGTTTTTAAATGTGTGGGGCCTCACACATACACACAGAGGCACACACAGGTGCACACTCACACACACACAAAGGTACATAGACACACACCGGTGCACACTCACGCACACACACAGGTACACAGACACACACAGGTGCACACACACAAAGGTACACAGACACACACCGGTGCACACTCACGCACACACACAGGTACACACACAGGTGCACACTCACGCACACACACAGGTACACAGACACACACCGGTGCACACTCACGCACACACACCGGTGCACAGACACACACAGGTGCACACTCTCACACACACAAAGGTACACAGACACACACCGGTGCACACTCACGCACACACCGGTGCACAGACACACACGGGTGCACACTCACGCGCACACACAGGTACACAGGTACACACAGGTGCACACTCACACACACAGGTACACACCGGTGCACACTCACACACACACAGGTACACAGACACACACGGGTGTACACTCATGCACACACACAGGTACACACCGGTGCACACTCACACACACACAGGCACACAGACACACACGGGTGCACACTCACGCGCACACACAGGTACACAGGTACACACAGGTGCACACTCACACACACAGGTACACACCGGTGCACACTCACACACACACAGGTACACAGACACACACGGGTGTACACTCACGCACACACACAGGTACACACAGGTGCACACACACAGGTACACACCGGTGCACACTCACACACACACAGGTACACAGACACACACGGGTGCACACTCACACACACACAGGTACACACGGGTGCACACTCACACACACAAAGGTACACAGACACACACCGGTGCACAGTCACGCACACACACAGGTGCACAGACACACGGGTGCACACTCACACACACACAAAGGTACACAGACACACACCGGTGCACACTCACGCACACACAAAGGTACACAGACACACACGGGTGCACACACAGGCACATAGTATGTGTCCAGCCTGCTCATCAGATGACACATTTCTCCCCGCAGGTGCTGACATGCCTGACAGATTTTCTTCACCTGTAAAACCACCGTTTGGATGGCTACTGTCTGTTGGCACCACGGTCAGTGTCGACCACGTGGGACCTCTCGGAACGCTGCTGTGTTATCAGGGCCCTCGGAGACTTCCATGTCGCATCCACCTGTGGGAACTGGAGCCTCCCAGGGCAGTGGGCTGTCCTGACTCCTACTCCCTCTGCAGGATTGTCCCTACCCCTGGCGACTGTGCCAGAGATGTCCTGTCTCACCTCAGGGTCACTGAGGGCAGCAAGGCAGACAGTAAGGGGGCTGTCAAGAATGAAGCGCTCCTTCTCCCAGGAGCCGGCTGCCTGTGGCTCTTCTCAGCGGCCTGCGGCTGCTGGGCCCAAATGCCAGGAGGTCTGTCCCACTGCGCTGGGGCTCCCACAGCGCATACCTGCCCACCCAGCACGTGTGCTCGTGGCGTCTGTAGAGAATGTGTCTGTGTTCCACGTACATGCGGGAACAGCGGCCGGGTCACCAGAGGCCTGGGGCTTGGCCAGGGTGCCCATTTCCGAGGGGGAAAGCACTTACCCTAGAAAAACCCTCCCAGCAAGGACCTAGCCCCTCGGAATTGGTGTGCTCACAGGACAAAGGGAAAAGCCTGGAGGGGCCCGTCCAGAGCAGCAGTGGCCATTGGGGGAGTCAGAGCATAACGGTTTGACCTTGCCCCCATCCTCGGGTCCCAGCCCCCACGTGTCTGGACCCACACGGGTAGGGCGGATGGTGTGCACGTTGAACTGATGGCCAGTTTCCTCCAGGAGAACACAATAACATTACTTCTTTACGGACCTTGTGTCTGGCAAAATGAAGGGTACAGCAGACTCTTGAGGAACACGGGGTTGGGGTGCTGATGCCCACAGAGCCAAAAGTCTGTACGTAACCTTCAACCACCCCCCAAATTTAACTAGTGATGGCTGCTGACCAGAAGCCTCACCTGTAACAAAGTCGATTAACAGGCACTTTGTATGTTATGTGGTTATCTACTGAATCCCTGCGACACAGTAAGTTCCAGAACAGCACCTGTCATCACGGAAGTCGTAAGGAAGAGGTCATACCCCTACAGCACGCTACCGTATTTACTGAAAATGTCTGCATGTAGGTAACCCCACAGCTCAAAGCCCGCTGTTTGGGGGCGCTGCACAGGGACATGCGTGTCGTTTAAAGGGCGCATCATATGCAAAATAAGCCATTAAAAATGACTCTTGCCCATCTTACGAGGATATCTTTTTAAAATTCATGTTTTATTTTCTTACATCTTGTTCATGTACCTAGAAACAATTTACTTACCAAGTGCACAATGAATAAATAGTTCATTCTGTTTAAAAGGTGTGTTATCTGCCCAATGATTTCTTCCGAATGAGGAGAAACATGGATGAAGGGCCAGAATAAGGGGCCCCCCAGGTGCACGGCCCCGACCGTTTCAGGGGCTGCCTGCTCACGCCCACGTCCCAACAGTGCGTCTTCCCTGTCCTTGGGTGAGGGCACAGATGTCTCTGCCAGCCTTGCTCAGGAGCCCACAGACCCCCACCTGTGACCCAGGGCCTGCAGACCCCTGCCTGTGACCCAGTACCCGTGACCCAGCGCCCTCGGGCCCCCTCCTGCCCCTACTGTCCTGCATGCCACTCCCCGGGCGGCTACTTGCATCAGGCATGGCCAATCCCAGTGCCTGCCCTCCGTGTCCTTTCCGGACGGCCGCGCTGCAGCAGACAAGGGCTTTCTGGCACAAGCTCTGGTGTAACAGAAAACCAAAGGAGGAAATTTAAAACCACAGAGAAGTCCCTTTTGCTGCTTTGCTGTTGCCGTGAGCGTTGTAAACACACATGGAGCAGGTTGGAAGGGAATTCTATAGTGAGGGTTTGTTTTGCATTTGTCTCATTTAGTAATTCATCCTGACCTTCTTTTTTGTATTTGGTTATTTCTGTGTTTTACAAGCTTATCAGATGTCCACAGTGGTGATTTTTGAAGACAGGAGTAAGAAGGGGGTGAAGGATCCCCAGACCCGGCTCAGGACCCTCTGAGAAACGTCATGTTGGAGAATTACTGTCTCCTGCCTTCTCACAGGCTCTCCAACAGTGAGGGACACACATGCAGACAGACGCACACATGTGTACAAACATGTGCATGAACACAGGCACACAGGAGTGTGCACACACATCAGAACACGTGAGAACACATGTGCACAAACACAGGTACACACGAGCGGGCACACACAAGACCATATGAACACACATGTACACAAACACAGGCACACGTGAGTGTGCGCATACCATAACATGTGAGCAAACATGTGCACAGACACAGGCATGCACATGAGCATGCACACACAGGAACACGTTAGCACACACATGTGCACAAACACAGGCACATACGTGCACATGCACACAGGAACGTGTGAGCACACATGTACACAGACACAGGCATGCACATGAGCATGCACACACAGGAACATGTTAGCACACACGTGTGTGCAAACACCGGCACATACATGTGCACGCACACACAAGAACGTGTGAGCACACGTGTACACAAACACAGGCATGCACACGAGCATGCATACACACAGGAACATGTTAGCACACATGTGCGCAAACACAGGCACATACATGTACACGCACACAGGAACATGTGAGCACACGTGTACACAAGCACAGGCATGCACACGAGCGTGCACACAAGGAACACAGGAGCACACATGTACAAAAACACAGGGGCACACATGAGCATGTGCACACACACTTAGGCAAGCACACCAGGAAACTCATATACGGTGTTTAGATGCAATTCTGTTCATGGAGGGTCCCGGACCCAAAAAACCCTTTCCAGGGTTCCTGTGGGTAAGGGTTGAGAACTACTCCAAGTCTCCTGGCCAGAGTACCCCCCAGCAGCTCTGGGGCAGGCAGAGCACTAATCCCGTCCTCTGTGAGGATCGCGATGCCTCTGGTCCGCTGGAAAGGGCCCACACGTCCACTTCCAGACTGGTTTGCATGGAGTCAGCATGCTCCCGCTGTTCCTAGTGGTGGTAATAACTCTGGGCTCGACCAGGCTGCCATTGGAAAGCACAGTGTGTGCGATGGTGACCTCACACCCTGGCTTTGTTTGCCAGCTCGCACCCCCGTCTGACGCAGAAGCCTTCGTGTGACATAAGGATGTCATCAGCTTTGTGTCTTGTCAAGGTGGGTACTTCTCCCTCCCACACCGTTTGATTTCCTCTTCATGTGCCCTCAGCGGGAGCCGCTCACAGCAGACCCTGTGCTGGCCAGCAGGTCTGTCCGTGCTCACCAGGAAGGACCCTCATTCTCAGAGGCTCTCCCGGCTGTGATTAATGACCAACTCAGGGGCACGGCATGGGCTCGCCCACCTTGCCCCTCAAGTGGTATGCATTTAACTGGACAACCCTAAGCCCTGGAAGCCTTGGCATTTGCTCCATGCTGAACATCAGACTCCTAGCCAGTCTCAGACACCATGCATGAGGAGCAGATGCTTTCCTGGTGGCCTTGTGGCCCGCCTGCTGCACACCTGACAGTGCATTTGCTTTTCATCCGTGTACCCTACTGACAGACGAATGAACAGTTACCACAAGGCGCCAGGATGGTGCGGTTGCCATGGGGACAGAGCAGGTTGCCATGGGAGCCTGTCAGCACGACACCAGCCTGGCCAGGGTGTGCAGGGAAGTTGTGGAGGTGGAGACGTGGTGGTTGATCCAGACTCCGGGGCATGGCAGTGGAGGGTGGGTGAAGGAAGCCAGGCACCAGCGACACACCCAGGAGTGTTCCGTGCAGAGAGCTAGAAAGAGGAGATGCTAGCCCATGGTGTAGAGAGGCATCAGGGTGAAGGGAGAGTGCCGGGGAGGAAGGGGAATGAGAGGCTCTTGGAAGACTGAGAACCGTGCCCTTAGATTTGCGCACTTTCCCACATGTATGGTACACCTTGAAAAATATGTGTCCTCAAAGAAGGGATGAAGGCTGACAGTTGCAGGCTTGGGGACCGTCTGTGCAAAGGTCCTGTGGTGACTGCAGACATACTGGTGCTTTCAGAGAGCCAAAATAGAGTGACGGTGGCTGCCTGGGGAGTAAGCACTTCTCTGGCAGCTGCCTGGGGTGGGTGGGCTCAGACAGACAGGTGGGTCGGAGGAAGGGCAGGGGGAACCAGGGCCCTACCCGGCTGCAGAGAGGAGCATCCCTGGGGCCCCTATGCACCATGGGGAGGCCCAAGGCCACACTGTGCCTACTAAGAAGCTGCTGGAACTGCTGTGGCCCTCTAGGTGGAGGGTGGTGGCAGGACCCGGACCAGGGTCGGAGCCAAGGATGACGAGGATTCAGAGTGCGCTGGGAAGGAGGGGTTGTGGGGCTGGCTGGGTGTGAGCAGCCCTGGGTCCCCTGGAGGGGGAACCTGGGGCATCCACCCGGTGAGAGAGAGAATGCAGGTGAAGAGACAGCAGCTGGAGACGGCTGGAGAGATGGCTCCGGTTTCAGGCAGATGAGGGTCCCGGAGCATCGCCCTGTAAGGTGTGGGGAGGCGCAGGTGGATGTCGATGAGCCTTGGAAGGAGACTTGAGGTGGCCAAGCTGTGCCCTGGAAGCCTGCCGGAAAGACCCTCCTGGCCCGTGTGCAGCCCGCAAGGCCGTCCTCAGCCCGCCCTCGGTCCAGCTGCAGCAAGAATGTGCCGAGTGCACGGAGAGAGCGCCCCGACCCCACGTGTCCTCCTGGTGATTGTCCCTGCACAGCCCGTCACCGGCCCCCGGCCGTGAGCCCCAGCATCTTCGCTCATCGTCTCAATGGGCTCCTGTGTGCTGCTTCCAACTGCGAGCAAAGAAAGGGCAGGGTGCCACGGAGACCGGACAACGCCGGCTCTGCCCACAGCTCACGTGGCCAACTGCAAAGGTGGGGGTGTGGAAACCGGGTGTGCGAGAGACACCACGGCCCGTCCAGGAGCACTGCACGTGGTGGCCGCGGAGGGATGTGCGGTGGGAAGGGTGGGATTCCTCCGTGGTCTGCAGGCAGGGCCGCTGCATGTGAACAGGTGGACGTGAGGGCAGCAGGGCCGAGGGGCACAGCCCGCATCTCCCGAGCAGCATGCTGAGGGGACCTGCGCTCTCCTGCCATTTCCAACACCAGAGCACGCACTGCGTCGCTCGTGGGCGCTGATGGAAAGGCGGTGTGTTCCGCGTGTGTCCAAGGAGGCACCAGCCTGTTTTCCAAGCGGCGGTGACAGATTACCTGCTGGGTTTTCATGCACCCCTCCCAGCAGCGTGGCTGCGTGGACTTCAGGGCTGCTGCTGGTCCCACTGGGAGGGCCGTAGCCACACCTCTGGGAGGGACGGTCCCGGGGCACTGTCTGCCACGGCCATAGGAGTCCTGGCACAGACTCATCAGAGCCCGTTCCCCAAGGGGACAGCTAGCGGCAGGGCCCTTGCCCGAGGGAGCCCTCGTGGTCTGGGTATCCAGTGTGAGGACACGGACGGAGCAGGAGGAATGTGGAGATGAAGTCTCGGCACAGGGGGTCCCTCGGGTCCCCGTGTGGGGCTGGCAGTGCTGGTCCATGCAGCCCGCGGGCTGGACCCCCACTCTGGCGACCCTGGGACTCCCCTGACCCCCCATGGCCGCAAACCTGCCTCCTGGAGCCGATCAGCTGGCCCCCCACCCACCCTCCCACCCCGCCTCCTTTGTGCCATCCTGAGTGTCTCCTCCTAACAGACAGCAGACCCACCTTCCACGGCAAACCCTCCCTCACAGCAAGTCCTGGCAACTGTCACACGGTCAGCGAGTGCGGGGGCGGCCCCTGTTCAATGTCGCTGACAGTCAAGCCCACCCCCCTCGAGCCTTGGGCTGGTGACATCACTGTGTGTCCAGAGACAGAGAGAGAGACAGGGAGACAGAGAGACAGAGGGACAGAGACAGGGAGACTGAATGAGAGACAGAGAGGCAGAGATGGGCAGAGACAGAGACAGGGAGACAGAATGAGAGACGGAGAGGCAGAGACAGAGAGGGAGACATAGAGACAGAGACAGACAGACAGAGACAGAGGGAGAGAGACAGAGAGAATGAGAGACACAGAGGCAGAGACAGAGACAAAGGAACAGAGACAGACAGAGGGACAGAGACAGAGAGACAAAGACAGAGGGACAGAGACAGAGAGGGACAGAGACAGAGACAGAGAAGGAGACAGAGAGACAGACAGAGACAGCGGGACAGAGGCTGAGACAGAGACAGCAGAGACAGAGAGGTAGAGACAGGGAAGGGAGAGAGGGGCAGACACTTAGTCAGAAGATCCAAGAACAATCTGATGGCTTCATCTCCAGTTTTACAACAATACAAAGGAGAATCCATGTCCTAGTTAAGGAATTTGAGAAAAGCCTCCAACAGTCTCTGAATTTGGGCCAAGGACCCCGCGAACCAAGACAGGAGCCACTTGCCGCGCCTGCACTTACGGAATGGGCATCCGTACACCTCCACGCGCATCCCGATGCGGCCGTCGCGGTTCCAGGCGGAGGGGAGGAAGCGCAGGTGCCTGGCTTCCATGGGCGGCCGCAGCCGGTGGCGCACCACGCTGTCCGCGTTGGCGTTCCCAGGAAAGCCCTGCAAGAGAGCAAGGCCTCAGTGCCTGTGGGGGGTCCCCTGCTCCTGGGGTGACCTTCTCTTCTCTCTTCTTTCCCGACCCGCCTTCTCTCCACCCCCAGACAAACCAACACCCCAGCAGAGGCTGGGGATCTGGAACCTTCTGCCGGCCAACAGGGGCAGGGGCTTGCAGGCACTGAGGAGGACACACCTGTCCTGGCCGGTGTGGCCGTCACCCATGCACATGGCACTGGACTCAGGTGGGAGACGGGCTCTGAGCACACACCGTGGGCAAACACATGAAGTGCAGACTCCACGCACGACCTTAGCAGTCCTGGGAGACTCTCGCCCTCAAACCCCTGTGAGTTTGCACCGAGGGGCAGGTCAGGGGACGCGGTGACGTGCCGCGTCCTCGCATGGCTCAGAGGCCGGGTCGGGGGGAGAGGGGACATGCCGCATCCTTGCACGGCTCTGGAGCAGTCTCTCGCTCCCCTTCCTGCTGCCCTGGCCTCCCTGGGCCCTGGCCCTGCTGTGGGGTGCGGGGCCAAGACGAGCCCCTCGTGCTCAGTGTTTCAGCCTGCCCCACAGACAGGAAGGATCTGTGGGGATAAGACCAACGGACCCATAGACCCCGCAGACCTGTCAGGGCACACGTTGGGGGACACCGTCTGTAAAGAGCAAACCTCGGGAGGGGGGCTTTGTCTGCACGCGCCCCCCCCCCCCCCCCCGCCAAGGGCTCAGTGGGTGCCCCTGGGACTGACCAAACCTGGTGAGAGTGTATGTGTGTCAGTGTGGGTGTGTCTGTGCGTGCATGCGTGTGAACACGTGTCTGTGTTGTGTGTGCATGTGTGTGAGAACGCACACATATCTGTGTCAAACGTGTGAGCACGTGTCCACACACACGTGTGTGTCCAGGGTGGGTGCTCTTGGCCAAGACATCGCTCAGTGACCCTCATCACCGTGGGTGGGTGTGAACCAAGGCAAACTGTCACAACCGACTTTCCATTTTAAAAGTAACGATATCAATTACAGTGTAAATAATTTACTTTTAGCTAAATAAGAAAAATAGCTTAGTGAAGAAAATGAAGATTTAATTCTGTTCATCTTCATCAAAAAGCAGGAAAATACGTTTTATGGGAATGCCTCATTGGTGTGATCAGTCTTATGGTTTTTACCAACCCCTAGAATCATTCTAAGGGGGGCCTTCAACTTCCTACTTAGGTTTTGTTAATAATGCAGAATGTAATTCAATTACATAATTGTGTATAAAAGCTCCATTAAAATAACATGAATTTAACATTAAAATTTCAAATAGGAATGCTACTCTTGTGGTCACTGCGGTCATCTAACCAGAGTCCAGTCCGTGGTCACCGCGGTCGTCTAACGAGGGTCCAGTCCGTGGTCACCGCGGTCGTCTAACGAGAGTCCAGTCCGTGGTCACCACGGTCGTCTAACCAGAGTCCAGTCCGTGGTCACCGCGGTCGTCTAACGAGAGTCCAGTCCGTGGTCACCGCGGTTGTCTAACCAGAGTCCAGTCCGTGGTCACCGCGGTCGTCTAACGAGAGTCCAGTCCGTGGTCACCGCGGTCGTCTAACCAGAGTCCAGTCCGTGGTCACCGCGGTCGTCTAACCAGAGTCCAGTCCGTGGTCACCGCGGTCGTCTAACGAGGGTCCAGTCCGTGGTCACCGCGGTCGTCTAACGAGGGTCCAGTCCGTGGTCACCGCGGTCGTCTAACCAGAGTCCAGTCCGTGGTCACCGCGGTCGTCTAACGAGGGTCCAGTCCGTGGTCACCACGGTCGTCTAACGAGGGTCCAGTCCGTGGTCACCGCGGTCGTCTAACGAGAGTCCAGTCCGTGGTCACCACGGTCGTCTAACCAGAGTCCAGTCCGTGGTCACCGCGGTCGTCTAACCAGAGTCCAGTCCGTGGTCACCGCGGTCGTCTAACCAGAGTCCAGTCCGTGGTCACCGCGGTCGTCTAACGAGGGTCCAGTCCGTGGTCACCGCGGTCGTCTAACGAGGGTCCAGTCCGTGGTCACCACGGTCGTCTAACCAGAGTCCAGTCCGTGGTCACCGCGGTCGTCTAACGAGGGTCCAGTCCGTGGTCACCGCAGTCGTCTAACCAGAGTCCAGTCCGTGGTCACCGCGGTCGTCTAACCAGAGTCCAGTCCGTGGTCACCGCGGTCGTCTAACCAGAGTCCAGTCCGTGGTCACCGCGGTCGTCTAACCAGAGTCCAGTCCGTGGTCACCGCGGTCGTCTAACGAGGGTCCAGTCCGTGGTCACCGCAGTCGTCTAACGAGGGTCCAGACTTGAATGGGGCCTCTTGTCAGACTCAGTTGCCTGCCCATTTGGCCCCTGCACACAGGCCTCCAGCTCAGCCAGCAAAGAACACTCCAGATCCCACTATTTTAAAAAACAGTCAAATGTCTAGTAGTTTTTCTAGGTGGAAATTTAAACTTGCATTTTGGAAAGAACCACAACTGACAAGCCTTCTGATGCAATTGCTGCAGCTCTGATCCTGGGAGCAGGTCAGCACCTTGGGTGAGGAGTGCCGCAGCCCCACCTGGCTCCGCAGGGTCAGAAGCCCCCGCTCTGGCCCTGGGGGCTCCACACGGAGTGTTCACCCGAAGGCCCACGCCTCCTGGAGCTCCTAACACGTTCCCTGCGCTGGCAGCAGGGACGGCTGAGCGTCCCGCCTCCCTCCACCTGGGGCCTGCTCCAAAGGCTCCTCCAGAAGGTCCAGACCCCATCCTGCAGCAATCCCACAACTTACTCTCTCCTTAGCAGGTGCACACACGTGCACACGCACAGATGTGTGCGCATGGGGTTGCCGTTCGCTCACACACCTGCAGGCATTCACACAGGTGATTATCTGTGGTCGAACCATTTGAAAAGGAGTTGTAAGTATCGTAACTCTTTATCCAAAGCTCAGTGTGTCTCCTAGAAAGACAGACCTGCTCCAGAACAACTAGAATACCGTTGGACACTAATCCCACAATAACATCTAGGATTTGCCCACATTTAGATTTCCCCCATTGGTACAGGACTTCCACCTGGTGATGTTGGTTCTTGGCTTCCCCATCGTTGAAGAGCCTGGTCCAGGGACTTGCAGAGCACGGCCGGGCTGAGTTTGTCCAGCTGCCTTCCGTGATGAACGTCAGCCACGCATTCTGGGTAAGGATATGGCACGGAGATGCTGCCTTCTTTATTGTGACCCTCAGGGACATGGTCTCGGTGGTCCCCCCCCGATGACATTAATTTTGGTCACTTGGTGAAGAGAGCAAGTTTTCTTCGTGCGCTCTGCCGGTTAGCTGGTCTGACTCCTGGGATGCACGGGAATGTCCTTTTCAGCCAACGTCTCATGTGATGGTTTAGGCCCATCTGTGATCTTTGCCTGAACCGATAATCACATTGGGTCTGGAAAATGTTCTGTTTAGACGTGTCTTTTTGTGCCCCCCTTTCTCTTCATTCAAGAGGAGAGTGCGTTAACGGCTCCTATGTAATCCATTAACACTGTTGCCCTTTGCTCAAACTGTGCAAATTTGCACAAGAGAAACGGCATTCCCCGATGCCGGGAGCAGCCAGCCCTCCTCCCTGCCGACGCGAGCTGCCCGCCGGGGAGCCCGGGGTCCTTTGGGACCCAGGTTCTGGACGCTGTCTCATTTGCTTTAATATTTCATGAGAAGCAGCAGACAAATAGGCTATTTTTAAAAATCTCCTGACACGTCTTAGCAAAATAAATACTAAGTGTATTTGCATGTTTTAAAGTATATTCAGATACCTTGGAAAATGCAAGTCTCGCTTATTTGAATTCTAAGGAATCGCGCTTTGTAAATTCTATGTAACCAGCGCTGTTTCCTGAACTATCACACCCCTGGCTGTTACCGGTCAGGAAGCTGAGTGGACTGTTTAGAGGAAGCAGGTGACAGAGTGTTCAGGACTCATTAGTATGATGGTTTTAGCTCTTGGGCTAAATTAATGTTTCATAAAAACCAACATGTAGTCTAATCTACCACATATTCAAGCTGGGCTTGAATCTTCCAAAATGGACCCGGACCCTCATGAATGTAACGTGAATGCAAGGAGAGAGAGACCTATTCTTGCTTTATTCCCTCAAATCGGCAAGGCAGTTTACAGCTATCACAAGAACACGTTTCTTCTTTGAAAATACACTGCCTGTGGCAAGCCTTCAGAAGTCAGACCCCGATTCCGTGATGCAGTCATGGGCGAGGCAGAACGGCTGGAGCGCAGTGGTCGGCACTGGGATTTGGAACCACAGATGGTGTAGGCAGATGGAGGAATTCCAGCACTCAGCTCCTAGCAGACACCTGACCTGGGGAGTTGCTTTGGGTCATGGAATGCCGAGGCACTGAGCCCACTGACACCTCACCGCTGTGCACGGCCGTCTCCCGCCAGTCCCAGGGTCGTGGGACCTCAGTGCTGCCATCAGAATCGATTTGCTGTCATGCAGATAAAGCCTGGCAGCTTTAAAAACACACACACAATGGAATATTACTCAGCCATCCAAAAGGATGAAATCTTGCCATTTGCAACAATATGGATGGATCTAGAGGGTATTATGCTCAGTGAAATAAGTCAATCAGAGAAAGACAGTGATCATATGATCTCACTCATATGTGGAATTTAAGGGAAAAAAACAGAGAATCATAGAGGAAGGGAGGGAAAAATAAAACAAGACGAAATCAGAGGGAGACAAACCATAAGAGACTCTTAATCATAGGAAACAAAGTGAAGGTTGCTGGAGGGGAGGGGGTGAGAGGATGGGGTAATTGGGGGATGGGCATTAAGGGGGACATGTGATGTGACGAGCACTGGGTGTTATACGCAACTGATGAATCACCGAAATCTACCTCTGAAAATAATAATACACTCTATGATAATTAATGAATTTAAATAAAAAAATAAAAGCTTCACAACCATTTTTAAATTCGATGATGAGAACTGACTTATTTAATAAACGATCACATTCTGTGATGACATAGAACAGTGCCCTAACATGGGGTTTTCGTCTGCTCACTGCCAATTATGGTTTTCAAAATAATATATTCAGGAATTAATGACCAATATTAAGGATCAGTCAAACCTGATTTCCTTTGTTTGCTAAACTGCTGGTAAAATCTAAACAGCACAACCGAATATTGGAACTCTGGATGTCTAGGGAAGCTTTTCTTTTTCATGCAGTTGAACTTGAAATTAAGAACAAATAAGGATCGGTCGTTTTGCTCATGGGTTGTTCAGATGGTCTCGGGGATAACGCAGCCTGCCACCACTCCCGGTTGGGGTTCACATGTCCAGGTGGGTGGTCACAGCCCCGAGTGTCTTGTCAGGAAGAAGCTGGTTGACAACAATTGTATTTCAGAAATTGCTTAGGTCTTATCATTTTACGTTTAGGATTCAGAGCTAAGCTTCCCCTGTATTTAAAGCACACGTGTATTCAGGAAACACTGAATTTGAAAATAAGAGTGATACTCAATTAGAACAATGAATTCAATTCAAAGTTGTTTTTGCTGGTTTATTTTGATAAACGTAGATTAAGTCTCTGAGATGTGAATAACTGATTTTACACGCTCTCATTTAATGCTAGAGAAAATGTGGGAGAAGTTGGATTAAACCTATGAGATGTGAATGTGCATCAGGGGCCCTGGGCACGCACGGCCACAAGGACGCTCACCAGAGTCCTGGCTTCTCCTTTCTGCCTGTCCGATCGCCTTGCCGCCCTGGCCTGCCCCACACAGACTGGTGCACCTGCTGGGGCTTCAGCAAAGCCATCATTGGTCCCTGGAGGATGGAGGGGCAAGGGGGGCTTCCACAGGGGCCAGCAGAGGTGGGGACTTTGGTGGGCAAAGGCACACTTCACCATGGGGAAGGGCAGGGGTAGCCCTGGGGACCTGTGTGGGCATCTGGTGGCCACTGAGGCATCTCTGGTGATAATGCTGGACACAGCCATGTCCTCCAAGGGGCTCTGAGCAAGATGCAATTATTAGGCACCATCTCATGCACACTGGCAAGATTAGTGCTGACTTAGTTTGATATGTGTAATATCTGTTATTTGAAGATACGGAATCAGCTCAATTCAAAGCATTAAAAATAGGGTTACCCTGGCGTCAGCACTCACTGGGATATCACGAAGCAGCTCAAACGCTACTCCGGTGGATTACGGAATGTAAGTCTGTACGCGGATGATGTCGGAAGTCAAAGGTAGGGCAGGTGGGTAAGGAGCACCTCACCCCCCAGTTGATGGGATGGAGGGTCATTGCCGGTTATTGCTAATTTCTCTTTTGTATAATTTCATGGCGGTTACAACACTTATATAATTCAAAGGTTGTACGCAAAATATCAAAAACAGAATATATCCCTCTCTTTCCATTTGCTCCCCTCTCCTATCCCAAAGGTCTGACCTTTGTTGGCCTTCCTTCCTGGCAGGGTCATCCCCTTCTCTGTGGCCCCACCCAGCTCCGGAGCTCCCTTACAATCCTCTGACCGGTCTGGTGGTCTTACATCTGCCTTGGAAGGGCCCTTTGACATTTTTTCGGGAAGTAAAAGAATGACACAGATAACTGTGCCGTTGGGAGCCAGACACTATCTTCTTTCCCACGGCCTCGAGTCTGAAGCTCACGCCCGTCCTGCCAAGGGGACCATGTTGCTACTCACTCTAGAGCCAAGCACAGAAAGACTGCGGCCACACAGAAGAGGAGCCTAAAAGCCAGCTCACGTGTGAAGACACTGGGCACCGTCAGCACCAGGAAAGGACCAGTGGAGACACGGGGACATTGGTGTGAAACGTGGGTGTTTGCAGGGACGCAGGAGCCTTTGTGCATCGTGTGAGAAGGGAGGGGGCGCTGCCGTTCCCAGGAGCAACCAGGCGTCTGCGTCAGGAGCGCACATTCCCGCTGCTGGGGAGAAACCTGAAGGGACTCGCGTACAAGTGCCACGAGACACAGGCGACCCCAGTGTTGCTGGAAGCCTCGGGGACGGGAAGCCCTGTGGGCGTCCCTCACAAGCAGACAGGAGAGCGGAGCGGTGAGCACCCGGGGGTGTGCGGTGTCGTGGCTGACGCAACATTCCAGCACCTCTCAGTAAACACGTAAGAGATAAAATACATGGCGCACTGCCATATGCATACACTTGAAGATACACGAAAAACACACCCATGAAAATAACAATGTCCTGTTTCGAGAATACGCATGTGGAAAAACACACAGGACACACGAGTATGGGCAGGCGAGAATGATTCTTGTCTACACTGAGAGACGAGGCTCCATGCCCGTCACTTCACCCTCCCCTAATTTTATTGTCACCGACTTGGCTGTCTGGAGGCTCAGCCGCCCCGCCTGCCGGAGATCACCACCACACCCTTTCTGTGGTCCCCCTCGGGCTGCCCAGAGCAGCCAGGACCCCTCACGGGGAGCGGGGCTGGTGCCTGCAGGGGCTCGGCGAGGCCCCTGGCTTGTCGTGCTCACTGGGGAAAGTGAGACCCCCTCGGCGGTATGCATCCCTGGGGAGGCTGCTGACCGCTTCCCGTGTCCGGGGACTCGGACTCAGCAGGTCTGGGGGAGCACCGGGGACGTAACACCAGCAGGAGTTAGAACTGCGGAAGTCCAGCCCACGCAGACCTGCTGACTCGGGTCCTGCACACACGTGGCCAGGGAGCCGCCGGTCAAACGTGGGCGGACAGAGAGGACGTGGAAGATTGCCCTGCCCACTAGTGCTGCAGTCCTCCAGGTGCCTCGGCCGAGACTGGACCCTCCGCCTGCTACCAGTCTGGTCAGAGTGAAGCGTGTCTGGGCTGCTCCCAGCATCCACCCGGGAAGCGTGGTGGACAGTGATCCTGCCTGTTTCCCTGAAGCCTGAAACTCTGTCTCAGGGAATGAGCCAGACGTGGTTCTTTTTGCCTTAAAACACTCACAATCCTATGAAATTATCAACCTGTGATTGAGAGCTGAATGCACTGCAACGACCACCCTCCCCGGGTGTAAACCCTTACTACACTGCTCGTGCAGACTCCCGTCTGAATCGGAATCCACGGTGCAGACACCACCGTGAGCTGCTCCACGGGGACCCGCGCTTCTTCTCTTACTGCAGAGACACACAGTTCTCCGGCTTAGACAGTCATGACGCTACGGAGAGCCACACCTTACCGGCTCGAAACAGTCGCAGATGTGCGGGGTCACCTGACTCACGGCCAGGACACACAGCATTGCTCACATCGCTAAAGCAAGAGACGGAGGAACCTCCCCTCTGCTGTAGACTGAAGGTTGGTCTCCCCAAATTCTTGTGTTGGGATCCTAGCCCCACGGCGATGGTGTGTACTACAGGAGACCCAGAGGCTGACCTGTGCTTCTTTTTTTAATATTTTATTTATTTATTCGACAGAGATAGAGACAGCCAGCGAGAGAGGGAACACAAGCAGGGGGAGTGGGAGAGGAAGAAGCAGGCTCACAGCGGAGGAGCCTGATGTGGGGCTTGATCCCACAACGCCAGGATCACGCCCTGAGCCGAAGGCAGATGCTTAACCGCTGTGCCACCCAGGCGCCCCTGACCTGTGCTTCTGCATGTGGGGACACGGTGAGAAGTCAGCTGACCGAGAACCGGGCTGGGGCCCTCACCAGCCCTGAACCTGCCAGTGCCTGATCTCAGACTTCGCCTCCAGAACTGCAGGAAGCCGGGGGTGTCGGTTACAGCAGCTGATGGGTGGAGACAGCCTTCTTCCACCAAGAGTGAGCTCACCTCAGGGCAGAGCCTCAGAAGGGCTCACGCCAGGTATGCCCTCGGAACATGCATCCTGAATATTGCTCTTTCATTTTCCTTTGCTGCTATTCGTGTTATTTAGAAAGTAGAAATAAGATTAAAACATCACTTTTTTTTTTCCAGTAGGGCATAGCGAGGGGCTTGGCAGGACCACTGCTAACATGGAGAATCAGACTGGACAGAACAGTCATGGACAGCCACCCAAATGCTCTGGAAACCACCAAAAGCCACACAATAAATTGAGAAGCATTTACTTATAAGAAACTACGGAACAACAGAATCGAAGTGTGAGAACAATAGAATTCTATGGTGTCCCTGCAAGGGTTGGTCCTACTCCCATCCCAGTTCATCCATGGTGCCACGAGGGTGGGGTGGGGGTCAACCCTGAAGACCAGCAGCTATGCAGCCAAGGGGGCTCCCTCAACTTGGAGTGCAAGATCCCAGGCCTAGCAGTGGCCATACAAGCAGCAAATGGGAAGGCCAGCGGTCAGCAAGCCTGAAGATGGGGTCTGGTTGAAGTGATGGACCCGCAGCAGACTGTCCAAAGTTAACAGCAAGTGTGGGAAGTGAGACAGC
The DNA here is from genome assembly GCF_024610735.1 of Ursus americanus. NCBI lineage: Eukaryota > Metazoa > Chordata > Mammalia > Carnivora > Ursidae > Ursus > Ursus americanus. The sequence goes on from NC_142127.1 coordinate 107,811,366, forward strand.
TCCCAACCTTGAGGAGCCCCCAGGTCTCCCTGTCCGTGGGAAATACTGTGCTGAAGCCAGGAAGACTGAAGGGGGCTGCTGTGCAACTATGCTGTGCATGGGGACCACCAGAGCCGGCAGGAAGCAAAGTCCCGCAGATGTGAGGACCACCCCAACGGCGAGCACACGCCCCAATCAGCAACCTCGGAAGCCCTCACAGCCTGGCACGCACGAGCACGCCTCTGCCGATCCCTGGCTGACCACTAGCTATGGCTTCAAAACAGAAAATAAAAAAGCAAACACAACACAAATTCTACAGCAATATCAGTGTTTCTCATCGTAGGAAACAGATTTCAGACTCAGTACAGGCGGTAAGTACAAGAATCCCAAGTTGCTGCGATAGATGATCTGAGAAAGTTAGACACACGAGAAATGAGAAAGTGCAGCTCATAATCGGGAAAAGCTGGTTAAAGAAATCTGTGTCCATGTGGATCCAGAAGCTGGATCTTATTGACAAAGACTTCAACACAACTCTTACGACTAGGTCGATACAAGGTAAAGCATGTTTAAAGAATTTACGCAAGGTCGAACAACGGCACAACAAACTGAGAAGCTTGTTAGAGAAACAGAAACTTGAGAAACTCAGAGTCTGATGCAGTTTACCTCCGATGCTGGGCCAGTGGCAGACGCTCCCCAGCTGGGTGGGGGCTCAGGAGACACCCCCCGTTTCAGGTCTGCCTTAAAGCAAATGTTAAAAGAAGTTCCCAAAGAGATAATATAGGTCATGAAGAAAGGAAGAGCATCAGAGAAGGATTAAGTGAAGGTAAAATAAAAACTTTAACTTTTTCTTAATTAATCTAGCAGGTAAGTTTGTTCAAAATAATATCAACAATGTATTCAATTATGTATGCTTAACCCTATGTTTTATATAGATGTGTATACGCATATGCTTATGTAAAAGTAAAATGAGTGACAGCAATAATTCAAGAGGTGGGAGGGAAGAATTAGGGATATTTTGTTATTACAAAATAGTCACACTATCCACGAAGTGGTATAGTGTTATTTAAAAGTCATCTTGGATTTGTTGTAGAAGTCTATTGTAAATTCTATGCCAACCACTAAAAAAATTAAAAAACAGAAAATCAATTGAGAAAATCAATAGAATCAGAAGCTGGTCTTCTTTGGAGAAATGTCTGTTCATGTCTTCTGCCCATTTCTTGATTCGATTACTTATTCTTTGGGTGTTGAGTTTGATAAGTTCTTTATAGATTTTGGATACTTGCCCTTTATCTGATATTTGCAGATATCTTCTCCCATTCTGTTGGTTGTCTTTTGGTTTTGTTGACTGTTTCCTTTGCTGTGCAGAAGTTTTTATCTTGATGAAGTCCCAAAAGTTCATTTTTGCTTTTGTTTCCCTTGCCTTTGGAGACGTGTCTAGCAAGAAGTTGCTGCGGCCAAGGTCACAGAGGTTGCTGCCTGTGTTCTCCTCTAGGATTTTGATGGATTCCTGTCTCACATTGAGGCCTTTCATCCATTTTAAGTCTATCTATGTGTATGGTGTAAGAGAACGGTCCAGTTTCATTCTTCTGCATGTGGCTGTCCAATTTTCCCAACACATTTGTTGAAGAGACTGTCTTCTTTCCATTAGATGTTCTTTCCTGATTTGTCGGAGATCAGTTGACCACAGAGTTGAGGGTCCATATCTGGGTTCTCTGTTCTGTTCAGTGATCTACCTGTCTGCTTTTGTGCAAGTACCATGGTGTCTTGGTGATCACAGCTTTGTCACATTCCTTTGGCTATTTGGGGTCTTTTCTGGTTCCACAGAAATTTTAGGATTGTGTGTTCCAGCTCTGTGAAAAATGTCGATGGTATTTTGATAGGGATTGCATTAATGTGTGGATTGCTCTGGGTAGCATAGACATTTTAACTATATTTGTTCTTCCAATCCATGAGCATGGAACGTTTTTCCATTTCTTTGTGTCTTTCTCAATTTCTTTCACGGGTGTTCTATAGTTTTTGGAGTACAGATCCTTTACCTCTTTGGTTAGGTTTATTCCTGGGTATCTTATGGTTTTTGGTGCAATTTTAAGTACATTTTAGAAACGTGTTACTAGCATTGAGATCCATTGAGGATGTAACTGTGTTAATCTAAAAACATTCTCTATATTTGCAATAGATTTTTAAAAACTATACCAGTTTTCTACTGTGGTTTTGGCCATGTTTTTACTAAGTGATATCTTTTCAAGTTAATACTGATGAAAGTCTTTACACGTCTCAATTCATTTGCTTCAGAAGCAAAGAGTAACAGAGTTTACGCACTACCTACTGGGTAGTTTTCCTTTTGTTTCAAATCTCGGTGTCAGCATTTGAAATGGCCTCACCAGCTCCCCAGTCCAAACGTGCATTTGGTAAAGTGGGAAAGGGCATTGTGTCTAAGCCCACAGGCATGAGGAAGGAGACTTTTTTTACCACAGGCACGGTGAGAATCATTCATCAGCAACAGAGGCAAGCTTTGCTCTCAGATGGCACACATCTCGAGCTCATTAAATGATGCTGGGAATGAGCTGTTGACCATCTCTTCCTAACAGTCTCTAAGGGGAAAATGGGCTGACTCCATGGAGGCATCGGCACCGTCCGTACTGCTGGTGGCATGGTCACCTTGCTCTGAGAGTGTGGCTGGCAGGCCACAGGGAGCAGCGGCCACGGGGAGTGGCAGCCCCGCAATCTGTGTCCTGCTCCGGCCACCTGAAACCTCTTCATCTCGCATCCTTTTTTTTTTTTTTTTTAAGATTTTATTTATTTATTTGACACAGAGACAGCCAGTGAAAGAGAGACAAGCTGGGGGAGTGGGAGAGGAAGCAGCAGAGGAGCCTGATGTGGGGCACGATCCCAGAATGCTGGGATCATGCCCTGAGCTGAAGGCAGACGCTTAACGACTGAGCCACCCAGGCGCCCCTCATCTCGCATCCTTGACCTCACGAGGGGCTTCTCCCTTCTCCCCGTCTGCACTCACTGAGCAAGCTCTCGGGGTGCATGGGACGCTGCTCGGGTCCTGACCCACCACCACAGTCCTGAGAGCAGCAGGCAGGTCTAGGGATTTCCTCACATTTCCTGCAGTAGGATTGACTCCTGGACCCCAACCTCTCAAACTTGCTCTGTGTCAAAAAAATATAAGCCCAGATTTTATTTTATTATTAGACTCACTGCATCAGCGTCACTCTTCTGAAGTGCTCCGCGTGGGTTCTGTCCCCGACCTGTGCTAGGGCTGCTCCACGGACAGCACGTGGGGGACGGTGCTCAGACCTGGGTGTGCGTGGAGCTGCCCGGGGCTCATGGCTGCTGGTGAGGTGGCAGGAGGTGGGACCCAAGATGCTGCGTCCCCAACAAGCTGGTGCCCCGGTCTGTGGCGGCCCCGGTCCGTGGCGGCCCCGGTCCATGGACCTTGCTGTGTCCTGCTCAGGGAGCCCCTCAGAGCACAGGACCAGGACGCCTGTGCAGACAAACCCTGAAGTCTTAGTGTTCAATCTGTCTTCCTCTTCCAGAAGCTGTTAGCCAGAGGGAGACCCAGTCCAAGTCTATCCCCAGGAGGAGGCACTGCCTTCTCCAGTCTCCAGGGCGCTGCCCTCGCTGTGCCGCTGAACGCCTTCCTCAAGGAAACCATCCGGAGGTAGCACCCGCCTCCGTTTCTAGCTTGGGTGGGCACGCGGCTCCATGCCTGTCTCAGAGATGGGAGAATATGACAAGTCCTTCCCAACCAGGTGGCCCAGGCCCCTCGCCTCCAGAACGTTCTGCAGCTCGTCCCATTGCTTCCAGAGTGGAGTCCCCGGGCACACTGGCCGCTCCTCATTGTGAGGTCTTTCAACCCAGTGGAGGGCGGTGTTTGCTCTGACAACAGGGTCATGCGAGAGCCGCGTTGGACACAGACCCCGTGAATCAGCCACGTGACTGCTGATTACTCAGATCTGCCCCGGATCCAACCCAGACGAGGGGCCGCCCTCCCCACTCGAAACCCAGGCCAGTTGGGCCCAACGAGCCATTATTCTGTTTGTTAAGTTCCCCGAGGTCTGTCTCACCAACACGTGGGCCACCTAGTCTTCCGACATTATTGACTCATTGTCGTTCTTGTAAAAGTGCATCTTGAATGTCTTCCACGTGAGCCGCTGAAGTTTGCAGTGATTCAAGCAGACACATGAAAGACAAACAAGACTGAAGTTTAATGCACTGCAGATCTTTGAGAAATTAAGGAAACCTCGTGGATGCAGCCCACACCCTCGTCCACATGTGGCGCCAGCATCTCTCTGCAGAGGGTGCCTGCTGTTCCTCTGTCTTCTTGGGAGGCCGTGTGGTGTCTGTCTCTAGACGCCACAGCTCGCACCCTTCCGTGATGATGTCCTCCTTCCATTTTATTTTCCTGCTATATTTGGAAGGTCTCCAAGAAAATTAAAGTTGCAAATGATTCACTAATTCTGGTGAATTCTGTTTGAGTACCTACTGGCAGGTAATCCTTGAGAAAAGCATCTATTAAATGGGCACTGGTTTGGGGCTAAAACTTAAATTTACTTTAATGAATTTCCTTTTCCCTCAAGTATGTTGCCAGCATGTGACAGGTGGGTGTGCCCGTCCCCTGAAGGACTTGCACGACAGGGAAGTCCTCCCCAAGGTTTACGGTCACTGAATCCTGAACACCGCATGCCTCAGGTTCAGATGCATGTGTGCGACCTTTAACCTGGAGTTCTGGTGGGCTCTCACGTGGCTCTGGTGATCACTGCAGAGAGTACAGAGGGGCTCTCACGGGCATGGCCCCTGGGAGGTCGGCAGACAGCGGGGAGCCCGGCTCTCCAGGGGGTCACCTGGACAGGTGAGCAGTGCAGGGGGAGCTGACAGGAAGAGCCTTCTTTCTAAGACTGGAGGTTGACCCCACAGCGAACTCTCAGATTGACGAAACGACACAGGTGGCACCCGTGTGTAGACACTGAAGTCCGTTGGCCGACGGGAGCCGTGTTCTGTGGGGGCCGCGGGGCAGGGACAGCTGGGCAGGGGCGGGCTGAGGGGTGGGCTGGGGGCCGGCCGCCATGGGGGGAGCTGAGCTCATGGGTCCCCTGTGGACAAAGCAGAGCTGTCACCACTGGACCTGCCTGAGGGATGGCTGGACCGGGGCTCGCGGCCTGAGGGCAGCACCAGCAGCAGACACGCTTGGGTGAACCCGGCCCACTGGACCCACACGAGCCCTGGGACTGAACGAGGAACTGTCGCCAGGACAGCAGGGACACTGGCACTAAACAGTTTAAGAAGTCAGAGATCTACAAACATGACAACGGAGGTCATCGTACGCACGGAGTTCTCATCAACAAGAGCGTTAACATGTTCGGTATAGAAGTGAACACGTTAATTAGTGCTGACCTCACAGCTCCTACCTAAGGCAAGTGCTTACGGGAAGGGCAGACACTCTAATGAAATGTCGATTTGTTGTAAAGGCAGCTAACTGGGAAGGCCAGTGTTGGAAACAGTGTTCACTTTCTATTTTAAGTGAGTGTAACAGTAATTCTCGACTCGCGAGATTCACTTCTGTGAAAGTCAAGAGTGCTCAGGTTAAAAGAAAGCTAAACAGGAAACATGCCCAGATTAGAATATAAAATAGTAATTACACCTTTATTGACATTTTTAAGGATAGATTACTTTGGCATAACCCTGTTATGTCCTGATTAAACATGAATTAAGGCGATAAAAATAGCAAATAAGACCATATCAAACTTAAAAGCTTCTGTTCATCAAAGGACACGATCCACAGAGTGAAAAGACGACCTGTGGAATGGGGGAGATGTTTGCAAATCACGTATCTGAAGAGGGGCTGATATCAGAATGCGTAACGAGCTCCCACGCCTCAGCGACACCAAAACAACCTGATTGACGACCGACGAGAGCTCTGAGCAGACATTTCTCTAAACATACGCCAACAAGCACAGAAAAGATGTTCACCATCAGAGATGCACATCAGAGCCCCCGAGATGCCACCTCACAGCCAGCAGGACGGCTGCTTCCCAAGCCAAACCAAACCAGAGAGCAAGTGCGCGAGGGCTGGAGAAACTGGAACCCTTGTGCGCTGTTGATAGGAACGCAATATAGCACACCCACTGTGGAAAACAGTCTGGGGAGTCCCCAAAACTTAAACACAGAACTGCCACATGGTCCAGCAAGCCCACTTCTGGGTACTTCCAAAGGAAGTGGAAGCAGGGTCTTCATGAGACAGTCGCACCCCCATGTTCAGAGCGCCATTATCCCCGAGAGCGCAAGTGTTCACTGACAGATGAATGGATGAGCGGGATGGGGTCGACGCACACAACGGAACAGACTCCGCCTTAAAAAGGAAGTGAATTCTGACACCTGCTTCAGCATGGCTGAACCCTGAGGACATCACGCTCCACGATTAAGCCAGTCACCAGAAGACAAAGAGCACTTACACAGTATTCCGCTTACACAGGACACGTAGAGCTGTCAGGTTCATAGGGACAGAAAGCAGAATGGTGGGTGCCAGGCGCTGCGGGGTCCGTGTTTCAGGGGGACAGTTTTGGTTTGGGAGGATGAGAAACTTCTGGAGATGGCGGTGGGGACGGTGCTGAGTGCGAGTGTGCTCAGTGCTGCTGAGCTGTGCACTTAGAAACTGTGAGACGGTAAACTTCAGGTGAAGTTGACAGATAAATAAAGCAACGGGTAAAAGGCACCTTTCATAATGAGGGGCCCACACAGTGATGGCTGGGAAAAGGTAAATGGTACTGGTAAGGCGCGTCCTCCCAGAATTTACATTCTGAGGCCCTAACCCCCAGCCCGACTCATCAGGACCTGGGATGGTTAGGAGTTAACGGAGGTCGATTGAGGTCACAGGGTGCAGCCCTGGCCCAGCAGGGCCCCTGTGAGAGGAGAGAGAGGTCTCACTCCCGCCTTCAAAGAACGGTGAGAAGTGCGTCTGCAGGCTGGGGAGGGCTCCCGCCTCCACAGAGAGACCGGTCTGTGGTATTCCCCCCCAGCCTCACCCGCTCTGCCCATCTCAGTGTCACTGTGGGGGATGGGTCAGGCCCCCGATCCCTGAGACAAGCAGCGTGGGGGTGCTGCCCCGTCACCCGGCCTCGGCCTGGGACACAGGACCTCACAGTGTCTCCCTCGTCCTCTTCTGACTGGTGTTGCACGTGAAGCCTGGTCTGTGGGGCTGGGCTGACCTGCGTCATACTAATAGAACCGGGTGCTGTGGCCCCGAGCTCCCAGTGGACACGCCGTCTCCTGGCTCACAGCGCAGCTCTGGTGGTGTGCCCAGAACCGGCTTATCTCAGACAGGCGGAGTAGACGTGGCCGAGCCCTGGTGCAGAAGCAGGTGCAGACTTGGGTAGAGAAAGAGGGTGTGGACGTCGCAGGTCGGCCGGGGCACCCGGGCCTGCGTGAGCCCAAACCAACCTTCTCTGCGTTGACGTGAGAAAGAACGGCGTCTTCCCACCTGACGTGTCCCTGAGCTAGGCCTTCAACACTTCCTTTCAATCGTCTGCAGCTTCCCTGTCGCTGCTGATTTTGCGTGAACCGGGTCCTGGACCGTCTCTACTGGCCCACACTCCCGCCACTTCACGGCCGGGTCAGAACCGCGGTTGCACAAACTCTGCCTCGATAATTACACAGTACAAGGGACACGGTCTGCGGTAAACGTTCCAATGGTCACGAAAGTTGCACAGACAAAACAATTTGCCGCTGACCGTGGCTGGGATCCAGGGCAGGCCCTACAGACCTCGTGCGGCAGTTTCTGCAAATGCCGCCTGAAGGTCATTCAGCTCGTGTCCTCAGGAGCCCCGGGTCAGGGAGGAGGGGCAAGAGCCACTTCCTGTGCTCGTGAGGAACGCACGGTGACCTCGCCACTCCCACGAGGTCATGCAAGGCATGGGCGGGGTTATCAGTGATGTTACCCCCTCGTAACCAAGCAGGAGGATTCTGCTCAGTTGTTCCCATGCTAGAGAACCCCTTCGCTGCTCGACGCCCACGGATTTTCATGTGTCACGTATCTGGAAATGGTTTGCTTCCCTGGTGGATCTGAGACCCTGGCCCGGGAGGAGGGAAGGTGCTCTGGGGGCCCCTGGAGGTCGAGTCGCGTGAAAGGACCTACCGCGATGCTCTCCTCGTGCCGGTACAGCTTCCAGTTCCTGCCACTGTCGCTGAACATCAGGACGTAGCTGGTGACCCAGTCGGAGCTCCCGTACCCGCCCTGCGTGGCCACGGCGGTGATCGCCACCCTGTCCCCGAGGTCGATCTGCAGCCACTGGTCCCTGTTTGACACGCGTGGTGTCCAGCCCCCGGCTCCTTGGCGAGGAAAAGGAGACAGGAGGAACATAGTGAGAGCAGGAAACATTAAAATGCATCTTCAAGCGGCAAAAATGGCACAGGGCGTAAGCCTCTGCGGCTTCGGGAAGGCTGTGTCTCCGAAGCCCGGAAGCCGGGACCTCCTGACCGTGAGCACCGTTACGCGCGGTGAACACTGCAGTCGGTGCTCTCCTGCTCCTGGGGCGTGTGGCTGCCTCACACGGGCACCAGGTGCTCGGCGCTGGGGGGACACCCCGTGGAGCCCGTTGGCCTCCGAACCAGTGTCCTCTGGGCCCCGTGTTGGGGTGTGCAGGGAGCGTCTAGCTCATGGCAGAGCTGGACGTCTGTCCGGATGTCCCACCTCCGGGGTCCAGTGTCCCACTCTGGTGATGCAGGGCCCTCGGGACGTGGCCTGCCATGGGGAGCCCCAGACTCAGTGACATGGGCATCCAAAGCAGAGACAGGAGCTCAGAGATGGGAGAAGGTGCCGGTGGATGGCGAGGCCATCTGGGGTGGGATGACAACAGCAAACCCCACCCCCAAGGTGAGGAGGGGTTCATGCAGCAAAGTGCACCCCCACTGCAGGGAGACAGAGGACAAATGAGGACCAGAGGAGAAAGGGCAGCCACCCGGCATGGGACCAATGCCCCCTGTGACCCCAGCCCTGAACAGAGAACCAGGGGGACGGAGCAGGGACCTCCTAGGGGTGCTGCAGAGTCCAGGAGAGGGGACAGGAGTGCGACTGGAAGGGGGAGTCCACCTCAAGCTCCCTCCATGAAGGGACAGACCCAGGCTTGGAAAGTGTGGAGGGCTGCAGTCCCATAGGACCCCCAGCCCTTCTCCCATGTGCACAGCAGACACCAACAGTGGACAGCGAGTGCTGGTCAGCTGGGATTACAGAGGTGGGGACTGGACGCCCATAAGCTGGAAGAATCTGGTATCACCAAACCAGTGAGAGTAAAACACAGGCAGAGTCACTGAGAAAATCAGGAAACAAATACTCTCAAAAAGTAATTGAAGAACATCCCTACGTCCTAAAAACAGCGATGAAGCAAAAGGAAACCACGGAAAATAAGCCCCTCAGACAAGCCTTTGAGAGTCCGAAATACCACCTTGAATCACAAGCTCGGAGTTACGAACAGCAATGGGCCAAACACGGAGTAATGAGAAAAAACAGGAAGCAAATGGAAGAAAAAGACAAAGTTATCTTTAAAATAGAGAATAAATACCGTGACTATTAGGAAGGCCCCAATCCAGAGCCCTGACAGCGCCAAGTGCCGGCGAGGACTCACTGCTGGGGGACGCAGGAGGGAAGACGGCCTGGCGGGTTCTCACAGAACAAATACACTTTCACCATGGGATTCAGGAGTTCTGATCCCCGGTGTTTACCCAAGTATTGCAGACAAATATTTAGAGCACCGTCGTTTCCGATTGACAAACACTGGAAGCAAACAAGGTACCCTTCAGCATCAAGGGTTAATAAACTGTGGTCCATCCAGGCAGTGGAATGTTCTTCTGCGATAAAAAGAAATGAGCCATCAAGTCACAAAAAGACATGGAGGAAACTTAAATGCATTTTACTGAGTGACAGAAGCCCGTCTGAAAAGTCTGCACACTGTGTGACCCCAACTCGACGTCTGGAAAAGGCAGAACCAGGGAGACAGTAGAAGATCAGTGGTTGCCGGGGGCTGGGGGCCCGGGGAGGGTGAGCAGGGGCTGGGGGCCCGGGGAGGGTGAGCAGGGGCTGGGGGTCCGGGGAGGGTGAGCAGGGGCTGGGGGTCTAGAGAAAGGTGGGGAGGAGCTGGGGGCGGCCAGGGAAGATGAGCACAAAGGATATTTAGGTCAGTGAAACCATGTGTATGGTATGTTATGGTGGATACAAATGTATTTGGTAAAACCCAAGATGCACAACACCAAGGATGAGCCCGACGTGGACTCTGAGCTCTAGGTAACCAGCACATCAGTATTGGCTCATTGATTGCAGTGCGCGGGCCGCACCACTGTGCTACCGGGAGGTGTTCACAGCCGTGGGGACTCCGTGTGTGGGAGTAGGAGGGTGTGGCGCATGGGGACTCCCAGTCCTTCCCACTCTGTGTTACTGCAAACCCAAAACTGTTTCAAAATCAGTTAAAGAGAGAATAAACTACACAGTGTCCAGGGGAGAACAGACTGAGGTGGAAATGTAGTAAAGGCCGTCTCAGAAGGCCCAAACATCCCAGAGCACGAGAACAACCAAATGAATGAATGAATAAAGGATCTGAGAAGTGGAGGTGGTTAGGGGAAGCAGGCAAAGGACCGCGAGAGTCGCTGCAGAGCCCGGCAATGACAACAGCGTGGATTGTGGGAAAAATCCAGAAACAGACCCGAAGACATGTGCAAATTCAGTGTGACGGAGGCGGGGTCTCGAAGCCCTGGGGTGAGGACGGACACCTTGCTAAGTGGCCCTGAGACAACGGGGCAGCCAGTGGGAAGGCGGGGAGGCTAAATCCGCGTTTTACACGTTCACAGCGCGACCTCCCGGTGGGTCAGGGATCCGGGTGAGTGTGCAGCTGCAGAGACGCCAGAGGAAAGGGCACAGTCCTCTTTGCCACGGTGCAGACAGCGCTCTTCTCACTGTGACGCAAACTCCGGAGGCCACACTGGGGAGACGGATGCATCTGACCGCTAATCTTTTAAATGCACGACAAAAACAGAAACCAACCCAGAACAAGTCAAAACAGGGGTGCACAGACAGAATGCCAACCGACGTACCAGCCGCCGCGGGCGCACAGGAAAGCGGGCACGTGAAGCACGGTGCGGCGCAGGACAGGCCCGAGCTTGGACGCGGACGGGTCTCCAGGACCCACGGTCACCTGGATGCGTGAACCCAGTTGCATCTACTCCGCGGAGAAGGACAGGGGGTTGCCATCTGTCTTTCCTGCAGATTAACGGGGAGGGTGCGCCAGCAGCTGTAGAGACCGGCCGAGGGCGGGGAGCACAAGGCAGGGGGCTGGGCAGGTGCGGAGGGGGTGGCACGCTGCTTTTTACGGCCCTGACTGTAGCAACCGAGGGGACGGTCCACATCCCTCCAGCTACCCCGGAAATAAGCAACGGAAACCAGCCAGGACGGGAAGGAGCCTGAGTGTAATTCAAGGCCAACGCGAGCCTGGCCAGTTCCCAGACGGGCAGCACCCCCTGGCGGTCGGGGGAGCATCGCGCATCCAGGGTCCAGGGCCAGTGAGAACCTAGACCCGCCTAAGTCGGGCAGTCCACCGAGGCCTGCGAGTTTGCAACCCTGGAGCTACCCTGCATGTGAACTAGACCTGAGCCAATTAGTCAAGATATTACAGAGGACGGGTAAACACTGGGGGTTTAATGTGGGTGTAAAAGGATACAGAGCTGCACATACGTGTGCCCACAGGGCTTAGCATCTCAAGGCACAGGGTGCAGGTCTGACGGTACCGATGGCACCGGTAGCCACAACCCACACCGGCCCTGAGCTTCTGCACCGCGTTCTCCTGCGCAGTGATCTGGGGTCCTTGAGAAGTGGTTGACCCCGTAAAGAACACAAGATGCACTTACAGCATCTTGTGCACCGAAATGTAGGAAGTGCTCAGAGAAGGGAGCCTTGTGGAAAGAACGGAAGACCCGACCTGAGTTGCCCAACTCTAGGACAACTGAGCAGTGAACTAAGAAACAAACGTGTTTTACGCCTCGGAGTGCGAACGTCCGCGAGTCTATACTGGTGAAAAGGAATGAGCGGGGCGCCTGCGCGGCTCAGTCGGTGAAGCGTCTGCATTCGGCTCAGGTCGTGATCTCGAGGTCTTGGGATCAAGTCCTGCATCAAGCTCTCCGTTCAGCGGGGGGCCTGCTTCTCCCTCTGCCCCTCACCCCACTGTACTCTCTCTCTTTCGCTCTCAAAGGAATAAATAAAATCTTAAAAAAAAAAAAAGAAATGAGCAATCAAGCAAACACCGGCTCAGGAGAAAGGGGCAGCTCTTCCTCAGGGGAGAATTCCCAGGGGCGACTCCCCAAGGAGAGAATCCCGTTGGGCACACACCACAGGGGAGGCAGCTGGGCAGCTCTGTGGATGGATGCTGACGCTGGTGGGGGGACGTTTGGGGAGAAACCACATTGATGGCTCTCAAAGTGTCCCTCAAGTCAGTCCTCACCATTGAAGGGTCCAGGCCCACATCACCATCATCAGAGTAGAAAACTGTGCCTTCATCTCAGATCCCCTCCCCTTCCTCCTGGTAACTGGAAGGGGACGCACACCACGTCCCTGCCACCCAGCCAGACCAGCGGCAGGAGGACCCATCCCGAGACTCAGGACGTGGCCAACACGTCCAAGAAGAACGTGGCCAGGCGCTCAGGAGACCGACGTTCTAACGAGAGCGGCTCTCTACACATTGGACAAACAAGTTCCTTGCAAGACACGCGCACGGTGAGTCATTCTCCACGCCCTCGACTTGGCTTTCCTCCTTGTGAGTGGCGACCATCGAAGAGAAAAGTTTTAATTCTGATGAAGTCCAAGTCGTGATTGCTCCTTCCTGTCCTATTTTAGGCATCACCGTCTACCCCAAGTGCATAGGGTGCTCTAATGTTTCCTCCTAGAAGTCAAGTGTCTCTAGTCTGTTTTGTTTAGAATTTTATCCAGAAGATACAGAGAACTCCTACAACTCAAAAATAACAAAGACAAACCTAATACATTAGGTCCCCTCCCAGGCACAGAAGCTTCCAAACAGGCGTCCGGGTCAGCTTTATTTCTGGTGTCAACCACCTGAGGTAATCCCACGGTCCATCCACGGCCGAACCCACCAACAGTTTGTGGCTGATCTACTCAGAGTGATAAGACACCACAGCAGAAGCACCCGAGTTCTCGGTCCCCAGGACGACGCACTGCTGGCGGGGGGCTCGGGCGCCCACCGCAGGGCAGGGTGGGATTCCACGTGAGGCTGGCCGCATGCTCGCTGAACCCACTGAAAAGTGCATGTGAGCACACGCGTGGCGAGGAGGGCATAGCGGCTTGCTCGTCTGAAACTGCTCTTCCCACTGCGTGGAGCTGTGGGGGGATGATGCTGTAGGGGGGGCCCAACGGGATGCGCAGTCAGGGAACCCCGCCATCGTCCCCACACGCAGACACAAACCAGTGCCTGCCCGGGAACCGCGGGTTGGCCGTGGACACACCCAGGTCAGTACAACGCCTCTGGGGAGGGGGGCTTAGGAGCAGGACGCTCACCGGTTTAATAAAACACCAGATGTTTTTTAGCAAAAAATCCAAAATGTTCGATTTGGGCAACTAGGCTTGGCTGTAAAACGGAACTTGTCTGCAGACGATTCCAGAGGGAAAGTGGACCCAGTTCCTGGGAGGATCAAGGTGTCTGGGGACCGCGAGCAGCGCAAAAGCAAGCCACGGACCCATGCCAGGCCCCTTCCCGACTCCTGGGCGGCCCCCACGAGGGCTGGCACACCCCCCCCCAAGAAGAGTGTGGCCCCGGCCTCGGGGGACGCTGACTTCTGCACCAGGTAAGCTCCATTAGAGACACGCAGATGTGGAAGCCGTCCCCAGAGAATCACAGGCCTGTCCTGTTCACGTGATTAATCCAGGCACCCCTGTGGACCTCTGCTGGAGAGCCTGCCCTTCCAAGGAGCGTTCCTTCATTTTTTAGGTGAATTATCTGTACCGAAGTGCTGTGAGACAGCCCAAGGAAAGCCTGCCTGCTGGATGGAGAGAGAGCTGGCTGGAGTCTCCAGAACCTCTGTGTTTCTGCTTCGAAGGCCTTTGGTCCCTGGATGCTCGTGGCCAAGCCAGCAGACCTTCAGCGGGAGGCACCCAGGGCCAGGTGTCAATGCTCCGGGGCCACGGCCAGGGAGGGGGGCCACAGCCCAGCATCCTCACCTAGCCGGCCCTGAGGACGCTCTGTGCACGAGGCTGCTGCAACATGCAGCTGGAGGAGGACACATTCTCACGGGTCTCACCCGCTGCATCCTGGACCTGCCCCCAGGTCAGCTACTGCCCCCGCAGCGACCTCGGCTCTGCCTCTGGGGAACCTGCCCGTGATGTGTCTTTGTGCTGCCCTTACACCTGCAAAGCCGCTGGTGACGCTCAGTGCGCAGAGGACCCTCTGGGGCTCCGCGGCTGCTGTCCCCATCACGGGAGTGACCGCCAGGGCAGGACTCAGCTGGCCACCAGGAACCCGAGAACCGTCCAGGCCTGTTGTCACGGCACAGGAAGACACGGGGTGTGACTCATGGAAGAAAGGAAGAACGTTCCCTGCAGTGATGGATGGCCACTCGGCGGTCGGGTTTGGGCTGCTTCGCTCTGGGGCTGCTGGGAGTCAGGCTGCTGTGAACGTTACAGATCTAAACATCCATAAGGCTGGAGACCGTCCTGAAACTACGGTTTACGCCACTGACAGAGGAAACACGGGGAATAGAAAAGATTGGGCCACGGAACAGGCAAGACACTTAGGAGGAGGCCTGGCGGGTGAGGGGAACTTGCCCGCCCCCAGGGCGCTCCCAGTCCAGTCTCCACTCTGCCCGCATGTTTTTTGAAGTTGGAATGAGTCAAACTGCCCTTCCCAAAACACAGGGTGGTTTGGGCGCCCTTGGTGCCCACGGCCCTGGTCCTGGTCCCCCTTCGCGCTGCGTCCGGGATGCCGTCCCTGAGCGGTCACCACACGTCCCCACCATCTCTACTGGCGTTTGGCCGATCCATTTGCTTTATAATTACTTGCCTATTTGTCTTGGAGGGAAGTGCAAATTAAATGTAAATGAGAAAGACTGCAGGAAGGAGGGGACCAGCTCCAGAGCTGGGAAGGGAAGGAAGGTGCAGAGAAGGCTGAATGACAGACGCCCACCTGCGATTTTAGGCACCTGGGGCACAGTCCCTCCAGGTGGGTACTTTTGCTCCCATTTTGAATCTGTATACAGTTTAGTACTGAATTTCCACATGGTTTTTGGAGCCAACGACCCAGGCAGTTTGCCTGATGCCAGGACCCCAGCCCTGTGCATGGCCCGGGGAGACCCACCGGTGGTCAGATGCCCCCTGCGGCCGATGGGAAGGACCCCGGTGGGTGGGGACGCCCCCAGCACCTCCTGAATATGTGCAGCACAGTGACCTTGGGAAACATTCCCTGCTGGTGGCTTCAGGCTGGTCACCCCAGAGCCTCTCTGTGTGGGGGGTCGTCCGGAGCTCGGCCCCTTCATCCTCCTTCCCTGAGAAAACCAGGTGGGTCTGAGCCCCAGGGCCGCCCCCTGGGAGCCTCCCTGCTCTACCCTGCCCTGCAATGCTGCAGGCGGATTTGGGCTCTTGGTCCAGAAACTGCCCACCAAGCGAGCTTGAGGGGGATTGGCAGAAACGCCCGTGCCTCTGGAGGTTTGAATGTGCAGGTGGTGTGGATGGCATGTGGGAAGCGTCCCTGGCAGGCGAGGTGGACCGGACATGGGCTCCAGGCCGTCTGCCTCGCAGGCCACTCACCCCCTCTGGGCACGGCAACGAGAGGAGCTCCTACAATCTGAATCACATGCGTGAAACCGGATTTTTAAGGCACTCAAGATAGCAGGGCGGTCTCCTCCCGTGGAGGGGTGGTGTCGGCGAAGGGGGGCACATCCAGCCGTGAGGACTTCAGTGGGGCCCGGGGCTGGAGGCGGGATTACCCCAGACGCCCGCCCGCCACGGGGGTCGCCGACAGCTGCAGGACGTCTGTGCCCAGTGAGACGCCTGACGTCTCAGGACACGGGCTCTGCCCATAGCAGTCAGACGCTGACCACAGGAACAGAGCTTCTGTTCCTGCCTTTCCCACAACTCAATAAGCAGACAGAACACTTGCGACTCGAGAAGCCGGAGGCCCACAGACGTCTGCGTGCGGGCCGCGGGTGGACTGACCCCGGAAGCCTCTGTGTCGGGGGAGCAGGGTTTGGAGGCGAGGGAGAGATGTGATGCCTTCTCTGCTCAGCGCATGGGAGGGCTGGAGCCAGCTCCGCACACCTGCGAGCAGCACCTGCTCACGTTCCAGTGCAGACAGGTGCGTCTCTCCTTTACTGCCCTCGATGACCACACCGCGACTGGCTGCGCCCTTCAGGAGTGGTTTTCCCAGTCACTCGTCCTCTGCTGTGCACGGAGGGCAGACTCGAGTGCCAGCCTCGAATGACGCCTTCAAAGTTCTAATTTCTTCTTCACCAAGTTCATGCTGCAGAACGTTGTATTTTGTTTCTTCCGGGAAAAGCTGAAGTGAAAAATTCTGCTCGCCAGCATCAGGCAGCCTGGCCACACCGTGTGGTCTGTGGCAGAGACAGACGTCTGGCCGGGGCCGGGGCGCAGAGCCCCGCGGTTTCCAGCTTGAGAGGCTCCTCCCGCCTGTGCCGGGGATCCATGAAACGTGTGAACCGCTGCCGCATTCTCACGATCCGGGGGTTTGGTGGGAGGCGGTACAACATTAGAAACAGCCCTGGGGCGCCTGGGTGGCACAGCGGTTGAGCGTCTGCCTTCGGCTCAGGGCGTGATCCCGGCGTTATGGGATCGAGCCCCACATCAGGCTCCTCCGCTATAAGCCTGCTTCTTCCTCTCCCGCTCCCCCTGCTTGTGTTCCCTCTCTCGCTGGCTGTCTCTATCTCTGTCGAATGGATAAATGAAATCTTTAAAAAAAAAACCAAAACATTAGAAACAGCCCCACCAGGAACCCAAAGCGGCTTTCCCCCGGACGGTCCGCGGTTAGCCAGACCCCCACCGAGCGGAGGGTTTACTCCCTGCTGTCCTGTTGAGCCCTGCGCCATGGCCCGCGGAGCATCCCTGGAGAACCACGGTCGCAAAGGGCAGAGGTCCGTCCGGGCCTTCTCCTCCCTGTCGTTTGAGCGAGGAGAGCAGCCGAAGAGAGGGATGCGTCGTCAGCCTGGAAGATAATCCAGGTAAGAGAAAACTAGGCATGAAAATGAAAACAGTGCCCACGGAGGAGGGAGACTGGGACCGAGGAGGGGTCCCCAGGGCGGGCAGGGTCCCTCACTTGCAGACTTGCTGGCCTTTCCTCGTGGGCACTCGGCCAGCGGCACCTCCAGTAGCGGTGGGAATGCGGGAAGGCGCCTGCCAGTGTTCACTGAGTTCTCCTGACCCCTGAGAGACCTGGATGGCGGGTCCGGGGGCTCTCGAGCAGGACCGCCAGATTCCTGATTTCCGAGGGACTGGAAGTTGATGCTGGTCAGTTAGAAGATGGTGAGTCTGGCCTTGCACACCAATTATAATGCACCCGACAGCCCGGGATGGGTCAGGAAGCAGCTCCTCCCCAGATGTCACGTGACTCTCCTGTGCCTCAGTTTCCCCTGCGACTTTACGCCTGGCCGAGGTTTACTTAGAGGATTGGAACGTTTCCTGCGCTCTATAACTCATCAGATAAAGGCCGGGTGTTAGTACCGACGCGGCGGGGTCTTCGTTCAGGCCCCCATCGCGGTGGGGTGGGTGCTTGTGTGGTGTGTGCGGTCCTCGCGCTGGCTGTGTCTCATCCTGGACCCAGCTCTCCTGCTGCCACGCCCCTCACACAGGAGGGGCTGAGCTCTGCCTGCTCCTGTCCCTCTGCGGTGAGCCCCGGCCCCTCCTGGGGCAAAGACCCCCGCCCCCGGAAGGACGCAGTCGGACAGTAGGGTTTACAAGCCTCTCTTCCTCTCTCCCAGAGACTTTGCTGCATGTTCAGAAACTCCCCCACTGTCTCCAGGGCGTGAGGTCTCCACCCCTCAGAACGCCGGGGCACTGCCAGTTTCCATGCCCCCAGGGGAAAGCTGGACAAGCTGGACACCGGCCGAGATGGGAAGTGGATGGAGGTCAGTGTTCCAGACACGCGTTCCCGACAAGGCAGGGTGCGGGGAGCTGCGGCATCCGGTGGGACCCCACCCGCTGGGCCCTGTAGCTGCAAGCACCTTTGTCAAAGGACACCGGACAGAGGCAGCCCACGCCCGGCCTGTAAAGGCACGTCGGGCCCCTAAGGCCCACTGTCCTTCTGATCTCCGACGGCCCTGGGAAGGCTTCCTGCCCAAGTCAGCCTCAGCTTCACGTGCACACACACCCGCTGCTTCAGACGGCCCTGCAAGCTGGAGGGCACCTGGGAGAACAACGCCTCGCGCGTGTGTGTCCCTGCACGCGGGCTTCCACAGCTCTGAAATCGCAAAGCCCGTGTGGACATGAAGGCAGTGGGTGCAGATGGGAAGGCGGCAGGCGCCCTGGAGCAGGGGCGCGCAAGGCTCAGAAGGAGAGAGCCATCAGAGAAGCCGCAGTAAGAGGGGCACCGACGGGGGCCTCCGGATCCGCACCAGCCCGGAGGAGCGCGGGCGCCCACGGCGTTTTCTTCATAAGTGAGTCGTAAGCAGGAATCTGTCTCCGGCAGAGGCTGGGACCCAGCTGCACACACAGCAGAATGGCTGGGTTATTGTCCACTTTCCGTCGGTCAGGCACCCAGCAGGGATGGAACAGAACAAGCAGACGAAGAGATCAGGGAGTCCATGGGGAGTGAACGATGCTGTCAGGTAACTGACCCAATTTTCATTTCCAGAACATTCCACCCAGCAAAGCGGAGCACAGTTCCTTCCAACTGCACGCAGAACATTTACAAGGTGGACTATGCTGTGTCCATAAAACACATTTCAATGATCTTGAAAGAGGTCGAATCATACAGAGTATGTTCTCTATCCAGAAGGAAGTTCGGGGCACCTGGGTGGCTCCAACGGTTAAGTGTCTGACGCTTGATTTCAGCTCAGGTCGTGATCTGAGGGTCGTGAGATCGAGCCCTGTGCTGGGTGTGGAGCCTGCTTAAGATTCTCTCTCTCCCTCTCCTTCAGCCCCCCCCAAAAATAAATGAAACAAACAAATAAATAACAGGATGAAGTTATAAATCCGTAACAGAAGGATATCTGTAAAATACCGAAATATTTGAAAACGCAGTAACATTCTTCTAAATAACCCGAGTCAAAAGGGAGATCAAATGGAAAATTACAAAGCTTTTGACTGAACAAAAGTGAAAACACAACTTACCAAGACTAGTGATGTCACTGATACGAATTGGGAGGGGGGATTGGGAACACATAGTGATGTCGGAGGAGAGAGTTCTCAAATCAGTGAGCTTAGCTTCCGACCTAAAGAAGCTAGAAAAAGAAGTAAATATAAACCCCCCACTTAGACAGAAGGAAGGAAATAATAGAGATCAAATGGAAGTAATGAAGAGAAAACAGAAAATCAAGGGAGAAAAAGAAGTAAAACCAAAAGTTATTCCTTCGATCTATAAAACTGATAAGCTTCTACTTGGAGTAATCAGGAACAAAGAGAGAATTACTAATTTTTTAAATTACTAATTAATTAATCAGCTTAATTACTAATTAATTACTAAAATCAGGAATGAGAGGGGACATTGCTACTGGCATCAAAGGGTAATAAAGAAACATTATGAAAAACTTTATTCCAGTCAGTTTATTTTTAGATTTATTTAGATGACATGGACATCTGAAAGAAACTAATAAATTTCATTTAAGAAGAAACAAACCTAATATCTGTTAAAGAAACTGAATTTGTATTTTAAAATTTCTCACAAAGAAAATTACAGGTTCAAGGATTTTACAAATAAAATATATCAAAAATTTGTGCAAGAACTAACATCAGTTCCACCCAAACTCTCTAGGAAGTGGAGGAAATAATTCCCAACGAACTCCGTGAGGCTAGCTACATCCCGATAACAAAACAATGCAAACAGTGTAACAGAAAAAAGATACAGACCTATCTATCTTAGGAATGTCGATGCAAACTTTTTAAACAAAATGTAAGCATATAAAATCCAGCAATCTATGAAACGGTTAGTACACCAGAACCAGGCGGGACGCACCCCATGAATGCCGTGTTGGTTTAACGTTAGAAATTCGGCTGACGTGATTCACATATGAACATACTAAGAATGTTCAAATACTGGACTATACAATCACCGAATAAATGCAAAGTTTTTGACAATAACCAACATTCATTCCTGATTAACAACAACAACAAAAAAGTCTCGACAACCAAAGAACAGGACGTTTATTTAAAAACCCTGCAAGTACCATCATATGTAAAGACAGAGTGATTTCCCTCTGAGATGGGGAAACAAGGTAAGGCTGCCTGTTCTCACTGCATCCACTCAGCATCACGGACGGCATGTGGCCAAGGCGATACAGCAAGAAGATGAAATAAAAGGACTTGGATCGGGAAGGAAGAAGCAATGGTTTTAGCCACAAATCACACGGTCATCCACGTAGATGACCTGTGGAATCTAAAATGTGGTGCAGAACCAATATGTGGTTTTAGCAAGTTTTCAGAATCAAGTCAATATACAAAATCCATTGTATTTCTTTTGCGTGACGTGTATTACCCAACCTGATTGTTTATTACTAAATTAAAGTTCTTAAAACAGCACTGAGTAAAGAAAATTAAATAGACCAGTGGAGCAGAAAAAGTCCAGAAGTTGACTCAGCCATGTGTGGTCAACTGCTTTTTTACAAAGGTGCAGAAAGTTGAGTGGGAAAGGACCGTCTTGTCCAAAAACTGTGCTGGAACGATTGGATTTTTTTTTTTTTTAAGGTGAGGGAACTTTGTTCTATAGCACAGTTTCTTTTAAAAAATGATAAATTGGTTTTCCTTAAGATAAAAACTTTCACTCTGCAAAAGACACTGTTTAAAGAACAGAAAGACGACAAACACACTGAGAAACAATATTTGCAGCTCCAACCCACATACCTAAGTGTAGACAGAACTCTCAGCACTCAGCAACTACAAACTGAACACTCCAGTGCAGTCCTGAAAAAACAGGCAAAAGTTCTGAACTTTTCCCAAGAAGATAATCACAATAAGCTATGAGAAAATGTCCGATGTCATTATTCTCTGGGGTCATAACATTAGAAACCCTCACACCTGTGGGAACGCCTAGCGCTCAGCTACTCATCCCGGGAGCCGGGAGGGTGTGCAGCACCCAGAATGCCCCAGCTTGGCCCTGGAGGTGCGAAAGGGCAAAACCGCAGTAGAAGACTCTCTGTCAATGTCTTAAAATACTGAATATTCCCCCACAGCTTAGCCAGCTATAAATACGACTCCTGGGTCTCTGCGCAAGAGAAACAGAAACGGGTCCGCGCAAGACTGTCCGATAACAGTCAGACAGCTTTACTCTGGGTCCCCAAACCAGAACCACCCAAGTGTCCTTCAACTGGAGAGAGGACACATGATTCCTGTTGTGTCCATACATAGAGTAGTGCTCAGAAATTAAAAGGGAAAAGTAACGGAAACAACCCAAAACGTGGATTAGTCTCATGTTGGGCAGAAGGACCCAGAATTATTTGTGTTCTATGACATGACAAAGTACGTCAAGGTCACAAAAATTGGGAGGGTGGCTGCCTGGGGGTGGGGTATGGGGACAGAGGTACGGAGGACACTTTTTAGGGTGAGGGTATATTTAATCGCTTTGTTGTTGAGGCCATTATAAGGGTACATCCGCTTGTCAAATGAAAGATATTAGTTAAAACAATAATATTGGGGGAAAATAAGTGAAAATCTCAATCTTGGAAACATTGCAATTTACACCTGCAGAGTTCTGCATTCTCTTTCTTTAAAGAAAAGAGTCTTCTAAAGTCGTTCGTAATCTGTAGTCTGTAGGAGCTAAAAAAAAAAAAAAAAAAGGTAAGAAAAAGGAAAACGGAGTGAAGTGCGTTCCCTTCGCAGCCGTAAGCAGGTAGGAAGGAGGAATTCAGAATGACCAGAGCGAGCTGCAGGGACAGAGCTGGACAACACAAACGTGTGAAGCACGTTCATGCTGGGTGTGGCATCTTGGATACCTCAGCAATGTGGTCATTTCTTCCACATTAAATGCATCTCAGATTTACAGGAAGAACACTTTTAGTTAGAAATGAGATGTTAAATATCGGGCAGTGGTCATCTCTGCTACTAGTGTGATGTCTCTTTTTACTTCGAGGATATGTGCAGGGATCTCAGCTTTCGGGATCACAATGGCTCTCCACGGCTGGAGGAAAAGAGAAATCTCTAGGAAACATGCATTTTTGGTCCTGGTGTTCAAAATTCTGTCTTATTTTCGATAGTCTGTTGTTTCTCTTGAAATAAAGTCAACATGGGACTCAAAGAAATAAAAATCATCGCAGAAACTGCTTTTTCCTAATGTTACAAAAGAACAGAAGAATGAAATAAGAACCGAGCTGAACCTGCCAGTCACTGAGGTCCAGGGCACGAACGGGGGCTTGTGCACAAGTGCCCTGTGTCTCTGGGTAGAGCAGGACAGCCCAGGAGGCACGGATCTTCTTTCTCACCTCCCTCAACAACTACGTGTTCAAATGACACGGGGGGGACACACTGTCATTCACTCATCAGCTGAAGCTACGGCACAGAAAAAATATGCCTAACGCACACTCTGTACTTCACTCAGCGATGAGCGTGTTTACTAAATAAAATCCACCCATGTGTTTCAACCATTCCAAAATCAATGGTATTACGTCAAGTGAAATAACTCAGAGAAAGACAAATGGTGTGGGATTCCACCCAGATGTGGAATTTAAAAAACGAAACGAACAAACAAAACAGAACAGAAACAGACTCTCAGATACAGAGAAGAATCTGGAGGTTGCCAGAGGGGAGGGATGAGGGGTGTGCAAATAGGGGAAGCGAGTGGGGGGTATAAACTTCCAGGTAGAAAATAAGTCAGACGGGGGTGCAGCGCACGGCACAGGGAAGACGGCTGATGCCGTCTCCACTTTGTGTGCTGACAGGGGGCGGCCGCATTTACCCTCCTGACCATCTCACCATGTCTATAAATGTGGGATCATTATGTTGTACACCTGAAACGAATGTAATATTGTGTATCAACTACACTGCAGGGAAATAACAAAAAATAAATAAGTAATTACTGGGAGTGTTTACTGCCCGTGGAGACAATCCGGAAGCCGTAAATGATTCTGCATGAAAAATAAAGACTCAGATTTATGAAAATAGATCTTACATGCCGTTAACGAAATTTCAAGTAACTCTTATGTGCTAAGCTCTACATAAATATAAACTAGTATATTTTAACAACGTTATAATTCATGTTAATTAAAAATTTCTTTGATATGCCAAACAGACTGTAAAAAGTCTTACTTTCATTTACCTTAAAAACTCGGTTTTGATGACCTTAAATGTGTTAATTGCATAAAGCATTTTCTTAAATTCTGCACAAACTGTCATTTTTCTACCTAAATCTTCCATATGGTTTTCCACTTTGTTTGAACATTTATTTAGATGCATTATTCCATTGGACTTAGCTAAACCTGAAATCATGGAGTGTGAAGAATGTACGTAAGATAATTATACCTTAAAATCTTAAACAACTAGAAAAGGGCCACACTGCATGAAAAATGTATATTTGAGATTCAGTTTTCAGAAATGTGCCTATGAAAACATGGCTCACGGCTCACCCTGTCCAGGGTCCGTCTTCTCTTGCAACATCTCCTATGATTTATTTCTTATAATACGTCCAAGTATATCATCTTCAAAGTTACATTGTCCAAAGTTGTACATATGTGGTGTTTTTTTATGTTATACTATTTTTTACCAAATTTTTGCTTTAACACGTCTGTGCGATGGTCAACTTCAGATGTGACCTGTAGGTTTTTAGTGTATAATTTAGTGTTCCTTAGTATATTCACGGACTGCAACGATCAGACACTGTGCAGTACCACGCACCTGACAGGAGCCGGTCTCTATTCTCTCCTCACACAGCCCCTGGCAACAAGCAGACGTCCTCTGTCCCTGGATTTACCAATTCTGGACGCATCCCATAACTGGAATCCCTGTATCAATACCATATGATTTTTATTTTCTGTAGATTATGACTTTTTGGTGTTTGTTTGTTTGTTTGTTTTTTTGAAGATTTTATTTATTTATTCGACAGAGAGACAGCCAGCGAGAGAGGGAACACAGGCAGGGGGAGTGGGAGAGGAAGAAGCAGGCTCATAGCGGAGGAGCCTGATGTGGGGCTTGATCGCAGGACTCCGGAGGCAGACGCTTAATGACTGAGCCACCCAGGCGCCCCTGGTGTTTGGTTTTTTTAACCCTTTCCTGCTGGGGTGAGGGTGGGCCAACCAGCGACTAGGGGCTGCGGGTGTTGGGGAGTGTGTCTGCGACATGCCAACCAGCCACTCAGAGCTGTATCCCCTCTAGTGGCCTGGACCCTCCAGCCTCCAGGGCAGGTGTCAGAGCCCGGCTGTCACGCTAGCTGGTGCTGAGCGCCACTTGCCATTCTGTGGAAACCTAAGGAAGACCATGACCTGAACTCTGCCAGCTCTTCCTTCTGCTTCCTGACCAAGCGCTGGTGGCCCCGGGGCCCCGGCACGTGAGCCCAGCCTCTCGTTTCCAGGGGAAGTGTGAGCTGCTCTAACTTTTCTTTCAATGGCATTGACTTTTGTGTCCTCGCTCTGTCACCTTTATAAAGGAAGACCCAGCACAAAACACTTAGAGGATGTGGTTTTTTCCCTTAGGATTGACTAACGTGTAATTTATTCACGTTTCACTAACATGCAGCGTTGTGTTAGTTTCAGGCGTACAGCACAGCGATTCAGCAGCGGTGTAGGACTCGGAGCTCATCACCGCGAGGGGGTCTAATCTCTGCCCCCCACTGCCCCTCTTGCAACCCCCAGTTTGTTCTCTGCATTTAAGAGTCTTTTTTTTTGTCTTTGTTGGTTCATGTGTTTTGTTTTTTTAATCCCACACGTGAGTGAGATCATTTCTCTGACTTGCTTCCCTCAAGGTTACACTCTAGCTCCATCCACGTCGTTGCCGACAGGACAGCATCTTCGGTGACTGTATTCTTCCAGTGGGTGTCATGTGTATGAGGTCCGTCCACGTTGTGCCCTGGACCGTGGATCACTGCTGAATAACATTCCACGGTATGAAACCACCGCAGCTTGTCCACGCATTCGTCAGTCGGCGGATATTTGGGTTGCTTCCACGTTACCGTGATCCTGAAGAACGGTGCCGTGAACCTGTGTACGAGCTTCCGCACTGACATCGTCCTCACGTGGGTCCACACCTGGGAGTGGCTGCGAGTCCTACCCTGATGCCACGGTAGCTTCCTGAGGAGCCACTGAACTGTCTTAGCAGCGCCTCGTGCCCACCAGCCGTGGGGAGGCTGCGAGTCCTCCGTGGTCTCTCCAGCCTTGTTACTGTCCTTTCTGCAGACGGCAGCGATCTTCACGGTGTGACGTGGATTTTCATGTGGCGAATGGCTAATGATGTTGGGCATCTTTTCATGTGCTTATTGGCCATTTGTATGCCTTCTTTGGAGAAATGGCTTTTCAAATAATTTATCTATTTTTAAATTGGTTTTCTTGGGGTTTTTTTATGGTTGATTTGTAAGGGTTCTCTAGAGACTCCAGATTGGCAAGTTCCTTATCCACTCTATAATTTACAAATATTTTCCCCATACTGTGGGTTTTCTTGTCCCTTTCTTAATGGTGTTTTTCAAGTAAAGCATTTTTAATTTTGAAGAAATCCAATTTATCTATTTTTTTCTTTTGTCACTTGTGCATTTAGTTTCATATCTATAAACACATTTCTGAATCCATGTCTGTGTACATTTACTAGTATGGTTTTCTCCAAGACTTTCATAGTTTCATCACTCACATTAAGTCTGCGGTTCCTTCTGAGTTACTTTCGATGCATGGTGCGAGTTCAGCATCGTGCTTTCGGCACATCTGCTGGAAAGACTATTCTTTCTACCACTACATTTTCTTAGGGCCCCTCCAGAAAACCAACTTAGCATAAACGTGAAGGGTTATTTCTGGACAATAAATTGTACCCCATTGGTCTGCACATCTATCCTCCACAGTGCACAGTGTCCTAATTGCAGTAACTATGGAGCCAGTGTGGACACCAACAATTGGGAGTCCTCCAGATTTATTCTTTTTCAATATTGTTATGATCACTTGTATTTCTAAATGAATTTTAGGGTTAGCTTGTCCGCTTGTGAGGAAGGGGTGCCTGGGATTTGGGAAGGGATTGAACCCAATGGAGACTCATTTGAAGAAAGAGCCCCACTTAAAAAAATATTAAGCCTTTTGATACATGGACAGGGGCTGTCTTTCCACTTATTTAGGTCTTCTTTAATTTCTTTCAACTATGCTTTGTATTTTTTATATAAATATAAATCTCACACTTTTTTGGCAAATTTATTGCAGGGTTTTAACACTTTCTGATGCTGTGATAAATTGAATTGGTTTCTTAATTCCATTTCTGTATAATAATTTCTAAAGCATAGAAATACAATTGATTTTTGGATATTGGTTCTTGGATATTGATTTTTGGATATTGGTCTTGTGTCTTACAAGCTTGCTAAACCCATTTTATAATAGTTGTGTGTGTGTGTGTATTCTGAAAGGTTTTCTATATACAAGATCATGCAACCTATAAATAGGGATAATTTTGCTTCTTATTGATCCCCTTTTATTCTATTTTCTTGCCTACTTGTCCTATAGCTAGAACTTCCAGTACAATGTTAACTGCAATTGGCAAGTATAACACCCTTGTTTTGTGTCCAATCTCAGGGGGAATCATTTAATCTTTTACCATCAAGTATGATGTGAACTACTGGCTTTGGTAGATGCCTTTTAAAGGCTGGTGAAGGTTCCTTATACTTCTAGTTTGTACACTGTTTTTATCATTAAAAAGTGTGGGGTTTTGTTAAATGCTTTTTTTGTATCTATTGAGATTATCATGTATCTGTTCCCTTATGCTATTAATATGGTATTATTACACTGATTTTTGGATATTAAACCAACCTTGAATTTCTGGGATAAACCCTACTTGGTCACGGTGCATACTTCTTTCTACATGTTGCTGGATTCATTTGCTAGTTTTTAAATTTTTTTTGAGAATGTTTGATCCACTTTCTTAAAAGATATTAGATTATAGTTTTCTTTTGGTATCCAGGTGACATTGAACTCAGAATGATTGACGTTTCCCCTTTTTTTCTATCTTGTGGGAGAGTTTGTGGAAGCTTGGTGTTAATTTGTCTTTAAATGTTTGGTAGGATTCACACATGAACAATTGGGTTCTAAGCTTTGCTTTGTGGGAAGTTTATAATTATGACTCCAATCTCTTTACTTGTATTAGTTATATTCAGATTTTCTATTTTTTCTTGAGTCATATGTAGATTTGTCAATTTTATTAAAATTTTTAAAAATCCAACTTTTGACTTTGTTGCTCTTCCCTGTTTTATTTCCATTTGAATTTGCATTCATTTCCAGTTATTTGCTGAAATTATGCATCTTTTAATATCTTGAACATATTAATTATATTTGTCTTAAAGACTATGTCTTATAACTTTATTGTTATTAATAAAACTCTGTTTTATTTCTCTGGTTTTTAGTCATATCTTATTATGTGCCTTTTTTTCCATTTCTAAACTAGATAGTTTCATTTTTAAAATGTAAAAACACGATTAGGTTCTAGACGACTTGGTTCCTTCCAGAGTTAACTTACTCTTGCTTCTCAAAGCATTGGCAGCTCAGTCCAATCAGGGTTAGGCTTTTTTCACAATGAAAATGAGTGTTTCTGGTTCGGTCCAAAGTCTGTGATGTGCTCAAGGGCCCCTCCTCCCTGCTGGCCTCTGAGTTCCACTTTGGGGCAGCTGCCTGAGGTCCTCCTCAGCCTCTCACCTGTCGCTGTGGCTTTCGCCTTGGAAGATGCCGTCAGCAAGCGGCAGCAGAGACAGGCTCAGCTCCCTGGCCTTCCCTTTCCTGGTCCTGGCCCCACTGTCTGGAAACTCTCCAGGATCTTCAAACACTTAAAAAAGCATTCTGTGTAGGCTTTCTGGTAATGCTTGGTGGCAGAAATGTCTCAAGTGCCCTTGGCAGCATTGGTGGAAGCCACCGATTTGGGAAAGAAATGGAAAGTGTTTCACGGACGCCAGTCGATGTTCTGTGGGTCACTGGGTCACTGGGATCTGCACATGCAGCACCCTTCAGGCTGCACCCCCCACAACAACAGCGTCATCAGTGACACTGTGAACCTCAGCTTCCGTGGCACCTCACGTGGCCAGAGGCTCAACTCCAAATGTCTCTCTGTGAAAGCAGCTGAGTGAACTGGGGCCACAGTCAAGTGGAGAATGTACCCCATATGGGATTCCCCAGCCCTGGCCATGTGACACCCGAGGACCACGGAGCTACCCCGTTCCAGATTTGTCCCACGTACGGTAACATCTGGGGACTTGAAACCCGTCCGCGGTCAGCACTCCTGGCTGTGGCGCCCCCGCCTGGGTGTCAGGTCCAGCCTCCAACGGACACAAACCTGTCATGACTTTCTCAGGGAACTGCTTCCTGAGGCAAAATAAATCTGAACTGGACAGAGCATCCCCGTGCCCCTATTCATGAGCCTTTTTGCAGACTTTTAAAAAAAATTCTCCCTTAAATTTAGTTCACGCTTAGCTGAAATTGCCGTTCTGTTTGCGTATCTCGTAGAGGGAACGTTGAATCGGATCTGTCAGGTGGTTCCTGGACTGACTGCAGAGGAGTCGGGATGAGTGATCCAGGAAGTCTTGAACACGCACCAGGACATCCCGAGAGGCTCAGCCTCAGGGCTGGAGGGGAGGCGGTGGCCGCACAGCCTGTGGGCACATCCAAGGCTGGCCGCTGCTGGCCCAGCCCTAGCAGACCTCCCACCGCTGGCCCCCAGGGGAGGCCTCCAGGCCAGAGCTGGCTGCGGACTCGCCCTGGGCTCACCTCGGTCCACAGTGCTCACGATGCTCCTTGCTGCCTTCCTGTGTCCTGGGCAGAGGGGTGTTTTTCTCTGCATCCGTCTCCCCCTAGAGACTCCTCAGCCCAAGGACCGGGGCCTGGACAATGCCCTTTTCAGTAGGTAAGAGATTTGGAGGAAACCTCTTGCTGGTGCTAGATGGTGTTGTGCAATCCCCTTCTGAAAAGAGAGGTTTCTGACGTTTCCTTTGTCATTTGTGCACCGAGTGCCTTGTCGGGTTGCTGTGTCGGCGACCCCCTGCCGACCTCGTGGGTGCCCCACCGGCAGCCTGAGATAACCTCACATTTCAGCAGCACTGACAGTAAAGGACCAACAGGCTTCTCTTCCAGACGCATCACAGTTCATGGTACACTGCACGGAGATGGTGAACGAAGGAGGAGCCGTGGGAGCGATGCAGGTGCCTCCCGGGAGCGCCGTCATGGCCATCTGTGTGCTGGGGAATCTTGGATTATTCCTTCTGAGCTGCGGCGAACCCAACTCCCTCGACCAAGGGAAAGACAGCGGTATGACCTGCTCTGGGAGACTCGGCTTGTCCCACACGCGTGCCCCAGGGAAAGGGTGTGACAGTCCCAGGGCCTCAGTGCCCCTGACGCGGGGCGTCCCACATCACCTACCCCAGCCCCACCGCTTCGGACATAGAACAAAAAGCAGTGAGTGGTCTGGTTAGAAGCCGCCTGTTTCCTGCCTGCTCCCAGACCTGCAGCGGGAAGACCTCATGTTTTATGGGTTTCTGACTCTGAGAAATTTGTTTGCCGGTGTCTTCATTCGTGTTCGTGTATTCCTGTTCAGACTGCCTGCGTAGCCATCATTCACAGCCTGATCCAAAGCAAAGGAGAAATGTTAGAACAAGAGAAGCACCACACAGCCTTCAATAACTCACCCGTTTGCAATTGCTGTGAATGCTGCCGGCATCCGCGGGGAGAAAAAATAAAACCCAATCAAAAACAATGAATTAGCAAGTAAAAGATAATTAAGATGGGCTGTTTTAAACTTAATTAACATGCAAATAAAGTTCATTAAAGTTGATATCTTGCTTCATTATGAGCTGCAGGAAGATAGCGGATTGAAATGATTTTCCCTCATGGAAAATCCCGAGGCTCGCATGCCCGGTGGGAAATGCGATTTTAACCAGCAAACGGGAGAGTATGCTCACTTGTCATTTACGAAACACGCGCACAGACTGAAGATAAATTTACTGATTTATGTATGGTGTCTCCACTCTCTGTGAAAACTTTGAAAGAAACTGATTGAAATATAGACTTTTCTCTCTTATTTTCAAAAGAAAAACTTCATGCTTCTCTTAACCTGGTTACGATGATTAGGATTCACGTGAGAACGAATAGTGGGTTTTCCTAAAACACCTCTTCTTTTATTGCATTTTGCTGGCGTGAAAATGCCTCCCCCCCTTTTCACTGTGACAGTTTTGGGTGAATCCAGCTCATCCCGGAGAAGAGCCGGCAAAGGGCTCTCATCCTGCCTTTGTGTTTCCAGAAAACGGTAATTTGTGTAGAGAGATGTTTGACACTCAGACGTGATGGAGCTCAAATAAACACCATCTGGAGAAAGGGCTGCCAGATTGAGCATGCACGGACGCGCACTCGAGTCACGTCAGGAGGAAGGACACTGGTTCGGGGTGGGGCTATGACCCTGTGTCTGGGAGGCTGGGAGCCCCAGCATGGGCCGTGGAGCCGGGGGGCACCGCAGGGCCTGGGCTCCCAGAGGCCTACAGGAGCTGTTGTTCAAGGGCCCAGGAAGGAAGTCCAGCTGGGGGTCCAGCCCCGGGGGGGGGGGGGTCCACGCACATCAGGGTTGGACCAGCAGGACAAACATGACGGCATGCAGGCCCTGGGAGGGGGACTTGCAGAAACCCAGGGTGTCACCAGAGGGTGGCCAAGGGGTGCTGGGTTTCCTGGCCTGTGGTCAACAGAGGCTATTTGTGTCTGGGAAGCTGAGGCCTCTGTGTCTTCACTACCAGCCACACTTGTCCGTATGATGCGTAAGCGGCACTGACAGCGTCACTACGAGGAAGGTAGGGCTCTCCCGTATAAAACCCGAAAGTTCTGTAAATCTGTAGCAAATCTGAAGATCTAATTGGCTTCCTTACAAGACTCGTGAACCGGCAGGACCCTGTTTAGCAAGCAGAGGGGACCCCAAGGAGCTGCACGAAATGGACGTTTTACAGGATGGACGTGAGGCAGGGAAATTACCAGCAAAAGAAAAGGACCGTTCTTTTGGGCTTGCCTCCCTTTGGGGGAAGAAGGGCAGGGGTCTGACTGTTAAGACTGCATCTGGGGGAGGCTGAAACTGCGGTCACTGGGTATTCAGCGCCTAAACCACACGTTTTTGGGCCTGAGGTTTTCTTTTGAGCACGTCTGAACTTGCTTTCCAGAACAGAGGCTGGAGAGACCTGACTTCCTGGGGCCCAAACCACCTCCTCACCTAATTCCGCCCGTTCAACAGCAAATAAAATGAAATATAAAATCATCAGTGTCGACGCGTCTACACAGCTATTTTGTAATAAGCACTTTGGTGGGAGTATCTGTCTGTCCATCTATCTCTAACAAAAACCTCAGATACCGCTGAAACCCCGTATGAAGTACCGTTATTTTCTGTGTTGTGAATGTTCTCCGTAATAAATGAGGTCAGATGCTGAACCTCGCGCTCAGGACAGCGGGAGGTTAAAGAGAAAGAGCAGGGGGTGATTTCAGAAGGCGGGCGAGAACAGGCTCTCATCCCTGCAGGAGTCTTCTGGGCGACAGAGCCGGACCTGATTCCCTGAATTTGCGGACGGGCCTCCCGCCTTCCCGTTTTGTGGCCAGGACCCCGGCGACGCCCTCCCATGACCGTGAGCTTTTTGCAGAGCGGCTGAAGACGACGCGGTTTCCTGCTCTTCTCTGCAGGACGGCACACGGCGACACCCCAGAATAAAGGGTTCAAAGGTGTAAGAATGACCCTGACGAGCGTGAAGGTAGCATTCCATTCCCCTTGCTCCTCCAGACGTCATGGAAGAAATGGAATGACTGTCTTTATTTTTAACTGGCAAGTATCTGCGACTGCTTTTCCAGCCTCTGATGGAAGGCGGACGATGGCCCACTTTTCAGCCCCTGGAACCAGTGGCCTCACACGACAGGAAGGAGTTAAGGCTGCTCATCGGCGGAATCTGAGAGGTCAATGTGATCACAGGGCGTTAGGTGGGAAGGGGGAGGCAGAGGAGTCGGAACCAGGGAGACCCCGCAGCCCTGGAGGTGGAGGGAGGAGCCCGGACAGCAGGCGCCTCCAGAAGGGACCAGTCTGGCCAGCACTTCGACTCCAGCCGTGAGACGCGTCCCAGACCTCTGACCTTCAAACCCAGAACGTACTACATTCGTGTGGTTTTAAGCCACTAAATCTTTACGGAGTGTGTTACAGCAGCAATAGGAAACTAACACACCTTCCAGCTTCTCTGTCCGACTTGAAGACAAACACACAGTCAGGGCTAACAGACTCCCAGACGTGAGTATTTGTGATAGAAAAGATACTTTCCTAGATAAACAGCTGGGCACATTAAAAGGTATGTACATATTCTCGCAACTGAAATGCTGCAATGACTGTGCACAACAGTCACGCAGTTCACAGCCATTTCGGGCGTGGCTCGCTCCGTGGCCCCGACACGCACGTGGAGGGAGACCAGCCTGGGCATTCCTACGTGCAAAATCTCACATGGGAACACGCCCACACACCTAATACTTGCTTGGAGTTTTACTTTCTGTGCCACAGATAGTCAGTCCACTTACAATTTATCAAAAGAAATACAGGAGTTGTTGAAAGTCCGTGAGCCGCCGTGGATCAGCGAGAGGCAGCCGGCTGACTTACCGTCTCTGCGGTTCAGTCTCGCGAACCCGGGGCTGTGGCTGCTGGAGAGCTCAGAGGAACTGCTGAAGGAGGAGGCGGGCAGCGCGGACGCCAGCGGCTGGTCGCAGCTCTCTGTCGGGAAAACACCCGCTCAGATTAGCACAATTGGCAGCCCTTGCACGGTCAGTAGCCTAACGTTGCAAACCCAGGAGCAAACACCAGGCTCAAAGGGCTCCCACGGAGCCCACTCAATGGGAAGACCTGGGGAGCACAGGGCATTAGAGGCTTGCAGGCACAGAGAAGTGCCAAACCAACCACACAGGCAAGTCCCTGGAAACAGCAAGACCACACGGAGGCTGGGCGTACGAGCCACGCACCCGTACTCATCACATTTCTCTGTGTCAAAAGCATGAAACTACCTTAAAATCGTCATTTATAATGACCACAAAAATGTAAGAGAGTCTATGGACTCTGAGAAACAAACTGAGGGCCTCAGAGGGGAGGGGGTGGGGGAACGGGATAGACCGGTGATGGGTATTAAGGAGGGTACGTATTGCATGGTGCACTGGGTGTTATACGTAACTAATGAATCATCGAACTTTACATCAAAAACCAGGGATGTACTGTGTGGTGACTAACATAATACAATAAAAAAATTAAAATAAAAAAAAAGAGAGAGTCTTTCTCAAAAGATATTCAAGGTTTAGTGAAGAAAACTATCAGAGTTTGCTGAGGGATCTTACTCAAGGCGCACACAGGAGGGAGGATAGGCCACATCCAGAAACTGCATGACCGCCCGTGAGATGCATCAAGCTGGCCCGCTGCCAGGCTGTCCGTGGCGCCGTGGCTACTGCCTGAGCCAGCAGGCCGCGGAGCTGGGTGTGCATGGCTACACCCCACCGTCACGTGGAAGTCATGCCCAGGAGATGGGCTCACGCAGCCGTGAAGGCACACGGGAGTTCCACAGAGAAGTGGACAAGTGCCCGAGTCCCTGCGCCCGCCACACTCCTTCTCTCCCAGCCTGCAGCTTCGCCAGGAGCACCTGTGAAGCACCGACGAGGAGAGAAGTCCGGGGCCCGGGGTGCAGATGGCCCTGCAGCACACGCAGGCCCCACCTGAAAGTGGGCAGCCGGGGCACACGGCGTGTCTCTGGGCCGTCCCTGTGGGACAGTGGGCACTGGAAGTCCTCCGAGCGGGCAGGGCTTGGAGAAGCATGTGGCTGAGTGCCTCGTCCGCCAGCAGAGACCAACACTGAGCCTCCGTGTGGCCCCTTCCCTGGGCCATCAGACCAGTGTCTAAACCTTATAGACTGAGTGAGTCCTTGCAATAGACCCCTTTGCAGACATTTTTGTGCTGGGTTCTGCTTTTGTTGAGCCCCGCCTGTTACCCAGAGGAGGATTCTGCATTTAGAAAGATGCCTGTTCTCACTCACTCAGAGCTTCCCAGCCTGTGTGCTGCCCCCACTCCCGACTTTTCCCCCCTCCACTGAGGCCGGAGTCCCCGAGGGCCCCCTGCTCAGGGGCTGACCAGGGCCCGTGCTCCTGCTGGGTGAGGCCATGACCACCGTGTCACGCTGAGCACCCCACTCACAGAGAATCCGGTGGAGGAGTGGCAGTGGAACCCTCGAGTTCCTGGGCAGACAAGAGGCAGGGACGGTCCTTTGGGGTCAACATGCACCTTGTCACCAGTCAGCAGAGCGGGCTCTGTGCACCTTGGAAATGAACCGAAGTCGGTTTCCACACCTGGTGCATTTAGTCATGCACGAGTACATGCGTGTGCGTTACAGGCGCTCACACGCGGCGGACCCGCACCCGGAGTCACGAGTACATGTGCGTGCGTTACAGGCGCTCACACGCGGCGGACCCGCACCCGGAGTCACGAGTACATGTGCGTGCGTTACAGGCGCTCACACGTGGCGGACCCGCACCCGGAGTCACGAGTTCATGTGCGTGCGTTACAGGCGCTCACACGCGGCGGACCCGCACCCGGAGTCACGAGTACATGCGCGTGCGTTACAGGCGCTCACACACGGTGGACCCGCACCCGGAGTCACGAGTACATGTGCATGTGCGTTACAGGCGCTCACACACGGTGGACCCGCACCCGGAGTCACAAGTACATGTGCATGTGCGTTACAGGCGCTCACACGTGGCGGACCCGCACCCGGAGTCACGAGTACATGCGCGTGCGTTACAGGCGCTCACACGCGGCGGACCGCACCCGGAGTCACGAGTACATGTGCGTGCGTTACAGGCGCTCACACGCGGCGGACCCGCACCCGGAGCCACGAGTTCATGTGCGTGCGTTACAGGCGCTCACACGCGGCGGACCCGCACCCGGAGTCACGAGTACATGTGCGTGCGTTACAGGCGCTCACACGCGGCGGACCCGCGCTGGAGTCAGGACCCTGTACCAACCACCGCTCCCTCGAGGGAGGAGGCAGATACAGAAAAGCTTTATCAAACAGCTCAAATAAAGAATGATGGGCTGTAAGATCAAGAAAATTAAAGACTCCGGCTTCTGAATCTGAATGAGACGGTGATTGACTCACCCTGGTGCGGTCGCTCGTCCCTCACGACATGTGAAGTCAGACCACGTGCTGCACACCGTGAACTTACACAGCAGAGAGGGTCATTCGTCTCGGTCAGCCTGGGAAAGCGACCGCAAGCGCAGAATGTCTAGCTGATGTTCTTACACTATTACGCGCACTTTGTTGTAAACAATAGAAAATTGTATCTTTTCGAAATTAGATATACTTTTCTCTGAATCCATAAAGATAAAATTTAACTTAAGAAAGAATACCACATAATATTAAAAAGTGGATATAGGGGCGCCTGGGTGGCTCAGTCGTTAAGCGTCTGCCTTCGGCTCAGGGCGTGATCCCGGCGTTCTGGGATCGAGCCCCACATCAGGCTCCTCCGCTATGAGCCTGCTTCTTCCTCCCCCACTCCCCCTGCTTGTGTTCCTTCTCTCGCTGGCTGTCTCTCTGTCAAATAAATAAAAAAATCTTAAAAAAAAAAGTGGATATTTTCTGAATTTCTCAATGAAATTAAAGCAAAAGCAGTGTTTCCACTGATGGTCAAACGTTTGTGTGGTGATGAAAGTCTGTGTGTAGGATCTGCACGGCCGACCTCTCCAGAGTGTGGAACAGAAGTAAAGTCATGAAAACCACACATATGAATAAATCAAGGACGCATTCTCTAGACGGGGAAAACACGAGCATCTCACTGTAAGTCACACCTTCCTCCTGGCACCACCTCATACATCTGTGTGTTGAAAGCACACCATGCAGTTTGTGGGACTAAAATGTGGCGGATCTGCTTGACTCGGAAAGAACCATGAACAAGTGAAACGGGTATAAAACCCCAAGACACTTACTGAGCGTAAGGCCCTACTACAGCCAGACCCAAATCCAAAGGTGACAGGATCAGGGGACGTGACACAGAGCGGCCACTCTGGAACTGGCCAGGCTGTGCCCCTGGAGCCAATTTCCCGCCCGTGTAAGAGCAGAGGCTACCTCGGGCCCACCCAAGGCCTGCAAGAGCGTCCACGGTGATGTTACTCATGGTACGCCAAAGTGGAAACAGCCTGCATGCCCACTGCGTTAGAGGGTACAGATCAACAGTGGAAACCACACAGAAATTTAGAAAAATTCCTCCCTACAAATGGCGGAGATGAATCTGGAGCATAAGGTTGAGCAAAATCAGCCAGCACCACGGGCGGGCTCTGCGGCTGGCCGCAGCGAGAACAGCAGGAAGCACCCCACTCGGTGCTGGGAGGACGTGTGTGCAGCTGTGGGGCATGCGGCTTCCTCTTTGCAAATCCCCTAGCGCGCACACATCCAGGACACTCTGTATCCCCCTCCCCTCCGGCACGAACCCACAGCTCTGGGAAAGCAGCTCTTTTCCCTGGTGGGAGCTCCTCTCCTGCGGCCAGCAGGTGCAGCAGGGAGGGGCTGCCTGGAGCAAGAGGGTGCCCCACACGCATTGCGTTTGGAGAGTCTCCTTTTCCTGCTTACAAGAAGGAAGGCAGTACACGTCCACAGCTCCAGAAAGCATTCCAGAAGTAACAATTTATAGAAGACATTCACAAATCAAGTGAAGTCATAATTTTCCAAATTTGCACAACTTCATGCAGTAAAAACATCAGATATAGAAACAGCTAGCCCAGCGGTTTCTGAACACAAAGGGAGTTTGAATCCTTCTGAAAGTGGGGCCAGGTCTGGAGGCACGCTGGGCAGTGGGCCCAGACCCCTGAGGACCCAGGGCTCCATACAGACCAGGCCGGGCAGCCACCACCGGTCAGCACGTGGGATTGCCTGAGGGGGTGGCTGTGGCCACGCCACACAGCAGGTGTGAGGTGGAGGGACAGCTGAAGGGCTGGCTGGACATGGACCGCGGGTCAAAGGACAAGCCGCCACAGGCAACTGAGACCGTGAACAGAGTGAGACCTGCAGGTGGGGCAGGACCGCCTCAGCCATGTCAGAGAAGAGCGTCCTGCCAGCACACACCCACGCTGCCTGCGTTCTCACCGTCACACCTGCTCACACCACAAACACACACATGACACGTGTGCTCACTGTCACACCTGCTCACACCACAAGCATACACACACTACACGTGTCACCGTCACACCTGCTCACACAAGCATACACATGCTACACATGTGCTCACCATCACACCTGCTCACACTGCAAATACACACACACTACACGTGTGCTCACTGTCACACCTGCTCACACCACAAACACACACACATGACACGTGTGCTCACTGTCACATCTGCTCACACCACAAATACACATGCTACACGTGTGCTCACTGTCACACCTGCTCACACCGCAAATACACATGCTACACGTGTGCTCACTGTCACACCTGCTCACACAAGCATACACATGCTACACGTGTGCTCACCGTCACACCTGCTCACACTGCAAACATACACACACCCACACTATATACATGTTCACACCACAAATGAACACATCTATGCTGTGTGTACACACCACTAACACATGCAGCCCTGCTCACACGTGTGCTCACACATCCACAGTTGACACCACACACACACACACACGCACGCACAAGTAAAAAATATTCCTGTTAACCTGCAATGGATTTACTGTGTTATTTTTAAGTGAGTTAATAAATCAATGCTCTCAAACATTCCTAGTTTAACGGCTATTTGATGAGTACTGGTAGATAAAACTCCAAGAGCAGACACTTCCAGGGTTCCTCGATAATGTGTAGGACTAAAGGAATCCCGAGAGCAAGCACTGAGAATGCCGTATGCTGTTTGGTGCTGTTTATAGTGTCTTTTCTCTAGAAGTGCTGTAAGTTTACGTGACCAAGCACCGAAGCAGCTTCTACGACATAATCATTTCACCTAATTATTCAATTTATTCAAAACTACGCACCATTCCCATTACAAATACAGAAAATTAAGTCATTTAAAAGGGGTGTGTGTTTAGAGAGCCTGGCGGTATTAGGTCACTTTGAATAAATGGTGTCACTTCTTGTTGAATGATCCCATGTACGCTAAACAAGCTTACGTGTCCCATGTTGTTTTCATGGGCGAATAGATACAGGTGAGAATTTACCTGAAGAGACCACCGGCGGCAGTTTTCCTATTGGAACTTCCCGGGTGGCGGTGAGAAGTTGAAATACCGGTTGTACTCAGGAACCAACAGGATTCCTACCGTGTGTGTATCTCTTACTTTCCTGTATAAATCTGCACTTATATCCATAGATTATAGGAATTATTTGGGCTGCCAAAATTAAGTTCTTTTACAGGAACACTCGGATCTTTCT
Organism: Ursus americanus; assembly: GCF_024610735.1. Taxonomy (NCBI): domain Eukaryota; kingdom Metazoa; phylum Chordata; class Mammalia; order Carnivora; family Ursidae; genus Ursus; species Ursus americanus. The sequence goes on from NC_142127.1 coordinate 107,850,087, forward strand.
CAGAAGATACAGCTATTGTGGGCTTGTGGAACTTACACCAAAAAAATAAGAAAAACAAATTCACGATGCCTGATAAAATTTAATGTTTTATTCCATTTAAAGGACTTTGCAAAATAGCTGACAATTTGAAACCTTCACAAAATTTTAATGATAAGAATTATTGCTAACACTGCGTAACGCTACCAATAACCTCTGGAAATTACTTTCGTTTGGCAAAAGATGTGCTCGTCATGCTCTAAAGTAGTGGGGGACAATGAAGTCAGCTGCAGGGCTGTGAGCCGCGAGAGGCAGTGCTGGGAGCGGGCCGGGAGAAAGCTCACCCTCTCACCATCTAACGTAGGAAGCTTCACCCACGCATGCTTTCTCTTAGCCATAAGCACTTTCGCACCAAGAAATAATGTATTCAATTGATAAGATGGGCTCTTTTGTTGCTGAACATGAGGGCATCTTTGCTAAGACATTGCCAGGTACCTGGCTGATCAAGCTGGTGTTTTGTGTTTTTCCCGGCACCGCGACAAGAATCTTATGAAGGGCACAGGGGTCCCTCCAGCTGTGCAGGCATTTTTGTTTTGGTTGTTTTATTTTTTTAAAAGATTTTATTTATTTATTTGACAGAGAGAGAGAGAGACAGTGAGAGAGGGAACACAAGCAGGGGGAGTGGGAGAGGAAGAAGCAGGCTCCCAGCAGAGGAGCCTGATGTGGGGCTCGATCCCATAACGCCAGGATCACGCCCTGAGCCGAAGGCAGACGCTTAACGACTGCGCCCCCCAGGCGCCCCGTGTGCAGACATTTTTGGAACCAGCCGTGAGTGTCCTGCCGCTCAGAGCCCACCAGCAAATACACATTTCAGAAGGAAAGCGTGCACTGGAGAGAAAAGCCCCAAGTGCTGATATTCAGTGATGTCACCCAGAAACTCACAAACCATAAAAGCATTGCCAGCGTTTTAACACCAATACTTTAAATAACAATGGATAAAAGCTATTCAGTTTGTATCATAACCAGTAAAAACGTAATACAGTGAATATGGATTTTCTTTCCAAAGAGAAAGAATCCGTCTCTGATTTCAACTGCAACATTAAAAACACGCCAAGTGGTCCATTCCACTATGCGCACACTGCCGAGACCACGCACATGCTTTCAGTTAAAAATGCTTTCTTGTTAGAAAATGCTAGCCATCATCTGAGCTCTTTGCGGGCAGGAACCTTTTTGCTGGTGGCGGTTCTTGCCCCGATGGTGGTGGCTGCTGAGGCTGGGGGGCTGTGGCAGTTTCCTAAAACAAGACGGCAACCAAGGTTTCTGCATCGACAGACTCTTCCTTTCACGGACGATTTCTCTGCAGCAGGACGTGCTGTTTGGTGGCATTTCACCCACAGGAGAACCTCCTTCAAAACTGGGGTCCACCCTCTCGACGTGGTGCTCCTTTACCAGCTGCATTTATGTGATGTTCTAAGTCCTTGTTGTCCCCGTGACGATCTTCACGGCATTTTCACCGGGAAGACACTCCGTTGCGAGAAACTGCTTGCTTGGCCCGATGCCATACCTGTCCAAGTTCGGAGTGCGTCCAAGTGTGCGAAACCAGATGGCAGCTCACGCCCGTCTTCAGGCTCACTTCCGGCTGTGGCCCGGCTGTGGCCCGGCCGTGGTCCGGCTGTGTGGTGTGGCCACACCTGCAAGTGCTTCTCCATCTTCCTGAAGGGCTAGCCTCCACTTGTAAAAATACGTATGTACACAAAGTGCGACACAGCAACGTGCAATTAAATGAGGGATGGCTGCCCGTGCTGGTGATTTGCTCAACATACGATGTCCTTGGCCCCGTTTTTCGAGCCACACACTCTCTGCCTCTTAGGGTCCTGCTGTCCTCTGGTATTTTAGCTGAGTGGCAGACAATTTTAGCTGAGGGCCATGGCCCATGACCCTGGAAAACAGAAATCTCCCATTGTGTTCTGAGAACTGCCGGCTGCAGAGAGCACTAAGATGAGATCCACGCTGCCCCCTTTTTTATCGAGGACACAGACCCTCCAAAGTCCTTCCTGGTGACTGGTAGCTGAACGCTTGTCCTCACTGATCAACCACAACAACCCATGTGTCAACCACACTTTGGTTCTGCTTCTGTCCTGCGCCCAGATCCCTGCACCAGCTTGAGCCACAGGGACCCCTCTCGAGGGCAGGCATCCTCAGGAATGTTCTCCAGCAGTGCCCCTTTGGGCCAGGCCTGCTCGTCCGTGGCGCCTGCCTGGGCCTGTGAGCTGTGCTCACTTCTCCCCTCAGCGGAACCTCCTCTGTGCCCCAACCTGGAGGAAACCCGCACGTAATAATCCCTTTGAAGAAACTCTGTCCTGTCTCAGTCAAGATTTATTTTTTATTGGACATTACAAAAAGCTACTTTTAATATTAAATATGGATCTAAACATAAGATTTCATTTCCCTATGTATTTTTTCTGCAAAATTGACTGTTATTTCTCAATTTTTCTTAGTTTTCCTTTTTCTTGTCTTTCCCAAGAGTGCGCTAGAGGATTTTGTTTGTTCGTTTTGTTCAGAGAGCACCTAAGGATGGTTGTAATTCTGTGTTCTTGAATCTCAGCTTGCCTGTGCTGTGATCTCGTATTTGCTGACAGTTTTGTTGTATAAATAATTACCGCTCCGAAGTCATCACTCCTCAAAATTTTAAAGATAGCACACCGTTGTCCTTTTGGCCCATCTTCTGAGAAGATGTCTGACTTTTCTTCTCCAGGTTATTTTTGCAGGTTATAATTGTTGCTTGTTTCTGCATAAAATTTTGAAGCTTTCTCTTTAACTTAGGAGTTAGATGGTCATGGTGGTTTTTTGTTTGTTTGTTTTCATTTGTTTGTTTTTGTTTTTCTCAGCATGAGTTAAGAATAGTCCACCTAAACCCTCATGTTCCTGAGTTTCTGGTAAGTTTTCTGACACGTTTCTCAGATGTGGGGACGGTGCTGAGACATGTATTACAGCACATGGCGGGGGTACTGGGATGGTGTAGGTGGGAGTGTAGGCTCCCCCACAGACCAGCAGGGTCCGACTTCAACCCCTCAGGGAGCCATGCAGGAGGAGGGTCTCCCAGCCCACCTACCCTGGAACAAGCCCAAACTTTGCACCCACTGCCCACATGCACACAGCTGGTTAGAACAGCCCCCGGGCCAGGGAGGCTGCAGGGACCCTGACAAATACAGGCTCCAATACTCACTTTCGTGTTTGGATGCACACTCACCGCTCACTGCCAGCTTCTGCGGGTTTCCCTGACTTCCCCATCAGCTCTACTGTACATTTAAACTGATCATCAAATGTGCTGTCCAGGCTTTCCAGCCCTCCACAGAAACCCAACACACCGCTCCCCTGGGGTCACCTCCCTCCACTCAGGTGTCCGTCTTCACACCAACAGTGCCTGCATTTCTGCTCGTGAACAAGTGTTGGGTGCTGAGTCTGCGGGGATGTCTGTGTGTGCAGGGTGGCTGCACGCACTGGTAACCTGCTCCCTCGTGTCTCCTACTCCCAAATAAACTGTACAGACCACAGATGAGATTTTCCTGGCTCCTTAGTAGCTCCTCCCACTTCCCCTCATCATACTCACAATACTAAAACACATCACAACCACCATCATCACCATTACCATCGTAACAATCAACACCATCATCATTATCACCATCCTCACAATTATCATCACCATCAACACTGACATCACCATCATCACCATCACCACCATCATCACCAATATCATCACCATCACCATCACCACCATCATCGCCAATATCATCACCATCATTACCATCATAATCACCACCATCAGCACCATTATCACCATGACCATCACCACCACTGTTGTCATCACCACCACCGTCGTCATCACCACCACCACCATCATCACCATCATCACTACTTTTCTTTGAAACACCATATTTACCTTAGCTTCTCCTGGTTACTTCTTTCCTTGAAAATCAATTTAAGTGGATTACTATTTTTGAATACTTCGGGTAACATCTGACAAAGGTCTCACAGGTGATAATAGTATTTGACCAAACCACTATAGTATTAGCTCAAAGAATAATTAAACTGCCTCTTTAGCAATTCTGGAAGTAGCTGTTTGGGGTGAAACTTAGGATTACATGGAGAAGACAGCATGAGGATCTCCGCTCACATGAGCAGCTTTCAAGTGATCTGTTCAAGGTCCAGCCACCGTGATGATGGCCAAGCCTAAGTTCACACAGATTCCAGATATTGTTTGTCAATCTCTGACAGTTCTCAAAAAAGAAAATGCACACTGTAAAACCTTTCTCAATGGATAAAATCAGAGGCTAAGTCAAGTAAGGAAACTGACATTTAAACATTTCCCCAAATTACTTAATAGATGTAATTTTTGAAGGCAGACATATCTAAATAATTAGCCTTTTGTTTTGATGTTTTGATCTAGTAGAACTTCCCTTTAAAACCACATTTGCAATCCTATAATTTCCGGAAATAAAACCTCTGGGAGTTGGAAGCCATAACATTATGTTCTAATGGTGATCGAGTAATTGTGTATGTTCACACACTCATACATGCATACGTGTGGATACTTTTTATTTCGGGATTTAAAATTGTGGAGATAGTTTTCAACCTGTTCTATTAAGTAGGTGTGCAATTTAAATAACCATTCCACAATCACTAATTTAAAACTACTGAATATGACAACTGTCTCCTGCTTCCATCCCTCTCAGGTCATCATGCCCGAAGTGCTCAGCAGTGGGAGCATGGAGGGGGCCACTTCCTGCCATGTCCCTTCCTGGTTTCACTGCTTGCAGTTTGGTTTTCTCACAAGCAATGAGAGGAAACTAGATTTACTGCAGGTTTCCAAGGGCTATAGAAATGTGTTGTAAAACCCACATACAAATCTCTTATTATTGCTAAATACCGGAATTTCATTTACCAGATAAATCGAAACTGAACACAGACATTTAAGCAAGAAATGACATGCTGTATATATGAAACTAGAAAAAAAATGTATCCTTACTTGTGCAATATCATATCATGTTAGACCTGGTCATACTGCCAGCCATGCATCTATGTATGTGTGTGTACATACATGTGCCTGTGTGCATGTGTGTGAATATAGCCACACACATACACACATACTGCAGTTACTTTAAATGTTATTCAACCAAGAGGACCTACAGCTATCAGCTTCATTCTTCTCCCCAAAGAACATCTTCCTCTGGGAAGCATTCCGTCCAATGACAACAGCCGCAGGTGGCTCTGAAGCTTTGATAACAGACGTCACAGCCCTGAAGCAATCCCTCAGAGAAGGGGGAGAACAGGCCAGAAGTCAGCCATGTTTTTGTTATTCTGAATGCAGCCAGACTTGAAGGAAAATCATTTATCTCTTCTTTCCTGAGTTGATGAAACATATTTTCAATCATTTCACATTCAACCTGCATTTTTGATCTGAGGGAAAACGAGTCAATTCAAACACATTTGAGCACTTGACTTTGTGCAGTATGAAGAAATGGCTTCCATCCCTCTGAATCTGTTCTGCCTCAACTGAGCAACAAAATCTAAACTTAGCATTTTCTGTTCAATACAGTTCAAAGACTATGTATACTACTATTCATGGTCTTTTTATTAGTTAGAAAATCAGTGTCTTAAAGAGAAATTCTAAAACTTTATAACAGAAATACTTGCTTAGCCAGTGGTCTCTCTATTTTATGAGAGTATTTTCCCAATCTCTTGTTAATTCCCTAAATATCTGTTCTATGAGAATGCACTTTATGATATATTTACTAATCATATGTTCAAAAAGAAACAAAAATAGAGTCTGATCCACCAAGCACAGAAAGCTAGTAAAAGTCAATGACAATATGAAGATATGTATAATAAAGTCGTTAGTTGGATAAATTAAACCATTGAAAATATTAATCCACCAGTTCCAATATGAACAAGATGTAGAGATTGTTTCTGGAAGCTGGAGAATTTATAATTACTTTCTGAGCATTTTCAGAAACTGGGGGCTCAGTGTCCATTCTTCTACTGGGGGAAGATGCATGGGGCTTCATGGGATCTTGAAACTGCTCTGTAAGGTCTATGTTCACAGGTGTCTACATTTCCAAAAACCCAGCAGAAAATAAAATCCAGGGTAATAGTGGCTGCCTGAATCCAATCTCTGCTCAAACTCATACACACACAAACTATAAGATGACCAAGAATTATAGGCATAACCACATTTGGCTCATGCCTGTAGCATGACCAAGAGATAGACCATGTCATATGTTTCAAGTTAAACTAATAGAGGAGTGAACTGGAAGGGATTCCAGTGGTATTCTTACTGTGTGTGGGTGCAGAGAAGGGAGTGGGGACCTAAGATTCTCCAGAAAAAGTGGAGAAGAAAATGGAAAACAGAGTCAACACAGAGAAAACCACACCTGCAAGAGAAGTGCAGTGTAAAGTATTAAAATCTTGCACACAGGGGCGCCTGGGTGGCTCAGTTGTTAAGCGTCTGCCTTTGGCTCAGGTCATGATCTCAGCGTTCTAGGACCAAGCCCCGCATTGGGCTCCCTGTTCAGCAGGAAGCGTGCTTCTCCCTCTCTCACTCCCCATGCTTGTGTTCCCTCTCTTGCTGCCTCTCTGTCAAATAAATAAATAAAATCTTTTTTAAAATAAATAAATAAATAAATAAATAAATAAATAAATAAAATCTTGCACACAAGGTGGAGACTTGGACATTTAGAGCACCAGGGAGCCAGCTTGGGGTGAGCAGGGCTGAGGACTGGGGGTGACAGTTCAGGAGAGAAGGAGACAAATGGAAGAGGAAGCTGCTTCTTGGAGCCAGAATTGTGAGAAAACAGGAAGAAGGAAGAGGAGAAATCACGTACAGTATTTTGAAGAAGATGGGACAAGGCAACCCTTCCTCCTCTCATCTTATCACCACTAACAATGTCATCCGTTATAAATTTAAACTTAATCTTACTGCCTGAGGAGGGAATTTATGGACTAAGATCCTGTCCACAAGATGCCCAGGCATAAGATCAATCAGAACGAATCCATGCCAACAATTGAGAAGAAAATGTAAAACGAGGACGAAAACATTTCAGCTAATGAACACCTCCACCAGCCAGAATAGAAGCCAACCATGGAGCCCAGGAAAGTTATGACGCAATAACCCAAACTAAATAAAGATCCTAAGTCCCCAAACAGAAATCTGTACATAGAAAAAAGTCTAATTCAGAAATTTTAGGAGAATAAAAATGGACAATATAAAGGAAATTCAATGAGTACTGAGTGCATTCAGAAAAAAATACATATAGAAAGAAAAATGCAAGACTGTTTTGCCAATGCAGACACAGTTACAAGATGCTTAAAAATATTATTCAAATAAAATTTTAATGAAGGACATTGAAGAACTACAGAAATACAATCAAGTGAATGAAAATAAGATTTAAAAAAAAGTGAAACTGGGGCGCCTGGGTGGCACAGCGGTTAAGCATCTGCCTTTGGCTCAGGGCGTGATCCCGGCGTTCTGGGATCGAGCCCCACATCAGGCTCCTCTGCTATGAGCCTGCTTCTTCCTCTCCCACTCCCCCTGCTTGTGTTCCCTCTCTCGTTGGCTGTCTCTATCTCTGTCAAATAAATAAATAAAATCTTAAAAAAAAAAAAAAGTGAAACTATTCAGAGAAAAAGTGGCTAAACCGGAAGGTAGAAAAAGAAAATCCACTATTGATCTATTGTCTGTTTATCTATCACCTATAATCTATCTATCTATCTATCTATCTATCTATCATCTATCTATCTATCATTCCTGAAAAATAAAAATGTAAAAGCAGTGGAAAAGAAATAATATTTTAACATGTTAATCAATTTTAACTTTCTAGAAATAAGAAAAAAAAAAACCCAACCTAAATCTTCATTTTGAAAGGAACTTCCATGTAAGTACCCAGGTTAGATTCAAGACATGTTCTCCTTAAATCATTAGAATTAAATGCAACATAAAAAGGCAGGGCCTCTAGATAAAACTGACCACATTACTTAGAAAGTTAAGAAAATTAGACTGATGTCAACTTCTCATGAGCTGTGGAACAGCATGTTCAAGGAGCACATGGAAAGGAAATTCAAGCTGAGGATTTTATACCCAGCCCAGTTACCCTCCAAGTGCAAGGTTGTAGAAAATCTATTCAAGGCTCATGCTCCTGTGATACACGGCACAAAGCCCTTCTGGACTCTGTCGTGAAAACAGCTCTCTGGGAAAGATCTTGGAGACCCTCAAGGGTCCACGGTGCCAAACCACTTATATGAAAATATTAAGATGCCATTTGTCTATTTACTCTAATTTTCTCAGAGTGTATCACAGGGTCTTCCAGACGATTCAATGAACATTCAAAAATATCTAAAAGAGCTATCAGAATACTCCTCCTCTTCCCACTGACATATTTGCTGAAGGCTAGCTTTTTTTCATAAACATCCCCTGGAACAAAAAAAAAAAAGAAAGAAAGAAAATCACAAGCTAAATGCAAGAGATGAGAGAACCCAGCTGTCTTCCATTAAGCCCTATGTTAAAATTTGCAAAAGTATAAAACTAAGCTATTTTACTATTTTTATGCTTTGAAAATGTGTTTATTGTTTATAAAATATATTACTGTTAACATGTAATTTGCTTCTTATTGTTATTTTTAAATGTATTAATTATATATTTTAACGATTTTTTTAAAGATTTTATTTATTTATTTGACAAACAGAGAGGCAGTGAGAGAGGGAACACAAGCAGGGGGAGTGGGAGAGGGAGAAGCAGGTTTCCTGCCAAGTCAGAAGCCCGATGCGGGGCTCGATCCCAGAACGCCGGGATCATGACCTGAGCTGAAGGCAGATGCTTAACAACTGAGTCACCCAGGAGCCCCTATATATTTTAACTATTAATAGCACTAACCTGCATAAATAAAAGCTCATTGGTATCCTCATAATATGAGTGTAAAGGCATGTGGAGCCAAAGATATGAGAGCAACTCTCCTGGAGAATGGGTTTATCCAACCTACAAATGATTGGGAACACTTTAGAACAAAGACTAGGTAGTTCCAGATCAGAAACTGAAACCAACATGGAAATATGGATGAACGGATGGCATATAAATAGTCTGTGTTCTGAGAAAACAGGAAGAATGTAAGAAAAACATGGGAATAGAAGACAGAGGAAAGTGGAGAAGATCATTGATTATTGTATTGATAATAGACACCACGGAAACTCACCCACCAGACTGTGACAATTTATGAGAGAATCACAAAAGATGTCACTTCAAAGTAAACTAGTAGAACCAAAGACAGACCTTCCCAAGCACTATGGAAATAATAGTAAAAGGGCAAACAAAGCAAATCTCAGGGAGTAAAAGCATATTAAATACACATAAGAACGTCGTAATTATGTAATAGCAACGGCGCAGAACATACCAGCCATAACAATACGTATGGGCTTAACACGATTATCAGAAAGAACGAAGAGTAAGATTTTGAAATTGGTTACTAAAGCAAATCTCAATCCAATAGGAGTACAGTAAACACACCTAAAACAACAAAATTCAGGACTAGGAGGGGATGGTGGGTAGACGTGTGCTGACAGACATGAAGAGTGACCATGTGGCCCTGACAATGGACAGGGTGGAATTTAAGGCTTAAAGCACTTCACAAAACAAAGGTCATTCTGTAACAACAACACCACAATTCACAATGATGGTGCCGTCACTCTAAATGGCTAGAAGCAAGTAATACAAGCAACCACATAAAATGGAAATATGCGTAGTTTAGGGGAAAGAGAAACACGAATAAAAGACTTTAAAACAGGGGCGCCTGGGTGGCTCAGTTGTTAAGCGTCTGCCTTCGGCTCAGGGCGTGATCCTGGCGTTCTGGGATCGAGCCCCACATCAGGCTCCTCTGCTGGGAGCCTGCTTCTTCCTCTCCCACTCCCCCTGCTTGTGTTCCCTCTCTCGCTGGCTGTCTCTCTCTCTGTCAAATAAATAACATAAAATCTTAAAAAAAAAAAAGACTTTAAAACATCACTCTGAGAACAAGATAAAAAAATAAATATAAAAAATTATACAGTATGATCTTCAAATAAATAAAAAACAATATCCAGATAAAAAAGATTATTATCTTAACCACATAAGCAACATCCACAAAAACTGGTCTTATAATTAGTCACAAAAAGCATCAGTAGGCATCACAAAACCAGGGTATTATGGATATCATTCTCCGATCATGAGGCAACAAAACAATTCTTCCAGTTGTTGGAGAAAATAAACCTTCCATTAAACAATTTTTATATAAATTAGTAAATACAAACATAGTATGAGAATTTCTGAAAAATCATAATAATGGAAACACTGTTTTTCAGATAGATTCTGTGCAGAACAGCAAAAATGGGTCAGAGGAAATTTCATAGCCTAAAACATCTGTCTATACATAAAAGAATGAAAAGGAATAAAATCCTCTACTCAAGCACTTAGCCAAGGAACCATCATTCAAGCCAAACACAACATAAGGAGATAAATAACAGAGATAAAAGCTGTTAGACAACAGGAAAGCAGTGAACTGAATTAATAAATTAAAACCCTGGGTCCTTGAAAAAATCAACATAATAATCCATGATACAAAGAATGGAGAAAAGATGACAAATAGTACAAAATGCAGAATTAGAAATGACATTGAAACAGAAGCCATACAAACATGAAGCTTATTTGCACACCCTCTATGTAAGCAAATTTGAAAAGTAAGTGGAATTATACTTTCCAAGTAAAATACAGTTCAGCAAAGTTAGAGATAGAATTCTTAACCAAACTGATTTTTGTGAAAGAAAGTGAAGGTCATCAAAGAACAAATCCACAAACAGAAAAAAGTAGGGAAAAGCACCAGGCCCAGAGGGTTTCACAGGGGATCCTGCCCAGCTGAGAGCAGGGACAGGGCTAACGTGGGTGAATCATCCCAGAGTGCAGAAAACAGGAGAGAAGCCCCACTCTTTGTGAAAGCAAGTGTGATATTAGCAGGTGCATAGCAAAACGAAAGACATGACAAACCAACATCACCTCTGAATATGAGTTAAAAACACTAAACACAATATTATTGGCTAGATGGCAAATTCCATTAAGAAAATGGTGTCCCAGAACCCTGTGGGACTTAGTCCAGTAAGGTGAAGAAACTATTCACTATTAGAAAATCTATGGACACAAGCGGCCATATTGACATGTAAAGAGAACAATCACACGGCTATCCTATCCTCCAGACACTACAATGCCTTTCACAGCACGTAATGTTCCATTCCGATAATGACACCAGGAAACAGGGATAGATGGACACTTCGCTGACCAGATAACATACGTGCCCAACCCTGACTCAGCCTACTCCTTACTGGGGTGTTCAGGGGACCCTAAGATCAGGAGCGAGATGGAAGCCAGCTCTCTACCAATCCACACTGTGTTGGAGGAGTTATCCAATGTAACCAGCAAGAGAAAACCACAGAGGCAGCATAAACACAAAAGTAGAGGAAGAAATCAGCTGCCTCTATTTTCAGATGAAAATCGTATCCTAGAAACAAGCAGGCATTGCAGGTGAACACGTGCAAAATGGTAAAAGGCCAGGGAGGAAATGTGGCAACTGTCACTTTAGGAACTGACCCCGAATGCATACATCCAACAATTTAAAAACACAGCTGCTCAGTGTTATTCATTACATCACTATTTTAGTTGCTAAATATTGGAAGCCATATTAATGTGTACTTACTGTGTAATTAATGTGTACTTACTGTGTAATTAATGTGTACATAGAAGATTGATACATGTATTTTATGTTATATATGTACATGCATCAGAGAGAGAGAAGATACAGAATATATACATCTGAAGTGAAGTGCGTGTTAAAAGGGATGAGGGAGAACTGATGAACTGATAGAGTCGTTTCTGGGATACACTGCTCACCAAAAAGAACAAAGGGACACGTGTAGCACTGTGTACAGGAAGGGAGGAAAAAACCCACGAAGTTGCTGATGTTTGCAAAAAGAAACACAGAAAGTATAAACTAGAAAGTCGTGAATGTGGGTGAAAACCGAAACAACCCACATGAGCAGAAATGAGGCTCCCTTGCATATTTCAACAAATGCCATAACCGCCCCATCGGGTGGACCCAGGGGCACTTGGCCACGGTGTCGCAGCGACACAACCTCAGTTAGCAGGAAGCAGAGAACAGCGGACGGGTCTGAAATTCCTGTTGCAGGTCTGTTTCCGCATGGACGACTGCATCTGGACCCTAGTTTTTGGACATCGTAGGCGTGAAAGAGTGAGTGCACCGATGTTGTTGGGAGCCTGGTATTCTGCAGAAGAGGGGAGATGCAGAATGGAGATAAAATAGGGGGTCTCGGCAGGCAGAATAGAAGCCCGTGCAGGGACGGAACCAGCCGCGGCAGAACCAACGCACTCTTTGGTCTCAGGTTCACTCAGTGCTTATGACGTCTCCACTCGGCCACTGGAGTCCAGCACGAGCGGTGCCCCCGGGGTCAGGAAGGAGCTCCTCACATTAGCTCTCTGTCTGCAAGTCCCTGCTGGGAGTGCACAGGGAACCCCAGCTGCTGTCCAGGCACATGGGGGGTACACCCTCCTCTACTCCACCCCTGGGAATAGAGGTACTTGGTGGGAAGAGTCCACCCCAGAGAAGTGGGAAAACAGAGATACACATCCCCGAAATAGCACTAAACTGGCAACGTCTGTGTTTTCACCCATGTGGGACCCTCTGACTGGAAGTTCACCCCTGCAGGGAGATGCGTGGGCTCACGCTTGAGGCCCAAGGTCCGGACAGCATCACCTGCAGACAGGAACCCTGACCCCAGCTGGCTGGGTGAGCAGAACCAGCGCCCCCCTGCCCCTCCCACACGGAGGGTGTGCAGCGTGTAAAGGGAGGTTCCTGGGCCCTGTGGGGAGACTCCAGTTCTCCTGCTCACTGTTCTCCAGGATTGCTTAATTTATGTTGAGTCAAAGTCATGTCTGGAGGAATTATATGAATAGTTCAAGCTATTTCTCAAAAGGAAAAAAAAATGTGCCACCTGAAAGCTTTTGCACGAACTTATTCCTGTGGTAAAGTTTATCTTTGCCGGCAAACAGAATTCTCATTTCTAGTGACTTCTCAACTCTCGAGTGACTTCAGAGTTATTTATGCCGTCGAGACAGAACGCAGTCACTTAGCACTACTTCTTCCACTGAAGACAGCACTCTCAGAATCCCATCAGCGAGAAAGTACCACCTGCAAGTTCCTAGCCTGGAAGATAAACTTTGGTCACATAAAGTCAATGGATTTCATTTTAATTCATGAAGAACTATAACTTCTACCATAGTTTTGGAGATAAAGACTCTAAGTTTTGCATCTGAAAGGTTCTTAGTAATTTAATTTCATAGGTGTTTTGAAATTTGATTCTTTCGTAAAGAGACAACACACTTTGTGAACACAAGACAGGTGAGCATGGGAGCAGGTGCGTCAGCCGGAAGTACTGAAATGTAAGCAGGAAGCCAAGCGAGCAGAGCCACCAACCCTGTGCACCTGCCAGCGTCCCCCGTCCCCCGGATTCCAGGAGGAGAACCAATGCACCAGGAAGACCCGCTTTCGTGCTGTTTACTGCAGCCTCCCGGCTCGGCAGAGCGCTGAGCGCGGCCTCTAGCGCCTCGCCCGGCGGCTACAATCAGCCCACCGGCTCCGCGGAGTTACCTTCCCGGCCTTTCTACATACAGGTCATTTTTTCAGGCTCCGTTTTTGAGGAAAGCGCCCAGGGCCACTGCCGGCATGCACCTTTCCGCCGCGCCTGCCGCGTGTGCTGGCGTTCCGTGTCAGAAATCACGCGGTTCCCAGGAAACACAGATCCTGCAGATGGGAGCCCGACACCGGGGCTCGGCCGACGGACCCAGCGGCTCCCAGGGAGCCCAGCAGCCTGGCCCCCAGGACAGGACAGGGGCCCCGTGCTCCAGCAGCCCCCAGCGTGCGGGGATGGTCTGGGTGCCACCCCCTGTCCGGCTCGGCTCCAACGCCTGTAAACTCCCCAGGGTGCCACCCCCCTCCAGCCCTGACCCCAGAGCCTGGAGGAGGCAGGGGCTGCGGGAGCAGGGCAGGAAGAAGCCCCCAGTCTGGGAGAGGGACTCGGCGCCCTTTCTTCACAGGGGCTCAGCACTTGTCATGAGGAGAGAGTTTCCCTGACAGAGATTTTCAACCAAGTAAACTCAGAAACTTCTGGCTGTAGCATGTGCAGGTGAGTGGGGGTCTCCTGCATTATTCTGGACAGTGCCCTTGGGTTGGACCCACAGAACTAGTCCAGGAACGGGACGTGGGTCTCTGAACCTACAGGGCAGGGCCCTGAAGGACAGAGAGGGAAACGGTGTCATCACCCAACACGTAAACAGCCATCCTGTGGGGAGCAGAAGGGCATCTGTCTTTTTTTTTTTTTTAATGATTTTTTATTATATTATGTTAGTCACCTTACAGTATATCCCCGGTTTCCAATGTAAAGTTCGATGATTCATTAGTTGCGTATAACACCCAGTGCACCATGCAATACGTGCCCTCCTTACTACCCATCACCGGTCTGTCTTTCTGTAAATGCAGGAAGTCTTTCTGCGGGATGGAGGGCTTTCCAGGGCAGGCGTGGGGCTCTCTCAGAGGCCGGCGCCCCTAGGTCTGCCCCAGCGTGGGGGGCACCGGAGCTGCCCAGGGGCTCCGGGCCTCTAGGGGCAGCTGCTCCCACGGACCTGTGAGCTGCCCACCCAGGGGACCCACAGGACATGGAGCCTGCCTGTCGCTTCCCCTTGGTCAGACCCAAGCTCCCACGTGCCAAGTGCCGTCCTGGAGAAAGGAGCCCACGGAGACCCCAGCTGCGCTCTGTCCCCCAAGATGCCCCTTTCACGCTGAACTTGAGCCTCCCCGATGCGTTCAAAGACAGGGAAACAGGAGCACAGCTTGTGGACAGAACCACAAACACACCCTGAACAGCACGGACCAGAACCGAGGGAAGGAAACGGGAGGAAATGCGTCCTATTTAGGACTGTACGTGAGCCGGCTCCTGTCTGATTCCTCAAGGAGGACCACTTCCAGACCTGCGCTGCCGTCCCAGCTCTAAATATTAACAATCAACAATCAAATAAAAAACACCATTTAAAGTTTTGGGCGAGCCCCATGCAAGTTGTAAATCATCTGCGTGCTTACCTGTGTCTCCTGCTGCGGCCGAACCCCCGCCCTGCACGGACAGAAGGACCAGCGCCCTGAGGACGGCTCCGGGTACCGAGCCCATGTTCCCGGTCCTGCTCCTGGAGGCCCCAGAGCTGGACTCCAGCCTGCAGCAGCTCTCAGTGCGAGCAAGCCGGCTCTGGTCTCCTGGCTTCCAGAGCTCCTCCTCCCAGCTCCCGCCCTCCTCTCTCCCTCTCCCACTGTCCCTCCTACTCCCCCTCCTCCCTCCTCCTCTCTCTTCCTCCTCCCTCTTTCCTCTTCTCTCTCCCTCTCCCTCCTCTCTCCCTCTCTCTCTTTCCCTCCTCTCCCTCCCCCTTCCTCTTTCCCTCCCTCCTCCCTCCTTCCTCTTCTCTCTCTCTCTCCCTCCCCCTGTCTCTCCCTCCTTCCTCCTCTCTCTCTTCCTCCCTTTCCCTCCTCTCCCTCCCCCCTCCCTCCCCCCTCCTTCCTCTTCTCTCTCTCCCTCCTCTCCCTCCCTGTCTCTCCCTCTCCCTTCTGTCTCTCTCCTTCCTCCTCTCCCTCCCTCCTCTTTCTCCTTTCCTCTCTCTCCCTCTCCCTCCTCTCTCACCTTCCTCTCTCCCTCCCTCTCTTTCCCTCCTCTCCCTCCCTCCTTCCTCTTTCCCTCCTTCCTCCTCTCTCTCTCCCTCCCTCCCTCCCTCCGCCCTGCCTCTCTCTGGCCTGCATCCCCCTTTCCTGACCCCCCTCCTGAGCCTGAACCCCCAGGGACTTTCACCTCCATGTGCAGGGACCCCTCATAGTGACACAGACTGGCCCTGGGAAGGGCTGCTTGCTGGCTTGCTTGTACCTGGAGGCTCCTTCCCCCTGGCTCCCCTCACCAACAAACCCCAAACCTTCCCTTGCAGAGGAGGGAAGCTGCCCTCTTTGCTGCCCGTCCTGATGGGAGGAGCCATATCCAGTGAAACTGTGAGTGTCAGCTCAGAAGAGGCAGAACGGGAGAAGTGCCAGCATCATTTGTAACCTTCAGCTCCCTGTTTCTGAGAGGAGAGCGTCGTCTTCTGATTATATAAAAAGTATTGTTTTGAGCTGGAGCATTTTCACCACCTAAATTCCAGTTACGGCATCAGAGGCTTGGGGCGGCAGGCATGACACCCTGTACAACATGGGGTGGTGAGAACCATTTCTTACTTCCAGGGTGGGGTAAGATTATGCCAGTTACACGGATCAGATGGGTTTACTGGCTAAATCCCAAATTTTCAAATGAGCTCTGTCTCCTGGGAGTATGCTCCCACCCAGACCAGCGGTGGGAACCACTGAGGGGGAGAAAAGGGTGTGGGAGCCCGGGGCGGGGGTGGGGGGGTGCTCAGGGGTCCGTGTCTGAGAGAAGTTGCGAGTCCAGCGGCTTCCTCCAGGGACGGGAGTATTTCCTGAACAGAACCGAAAGCGGGGTTGATGGCATCCAGGGGTGCAAGCATCTTACAGAACAGTGCAGGCACCACCAAGAACAGATGTACCTTGGGGAGGGGCATGGGGAGGCTCAGGCCCCAGTGTCAGGGGTGTCAGGGGTGCGGGAAGATGCCCACACACACCCGCCAACCCCTGCCAGTGAAAGGAACACAAAGTCCTCATCCCACAAAAACCCTGTATCAGGTTTTTCTGGTGGAGATAATTCAGAAAACAAGGTTAAAAGGGATCAGATCGCGTACAGCTTAAAAGGAAAACTGGGTAGGCGATTGATCCCTGCTACATTTTGAGACAAGGTGGGACTTCGTGCAGGAGGCACAGAGGGTCACACAAGGGGGTGAACGTCTCCGATGGGAAGCACGCCCCTGCTCCGCCCACTGCAGCAACAGCCACTTGCAGAGCTAGGACCACAGGGGTCAGGTGTGCAGCTGCGGTCTACACCCGCGGCGGTCCCTGGGCATTGCCAGGAGACAAGGTGGATCCTGCCCACCCAGGATGCACTGCAGCCTTGGACAGTGACCCCCCATCATCAGTCCCTGCCCAGGACCCACCTGAAGGCCGTCCCAGGGTCCAAGGCGCCCATGGCAGAGAGTGCCAAGTACACCAGAGATTCCCCCCTCCCCGACGGAGTCCAGAAGCGCAGGGGCACAGCCTCAGAGGCCCTTTACCGAAGGCACGGCCTGCAAAGAGCACCCTCCTTGCTCGGTGGGGTGACAGGGTGTCCAGGGGCCGAGGGTGGCTGACGTTCATGTTCTGCTCTTCACACACCATGAACCACCCCTCGTGGTGCCAGCCCGTGTATTTCTAGTTGCTGCTGATGCTGACGGGGGACCTCAGCTGGGCATTATTCACCTGATGTGGCAGGAAATGCACAGATAGCCGACTGGGGGCTGGCAGGGACGGCTGGCTGTAGACAGTCTGCCCAAAGCAGGGCTCTGAGGCTCCAGGCTGCCTGCCCACACAGGTACGGGAGGGGCAGGTGCGTGCGGAGCTCCCTGCTGGAGGAGAGCGCGCGGCTGGCGACATCTGCCTGCATCACCGCAAACTCACCTTTTTAAGTTTCTCACTCAGCAGCACACCCCTCTCAATTTTTATCGCAGCATTTTCTGTTTAAAACTTGAATGCACTTAATTCTTGCTTCCAAAGGGCAAATGGCTTTGTCATTCTGTTATACCCTCTGATAACTGAAGTAGCTGTTAGGGAGACACAGGGTCTGTGCCCATGGAGAAAGATTTGAGCTCTTCCCGAAGCCCCCAGCGCATGAGCCGCGATGGGGAGAAATGTCCATGGACTGGCCCTCTCGGCTCTCTGAGGGGCCCTCATGCTGGCCTTTCACACCAGGGAGAGCAGGTCCATCGGTGGACATCCTGTGGGGAGACGGGTTGACTTCTCAGTGCGTTTTGTAAAAGGCAGCCTATCTTTACACAGGAGGACTCTGCACACATCATTCCGTGGGCAATGCCTGGACCACACCTGGACGACACCGGGCAATGAGTCTCACGTCTCCTACAACGCGAGAGAACATCTCCGGTCATTCACGCACGCATGCACGCACACGTCCACACTTAGGCAAGCACACACGCTCACATGCACGCAGTCACACGTGTGCACACGCGTCCGTGCACATGCACACTCACCCACCTTCATGCCACACACCCATGCGCACACACATTCACGGGACACACGTGCGCACACTCACTCAGCCGCTCGTGCTGACTTTCCACCTTTCGTAGACTCACACCGAGACGTGCGACGGGATTCGGAGCCATCCAGTCCAGTGCCAAGTCTTGACAAAACAGCTCTGGGGAAGGTCACCCGCAGGCTTCTGCAGTCTCTGGTTTCAGGGCCCGAGATAACCGCCAGCAGACATTACAACCGCCAGCAGGTGCTTACAACGTGCCACGGGAGAAGGGAGGGAGAAGGGAGGAGAAACCTACTTCCTTAGTTCCCAGAGCAGATCAGAGATTGACAAGTTCACTTGAATCAACTGCGTGAGTTCCAGAAAAGATGTTTTCCTAATGTTACGAAGGACATCTCAAAGAACGGATTACCTCACCTTTGGGGAGGGGAGACGGGTTTGTATTACCTATTTTTTCCTTATCACAAGTCCTGTAAAACGCAATCCCGTATGAACTAGCTGGTGGGCGTCCCTGCAGCCTCGCGGTGCAGCAGACCTCCGCGCTCTGCACCCCTCCCCGGCCTCAGTCCGCCGGACCCAGGACGGCGGGATGTGACACAGGTCACTGCTGTTTTCCTTTAAAGTGTAGGTTATAGTTACAAAAGAAAATCTATAATCCTGTTAATTGTAGTCAGGTATTAAAGGCATTTTTAAAAATTAGAAGCTTCACTGTTGAAATTATAAGGCTTAATAATGTTCAGCTAAGGGGCGCCTGGGTGGCACAGCGGTTAAGCGTCTGCCTTCGGCTCAGGGCGTGATCCCGGCGTTATGGGATCGAGCCCCACATCAGGCTCCTCTGCTATGAGCCTGCTTCTTCCTCTCCCACTCCCCCTGCTTGTGTTCCCTCTCTCGCTGGCTGTCTCTATCTCTGTCAAATAAATAAATAAAATCTTTAAAAAATAATAATAATAATGTTCAGCTAAGAAAAATGCCAGCAGCAGACATTTGCGATACTTAAATCTTGGCCTCATCGAACAATTAAAGAAAGACATCGTTCAGAGGAACGTATTTCCTATCATAGGAAAACTGAACTGACAAGACTTGAGAATTCTATTTCCAAGTTCAGGCATCTGAAGAGCTCACGCGGGCTCGGAGAGACGTCTGTCCAGAAGGGGCCGGCAGTCCAGGCCGGGACGCCACGGCCCGCCGGCCGTCCTCTGCAAGACCCAGCGGCCCAACTCTCCTTGTGGCTGCGGTCGTCTGCGTCTGGGGGCTGAAGTTTGTGCAGTGTTTACATTTACTTGCTAGTCCAGAGCTCAAAGTCCTTCAGAACAAATGAATGCCTGAAGTAAATTTTGTGTTGTTACAATTGCTCCTGCCTAGCCGTGACATTTAAATCAAATTAGCAAAGTTAGTTACTTTGCTAATACCACGCTGTGGATTGATCAGAATTTTGGAATTTAAAGCTCTAGAGATGCAAGTTGTTAATATTTTTTCAACCCAAACTATTGTAAAATGTTGGTTTAACTCACAAGAGAAAGTAAAGCCTACAGGCAGCATCTGTGTCTGTAGCACTGGGGGCTGAAAAATGGCAAACACAGCAGATAAAAATAGTCGAATGTTGTGCTTTTTCCTGCTTGAGAAACTGTCAGAAACACTGAAAGCTCTTGCTTCTCTTGTTAACAGAAATAAGTAATGTTTTTATTTTATTTTGGCTGCTTGTTACATAATTCAAATAGAGTTGCAAAGGAATAGGGTTGTAAGAGCAAATATTTTTATTTTACTTTATCATTTTTTACTTTTTTTTATTTTTAAAGATTTTATTTATTTATTTATTTATTTATTTATTTATTTATTTATTTGACAGAGAGCGAGAGAGAGCAAGACAGGGAAAACAAGCAGGGGGAGCAGCAGAAGGAGAGGGAGAAGTAGGCTTTCTGCTGAGCAGGGAGCCCAATGCGGGACTCGATCCCAAGACCCTGAGATCATGACCTGAGCCGAAGGCAGACGCTTAAGGACTGAGCCACCCAGGCGCCCCTAGTTTATCAGTTTTGTTTAAACACCGATGGGTTAGGTCTTGAGTGGATGAGATATTTATATAATGACTGAAAACAATTTTTAGTGTTTCTGGAAAGACCTTTCTTAAAAATGTTTCTAGGGGCGCCTGGGTGGCTCATTCGTTAAGTGTCTGCCTGCGGCTCTGGTCATGATCCCAGGATCCTGGGATCCAGCCGCATCGGGCTCCCTGCTCAGCGGGAAGCCTGCTTCTCCCTCTCCCACTCCCCCTGCTTGTGTTCCCTCTCTCACTGTCTCTCTCTGTCAAATAAATAAATAAAATCTTTTAAAAAAATGTGTTTCTAGATCAATTGAGTTGCAAATGCCTATTGCAAAGAGTGAAGTGTTACTTAAGACAGTGTCAGTAAGACCAGCTGGTGTCCGCCCCTGGTTCTGCAGGAAGATGGAGGGTGGTCTGCAGAGAGGGAGGCTGCCTGAAGCCCAGCTCCCTACACTGAACAGGTGAGCGAGCTCCGCCCTTCTGCGAGGCTCTGGGCCTCTCCGGTCTCTGGACACTGCCTCTCCCTGAGGAGTTGGTGGAAAGCCCTGTGCGGTGTCTGTGGAGCTTTGCTCTCAGGCTCTTTCCGTCAGGAAGGTTCTCAGGCTGCCTTCTGCCTTGGAGCGCCAGTTCGGCAGCCCCGCCCCACGTCTCCAGGATTGGGTGGGACACGCGGGCGACCGAGGGCCTGAGACCCGCCGCAGGAACCGCGTCCACAGCATCCAAACGCCCCGCAGAGCCGGGTGCTTATTTCATGGTTCAGAGCTTTGTTTGGGATCATTTAAATTTAAAAAATGGGTGAGACTTTAGTAAAATAATGCTGCATAATTCATGTGCCCACTGCACACTCTAGCATCCATTTGGTTTATTGTTTTTCTAAAGCAGGGACATTCTGGGGATGGCCAGAAAGAGACACTAAACCAACGCCCTCAGATGGCACCATGGGTGAACAAGGTCTCCGAGAAGGGGCCGTGGGGTCATTGGTATCATGAATGTATTCTCAGAGTGTGACCCTGAGTTATCTAAAAGTGAGGCATTGGCCGTCGGAGTAAGTGCCCGGGACGTGTCAGGGTGCAGTGTCGACACTGGGCATGGGGTGTGTGCTTTCTCTTTGAGAGGCAGAGTATTGGGCGTCCACTCAGAACTCCCTCTGGGCTCTCATGCCTGTGCACAGCTGCCGAAACCATGGGGCACAGACAGCGAAAAGTCAGCCTGCCGTGTGTCCAGCCGGGGAGGCAGACGCATGCAGGAGAGGGATGTGGTGGGGACGTCTGTGCGGAGGGCTCCTGCCGGTCGGGAGGTGTCTGGGGGAGAGGCCGTGCGTGAGGAGGAGCTGGGGAGGCCCCACGGCACACAGGGGAAGAGGGGGTCTGCGAAGGGCCGTAAAGAATCCTAGGTCACCCACACGAGCCTTCCCTCCACACTCAGACGCGCAATCCACTTGGTATTGATCTCAAACGCCCATCCCACCGAAGGGAGTGGAATCGGCCACACTCACCCTCCCAGAGCATCTGCCGACGTCCATGGTGGGACCCCAGGCCAAGCCCCTCCCTGGATGCAGCCCCTGGCCCCCCTTGGCTGCTGTCCCTCTGCACTACCACCACCCCTAGGCTCCCGTTCCCACCTCAGCGTGGGCCTTGGGCGCTGGCAGTGCAGGCCGGGAAGGCCCCTGTCTTCCCTTCTGAAGCCTCCCCTTCCATGTGACCCTTGTGTCCAGCTTGTCCTTGAAGGGGCTGGATTTCACCCACGTTCTCCTTCAGGCTGTCCATGCACTGGTCACCTAAGGGGTCCCCAGGTGGAAAATTCGAATTCCAGGGGAAGACACTGCATTCTCTAGCCCAGTGAAGTGCTCCGCTGGAACTCCGTTCTGAATGTTGTAAAGGACCCCAAACACAAACATCTGTAGGAATATGAGCAAGGAGAGTTCTGGAGCCTCCATCCGACCACGGGCACCTTCAGAGCTGAAGCCCAGTCCACAGCTCACTCCTTTCCTGGGCGAGCAGAGAGGAGGAGGCCACAGCCTGGGGCACCCCCAGCCACGGCTGCCCGGAGAAGTCACTCAAGAACCGAAAAGGTAAGAGTTTGAAGTAAATTGTAGTGTTGGCCTTTGAGCACAAAATATTCTCCAGCCACAGAGAATCTTCCATAATGAAAGAGCTGAGACACTACAGACACTCTTCTCACGTCTTCTCCACCACCGCCTGCAAGACAGGAGGGACTCCTTCCCCTGCTCCTGTCCTTCTGGACGGTGTCTGCAGTTCTAACCTCCTTACTGTTCTTCAAAATACACCCAACTTTCAAGATGGCACTGAAAGATGAGGACAATGGAAAGACAAGCCATCGAGTAAGAGAAAACCTGCACAACACAATCTGATGAAGGACTGGTAGCAAAATACACAAAGAACTCTTAAAACTAGAACATGAGTGTTTATAATTCAACAAGAAAACAACCCAATTAAGAAATGGGCAAAATATCTAAACAGACACCTCACCAAATATGCACAGATGGCAAATACATGTGTGAAAACATCCTCCACACCACATGCCCTCGGAGAAACGCAAATTCAAGGAACAATGAGATACCACCGTGCAGATTAGAAGGGCCGGAACCGAGCGCTGCCAGCACCACCTGCAGGCGAGGGTGGGTGCGGCAGAGGCGCTCTCTCGCGGCCTGCGGCGTGCCAAAGGGTAGCCGTGTTGGAGGGCCGTTTGGCGGACTGGGGAACAGAATGAAACACACTCTTATCCCGTGACCCGGGAATCTCGCTCCTTGGTATTTACCCAAATGAGCTGAGTAATGATGTCCAGTCGAAGACCTGCACAGGGATGTTTACAGCAGCCTTACTCACAATTTTAAGACTTGGAAGCAACCAAGGTGACCCTCAGGAGATGAAGGGATAGACAGTGGTCCACCCAGACAATGGAATATTATTCAGTGTTAAAAGGAAATGAGCTTGCAAGTCATGAAAAGACCGGAGCCTTCTACGCATATGACTAAGCGACGGAAGTCGGTCTGAAGTCTGCACGCTGTGCGATCCCAACTCTGGGAAAGGCAGAACTATGGAGACAGTGGAGAGATGGGTAGTTGTCAGGGGTGTGGGGAGGAGGGATGAACAGAGCACAGAGCGTCCTGAGGGCAGTGAGGCTAGCTGCAAGGGTGGGTGCGGGACCTTGCACATCTGTCAGTGACAGGGTTGTGGGATATCGGCGAGGTTCAGTGGGGTGAGGGCCAGAGCCATGACAAGAAAGAACTCTTGGTGCAAAATGGTGGTTTACTAAAGCTCTAAAGCTGGGGGGCAGGACCAGCAGAAAGAGCTGCTGCCCCGGGTTGGGAGGGGGGCTGATTATACACTACGGGGTTGGGGGAGGTAACGAAAAGGGAGGTTGAGAAAGTACTTTCATATGTTAAAGAAGACTCACAGGATACGGGAGGCCTGGCCATTGTCAAGTTAAGTTTGTTTTTCCCTCTAGCAGGGCGTTACCATGAAGATAGTTGGGAGCTTCTGGGAGAAACTTTACACTCCGAGGCTTCAAGTATCTGTCAATGGGCTGCAGATTATAAGGACATTTAATTGTATCTACATTTCCCTCCGGGAAGCGTTATTGACAAAAATGCTTTGTTCTTGTAAATTGCTAAGACATTTGTAAACTGAGACTGTGGTCTCTGTAGGTTAACTGTTTGTTTCTCCTCTCCTTAGCTCTAGGGCCTGAGGAATGTCACGTACATCCCATGGGGGGAGTAGGGGGGTGTCAGCATGCTTTGTCCTCAGCTTGCCCTCTGTTCCCTCATCATCAGCACGGATGGTATTCACATCCGAGGGTAGCCGCATGCAGACGCTGGACTTCAGTTAGTAATAATGTATCGATGATGGCTCATAACTTACAATAAATGTACTAATAATAGGGAAATTGGGGAGGGGCAGTGGGTGTATGGGAATTCTCCATACTTTTTTCTCAATTTTTCCTATAAGTCAAAACTGTTTTGTTTTTTTCCCCCAATTAGCTAAACTCCCACAAGCCACTGTCCTGTGGAGGGATGGTGAGGCTGAGGTCTCTGCTGCCAGGCAGGGCGCGACACTGGAAAACTGGGGAGCGATGGGTCAGCAGAGATGGGCCACCTGTTTTAGCAGACGCAGTGCTGCCTTTGAAACTGGATCTGAATGCGGCTGACAACAGTGGCTCCTGGAGGCACCCCAGCGTTGCAGGGGGAACGAAGCTGGGGCCGACCCAGCCCAGGTGCGAAGACCTCCACCACTGGCCACTGTGTTTCTGGGCAAAGGTTCACCCCGCTCAGCCCGGGCTCCTCCTTGTGGTGAGCAGCTCAGAGCCACGGAACTGGATTAATCCCTTTGGTCACTGGTCCACATGTTTTCATTTGATTGTGCTATTTGAGTTCATGTATTTAACCCCCTCGAGCCGTTCCTCAGAGCCCCAAGACAGGCTGGACGTGGACCACCTGGGGCCCCAAGGAGACCCACCTTCCTTCTTTCTCTTACATCTGTGTGTGCCCCACCCAGGGGGCTTCACCTTAAATTCACAAGTAAGAAAAACAGTGTCCTCACTATTACGGCCCCTTCACAGATAAAAACATGAAGAGTAGTGAAAACAGTGGTTTTACTTCATAATTAATGTCCGTTGTCTTCCAAAGGAAAGCTGCGTGTAGGAGTGTCAGAGCGAAGCTGGTTTAGAAGAGATTCGGGCAGGTCAGCACGTGGGGTTTTCCACCTTGAACTCAGCTCCAGGCTGCCTGGCTTGGTTCCGACAAATCACAGGTCAGGACGAACTACCCTCCCTCTGCAAAGACGGGCCATCTGGAGATGCGTTTCCTGAGCCGCACGTCTGTCGGGCAGTGAGGGCGAGTCCTTCCCAAACTGGCCTCTGACGTGTGCAGATGTCTTCCCGCATATGTGAACCAGGGAGGTGGCCTTGGGTTTGCCACCAACTTTCTACTGCAATCTGGTATCTCTAAGATTAATAGGATTTTGACACGGCTTCAGTTAGCGGTATTTTTACAGGGTCGACAGCCAGCCTCCTGACCCCGGTCTTAACTGTGATTCCACTTTCTTCTGGCCGGCTGACCTCGTGGCTCCCCGGCCACCAGCTGCACACCAGTGGGCTCACGGGGGACGTATATAGGCTTCTCCCAACCGGTCACCACAGAGACCCATGCACGCCCTGGCTCAGGCTTCACAAACTGAGCCGTTCTCCCTGCCGCCTCTTCCCCCTGTTGGCCAACAGCTGCTTCTCCCTCCATACTGGACCACACCAAGTAAAGCTCTCTGAGCTTCCTCCTGGCAGGAGTGGCGGGCGTGCGATGGCGGACTCTGTGTTCCGGTTCTGACATTTTCACCCGACTCGGTTATGAAGCTCCATCTGCGGCTGTGTGTTGGGAGGTTCACGACGCACGATCAGATAATAAGGGTAATTCACACAAACATTAACCAAGTGTATGACAGGGACGTTGCGTCCTGGCATAGAAGTAAGAGAGTTTGTTGTTTTATATTTGGCTCATAATGTAAAAGCCCGTTGTCCTACAGATCCTGACGGCCACTCCTTTCAGAGGCACAGGGTTCGAGCACACGTCCCCTCCAAACCTCCCGTATTCAGTAACTGTGGAAACATCTAGAGAATCCAGAAGACCCCTCCTGGAGTCCGACAACGTCTGTCATGCTAACACAAAAAGGTTTTGCTTGTTTGCTCTGTAAAATGTTATAATGACCGGATGAGGCTAGTGGGTAAACTATTAAACACGTCATTACTTTATAAATTTTACATATCGTGTGCTATCAGCTTACGTTTTAAAATCACTCACTATAAATTGGAGGAAAATATTTTTTAAAATGGTAAATAAAACTCCATGTGGGAAAAGAAAAAAATCTCCATGTGGAAACAGAAAATAAGAGAAGACTATTTTTTATAGAAATGTAATCCCATCAGACTACAGTTGACAATACAATTCCCCACCCTGAGAAACACACACGACACACCCGTATGAAAACATCTGCATGTAGAAACATCACCTGTTCTTTTTCTACTGAAAGTCCTTTTCTCACATCAGAACAAATGGCTCCACCACCCACACACCCCGATCTTCATTCAAAGCCAAAAACAAAAATGTCCCTCTTTCTCCGATGAAAACCCTCTTTTTCCACTGAAAACCTTGAAGAGTGCATTTTACACATGTTCACCCCAGGAAGGAGGAGTGGAACCTGCATTCCGGGGGGGGGGGTCTGGTGCAGCCACGGCCCCCCCCCCCCCAGTCCCCCATCTCCACCAGCAGCGGGTTCTGGTTGAGCTTTTTACAAGCCGTATGTATTTTCTTGGTTTCCTTTGAAGAAAGGAACGAGGCACTTTCTTGAAGGGAATAGAACAGGCTTTTCCGACGGTGGGGAGCAGAATGTGGAAGAAGTTAATTCATTTTGCATTGCTCTTTGTTTTACCAGATCTCACTTTAATTGAAATCAGTTTACAGTATGTTGGAATGTGTGGTGTTCAGTTAGAAAGGGCCATCAGACAAATGGTGTTTTAGGTGCAGACGTGCTCAGGCCTCCACTGGTGATGCCACTCAAGGAGGAACAAAAGAGGGGGGCCCTGAACCAGGATTGGGGGCCTTTGCATGATCAAAACCTTCTCTGATCCAACTTTGTATTAAGTCTTCAGAGATAAAATGTTTCAACTTTATAATTTAGTGATATTGTTTTGCAGACTTAATATTTTTTCCTCCAGGAAGGAATAAAAGAAGCAAATTGTTCTGCTAGATTGAGGTTTAGATATTTTTTTGCCAAAATAATATATTTGAGTAAATTAAAAAGTAAAATACAGGAAAAGTCTCAAGAGGATGACACCCCAACGAGCCCCCCGTTCATTAGTCCGGTGCTGTGTGGTGGTTCACCTGAAGGATGGCGCGTTCGTGTGTGAACACGGCCCCTGCGGAGGGTGGGCACACCCACCTGTCGCCCGCTCCCGGTCTCAGCTTCTGCAGCTGCAAGCACACAGTCGTCTTTCTGCTCCGGACGCGTCGTAATAAACAGAATCCCACAGTGTGGGCTCCGTGTCCGCCTCTTTCGGGGAGCAGAAGCTGGTCGAGGTTCGCCCGTGGGGAAGCATGGAACCGTGTCGGGCCTCATTCCTTTCTGTGTTGAGTAACATTCCACGTACTGCAACGTTGGATGGATGGGCCCCATTGTGTTTATCCACTTGTCCTCTGACGGACGTTTGGGTTGTGTCTACTCTGGCTGTCACGAATAATGCTGCTGTGGACACTTCGGACAAGCCCTCGTGCAGAGGCAGGCTTTCGTTTCTTTCGTTTCTTCTGGGTGCATGCCTAGCAGTGGAATTCCTGGGTCACAAGGTGACTATGTTTAAGCTTTTGAGGAGCTGGGAGGCCGTTTTGTGAACTAGCTGCTGCGGCTGGGTCTACAAGTGCCATCAGCTCAGCCATCGGCTTCCCCCCGCAGGTGAGGTCGGAGCACCTCTGAGGCTCCCCCATTCCACACAGCCTAGCCACTCAGTTCAGCTGTATTGCTTTTTAAATTAAACCAAGGGTCATTCCGTATATTATCATTACAATGCTGTGTTGGGGTCACGCAGAGCATGAAATCAGCCGTAATACCTGGCTGGCTAAAATGTAACACGGACGCCGCTGCAGCCGGGGAAGGTTTTGGAGAAGGGCGTAGGCCCAGGGAATGCGAAGGCCTACGTGACCACTCCGCTGTTGGAATGCCGCGGGGAGTTGCCTTCCTGAAACTCTCCTAGCCCAAAGGGTCGCCCTGTGAGCTAAGAGATGCAGGCATTGTCCCTTAGGCTATGTTTAGCAGAACGTGGAGCACGCCCAAATTAGCATATCGTATCTTTCTGGGTAAACAGATCCTCCCAGTTTCAGTAAGACCGTTGTCAACTTCACGTGCTTGAGAGACAGTGATAAGGATTTTTGATTATCCTGAAGGACCAATAAAAGTGGGAGCAAAGAAGAGCAAAGGGTCTTCACCTCTGAGCGTCGATCCCCTTACCTTCTCCTCTCCTTCACGGCAAAGTTTGGAGTAATCTTTCATCCGTCGGTACAGGGATGTACAGGGATGTTGGTTAGGGATACTTTGAGCTATAAATAGGACCAAACCCAAGCGACTTGAATTAAACAGATAAATGTTTATTTTCCCCAAATACCCGGAAGTCTGAAGGTAGTGTGTGTGGCCTGGGAACTGTCCAGCATCCTTGGTGCCCTGAGAGCCAGGAGTTTATCCCTCAGTGTGTCATTTGCTGTGACAAGGTGGCTGCCAGGGCACCTGGTATCACGGCTGCCTCTAAAGGCAGGGAGAGGTGGTCAGGTAGAAAAATCCCTTCTTCTCCTGTTCTTCACACTTACTGAGGAGAGATGCCTCTTTCTGGTCTGAGGCCGGTGCTTCTGCAGAGCTGCCCTCAACAGGGAGCCCCAACCCTCGGCCTCCGTGGACACTGGGGACACCATATCATCCCTCTTTTCTCCAGGGTCTTACGTCAGAAAGACCAGCTCTGAAACCCCTAGATTCTATGAAGCTCAGTGACTCTCAGCTGTGACCATTTAGATGGGTTGTACTGAGCTCTTAGCAAAACACTTGGCTCTTCCTTCATCGTGGTGTTTTACAGAAACACGGAATTAGTGAGAACGTGCAGACATGGCCACTTGCAAGCTACGGGAGGGTTCTGCTGTGTGCTGACACTGCTCGTTAATACTTGAGCTCATTAGACCACTGCTCAATAATTCACCTCACAGCTCAACGAATACTCTTTATCAGCCTGATGTCAAAAAGAAATCCTATCCTGCATATGGGGAAAACCAGGTGTTTCCAATTCAATGTTTCAAAACTTGATTTACGTATTTCTTGCAAAGATTTCTGTCTTTCAATAAAATCTTAGGTTTTGCTATTATTTTACAAATGCTAAAATTAAGCTCCAGTTTCTTTTAGTTGTTTTTGAACAGTTAACCCTCTACCATCAAAATAAGCGCACTCTTTACTCATATCAGCACCCTGCAGCCTGCCTCTCTCTGGAGCGGAGCCCCTGGGATGAGTGGACAGGTGGGAGCAGTTTGCGCCTCCCCGGGCTGCCCGCCTCAGAGAGAACTCAGGAATTCTCCAGCAAGTCGTCAGCCTACACATTCCCAGAGTCTCACTGCAACAGTTACAACTCCTTAGGATAAAAAATTACTTCTCAACAATTCTTCACATAAAAATAAAACTCAACAAATTGTTTTTTTTACCTTTTAAAATTTAAAGAATTGTTAAAGATGTATTCATTTTACAGATACAATACTACAAGTTTGACGCACTTTATGAAAACCAATCATTTGCCACCTGTTTAAAAACAGATTTAATTTCATTGTGTGCCTTCAGGATCATTTAAATTTTATCCACAGACTGTTCGAATAAGTAGCATTTAATTGAATAGAAACAATTATACAAATGGTGTTCTAATCGAAAAAGTATTAAACCACCATATGGAAACACGGGTACATGTCTTTGCACACATCACGCTCTCATATTCTCGAATGCATGAAATCCTAGTTTCAGGTGACTTTCCTGTTAAAAGAATATCTCTACCTACAGAACTTAAAAAGTTGTCAATTGATATTTGAAGATGAGCATTTCTTGCAAATTAACCTGATAGCAGCACTTAACATATAAAACCTCTATAATAATGGCGTGTTGCTTCTTTTAAAATCCAAGGCCAGCATCTCTAGATCCCTGGTGGACACTGGTTTTAAGGTGTGGACATGGAGGGACAGCTGAGCGAGCTCCAGGCTCCCACCTGCCGCTTCCCATCCCTCTGTCAGTGGGCAGTTGGTAAACCTTGCTCCAGCCCCTGGTCCTTGGAATGGGGATGGTTCACAGACAGGCCTGCATGGAACAGAATGCCTGGAAATGTTGGTTAAATTTTTACAATCGGTTTAGTTGTTGATCTTAGATTCATAGCTTCTGAAACATTTGTTTTCATTGTTTTGCTCCTGGAATATAAAAACTGAAGTGTGTTTTCTATACGAGCCAAATGATTTAAGAAATGATACACAAGTTCTGAAATGTGGGATGTGTCTGCTTGTTTCTTGTCCTTCAGAGACTTTGGGAGTTGGCGGAAGGGGCTCTGGCTGGCAGCCCCCAGGGCAGACAGGTGCACTGCAGACCAGCCTGCGCAGACCCCACTCACCTCAGGACATCTCTCTTTACCTCTTGCTCTGTTTCTTCCTTAAACTCACTTACTTTGTAAACTAATCAGCAAACTGGCAAACACAGCAAAGCAAAGCATCTCTTGTGCCTGAGACGTGTTTAGTCCCAGTTATGTGGCTCTACAGGGGAAGGGTTTGTCCTACGTTTTAAGGAAAAACTATACATAACTCAGAACCGAAGCCCCAGCCGTCTGGATGTTCCTAAACTGCACTTCCCAAACCGCATCCACATCTCCATCCGTGTCGCCCAGGTGTGCTGCCATGTTCCACGTACGTGGGGGTGTCACTGCCTGCACACAACCCCCTGGGGGTAAAGGAGAAATCGTCTTAATGATGGGAGAAATGGGAAGCTCAGGAGATGAGTAAAAACTATGAAATCATGGAAATGTCAAGTATGGGAGATGAGATAAATGAAACCTTTACTACATAAACACATAGCTCGTTGGAAGTAGAATAGTTAGAATCAGGACGATGATAGATCAAGAGAAATTACAGAATCTGGAATGAGAGAGAAAAAGTGATTAAGGAAAATGGACAGAACAGGTGGGACGCTGTCAGCAGCATAAAATGCGTCTGCTTTATCTTACAGGTTCAAGAAGCTCAAGGACTCTCGTAAGAGTCAACACAAAGAAAACCACAGCTCTGCACTGAGTCAAGACGCTCACAGCCAAGGTCTCAAAAGAAGCCGCAGAAACCCCATTCTGCATGGGGAAGAGTCACAGGGAGCTGACCGACCCTCTCTGGAGGCCGTGGGAGAACTGAAAACCATATGCTTGCACCGTATTTCGATTGTGAAAGGCAGCCGGTTGGGTACTTCTGCCTGTGGGGCCACCGACTTCCCTGTTAGAGTGAGCTTGTCATGTACACAAGAGGTGCTCACGAGGGGTGCTGACTGGAGTCTTTCTTCAGCAGAAGATGCGAATGGCCCACAAAAGTTCAAAGCAAGCTCTGTCTCAGCAAGGGGCAGCCTTTCACTCCTGCCTGAGCAATTCCAACAGTCTTTGCAGCAGACACCTTCCGGCCGCCCTGTGGCAGCAATGCCCACAGCACCCAGCTCACCTCGCCCCAGCCTCAGGTGCGTTATCCTTACTTCTGAATCCAAACTCGCAAACGTGCAGCTGTGTCCATGCCCACGTGCAAATGTGAATCTACACCTGCACTGACACCTGTATGCATATCTACACCTGTCCCTACACCTGCCGCGACAGCTCTAACCACACCTACAACTATACCTGTCTCTACAAGTACACCCACACACACATCTACACCTTTACCTACACCCAAACCTACACCCACACCCATCGATCTAACCCTATACCCATATCCAGCTATCTGGCAGGTAGATACCTTGATTCATGACAATCGGTCCCAGGCACATCTCTTAAATGAATTTGCAGGTATGGACCTGTGTCCAAGTTATGGCCCTGTCACGGGCCAGTGCTGGTTGGCGGTGGTGACACGGCTGTCACCACCACATTGAGTACATTTCAGAGCAAAGAATGCTTCGGTGATAGAGAAGGTGATTTCAAGATGACAAAGCGGTTCTTTAGGAGAACGTAATGATTCTAAACATTTACACCTCTAATACCACACGCTAAAAACTCATCATGGGAAAATAATAGAACTACACAGGCTTGTATCACCAATGGCAACCAGGTGCCAGTTGAGATCTACAGAAATCTACAATTATGGACGGAGATGTTAATGTCCCTCTCTGAATAACCAACAAAATAGAAAAACCAGTGCAGATACGGAAGACATGAGCAACACTTTATTTTTTTAAGATTTTATTTATTTATTTGAGAGAGAGTGAGTGGGAGAGAGCACGAGCGGGGGGAGGAGCAGAGGGAGAAGCAGACTCCCGGCTGAGCAGGGAGCCCGATGCGGGGCTCCATCCCGGGACTCTGGGATCATGACCTGAGCTGAAGGCAGACGTTTAACTGACTGAGCCACCCAGGCGCCCCCAGGAACAATACTTTACCGAATTCACTTGTACTGAACACTGCATCCAAAAGCAAAAATAATACACACTGTTTTCTAGTGCACGGAACATTCCCAAGACAGGTCAGGCTTTGCCATACAAGTTCAGTCCATTTCAAAATATCCCACTCCTACAAAGTAATCTATCTGTCGTGATGGAAATGGTCTATAGATCGACACCTGAAAGATTGCTAGACAACCCTCACATACTTGGAAATTAACACATTTCTAAGTGACTCGCGATTATGAGGAAATCAAGAGAGTATTAGGAAATATTTTGAAGTGTCTACAAATGAAAATACAGCACATCAAATTTGTGGAATGTTGATATATCAATGCTTAGAAGGAAAGTTATATCAATTAACTACATTGGAAAAGAACAATTTCAAATCAATGAACGTTGCCTTCAATTTAAAGAATCTGGTTGAAGGAAATCCGGGATAAAGGAAGTAAAGGTAATAGCAGAAGACAGTGAACGTCGTTGAGACAAGAGTTGACTCTGAGAAGACGAGTGTTTCCGACGGACTGAAGCGCGAGGGTAGGACACAAGTGCTGACCCCAGAGTGAGAGCTGCGGCCTCGCTGGAGAGCCTGCCGGCGTCAAACAGGAATGTTATGAACAAAGACCTGCCAGTAACACACGGCCTCCACGGAATGGACAGACTCTCTGAAAGACACTAAATATCAGAATTCTCTCAAGAAAAAACAGGTAACTTGAGGAACCGGGTATCTACTTAATAATCAGTTTTAGTTCAAAATCTTTTTATAAAGAAAACTTCAGGCCAAGATGGCTTCACTGTTGAATTTTCCCTAACATTTGAGAAAAAAACAACTCAAACTCCACAAAAATCCTCCCGTGTGAGGTGAGGGCATAGTTCCCAACTCGCACGTGACCCGCACGGCAGGACAAGGGCTACGCATCAGCACCCCGTGAACAAAGGGTGGGACGTGCTCACAAGAAAACCACAGTAACTCAAATCCGACATTCTGTGAGAGGAATGCGTTATTATGACCGGGCCGGCTTTATCCCAGGAGACAAGGTTGTTTTGACGTCTGAAAACCAACGAATCCACCGTGTTGGCAAAGTGAACAGAAGAGCCATGTGCTCATCTCAGCAGATACAGAAAAAGCATGAGACAAAATTCAACACCCGTTCTTGACAGAAATTCTCAGCATAGGAAGTATGGAAGGTAAATTCCTCAATTGTACAAAATAAGGGTTATCTACAGAGACCTACAGCTAATGTCATTCATGATGGAAAAAGACAGAATGCTTTCCTCCTCATAAGATGACACAGGCGTGATTGCAGAGAAAATATTTTGTATGTTTCTGCCCAAACAGAGCTCTCTGAGCAAAATTTATCGACCCTTGGGTTCTGGACTAACAAGCCTCAGAAGTTAAGTTACACACGATTAGAGTGAGTTAGCGTCAGAGTCTTACTTTTCCTGGAGGCATGAGTGTGCGTTTCAGGGGGTGACCATGGAGACACCCAGGGTGGCAGAGACGCACGTTCCATCCACGTTCCATGTAGACTGTCTACCCGGGGGAGAGAGCAGCTCTCTGTCACTCTCTCCCCTCTCCCTTCCTGCCTCCTTGCCTCGCTCAGAGCAGGAGGGCTTCTCTCCCACAGAGCCACCGGCATCCGTGTTTTCAGCATTCTACAGGACGCTCTACAGGAAAAACCTGTGGCTTGTAGGGTGACGTCTCATTTATTCCCATCGTGTCTCCCTGGAAGCGGAATTGGGGCATGTCTGCATTCAGGTTAATATAAATAAGTTCAGATGTTAAAAACTTACTAGCATACAATATATGAAATAAGATAAATCTAGCAAGACATGTGTAATGCCTCTGAATACTGGAAACTACTAAAAACGGCGGGCACAGAGGAAAGCAGACCTAAGCAAATGGAGAGATATACCCAGTTCGTGGCTTGGAAATGTCAATATCGTTACAATATCGTTACAGTTACAATCTGATCTACAGACTCGGTGGGATGAGAGCACCGTCCCTGCAAAGACTTCACTCATCGTGGCCAGAGCTCTATGCGACCGGAACATTCATCGTCAGTGAATGGATGAAGACGGCCCTACGCCGACACAGGAAATGCTACTGAGAAGCGTAAAGCAGCAAACACTGCAACAGGCGGCTTTCTGGATGATCTCAGAATGATGACGCTGTGGGGGGGCGGGGAGGGGGCACACGGCACCGGGAACTTTCCGGGCTGGCCTATCTGCTCAGGGTCGCCACAGAGCCACACGTGTGTCAGCACACAGCACGTAGTGCGTTTCATCCCGTGACTCTGGTGCGTGTCCATCTACGTCAGCCGCGTGCAGTGTGAGGACACGTCTAAGGATGCTGCCGACGGCGAGGCTGTGTGTCTGTCCCACGCAGGACCGGGGGCCAGCATCGCTGGCCTGGCCACCGGGGATGCTGTGCGGCACCTGCTGACCACCACGGACAAGTTGGGCCATCACATCGGGATGAACCGCAGAGGCAGGTGCACACAGGCTGGCGCCGAGACTCCGAGGGTCCCTACAGCTGCCAAGAGCACCCACAGTGGGAAACTCGACAGAACGCTCTCAGGGCGAACCCCAGCTTTCGAGTCTGCGCCCCAGGAAACCCCCAGTCTCCGCCGACACAAGCCATGTCCTCGCCGACAGAGAAGCAGGACCCACAGACACTCTCCGGTAGGATTTTCTTCCCTAAACTCCCGCTGAGCTGCTGCTGGGGGTTTTTGTAAATACTGAAGGTTTGGGCCTCTGCCGTGCAAGGCGTTTTAGAAACAGTCCTTTCTTCTGAATGTCCATCCAACTACCTTACGTCTCGAGAATGATGGGGTTTTTAAAAGCATTTGCCAAAACAGAAAGGAAGAGCAGCTATTTAAATTCTGGCGGATAAAGGTAAACTGATTCAAAATCATTCCAGGAAAAGTAAAAGCACAGAATTGACTTACAGGATCTGTGCGCAGAGTCTTTCAATTTGGGGTGAGCTCTTGAGCAAGCAACATGGCTGTTGGGCGTGACTGTGTCCCCATCCTGGCCCGGGCTCCCCTCACTATGTCTTTGGGGGCAGGGACCCTGAGTCCCCTGTTCCCCTGCGAGGTAAGGTGAGGCCTCCAGCTGGGCTTCCATGCCTGTGTCCTGTGCGTGCTTTCCCGTCTTCCTCCTCCTGCATCTGCGCCTCCCAGAACCCTCCCCAGCTCCTGTTGCAGGGGTGTGTCTCCTCCCCCGCACCCCTGTCCCCTGCCACCCAGGTCCGGGGAGGAGAAGGGGGGCTGCCTGGCATGCATTTCCCCCTGGGCCTCTGAGCACCTGTTCCATGAGACTTGTGGGCAGGCCGAGGGCAGGCGGCAGGTGTGAGCCCGGTGTCTGCATCCCCGGTGTCGGCAGGGCTGGCACAACCAGGCAGGGTGGGCGTCTACGCAGAGGACAGTGTTGGAGGCTGTGCGCTCAGGGAGCGGGTGGGTAGCTGGTGGCTAAGCGTATCAGTAAGTGTGTGTTGAACAATAATTAGTTTGATTAGGAGAAATATTGATCCTGGAGGAGGGGGAAGAACCTGGAAAGGGAAGGTGAGGGTGGGGTGACTGCCCTGGCTCCAGGCCCCAAAGATGGTGGGTATTTGGAAAAGCAAGTTGCCGAGCAAGCAGAGTTGGCTTTAGAAAGCTGGTCTGAGTGGCTGGCGGTGCGTCCATGTGGAAGGCCCAGCAGAAAGGCCCCCTAGTGACCCTGGGCACCCAGAGTGGATGCAGAGATGTGCTTGGCCTCACCCGTGCTCGGGTGGGCAGGGGAGGAGCTCGCAAGATGGCCTTGTGAGAAGAGGGCCAGAATGGCTGCTGGTCTGGGAAGGCGAGGGGACCCTGGTGCGTGGCGGTGGGGGTGCCTTGTGGCCCAGAGCAGGGGCTGAGAGGGCGAGCCACAGGTCGCGGGGCTGTGCGGGAGGACCCAAGGGGTGAGCACATCTGCGGGGTCCCAGCTGACCTCAGGACGGCAGGCAAGGTCCTCGTCCACATCGACGAGCCGCTCCCTCCCGCCTGGCTCTTTGCATGGAGGCAAACTGTGCGTGAAACCCACCTTCTTCGAAAATCATTACCTCGCGTGGAAAGGAGCTTCCTGTCCTCTCTGTGTGATAGGTTCCCCTGCCTCCTCCTGTTTTTGTCTGAAAATCACCTCCTTTTCCATCCAAGTGGCCCTTCCCGGGTGCTACTGAGGGTAAATTACCTCCACATTCAGTTACTTGCAGTCACATTCCTCCTTAAAGCGGGTAATTCTCTTGGAAATCTGGCGCAGGTAGGTATGAATCAGAGATCTTACGAATTGGTTTTTAGGGAAAATGTCACCAGGATGGCGATTCCTGTTTTACGTTGTGCGTTGAGATTTAATTCGGGCAGAATATCGGCTGTGCCTGGTCTCCCACGTGAGTCAAGACTGGTGGTATTGTCACTGCAAAGCTGTGTCCCTGACGTAAATCCCCGTGGTCTGAATTCTAATATCACCTGGTTCTGACCTTCCTTGCGGTCGTGAAGCCCACCGTCCTCTGGGCTGGACCTCAGTCTCTTTCCTGTTAAATGGGAAGGACACACACGCCAGCGCTGCGGGCACATTTCCCACGACCTGCCGGCCTTCCCGCGGGGACGGGCGTTGTGTGGGGTGTCCTGATGCGGGACAACGGCCGAGGCGTCCTTGCTTCCCCGCCTCCCGCTCCGATCCGCCGGATGGTGTCCACAGGCCGCAGGCACGGGCTCCAGAGCCTTGAGGGGCCCATGGGGCGTGGGTATTTCCAGGGGCCGTGGGGACAAGACCGGATGGCTGGAGGCAGAGACTCGCAGCTGCTCCCATGTCTCATTCCTTCTACGGGTCTCTGTGTACGTCTGGGCAGGAGTGTCTCCTCAGTGAGGAACCGCACGCTGGACGTTTGCACTCTCCGAGCAGCACCGTCCCAACCGCCGTCCCCTCCATCCTGGGTGCTGAGCTCTTCTACTTAGAGTCCTCGTCCACGTGAGATCGGGGGCATGGTCTTTCTCCGTCTACTTCGTGTGATGCCCGCAAGCTTCCCAAGTTGTCGCAAACAGGATCCCTCCTGTGGCTGAAGGTGTCTCCTTGCACCATCACACAGCTCCATCCGTGGACCCGTCCGTGGACCTGTCCGTGGGTCCGTGGACACTCGGGCTCTTTCCGCGTCTTGGCCGCTGGGAATCATGTAGCCCAGACCACGGGAGTACAGATGTCTCCTGCAGGACCGGATGTCGTGTCCTCTGACAAGCACGCAGGTGGGATCTCCGCTGCTGGCGCTCCCTGTAGCGGAGAGATGACGCGAGCCGGCTTGCCTTAACCAACAGCAGAGTTTTTATGTTTAGTTTTCTGTCGCATCTTCTGCATTCTACTGGACTGATCGAGTTTTCACTGTGGTTTTCTTCTTCTTTAGTGAGTTATAAATTTATAATTATCATTACAAACAGCGTTGTGTTCGTGTCCTGCCTGTGTGTCTTGCTATGCCAGTGTGCGCGTCTCCCCAGAATAATGACTGAGAAGTGATTACCTGGCATAAATGGAATGCACATTCTTCCTTTTATTAGATGCCATCAAAGAGCCTGAGAAAAGCCTGTAACAATTTATAGTCTCACAGTGTTTGGAAAAACCACTGTATTTTCAACAAATACTGCATTAATTAACACTAATTGCTGTAACAAACCCCTAAATTCCAGTCGTTTAGCAGGATAAGAGTGCA
The DNA here is from genome assembly GCF_024610735.1 of Ursus americanus. Lineage (NCBI taxonomy): Eukaryota > Metazoa > Chordata > Mammalia > Carnivora > Ursidae > Ursus > Ursus americanus. The sequence goes on from NC_142127.1 coordinate 107,888,287, forward strand.
TGCTTCCTGAGGGTAACTGGTCTTGGGGGCCATGTGGCCGGGTGCCTGGGGACGCAGGGCTGTCCATCTTCTGTCTGTGGCCCAGGAGCAGGTGCAGGGAGGAGGACGGGCAGAAGCTCCTCTGCATCGCCCCACCTCAGGGCCTCGTGTGCTCAGAGCCCACACGCGACCCTGTGCCGGGAGGACGCTGGGGTGCTTCTGCCACAAGCCTGCCCGGGCAGGTGCCAAGACCCCGGTTCATACGTGCCCCTGGGCCGAGGAAGCCGCTGAAGGAAGGCCTGTTTGCGGCTCATTTCCCACCGTGCACTCGTGACCGTCGGTTCCCTGGAGCCACGCACCTCCTTACAGCTGGTGGTGGCCTCGGTTCCCTCTTCTGCCACCTTCCTGTCTCCCCGATCTGGGCATGGGGACCCTGGCTCCAGTGGCACAGCTGTCCCGGGGATGCTCGGCTCCTCTCACTGCAGCACCGCGTCCTCCCAGCGGCTCCCTCTCTGCGCGTCCCTGCAGCTCGAGTCCGAAGCTTCAAGCTCCTGCTTTTCCCACTGATTTTCTGTGATTTCTACCAGCAACTGAAAGTTTATCAAGTTCACAAGGAAGAGGGGCAGGTCTTTTTCTCCTTCTACAATCTGTCATCTTCCTTCACGTATTTTGAGGTGATGGTATCAGGTGCATAGAAACTGAGAAGCAGAAGGTCTGCTAGAGAATGAAACTTCTCAGCATCGTGAGTTACAGCTGTTTCCCTAGTGATCCTTTGGTTTGAAGACAATGTGTGCTGATACGAAGTCTGCTTTTCTCTGGCTGGTGTTCGCCCGGAGAACCCTGTTTCCTTTAGATTTCTGTACTTGGTACGGAAGGCGTGTTTCTCGTCAGCCACACGCAGCTGGGTTTGTATTTTCATTCAGGTAACGAGCTTGGTCTTATTTTTACCTCTGACCCACCCCAAACCCTTATGTCCAGGTAACCCTGAAACCGCGGAACACAAATGCCAACAGAGGAATCAGGCCCGAGACTGGGGAACAGAACCACGCTCCATCTCAAAACCGTAAAACTACGAGAACGCTCCTTACGGCTTTGGTTGTGAGAGAACCATCGTCTCAATACTGTGGTGTGGCAGAAATAGTCCCCGAATGGGCCTCACGCTCTGAGGGCAAAGCGCTCGGGTTTTTAGCAGAACACGGCCGTTGCTCAGGTTGGACGCTTGGAGCCGGAACGTAGAACAAGTGTCCTCTTTCCACGTGTGCACTTACGGGAAGTCGGGGCTTGGCTGGCGAAAATGTCGTGCAGAACCTCACATCCCCCGTCCGGTGACGATCTAAACGCGAATGTCGCTTCAGGGAATTTTTAGATGAATGGCGACGCCCGCTTACGGCCAGCCCGTCTCTGATGTGGGAAGTGCACTGTGGCCCGACCGTCTGCAACAGCAAGACCTGTCAGGGGCCCCTTGAGTCTGGAGCTCCTGCTCTTGGGGCAGATTGTCGAGTCTGTCAGGCGACAGGGTCACGTCCGACAGAGCCCTCCGGCAAGGTGGCGAGGCCTGGTTCTGAACACAGGCGCTACGTCTCAGAGGGGGGCTGCCCCGCGTTCCTGGGCCGCGTGGGAGAGAGATGGCAACTGGCATCTGTTGCCTGACAGACATCCCGGATTTCCACTCGTGAATGAAAATGTACCCACCCCAGTCATCCTGGGGTGCACGAAATCTTGATCTTCTCACAGGATGGCAAGATGCTACGAATAGTCCAAAACAAATACAAGAGAATGGTTTCCATGGTTACCAATAACACAGACAGTAGACGGACTAAAAGTACAGTTATCTGGTCCTGCCAATGACAAACCACAGAAACTTCTCTTTTTTCACAATTACAGAGTAATTTTCAGTTAACATAGCAATTGTTCATTTTTGGCTCTTTTTTTTACTTTATCAAAGTCAGGGAAGATGAAAAAATACTGTTTTATTATATGAGGAATGTATCCTCTGAGCCGACAGGAGTTCCGTGAATTTCCACAGCACTTTCCACCACGCGCTCTTGCGACCTCAGGAAGGGCCATGACATGAGCACCAGCCCCCTGAGGTCACGTTGGGCGTGGTGCATATGATTAAAGGCCCCTGTGTGTGCGGACAACGGAGCGCTAGTCTTCACCTTTCTCTAAAAGGGCTGAGCTGTGTGCGGGTCCCGCCCACCTGCCTTCGCCCCGCCAGCCTCCTGTCCACGCGGGGCATCCCCTTCAGCTCAGCACCATCACTCTGCAGAACCGTTTGGAGGTTCCTCAGAAGGGTACAAATAGAACTACCCTCTGATCCAGCAATTGCATTACTAGGAATTTAACCAAAGGGTACAAAAATACAGTTTTGAAGGGGCACATGCACCCCGATGTTTATAGCAGCACTGTCAACAGTAGCCAGACTACAGAGAGAGCCCACGTGTCCATTGACTGATGAATGGATAAAGAAGACGTGGTATGTGTACACACACACACACACACACACACACACACAATGGAATATTACTCAGCCATCAAAAAGAATGAAATCTTGCCATTTGTAAGGACGTGGATGGAGCTAGAGTGTATTATGCTGAGTGAATAAGTCCGAGGAAGACAAGTATCATATGATCTCACTCATATGTGGAATTTAAGAAACAAAACAAATGAACATAAGGAAAGGGGGAAAAAAGAGAGATGGAAGCAAACCATAAAAGATACTTAAAGATAGAGAACAAACTGAGGGTTGATGGAGGGAGGTGGATGTGGGATTGAGTAAATGGTAATAGGTATGAAGGAGGGCACTTGCTGTCATGAGCAATGGGTGTTATATGTAAGTGACCAAATCACTAAATTCTCTTAAAGCCAATATTACACCATACGTTAACTAACCAGAATTTGAATAATTTGGAAGATAGATAAATGAATAAGAATGGGGGAAATGGCTCAGCCAGTGAAGAATTCTCAGTATTATAGATTTTTGTCTGAAAACCCTGTGTTTTGCTTTCAGCAGGAGGATATTTCCGTTGGGTACTGAATCCCAGGTAGACCAACATGGACTTCAGACTGACGAGGGCGGGGCTTTGTTCTGACCCCAGTATCCTCAGTTGAGAAGGATGCTGGAGCTGTCCTGTGGACAGTCTGAAAGCCATATTCTCTTTTAATGTGGGTGTTGTAGAGGTGTTCCCTTCCTCGGATTTCGGCAGTCTGACCACGACGGTCTTCTCTGTACTCGTTATGCTCTGGTTTGCGGCACGTCTTCATGCCTTTGATCTGGTTTGGAGAATCTCAGCCATCACCGCTTGATGGAACCCTCTTCTCTCTCTCCTCCAATTGGGAACCCATTGCATGTGGCTCACTCCTCCATCCTTTATGCCTTCTTACCTATTTTTCTTGCTCAATCTGCATATTTTCATATTTTCTTTTGCTTCACATTCCGGTTCACTAGAACTTCCTTCCTCTGTGTCTAATCATCTGTTGTTAAACACAGTCCTTGAGTTTTCATTTCAGTTAGTCTACATTTTCACTGTTGGATTTCAAGTTTTCAGTCTCGAGTCCCTAGCTGCAGTCCTCAGCCTTGTCTTCTAATGTAGTGAGTGCAACTATTTGGAAGTCTATGTGTGTGCAGCAACTCCATTATCAGATGTCCTGTGAGTATACGTCTATGATCTTTCATGTCTCTTCGTTTGTAATGTTGCCTTGTTAAGCATGGCAGGTGTCGCTGTAGAGACATCTGATTCCTGGAATGAGCTTGTCCTTCTCCAGAGACGATTTCGCTTGGCCCTGGCAGGCGACGGGGACACTCGAATGTTAAAATGTTATGATAGAATAAAACACATAGAAAGAAACCAGAGCCAGTCCAACCCTCGAGTGTCCTGGCCATTTCTGGGTCTCTCTTATTCCTTCACAGGAACTGTGTGCCCTGGCCCGGGAGCTCCTCACCCCCCTGCCATCCTTCCCTGCAGCTGCTGGGCTCTCTGCCAGCCACACGTGCCATGCTTGCTGTGCCCGTTTCTTCCTCCTCCTGGGTCTCAGTCCTGCGGTTTCTCACAGGCTCCTGGGCTCTTGGATGTCTACAAATAGATCTGTGACCCTCCTCACTGGGCAGTTGGTCTCAATTACACATGCCACCTATTCCGGACAAATCAGGTATCTTCCTAACAGAGAATTTGCCTAGAATGATGGTTTTTTTAATGTGGTGCTACGGTCAGAACTACACGCCTACAAAATCCATGTGTGGAAGACCTCACCCCAGTGTGTGTGCATGTAGGGCTTGTGAGGTGGTGAAAGGTTCAGTGAGGTCACAGGGTGGGTCCCTGATCCAACAAGAACACTGTCTTTATAGGAAGGGGAAGAGACCCAGAGCACCCTGTCTTTCTGTGTAAACACCCAGCAGAGGCTACGTGGGGACACAGCAGGAGGGTGGCTGCCTGCAGGCAAGGATGCAGGCTCTCACCAGAAGCCACGTTTGCGGGCACCTAGGTCAGGCTCCGGAGCTGCGAGAAACAAGTTCTTGTTGCTTAAGGCACTCCCCGGGCGGACTGATCTATGGGACGGTCTGACTCATTATTCAAGGTACAAAATATATGAGGTAAGCTGTATCAGGTATCTTCTGAGCCACCTCTATGCGTGTAACTGTATTTCCCAACCAAAGAGTCTGCTGCTCGTGTGAAGGGTGCAGAAACCCTAGGAGCATCACGTATCATTCCCCACACATCCGCGAGGTGGTATAACTCGTCTTCAGAGGAGAACCCACTGTGTGGTCTTCCCACGGTGCATGACGGAGAGAAGGGAGCGCTGCTGGCCCAGGTTTGGAATTAGAAGGACAGCAAATGCAGGATATGAAGAAAGAGCCGACCACAGCTTCCGTCTTTCCTGTCAGAGGCCCCTGGACCTGTTTCAGAGCCATCAGAAAGGCCCCGTCGGTGATGACCCGGGCAACCCCACTGCTTCTCTTAGAACTTCCTGCTTCTACACGTATGGCCCTTCGCTGGACTCTGGACCTTTGTTCCCACAATGTGTCCACCCGAGCATCCACCCCCGCGTCCACTCTAGGATGTTTTCCTTGTCAGTCCCACCTGCCGTGTATCTATCTGCCCTTGCGTGACCGACGGCGATGTGGGGATAAAGCCCACTCACAGACTGTATGTAGACAACGCAGACTAAGCTTAGTTTCTCAGAACAGTTTCCAAAATCCGTATTACTGAAGGTTAATAAACTATGTTAAAGTGGTTCGTATGACTGCAGATATTACTTTCCTCAGGCTATAAATTCCATCTGAGTCACCCCCAATCAGACACTTAATTAGCTCCTATACTTGTTGAGAGCATTCAGAAATGCCCTGAGGCATAGCAACGGTTAGGGGTCACATTGTGTCCCCCAAAAGAATATGGCGGAATCCTAACCGTGACACCTGGGAACATGACCCTGCTCGGATGGACATGGGTCTTTGCAGATGCAATCAAACTGAGACAGGGTCCCTGGGGTGGGCCCTAGTCAAAAGGACTGGTGCCCTTTAAAGAAGAAGAAGAGATCAGAGCCCAGGCATGCACAGAGGGATGCCCACGGGGGGCAGGAGGCCGAGACGTGTCTGTAAGTCAAGGGACCAGGGGCTACGGCACCACCAGGAGCTAAGGGGGCAGGGCAGACCCTCCCCAGAGCCTTCAGAAGCAGCAGAGCCCTGCAGACACCTGGCCTTCAGGCTCCAGCCCTGCAGAACTATCAGAAAAATCCCCGTTGTTTATGCTGCTGGGCCTGTGGTACTTTTTACGACAGCTCGGGAAACCACACAGTGACCCAAAAGATTAAGGCCACGTCTCTAACATTGCAGAAGAATGCTCAATACTTAGTCTGTTGAGCGGGACGTAACTATGGGTCGTAATCCCAAGAAACTGATAAAACTGCCTCAAAACCCACAATAATCTTTGGCCTGCGTTAAGGAGACACAGCTTAAAGATACAATCAAAGCGTATGCCTTTCAGTGTTGGCAAAGATACCAGGCCCCCATTTTGCACAAAACACCACATTTCTCACAACAGTTAATGGGAAGGAGGCACAGACCATGTTCTGGTTCTCAGTTGAGCCCCTGTGCACATAAACAGGTTGCCAGAAAGAGGGGTGCGCATAATGTGGCCTGAATGGAGGAGGGGGTGATGTGAGGGTGCACAGATGAGGACTAGCTGCAGGTCCATGTGCAGGGGGTCTGTGAGCTCAGTCCTGTCCCCCACTCAGGGGACGGCTCAGGGCAGGCATGAGTGGCCAGCCCACCGCGGCCACAAACATCACTGGCTGTCACTGTCCACCACACAACTGCTGTGGGACAGATTTCACCTAAAGTCCTGCACTGGGGACCAGAGTTGAAGAAAGGGCGCTTACAGCCAGAGGCGTCCCTGCGGGAGACCCAGGGCGTGGGAGAGCAGGGCTGCCTGGGTGGAGACGGAGACCAGCCCCAGGCTGGGAGGAGCCTGCCCCTGATGCCTTGGGGGCCCAGTGCAGGAGAGGGGTGTTGCGGATAACCACCAGAGTCCCGGGGTGTGAGGAAGCAGAGAGCAGGGAGGCAAGACACAGATGGAAAAAAGGGGGATGGACGAAGAAAAAGCCAAAGACAGGGAAGAGAACCCCACGGCACACCCTCTGTGTGTGGGGGGGTGATCTCTGCGGGGGTGAGGTCTCCAGAGCTGGGGAGGGGCAGTGCCTCCTCAGAATCAGGGAAGGAGGGCACGGGGGCCGGCTCCAGAGAGGGTTGGCCTGGGAGCAGCTGAGCACCCACCCTGGGCTCACCCTTCCCGTTGGGTGGACATGGGTCTTTGCAGATGCAATCAAACTGAGACAGGGTCCCTGGGGTGGGCCCTAGTCAAAAGGACTGTGTGTGAAGGGTGGGCGCTATCTGCAGGGGTGCAAAGTCGCAGCCTCCACTGTGGGGACCAGGCCCTGAATTATTCAGAGACAAATCAAAGGGGGCTCTGCTCCTGTTTTGTCCCAGGGAAGAATCAGCCTCTCCAAACTAATGTGCCGTGAACGGTTTTTAAGACCAGACCAAGGAGAAACAGGAACCTCTGCTCTCACCCGGTAACCTGGGTCCGTCTGTGAAATCACTTTTGCATTGGCCCCCAGACCCTATCTGGACTGCTCTGCTTTTGTGGAAAATCACCATTGGAAGTGGGTGACGTGCAGATAAGACCTCGGCTGGTCTTGGGGTGTGCAGGAGGGTGGCCAGAAGCAGGAGCGTCCACAAGGAGAGGAAATGGGGTCGGTGGGGCCCTTTGGCACCACTGGGCTTGGTCCTCCTCGTCTGGACCTGCCAGGTCTGGTTTAAAGCCTCCTGACAGCAAAGCTGGAATACGGACTGAGCCACAGGAACCACTCGAAAGGGCCCCCAGTGGCCAGTGCTGGGGCCTTTGAGCAAGAAAAGAGACGAAGTGGTATTGGGTAATAGCCCAAAGTATAATGTAAATATACCTGTGTCCATACGGGTCTAAGTAAGTGACCGAATAAACAGATAAATGGACAAGGAGATAAAACGTCCCACGCAACAGATGTAGGTTCTCTGTCCTCAGGGGGGTGAAGCGTCACTGTGGGCAGCGACTTCCAGAGCGCACACAGCACAGAAGCGGGGGACGGTAACCACCCCCAGTGTGGGAAGCATGCACCCTTTATTCTTCACCTCTGTGGTCCTCCTCCCCCCAAACACCCCAGTGTAATCCTGAGGACAAGATGTCCCAATAGAGGGACATTCTACCAGCCACCTGACAGGATGCCACGAAAGTGTCCAGTATCAAATCAAGGAGAGTCTGGGCAGGGATCCCGGCGCAGGGCAGCCTGAGGAGACGTGAGGCCCACCTGTCCTTGTCCTGGGGGCGGGGGGAGGCTGGGGCCGAAAACCAGCATCAGGGGAAACACAGGAAGTCCAACAAGCGGGCTTGAGTCGACAATAACGCGTCAGTACCCGTTCATTGTTACAAACACTGTCTACTGAGCTGAGATGTTCATAACAGGGAACAGGGACTCCACATTCTCTTCAGAATCTTTCTTTAAATTCAAAACTGTTCTAAAATGAGGCATCGATTAAAACGCCATGTTGCTGAGAACACAGACTGTTGTTTGCCAGACCAGTAAGGCGATATTCTGTATATTGAGTGTACAGGGGAGTGATTTAGTTGTTAATAATACGGTAATCTAGTTAAAAATCTGACCCATTCGGAATGAAACTAGACATATTACATAAAATGCTAGGTATGTTTTAGATTGTTTAAAATAACGTATTTACTAAAGGTCATCTGCTGTCTTCAAAATAATGAAAATACTTGAATTTCTGTGTGCTGTCCGCTCTGTGAGAAAGCTCTGCTTTCAGACCACTCTTACTGAGATCACACCTTCACGAAAGGACTCGAGAAAGAACCAGGCGACAGAGACCCGCCAACACCGTCCCTGCGTCAGCCCTTCCGACGGTCCATTAACTGTTCTGAAATTTAGGGGATCGGCAGAGTATCGTAGGTTGTCTGCCACGTAAACAGATTAGGAATCATCTAACCTGGGCTGAAAGAAAAGCTACCTTCCTTCTTACGGATGCTGTTTTCTGGACAAACGTAAGTTGATGTAGTCTCTGCTTTAGGCAGGAAAAGCGGGATGCAGTCTCTTCAAAGCCCCGAGAACGCGGTAATTTATTGTTTGGTTTTAACCATAGGTTTCAGATGCTCTTTTATCTACGGCGATCATGCCAGGAACTTCCGAGCTCGTTCCGTGTCCACCGGACTGAACGGGGCACGTTTGTGTTCTGTTCGTTGCTCTCCGGGTTGTGTGACAACCTAATTGTCACGGGACATGCCACCAGCTGCGGGATCTTAATTATTCTCACCCCTGTTCTCTGAGACACGATTCATCTCTGCGTGCACCCCTCATTCTCCATGCAGGGTGATGGTCCCCACGGTCACGCCTGCCCCCAGCAGGGCGGGTCACACGCTCCTTACAGACTCATGAGAACGGCGGCTGTGAACCAGACACATTAAACATAGATGGAGGGCACGTTACCACACTCGTGTGTGGGCTCACATGTGGGCAGATGGATCTGACCCGCAGTGCGCTCAGAAGAGCTCAAACCCAAGGAAGAAAATCAGAATCCGCTTAACCGAGGGATGACGGGTTCTTATTGTCCGGCGCCTGCCTAGGTCTGTCTGCGGAGCTCTACCACTGGGCTGGACCGTGACGCCGGTTAATTATCTCCTGTTACTATTTAAATACACTTTCCAAATCCATTCGTTTCCAAACACGCAGTATTGATCCTTTGAAAGAGATGTATTACCCACATCTTTATTTACTCCTCCCACAAACTGTGATCTCTGTGAAGCGCTCGCTGGTGACGGGAGTCCAGAGCGCTCGGCAGCTCGGCGCCTGGGAAGCGCCCTCGTTCACAGGCTCAAGTCTTCACCAGCCCCTGTGTCCCTGTTTCCCGGATAGGCTGTCTGCTACAGCTCTTACCATCGTTTAATTTAGTTTCAGTGAAATACGCGTTTGGTCTTCTCCATTGTATGAACACAATTAGTGACTACACTTCCCACCTTTTGTAGACATTTGATGGGAAGAATTCTTGAGGGAGTCCTTCTGTTTTGAAATAGGCTTGTACAGGAAGGGAGCACAGCGACGGGGAGAGGACCTGACCTGGGGCTGGCGTGACTCGTGCACAGTCCTTGAACAGCTGCAAGGACGGCCCCAGCGGCCAGTCTGCTTGGTCACCTCGCTGCCCTGTGCCTCACGCCCTGCAGATGTCACCTTTCTGTGTCCCATAGGAAGCATCTCAGTCCCACCTCAGCTGACGGAGGGGTTCTGACCCCCTCTCAGGTGCCCCTGTCACTCACCATCGGGACTTGCGCTGAGGATAGCTGTGACCCTGGAGCTCCAGGAAGGAACCCGAGGGGACGCGAAACAGGAGCACCAGAGATGGCCCACCAGCCCACGGACCAGCAGCCCCTCCTCCCCTTCCGCATGAAACCCTTCGCGTTACAACAAAAGGAAGTTGTCATCATGAAATCCATGAAAGAGAAGTGGGTCTTTTATCCACTGACAGCTGTCGCCACTAACCTGAACACGCAAATGGCCTTTTCTGCAAAACGTTATTCCTGTTCTTAACGGAGGGCGTTCTGCTTGGCCTGGTTCCCACTCCCCTCCCTGCCTTTCAGATCCTGTCCCAAGGCGGGTCCCACCCTATGGGGCAACCCTTGTTCCCAGTGATGCTGTGTACCGCGTGTGCCACAGCAGAGACGTGTCCCTGCACGAGGCCTTCCACCTGGCTGGTCCCGTGGCCTGCAGAGTAAACTGGCAATCTAGGAGATGAGTTCTGTGGGACGCTCCCGTGGATTAAACGATCCCACAGAGGGGGTGTTTGGAAACGTGTGGCTCACGCGGTGGGGGGGGGGTTAGGGTCTGACACTGATGGGGGGAGGGGGGCTCTGGCGCCGTTTCCAGGCAGTCGGGGCCGGAATTGAATTGACGCGTGGGAACCCCGGCTGGTGTGGGAGAATCTCTTCGTGGGGAGAAACCTTCATGTGGGAATGGGTGTCAGAGTCAGACCCACAGGACACAGCTAGGTCACGCGTGTGGAGCCCCATGATGGGCTCCGACCCCAGAGAGCTCCTCCACCCCTTCCTGGTGAGGACACGGAGGAAAGACCGTGCCTCAGGCTTCCCCGCGGCCCCGGCCTCCAGAGCCGTGAGCAGAAGCTGGCGGTCAGGGCTGGCGCTGCAGCAGCTCTGGACTCACATCTGTGGTGCTGGACGCAGCCAATCAAGGCTCTACTCTTTTTTCTACCGAAGGACATCAACTCTACCCAAGAGTTTTATTTATTTGTTCGTTATTTTTTAATACTCTATCCCCAAGTGTAGTTTTGGTTTTCAGGGGGCCAGGGAGATTCAAGTGGCCTCTGGATTTTTCCTGAAAACGAAACTGGCCACCAGGAGCTTGGCACAGACAAACCATGAGAATTTGTGCTGCGTGAAGGCCATTCTGTACACAGGAGTGTCCACAGGAAGGTAGCCAGGGGCCAGTGACTATTCGGGGTTACCTGCTATGGAGGGATGTTGTCAGAAGGGCCAGGGTCCCAAGAGCCTTTCCTGCTTGGGTGGTGGAAGGTGTGTGCCCGTTGGACGGGCACCTGCCCCGATGAAGGTACATCCAGGCTGAGAGCTGAGCAGGGGCTGCTCCGTGGGCGTCAGAGATGCATCCCTACTGGTCCTTCCACACCCTCAATGCCCAGCGTGGACCCCGCTTCTGCCTGCAAGGCGCTGTGGCCCCCTCCTCTGCAGGACTGGCCGCCCTCCCCACCAGTGCCCTCAGGCATCGAGCTGTCAGAGTGGCCAATGGGAGGTGGGGTCCGTGTCACACGGAAGGACTGGGTCCCATCCCATGAGGTCACATGAGACCCTGGCACCCTGTGAGCAAGGTCATTGGAAGGAGGATGGATGGGGAGGGAGGGCAAGTTGGAAGGTCGCACCTGAGAGGGTCGGCAGTTCCTGGAGAGCGGAGACAATGACCCCACGCTGCTGCTTCCCAGGATGGGTGGGAGCGGGCTGGTTGCAGAAGCCACCAGCAGGACGGCCCCATGGACCTGGTCTGGGCGTCTGCTGTTGGCTCTGAAGGGAAGCCGCTGCTCGTGGGGCAGCCCGTGTGTGAGGGAGGGACAGGCCCCGTCCCCTAGGCAGGAGCAGGTGGCCCAGGTGTGTTCTCACCTCCAGAAGCCCCGGGGGTGCAGGAGCCCCTCCCTGAAGGCAAAACAGGGTTTCCAGCAAGGAGGTGGCTCCCTGGTCTGCACCCCATCCCGAACATCAATTCGAAGCCAACTCAGAAAGCTCCTTAGTATGTGTTTTTCCACGTAGAAGTTGTGTTAAAATGTTAGTTTTCATCTGTGCTGCTCGCAGACTTCCCGCAGTCCGGGCGGAACACAGCTCCGCGGAGATGAACGTGCCTGGCGCTTTGAAGAGGCCCTTGATGCTCCAGAAATGAAAGGGAGCGTTTGCATTATTAGCGGAGGCTTTCCCGTTATTGCTTTCAGTTTTACCATTTTATTAGTTCAAATATGCCTCTCACAGGTGGAAGAGCAGCAAAAGAAAAATAATCAAGTGTTCAATATTTAATTTGCAAACATCAAGTGCTAAGTAAAGTCTGAAGCTCACAGAAATTCTATTCAGCTTTTGAAACCGTTCTGCTGTCAGGGTCCCAGTTCTGTGGTTTTCTGTTGTTGGCCATATATTTAATTTGAACCTTAATCTGAAAGGACTGGGGGTGGGCAGCAGGAGTCGGTAAGAGCATTATAAACGTTAACTGTTAAAAACATTCATTTAAATATAAGTGGCCTCCAGACTCGGGGAGCCCGGGTTCTGAGTCAGCCTCCTTTGCAGAAGTGACCCAAGTTTTCTTTCGCAGGTAAGAGATCAGTGAGGGTGAAATTTCAGACTCCAGAAAGGTGGCCCCTCATCCTGGCCCCATCTGTGGTGACAAGATGCACGTTCTCTGGGGACCCAGCGTGGGAGGGGACCTTCCTCCTGAGACCTGTGTGCAGCCTCGCCTCCCTGAGTTATCACATCCTCTGTTAGGAAAACAACAGGGAGTTAAAGTTCAAAGCAGGGGGACGTCAAGGCCACAAACAGGTGGGATAGTGACACAGCGATGGCTCAGCACCAGGCACCTCAAACCCAGTGCGCTGATGCTTCACCGCGTTCCTGGTTGGTTGGTTTTAATTCAATTAGCCAACATATACTGCATCATTAATCCTAGATGGAGTGCTCAGTGATTCATCAGTGGTGTGGGACACCCAGTGCTCATCACACCCCGTGCCCTCCTCCATGCCCATCACGCTGTCACCCCATCCCCACACCCACCTCCCCTCCAGCAACCCTCGGTTTGTTTCCTGGAGTCACGGGTCTCTCATGGTTTGTCTCTCTGATTTCTTCCCATTCAGTTTTCCCTCCCTTCCCTGTGGTCCTCTGCACTTTAAAAACACATTTCTTTCAGTGCTCGTTTCATAAGAATGATTTCTGCAACCTGTCCTCCACAGCACTACCGTTCAAGGGGTTGTTTGTGGCGACCTGCATCTCTTTCCTGTTCCGGAAGCTTTGCCGGGATTAAGCAGCCACAGGGAGGGTCTGGGCACCTGAACATGCAGACCCTGGCTGGGCTGAGGTTTCCTCAGGGCAGCATCTCCCCAGGCAGACCTGAGGCTCCAGGGGGAGGGCCGCAGCCCCGGCCGCTGGCCCCCGTTATGAAGCGAGACCCCCTGGTTCCCAGGATGAGCGTGAACATGGGTGGAGCTGCCCTCCTCCCATCCGTCATCCCCATGGTACAGAATAACCGTAGTTTTACACGTTCACTGGCCTGGACAGAACTGTTCTCGCCCCAGATTCTCCTGGGGGCTCAGGTCCTCCTAGGAGAGCAGCCCCACTGTGAGGTTCTGAGGAAGGACCAGTACAGATGTGGACGTTTATCAGTGCCTCAGTTTACCATTTGTTGCTGAAACCTATTTAATTTAAATCCTTTATATTCACATGCGTAATCAAATATCTGTGCTGATGTTTTCACCGCTTTCCCCACAAATGCATATGCAGCAGGGGACCCTCCTGGGGCCCCAGGGGCCTGAGACTCTGGGGTCTCACCACCTGGAGGAGGGGTGCGACGTGGGGAGAGCCTTCCTTTCTTGATACTCTAAGGAAGGTTATGTCATGCAATAGCAATTCAAAATCACGTCACAATTTCTAAGATATTGTGGATTGGCTGCAGTGGATATAGGATAAATGACTGAGCCATGCCCCAGTCTAATCCAGGTCAGTGAAAAGTGCAGACAGGAAAGAACAAAACGGGAAAGGATCTTTAGTATGTAAGGGTGAGGAAACAGGATGTCTTGGCCCATCACGGGCACATTTAAACACCGTTTACTATTTTCACCTACACTGAGAAACTCTGAAGAATCCCCGTCTGTAACAACTGGGTCAATTTGACCTTCAAACAGCAGAAATTCCCAAGTCCTTCTTCCAAAAGCCTAGGCACCTAGGAGGTCCAGCCATATGCAACCTTCCTCTTCCCATGAAAGATGCCTTCCATCTCTCATGCTCTTCATTTCAAATCCCAACACTTACCTTCCTCTCTACTTCAGACTAGGAGAAAAGGGAATTCATTTTAAATCTGAGAAAATTGCTTTACATGAAGTAAGGAGGAAAAATTCATGTTGCTAAGATTTAATAACAAATTATTAAATTTATAGGATTCGAAGACTGCTTCTTGAGGTCTCTGTGCAACAGCCAAGTTTGCGGGCTGAGTATTGGAGCCATCTGGGAAATCTCCTCCAAGGAGTAGACTCGATGAGCCAGTCAGTCAGTATCTCCAAGGAGACATAGATACAATCCACGCGTGGGAATCAGTCCACCAGTGGCTTCTCCCATCCCTCGCAAATCTGCATCACCAGAGCTCCCAGGCCGAGCTGCTCCCTGAACAGAGAATCCCTGGTGCCTGGCGCAAGGAGCCCTTGGCACGCAAGGCTGAGAGCCCGGAGGGCCAGGCCAGGGCTGGGGCATCCTGCATCAGTGTGCAGCCCTCAGGATGACAGAGTAAGGACAGCTGCTCATGGACAGCTGCGCATGTGGGGTTCTCCTTAGAACATGGTGGATCAGCCACCTTGTGTGGATAGGCCACGGCAAACAGCAAATAGCAATGTGCACACCAGCTTCCTTCTGGGAAACCTCTTCATTTGGGAAAAAAGGAACCCAGATACTAATTTTATAGCAATAAATACAAACTCAACAAATCCCTGGACATTTCCAACATAGGTAATGTGACTGCACTCACCTTACTTCCTGGAGGCATTGGCGCACCTGCTTGGGGCCTGTCCAGGCCCAGCGAAGGGTCCTGAGCACCAATTCAAGCCATGAGCAGTTTCGTCTGTCTTCCTAGTAACTGTTGCTTTTGAAAGCAAATCGTTCAGGACTGGCGCACTTCCCAGTACATGCGACACATCGGTCCACCGCAGCCCGCCCTCTGAAAACACGTTCCTGCCGGGCCTTCCCTTTCCTCGCGCTCCTGAACTGAAATTCGAGCCAGGGAACGCAGCACCAAGAACACGCTGCAAACCCCTGAAATGTGTGTGATCTGTTCACCTTTCCCCCAGGCTATTTGGAGACGAGGGCAGAACCATGTTCCAGGGTAACGCTTAGGCTATGAAGGAGGCATTATTCACACGCTCTCCCAAGAGAAAGGTAAGGACCGAGGCCAGCGAGTCAGCTCCCTACGTGGAGACCTTGAAGACTCCAGAGGCGCTCCCCTGCGGTCTCACACCAGCAGCATCCAGAGAACATTTGAGGCAGGGGGCTGCAAGAAAAATGACTTTTTCCGGTGATGTTTATTGCTTCTGCTGTTGTTTAAAAGCTTTTATTTATTTATTTTTTTTAGTGTTCAGAAATCTTTTTTTTTATAATAATATTTTTTTATTATATTATGTTAGTCACCATACAGTACATCCCTGGTTTCTGATGTAAAGTTCGATGATTCATTAGTTGCGTATAACACCCAGTGCACCATGCAATACGTGCCCTCCTTACTACCCATCACCAGCCTATCCCATTCCCCCACCCCTCTCCCCTCTGAAGCCCTCAGTTTGTTTCTCAGAGTCCATAGTCTCTCATGCTTCATTCCCCCTTCTGATTACCCCCCTTTCTTTATCCCTTTCTTCTCCTTAAGAGCAATTTTTCCTACTCCCCAAGCACCAACAAACCCATGTTACGAGGGAAAGTGTTCTCTGGCAGGCTTTTAAATAAAACAGCTTAGAAATAGAGTAACTTCAGGAGAAGAACTCTTGCGGCTTCCAGCTGAGTTGGGGGGGTGGCTGTGGACCTGTCGGCAGCGGGACGCACGCAGGGCACTGGCTGCGCGCGGTACCTGCTCTGCTCCTGGTCCTGTCGCAGGGATTCCCCTCCCCCAGCCCCACCGCCCAGCAGGGTCGGTGACTGTTCCCTGTTCTTTTCCTTTCTGATGACTTGGCTGTACGGAGAATGCTTTCATCCACGTTGAGAGCTGACATGTTTCCTCTCGTTCTTCCCGATCTTACCACCAACCAGGTCATAATGCTGGGTTCTCTGCAGTGAAAGAATAACGTGAATTGATGGCATGAAAGACTTCAGAGATTAAAGAAGAGGTATAAACCGTGCACGGCTAGTCAAGATAAAATGGAGAAAACCGTAAAGACAGACGAACAGCTGTTCAGGAAAGCCAGGTGCACACAACCGAAGGCCATGGGAACCCATGGTAAGAAAGAAGGGCCAGCAGTGATGTGCACATGCCTATTACATGCAAATCTGTGCCGTGCGGGCATGCACGCATGGGTGCCCGTGTGCGTAATTTCAGTGTTTACGTGTCCACACGTGCGTGTTCATAGACATGCACACATATATATGAGTGTGTGTACACACATACTGATTTTTGCAGCAAGAAAGAGGCAAGAATAAACTGGACACTAAATTATACAGTGACCAGGGGAGCACCAGAGGGAAGAGGGCAGAGGGGGCCATGAAGGTGTGAAGCTTCCTGGAGTGAACCTTTTTATAGTCTTGGCTTTGGAAGCTTACACGTAATTTACATATCCAAATACCAAAATTAAAGCAATACTAAAATCAAAGGCAAACAACCAATGAACCCAACTGAACAACAAATTGATAACATGACTGCTCAAAAAATAATTTACTAAAAAAATGTTCTATTGCTTTCTTAGTAGAATAAATTCTAAGCAACAACAACAACATTAATTCAGCCATTATATTTCAGTAATCACACTAGAATAGCAATTTTAAAACTCATACGCATTGTAAAACAGAGAAACTCAGTAAATTCCCTGAGTTGCTAGGCTCTCACTGTGGGAGGAGAGGGGGTGACATGGAGGAAGGAAAGAAAGAGCTCTGTGGTTATGGGTAAGAATCAGGGGTATCACGACTAAATGCGTACACGGGTGAACTTGTGATTAAAATACGTGTGCATGTGTGTAAACACATGTCCACTCTCATGTTTATATTCACTTATCTGTATATACAGTTGCGTAGACTGTTTTTACATATGCATAAATATATGGTGGTGTATACAAATGTTTTATTATATACAATTCAAGCATACAAATATATGTGTGCAGATAGATGGCTGGCTGGCTGGGTGGGTGGGTGGATGGATGGATGATGGATAGGCAGATGCATAGACGGATGGATGTGGGGATGGATAGATACTTACGTCCAGATGACTTAGAAGCTTACACCACTTGTTGGTCTACACCAACAAGTAGACCACAAAACAGTCCCAGGTTTATTGAAGAAAAGACTGATTCTTGGTCTGAGATGAGAAGGTTCAAAAACTGAATTGTCTTCTTTAGAAAGTAAAGAAATGTTCTAAAGCAGATGGAAAAATGCCAACAGGACACAAGAACTGGTTTTAGGGGCTCTCATCAGCCAAATCAGGGAGAATCTGTGCACCAAGGAAGTAATGAAGGAAATGGGTATATAAGAAAAAGAGTGAAGGAGGATCTGTGGTCCCACAGTGATTCTCAAAAGTGGGGTGGGTGCAAAGGAAGATCTTTAAAGGAAAGTATCAACAAACCATCAGCTAACTGATTAGAAGGAATGACAGAATTTAAAATACGCCCTTTTGCAACTTCCTAAATAATAACTGAATCGGGCAAGCACCATGAATAGAGGTTAACACTATCGGGTGAAACATGAGTGATTCATGCCCACAAAGTATCATCTCAGGGATTATGCACTGATTATTATAACATATCTTGGCAGTGGAGGTGTGGTCGCTTCACCAGGTGACCAGAATAGCATAACAATGGGACGGTGACCCCAAGGCCAGGACATGAAGCTCTGAGGAGGACGCGGCATCCCCGTGCAGGATGCCTACCACAGTGACCGTGTGTAATCTACGCAAGAAGGGACGACCGGGAAAGCCCGGGGTGTGGGCCCTTCCATACGATGGCTGGCCTCGAATCCTCCAGATTGTGGGCAGTTTGAACAACATGTAAAGCTGGGACTGCGGGTCTAAGAAACGGTGCAGGGAGTGCAGTCCTGGGGCGTTGACCCAATCCTCGGTTAGGCACAGGACACTTGGGGCGGAACTAGAAGAAGGGGAACATAACGTATAAAACAACACAATGCATAACCATGAGCACCTTTCGTGGGAGGTGACGACGTGGTGGCACACTCAGCCTTAGGAGAAACCCAGTACGCCTTCCCCTGAGCGTCACCGTGCCCTACTCTCGCTGTATTACTTTTAGTGAGACTCTTTCTAGTGGACGTGAGACCTTCAGAGCCAGTGGTGTAGGGCGGGGAGCCTAGCTATCTAAGGTCTGAGTCTTTCCCCTGTCCTGCACTCTGAAAACCCTCCTCCCCACTAATACGTTGTATCTAGTAATATCTCTATTGTATAAATCCCATTCTCTTGAAATCTTCGCTTAATTATTACTTTTCTTTGCTAGTCTTCTCTGGTTTATTAATCTGGGTTCTGGGTTCTGGGTTCTGGGTTGTATACAGCCAAATTCACACTAGCTACTTTTAGCAGAAAAAAGCTCCTACTCAAGACCGTTAGGTAATTCATGGAAGCCCCAGGAACATCAGATTCAGAATGAAACGACATGGCAGGAGCAATGACATTGAATTATAGGGTCAGACCCCTGCAGTGAAGAGGCCCTGGCTACAGGTGGTACCCAGGGGCTCTGCCTGCATTTCTGGAGGGTCAGGGTTCCTGTCTGCACTGTGGCTCTGAGAGCAGATGGTTGGGCTCTCCATAGATGTCTCAGGTGTCCCATCTCTGAAACTGAGGAACAGATGGTCAGATCTGAACCCTTGTGGCCACAAGCCTTGGAGCAGGGGGACTGCATACTCTATGACAGAGGCCATCTCACACACACGAGTGCCCCTAAGTGCCTGGGAGGCAGGACCACTACACCACCTGCCTGTGGGGCTGGGCCAGCTGCACTAGTGGTTGGTCCGTGGATATCCCGCCTGTACTCTCTGTTGTGTTTGTTACCACGCCAGGCGGTAGGACACATGTATTTGTGTGTGGAGCTCCCAACGCCTAACCGGACCGGGAGTCCTTGGAGGAAAATGAGCATACCCAGGTTTATTCTTGCATTTTCTGTGCCCACCTTAGTACCCGATACCTAGGCTCAATGATTGTATGTGAAATGAGGAAAGTAGCTTTACCACTAACAAGAACGTAAATCACAATATGAACCCTGCACTTGACATACAGCAAATGTAGGAAAAAGTCAAGACGAAAGTAGGCAAAATGAAGGACAAAGAGACTCATGAAGCATGTGTCTTGAGAAAAACATTAGTGAGATGGTTTTTGGTACTGATGATTGAAGTCATGAGAATTTTAAATGTTCCTTCTTAATACTGAAGAGTTAAGTTTCATGTATCTTATATGCAAATTAGTGTATCTTGATTTCAGTACACAGCCGTGTGTCCAGAGATTTATGGTGGATGTCATATCAAGAGTACATGATGCCCACATGCAATAGGATTCTTTTTACCCAAATTTTGGAGAGTTCATTCAATTTGTAGTAGGCAGAACACGTTATGACAAAGGAGGCTTAGGGTATGAAACACCGTAGAGCACATAGTGAGGTCATGTAATTCTGCTCTATTTCTTCCACCCAGCGTGCAGTTGGTCAGAATTATCACACTAAACTGCTCTCAGCAAAAACAGCTTATAAATCATCTGATATAGACGACGTATCACATTCTGTAAATCAAGTGATAAATAGGATAGATGAGATATAGCCAATTATAAACTATCTTAAATTTTTAAAGACAATGTTTAAATGTGTATCTTCCTTTCATATGTAAAAGTACATGTGAGGAAACATCCCTGAGTACATATTTTCTATGCTCAGAGCCATTATTTATGGACACAGAGACATAAAACAAAGGGACACTTGAGAGTCTGTGAAACCGTTGCAGCTGTGACCCACGTGTCCTCAACCTGTGGTGGAGAATGTGTAAGTGTTTCGTGGAGGCTGACGGGTAATCCGATGGCCAGGGAGAACCAAAACCTACCGGTGCGCCTAGACTGTGCTAGCAGCATTTGCTTCTGTGCCGGAGGGAGGGACGCATGGGTCCCCTGAACCTTTCTCTCTAGGCTTTCATTTTGTGTGAACCAATTATTGGTCTCTCGAGTGGCTTCTGTTGTGCACAGGTCAAATCAATGAAGGACTCTGCAACAACTCAAGGAGTGGGAGAGTTTCAACATCATGCCGATTCTTAGAAATGCATAAAATAAATAAAATGAAATCCAGTGACAGGACATCAAAATATCTTGCTGAAATTTAGCATCGGTACGGTCCCACCTCCCCAGAAAAGGTATGCATTACAGTGTTCGACAATTAAAAAGTAGTAATATTGACCCAAAAAAGGCTAAATAAATAAACGTCCATGCCCCATGATTTTTTTGTCAGTCCTGGAGTGAACACATTCTACCATGAAACTTTCTCGAGACTATCGATTTGTTTCCTGCAGCTCCTGGGAGCGGGCTCTGGTAAATGAGTGAGAACCAGAATTATAAAACCCTAGTAGGAGGCGTTTCTCTCATTATGATGCAGAACGTGCCCTGGGAACCACCTGTCAGGGTCGATCTATTTCTGGATCAAGTCATTTGTGCGGTCTTCTAAATTCACATTTCAGTTTTGCCCAGGTCCGCATGTTCTCCACCCAGGGCTCTGAGCGGCGACACGAAAACCAGGTTTTCCATAAGTGGCTTAGAATATATAACCTTTATTCTTTTGCTTTTTTAAAAATAATTTTGTTTCATATTTAAAGTCCTTGTCATGTTCAGCATTATTTGAACCATTTGCCATTACAAGAAAGAGAAATACTTATTTGTGCTTTAAATAAAATTTGGGTAGAAAAAAAAAGAAATGAATAAGACTTTACAATAAGACTTTCTCTAGTGCTTGTTATTAAATGATTAAGACTAGATAGCAAGGTATAGAGAAGCAAAAAAATCTACTCTATGGCATTTCTATAAATAACATTTATAGGCAGTGACATTTTCTAGATGGAAATTGAAATGATTATGGATGCTTGTAAAAATAATTAAAAATAGAACCACGTTTTTCTGCACCATGAAAATAACATTTAAATAATATCTAATGCACATACATTATGTATAGAGGCAATAAATTACCTCGTTTGTTGTTTGGCAGTCTGAAAATGAGGCTTATCTATCTTATGTCTACAGAGCTTCTGATAGATTCACAGGTTACCTGCAGATTTCTAGGTTCCTAACCGTTGAACACTGTTAAATGTGCACTGCTCCGTGTAGTTAGAACAGGCATTGCCACCAACCTGGCTATTATTAAAGTAACCATGAAAACCTCAACATAACAGCTGTTCATTTGCTTACAGACCCAAAACCTGTGTTCAGGAGCTGCCTGTCCCCAAAGAGTGTGGTTTCATTCGAAGGGCTCTAACATAGCGGGGGAGGTGTTCAACTCAATCTTTCCTGCAGTATCTTTGGTGTTCTCACTCTCTCGTCCTTCTGTTTATGAGTGAACAAGTGAAAGAAAGGAATGACCCGGAGAAACACCCACGGAGGTGAGTCTGCAGCCCTTTCTGGGCAGTGACGGGGCAAAGGCGCCTGCCTACCTGGGAGGGGATGGGAAGCTGGCCGAGAGGCTGGGGTGTCAAGGCTCAGGGACTCAGGTGACCGCTCTGGGCTCGTGACACAGAGGACGGAAAAGCCTCATGGAGAGGGCTTCTCTGTGTGCCGACGACAGTTGATGAACATAAAGCCTCTTCAAAATACAGCTGTGACGTCGGCACTGTTTTTCAGTTTGGATGCCAGACCCTGCAAAACGGAGGCCGCAGGCGGCTGTGTCTTATCTGGTTTATGTTTGTACATTAAGTGTTAAATTTGTGCAGCTTTGCATCGTATCTGCATATGTTTAAAGCAGACTCTTGACCTTAACAGTGAGGCTCTCTTGTGTTCCTCAAACAACTGCACGGGTCTCCAGGGCCAGAGAGCTGGAGTGGCGTCACTCTGCTTGCTGGCCATTTCCCAGATGCTGACATGAGCTCCACTGGCCAATACCAGCAGCCCCTGGGGAGCCGGGGGATTTCCTGAGAACATCTGGCAGGGGAGCTACAGCCCTGACCTCACAGGCAGCCCCCCAGAGACGCCAGCATGCTTCTCCATGTGTGTTTACCCACATTTCCTCTGCTACTAGCAGGTGAATATTTCACTGCTATTGTAGTATTTTATATAAACTATTTTTTTAGTAGTTTCAGCAAAATTGAGAGGAAGGTACAGAGATTTCCCAGAGACCGTCTTCCTCCGCTTGGGCACAAACCCATCATCTGTGTCCCCCCAGAGCGCTGCACGTGTTGTAACTGACGAGCCCACATCCACACGTCACACGGTGCCCGACGACAGTACAGTTCGGTCTTGGTGTTGTGTGTGCGATGGGTTTGGGCGAATGTAGAGTGGCATTTATCCACCACTGTGGTATCATACAGAGCATTTCAGTGCCCTAAGAACCCTCCATGCCCTACCTGTCCGTGCCGGCCCCCAGGCACCCCAGCCCCCGGCAACCACTGATCTTCTACTGTCTCCCTGGTTCTGCCTTTTCCAGACGTTGTCGAGTTGGGGTCACACAGTGTGCAGACTTTTCAGACGGGCTTCTGTCACTCAGTAAAATGCACTGAAAGTTCCTCCATGTCTTTTCATGGCTTGATGGCTCATTTCTCTTTAGTGCTGGATAATGTTTCCTTGTCTGGATGGGCCACAGTTTATGTGTTCGTGCACCTCTGAAGCCCATGTTGGCTACTTCCAAATTCTGGTGACATAAACGAAACTGGGTTGTAGCTTCTTAACAAAGGAGGATTATTTTAGAATCCTTGCTTTAGGACCAGGATCATGACATTATTTGAAACGCACAGTAAAGGAAAGGCCCAAAATTATTAAATTATCGTTAGTCAGTTGTGACCAAAGGATATGTGCGTGGTTCTCCCAGGGCGTGAAAATGGGGCACCTTCGTTCTCTCTCAGCCATGCCACTCACACTGGTTATTCAGCCCAAGAAACTCACATCACATTTTGTTGGCCCTGCTCTCCAGCTGCGTACGTCTGGTCACCACTTTTGTTGTTTTAAGCAAAAGTAAACAGTGATTGAAGGTAAGACATTTCATGTTTGCATAAGCTGGGAGTCAAGCAAACCAAGATTTTCTTTCTTTATGGGCATCAGTGTTCCAACACGTAAAAGGCTCGTCAGAAGTGCCAGAGCAGAAACTTAAAATTGAGTTTCATAAAGCATATAGGGTATCCACTTTGTGCAGCAGTGCTCTGCATGGTGGGGCCCACTGCACAGAGTCCTTAGTGGAGGCAGACGCTGATGGAATATGGCCCAAACACTGTCCACTAGAGCTCCCCCCGAGGACACACTGTGCGTGGTCCTGAAGAGGGACAGTGTCGGGATGAGCACCAGCATGTGCCAACCCGCTGGAAACCAGCAAAGCCACTGTGGCTGGGGCTGGCCTCCCCGCCCCCTCCCTCATTCCTCCCCCTGGGCCCAGCCTCCCTTCATGGGCTTTTTTGCCACCTGTAGGTCCTCTCCACTGAACTGTCTGTTCATTTTCTTTGTCCATTTTCTGACTGGATTGCTCATTTGTATGGCTGAGTTTTGAGAATTCATCATATATTCTAAAAATCAGTCATTAGTTGAATATTTTCTCCCACCAGGAAGTGTGTCTTTCCATTCCTTCTTCTACTTCTGATGAGGTTCAGTTTATCACGTTCTCCTTCTGTGGGTCATGCTCTTGGTGTCAAGTCTAAGAATTCACGGCCCAGCCTGAGATTGTAGAGATCTTCTCCTGTTGCTTTTCCTATAGTTTTGCATTCGAGTCTGGGTTTTAGGGTTATTTTTGTATGAGGTGAGCTTCCAGTGGAGGTTCGTTGTTTTTTATCCTTCCTTTCCACCTTAGTCAAAGCCAGCAAGGGGACCCTCGTGGGGGCCTGTCTCTGGATCTTGTGTCCCCCACTGGCCCATGTGTCCATCCCTCGACTAGCCCCACATCGTATTGGTCCCAGGAGCTGTGTGGTCGAGTGTGTGATCCCATTATATCCTTCCTTCTCAAGAGTGTTTCAGTTATTATGGGGCCTGTGTCTTCCCGTACAAATCTTAGAGTAAGCTCGTCTATGTCAAAAAAGAGGAAAAAACCAGAAACAAACAAACAAAGCCCTTCTGGTACTTTGACTAGAATTGCACTAACCCCCGTGTCAATTTGTGCAGAATTGATGTCTGTGCTCTCTTGGGTTTTGCAGTCTGCGAATATGCTGTGTCTCCTCAGCGTGCTGTAATTTTCAGCATCAGGATCCTCTCATGTGTCACCAAGTTCATATCGAAGCATTTAATTTCCTTTGGGATGATTACAAATGACATTGGGGTTTTTTTTAAATTTTGATTTTCCCATGGTCATTGTTACTATTACAAATGGACTTTGTTTCACATGTTGATATATTCTATGGCCTTTTTGAACTCATGTATTAGTTATAGAAGATTTTTTGGTATACCCTTCACAATTTTCTTTTTTAAGAAATATTTATTTATTTTTAGAGAGAGCGCGCGTATGAGTGGGGTGAGGGGCAGAGGGAGAGAGAGTTCTCAAGGAGACTCACTGCTGAGCATGGAGCCAGATGCAGGGCTTGATCTCATGACCCTGACTGAGATCATGACCTGAGACGAAAATCAAGAGTTGGACGTCCAACTGACTGTGCCACCCAGGCAGCCCTCTTCATGATTTCCTATGAAGCAACAGTTCCTACTGCTCAGTCTTCTGATATCACACTTGTAGTTCCCTGGACGTTTTTGCCCAAACTTCTCTTCTGTAAGTGTAACTCAGTCTTCCACATCCTTTCTGAAGATTCATGTTTTAATTGTGAGCAATGCATGGAGTCTGTAAGTGTGTCAGTGTCACTCTCTGCAGAGGATGTGGAGTGGTGGGACTCACAGAGTCCTTTGGAGTCCTTGTGTCCAAACCGAACATCCTGAAGGAGGAAGACATTCCGAATAGACTCTTCCCTACACTCTGTCCTTTGCCACAATTACAATTCGAATCAGGGAGTTTCAAAGTTGTACCATTACTTTCCTGTAGCTCTGTATTTTATGTTCTGACAAGATGCACGATCTTAAGAAGAGCTTTGAGCTCCTCAGTCCTCCCCTGTGTTGGCTGGCACACCCTCTCCCACAGAGCAGTGGAAATGTGGGCAGTCTTGGTGGGTCCCATTGCTTCTTGTATCCTTTGCTTTCCCTTAAGATTCCAAAAGGTCTTGATGGATGACCACATCAAGTGTGATGATTTTGCCCATTCAGAAAGGCTTATTTTAATAAATATCAATAAGCAATGCATTAGTTTCTTGTCACTGTTATAATGAATTGCTACAAACTTAGTGGCTTAAAACAGCACAAATTTATGACTTCGGTTCCTAAAATACAGGGCTAATTGTAACACCTAACACCAAAAAATTAGTTCTCTTGTCTTTAAAAAAGTGTTTTAATCAGTTCATTTTTAAAGTGTAGAAAAAAGCTTATCATGTTTAGGTGTTTCATTCATTCTGATGATGATGCTGTACTTCTTCATTTGCTGAACTATTTACTTACGTATGCATTGCTTACAAGCTATGAAAATTCAGATTGAAAAAAAACGTGATGTAAAGAAAATGGCTCTGGCCATTTTCACCAGGAATAAGTGCTATACTACCTAAGTAACAAAACCTTTCTTCAATCCGATTCTCTGGTTATTTCCTGTGAACACATGCCTTCTATTTTCAATATGTGAAAACATTAAGTAAATGGGGACTATTATGGACTTGGAAAGGGAGCGTGCACAAGGTGGTTTCAGGATGCATCAGTTACATTGCCAAATGACAGTGAAAGTCAGTAAATTAAAGGAACTTCAAGATCTGCTCAAGCACCAGCTGTTTTCTGTGCCTACGTCAAAGCTTTGTTGAGAACAGAGCAACCAGATGCAGGGAATCCAGAAGACCATAAAGCAGCTGGGGATTCATTTTGGCTCCTTCTGGGTCCAAGCACATCATGAAAATGCTGGTCCTAACAGGCCTGAGCTGCACTCCCTCCATAAAGATACCTGCAGTGTTTGGGAAGCAACTGTGGGTGGGTAGGGCAGGATGGGAAGCCCTCTTACAACAGGATAATGATGACTTCCCAGATTTTCTTCTGTTTTTCTTCCTTCCCCCAATAGAGCAGCTACTACTGTACTTCATGTGCATCTCTTGTAAGCACCATACAATTGAGGATTTGTTTGTTTTTCTATAATCTGATAATCTTTACCTTTATCAAGCATATTTTTACCACTTACATTTAATGTAATTACTGATATTTTGAAGTCTATGCTATTGTCTTACTCTTCACCTTCTCTTTGTTCTGCCCATTCAATGTTCTCCTTTCAAGTTATTTGGGATGAGTGGATAGGTGCTATTTCACTTTCCCTTGATTAGAATACTATTTTATAATTTATATTTATTATTTTAGTGTTTACCCTAGATATTAAGACAAATCCTGATCTATACCACTCCCTTGTGATTTTTAAGTATGCTTTTCTCAACCACCTCCTTTGATTGGGTATGTTGTTCCTGTTCTCTCTCTAAGTGATATGGTCCAGAGGTCACTTGTTAGAATCATGATCTACCCAGCATCTTACTGCACCCTGGGCAGGGTGCAGTTATATCCAGGCCTTTCGGCTGAGAGGAGGTGGGGATGCCCAGACACATGGCGGGAGATCTGATTAGAGGTCAGGCTGGCATGCTTGGTAAGTGATGTGGGAGGGTTTCACACAAAGATGGAGAAAGACCCCCAGAAAGGGAGGAGCCCAATACAGGGCTGTTGTCATGGACACCATGTGAAGCCAGATTCCAGAGAGACAGAAGACCAGCTAGGGCCAAGGTCAGGGTCAAGGTCAGGATCCCGGGACACCTGGGGGCTATGGTGTTGGTGGGAGGGCCTCAGCCTCCTCAAATGGTGGGAAGTACCTCACTAGGCAATGCAGGCACTATGAGCTCAGGACCCAGAGAATGGGTGGGGCATGGGGGACCCAGGGCCGTCCCAGCACCAGCATCTGACCAGACCCAGGCAAAGTGGCATCCAAAATGGGTTAACACATGTGAATTTGGCACGTGCAGAGGATGCACTGGTGATGGGTTGCCACCAGCAACAGTTAAACAGTGATGGTTCCTCGGGGACAGACAAATGGGAAGGCGTTCCCCTGAACACCTCTGAGCCCTGGATGCAGGAGACAACCTGTGTTTTCAACCTGTGCCAAGTTCCACTGATTCATGAGAAGCAAAGGGGAGGACAGGCAGGCAGGAGGAAGAGCTCAGGCCTTGTTCTACATCTCCTCTGAGGGTTTGTTTGAGGGGGTCTGGGTGTTGATGATGAAGGACAGCGAGCTCTGCTGGGCCACGGGATCTCTTTGATCAGCTCCAGGAGTCCTTTGTGTTTTGAAAGAGCGGCCTGGCCTCCTGGTAAACTGTTCTACTTTTGAAGTTTAGGATAAAGACATTAAAACTTGTAGACATCAAGACCTGGGTGAGGGCAGGGGACAGACCCCCTGGGGGACAGTGGACCAGACTAGGACAAAGAACAAATGAGTCAGTGTCCGGCACCCAGAGAGCATGGGCAGATGCTCAGGTCACTCTTCTCTTTGAAGCCCTGTGTCTTTGAACCTCTGTTTAGTTTTAATTGGGAGCAATTTTACCACTTGCTCACAGTAATTATCCTGGAAGAAAGAGCTGAGTGAATTTTCTTCTTCATGCTGGTTTTCTGTTTTTTCTTTTTCTTTCTTTCTTTTTTTTTTTTTTGGCTTTCCTCAACTGCAGTGTTGTTTCTGCCATTCCAAGAAAAAGCAAACCGTAGAACCCTATCTCTTGCGAATTTTAGAACTGTATGTCCCATGCACCATCCTCCAGTGACGTGAAGTAATTTGGAACTAAAAGAATATGCTCTATCAAATAATCTCTTCACATGGACACGAGCACGCAGAAAGAGCTGGGGTGGGATCATCAGCCGGGGTAAACATGTCATAGCCCCCTTGGCAGTTCCTGGGGTCCTCAGGGTCTGGGGAAATGACCCTCCCATTGCAGGCTGAGAACCAGATGCCCAGATCTTCCTAAGCAAAATTTCCGGACTCACGTGTGATTCTCAGGAAATACAGTTATTACTCCCTTGCCCTAAGAAACGGGGAAATGGGCTCCTGAGAAGATCAAACACGCAGCCTGTGGCGACCCTACAGGGTTTTGCTCTAATGAGAAAGGAAGTGGGAGGCTGAGCAGAGGCTCAGGTGTCCCGGCCCTGCAGAGGGTGGTGTGCTGTGCCAGTCCTGCCCCCTGACCTGAAGGCTGAGGGCACCACCTGGGCTGGATGCTGCAGCCATCCCGACATCCAGTGCTGGCTTTCGGGGTGGGAAGGAGGCACCTCCTGGACACTGAAAACTTCCATCAAACTGGTGCTGTGGTTATACCCTCTTGATGGTAGAACCCCACCTGGGATCGAGGGTGAAGCTGGGAAGAACGGGGGTCCATTCCTGTTTGTTCCAGGCTAGGATGCCCCCCATTAGACCACTTCTATTCTCTCGGACATCCTTTGTCCCTGATGGTCAGCTGCAAAGTTCAGGGGCACAAGGAGGCAAGGGAGCCCAGGTCTGGCCAATCAGGGCCTCTGTTGGCCCCAGCTAGTGACTGGTCACATGACTCAGGGTCACATGATGCAGGCAGAGTGTGCCTTTTTCCCCAGCTTGGCATCCAGTGATGGCAGCTTAGAAGCTTGAAGTCAGACACGTGGAAGTGTTCCCTCCACAGTACTGGCCAACACCTGCAAATCAGGACTTTCTTCCCCAAAGACCAGAGGGCACTGCTGACGTCAAGGACTCTCACACCTCCACCGAGGAATCTGTGGTGGGTCCAGACCCTTCCCACACCAGGAGGGCTGTGTGTTCAAAGTTTGGCTGCTTTTGTGAGAACAGACTTGATTAGGAAACAATTTTCAATATGAAAACCACTCATTCTAAACAAGCTAATTAGAGGCATGACTAAGATACTCATGAGGTGAGGAATTATTTGCTGTTAGAAAGGAGATAAATTAAAATTTTCAGAATGCGTACTTTCCTTGTATGATGTGAACAAGTTTAAATACTTAAAATGAGACTAATTTTGTATTCTCGTGGTAAATAAACAGAAAGAAAAAACTTAAAAAAATAAATACAAAGGGAGAATCTTCACCACCAGGAAAAAGGAAGAAAACCAAGCCTGCGGCGGCAGGTCTGTGTGTACCGCGCTCAAGGACATGGGTTAGTGGCAGCCTCGACCCCATCCCCAGCGCATGACAAGGCTGCCCAAGCATCCTCCCCATGAGTGCCTCCTGGGACTGCAGTGTCTCTACTTGTGGCCTGAAGGAGCACAGGGAAGGCTAATACACACACCCTGAAGGAAGTCATTCCTTCTTCTCCAGGAGGGAAGCCCTGTACCCAGACCCCTTCCTTGCTGCGTATCCGCTATCATGGAAGGGTTGACTCTGTGGTGTTGACAAACAAGGCGGTACTTTAAAATTCTGCATCACAAAGTTTTATGTAGCTGTGAAATGCTGCCACTGGTCTGAGGCTCATCTTTTTTCCAATCTTTGCAGAATTTTTTGCTGCACATTACGTAAGAATGAGTCAATATTTATTATTAAACCAGAAGATTCCAAGATTAAAAATATGTAAATGACTCTTGTCCCACATAGTTTGCTCATAGAAGGAGAAGATTAAAAAGTGGGGGAAACAATTCAATCAGATTTCCAGGAGTGCTGAGCTGGGCACATAAAGGAAGCTATTTTAATTGCTGCAAGACTGATTTTAGGAGGCAGTTGGTCATGGATTGCCTTTCCATGTTGCAGCCACACACCTGTCATCACAACTTATTTTGCGATCAGTAGTGATGCAAACACATTCTTTCATCTCAACTCCTCCTTTTCCTCCAAGTTACCTTTTGTTTGGGGATTTCCTGACAAGCCAGCTGGCCTCTGCCCACCTCCTACCAGCACTTACTATAAAAACTGAGTTTTTTCTAATAATTGCTTTTATTTCCTTGGTGTCAGTTGTCATCTCTTCCCTTTCATTCATAATTTTATTAATTTGGGTCCTTTCTCTTTTCTTTTGGATAAGTCTGGCCAGTGGCTTATTGATCCTATTCATTCTTTCAAAGAACCAGCTTCTAGTTTCGTTGATCTGTTCTACTGTTTTTTTTTTTTCTGGTTTCTATTTCATTTATTTATGCTCTAATCTTTATTATTTCTCTTCTCCTGCTTGGTTTAGGTTTTATTTGCTGTTCTTTCTCCAGTTCCTATGGGCATAAGGTTACCTTGTGCATTTGGTATTTTTCTAATTTTTGAGAAAGGCTTGGATGGCTATGTATTTCCCTCTTAGGACCACCTTTGCCATATCCCATAGGCTTTGGACCAAAGTGTTTTCATTATTAGTTTCCATGTTGTTTAAGTTCTTCTTTAATTTCCTGGTTGACCCAATCATTCTTTAGCAAGATGCTCTTTAACTTCCAAGTGTTTAAATTCCTTCTAAATTTCTTCTTGTGATTGAGTTCCAGTCTCAACGCACTGTGGTCTGATAACATGCAGGGAATAATTTCAGTCTTTTGGTATTGGCTGAGACCTGATTTGTGACCCAGTATGTGGTCTATTCTGGAGAAAGCTCCACGTGTGTTTGAGAAGAATGAGTATTCTGTTGTTTTAGGGTGGAATGTTCTGTATATATCTATGAGGTCCATCTGGTCCAGTGTGTCATTCAGAGCTCTTGTTTCTTTGTTGATCTTCTGCTTAGATGATCTGTCCAGTGCTGAGAGTGGAGTGTTAAAATCTCCTATTATTGATGTATTATTGTTGATATGATTCTTTATTTTGGTTAACAGCTGGCTTATGTAGTTGGCTGCTCCCATGTTGGGGGCATAGATATTTATAATTGTTGGATTTTCTTGTTGAATAGATCCTTTAAGTTTGATATAATGTCCCTCTGCATCTCTTAATACAGTCTTTGGTGTAAATTCTAATTTGTCTGATGTAAGAATTGCTACCCCAGCTTTTTTTGAGGTCCATGGCATGAAAAATGGTTCTCCATCCCCTCACTTACAGTCTGGAGGTGTCTTTAGGTTCAAAATGAATCTCTTGTAGACAGCATATGGATGGGTCATGTCTTTGTATCCAATCTGCAACACTGTGCATTTCATGGGAGCATTTAGGCCATTCACACTGCGAGTAACTACTGAAAGATATGTATTTATTGTCATCCTATTGTCTGTACAGTCCCTGTTTCTATGGATTGTCTCTGTAAATTTCTGGCCTATATTACTCTTGGGTTTTTCTTCTTTTATAGAATTCCCCTTAGTATTTCTTGCAGGGCTAGCTTGGTGGTCACATATTCCTTCAGTTTCTGCCAGTCCTGGAAGCTCTTTATCTCTCCATCCATTCTGAATGACAGCCTTGCTGGATAAAGTGTTCTTGGCTGCATGTTATTCTCATTTAGTACCCTGAATATGTCTTGCCAGCCCTTTCTGGCTTGCCAGGTCTCTGTGGATAGGTCTGATGTTATTCTGATGTTCCTTCCTCTGTACGTAAGAAATCTCTTTCCCCTAGCTGCTTTCAGGATGGCATCCTTGGTTCTAAGATTTTCAAGTTTTACTATTATATGCCTGGACATTGGTCTGTTCTCATTTATCTGGGAGGGGACCTCTCTGCCTCTTGGGCATGAATGCTTGTTTCCTTCCCCATATTAGGGAAGTTCTCAGCTATGATTTGCTCAAATATACCTTCTATTTCTCTTTCTCCACCCCCTCAGAGATCCCAATAATTCTGACATTGGAACGTTTCATGGCATCATTAATCTCTCTAAGTCTGTTCTCTTGGGTTTTTAGCTGTTTATCCCAGGCCTCCTCAATTTCCTCTCTTTCTATCAGCTTATCTTCTAGATCACTAATTTGTTCTTCTGCCTCATTTACCCTGTTAGAGTACCCAGTTTAGACTGCATCTCATTCATAGCATTTTTAAGTTTGGCTTGATTAACTCTCATTTCTGTCCTTAGAGAGTCTATATTGCTGCTAATGGTTTTCTTGAGCCCACCTATTGACTTCATAATTGCCACCCTGAAGTCTATCTCTGACATCTTGCTTATATCCACAGGCAGTAACCTCTTCAACATTGGCCACAGAAACTTTTTTCAAGACACATCTCCAAAGGCAAGAGAAACAAAAGCAAAAATGAACTTTTGGGACTTCATCAAGATAAAAAGCGTCTGCACAGCAAAGGAAACAGTCAACAAAACTAAGAGGCAATCCGCAGAATGGGATAAGGTATTTGTAAATGACATTACAGATAAAGAGCTGATATCCAAGATCTATAAAGAACCTATCAAACTCAACACTCAAAAACCAAAAAACCCAGTCAAGAAATGGTCAGAAGACATCAACAGACATTTCTCCAAAGGAGACATACAAATGGCTAACAGACACATGAAAAAATGTTCCACATCACTTGCCATCAGGGAAATTCAAATCAAAACCACAATGAGATACCACCTTATACCAGTTAGAATGGCAAAAATTACCAAGGCAGGAAATAACAAATGTTGGCCAGGATGTGGATAAAGGGGAACTCTCTTACACTGTTGGTGGGAATGCAAGTTGGTATAGCCACTCAGAGTGGGGGTTCCTCAAGATGTTAAAAATAGAGCTACCCTACAACCCAGCAATTGCAGTACTGGGTATTTACCCCAAAGATACAGATGTAGTGAAAAGAAGGGGCACCTGCACCCCGTGAGCTGAATCACAGTCCTGGGAAGTGGTTGAGCACATGGGCTCTGGGTCAGCTGGCCTGGGTCTCCACTGGTCTCCCACGTGATTCATAGATTGGTTTCATTGGTGAGTCTAAGAGGCGCAGGTGAAAAAATGCACCATATGTGTATTTGATGAGCATTGTTGCTAGAATAGCAAACCAGGCTATGTTTCTTCTGTTTATTCTTCTAAATTTAAAAGCATTACATTACCAAACACATCTCACAAATGACATAGATTTCTGGCCGTGTCTTTATTATATCTTCCAGCAAAATTTGGAAATCGTATTTGTTATTTTGTTCCTTAAAGCAAGCGAATGCCCACAAACAAGGCTTCCACGTTTTCTAGACCATGTGGGAGCCTATGTCTAGCTGACCAGGTTATGCCGGGGGCTGTTTGAAAGGATTTATCTTTTTACATTCTAACAAATGTCTACTCTTGCACTCACACTCTGTTTTACAATCTTTTACTATTAAAGAGAAACTGTGTTTTAAAATTACTGAAGGGATTTCACAGTCTTGAAAAATATGCCACATCATGGACACAGGTCCTGGTGAAATGGTGGGGAGTCCCAGCCTGACCTCTGAGTTACTGAATGTGGACACAATGCCTTTACGTTTTGTCCACACTGGCTGTTGGCCTGGCACTTTCCAAGTCGTGAACTTAGACAAAAGCATCACTGCTTACAGAGAGTAGCTAGCGGGCTGTGTCACGGAGCATGTCCCTCCATTAGCCACCTCTTAACGACAGCATCGCGGCTGTGTTCCCGAAGGAGGCGGGAAGCTGGGGCTGTCCATGTGCCCACATCTCCACAAAGAGTGTCCCTGTTCTGCTCTGTTCTATGAACCCCAGTGCTAGAAACAGTTGGTTTTTCTAAAGACTTTTTAAATTGAAGTAGAATTCACATAACATAAAATTAACCATTTTAAAGTGCACAATTCGATGGTATTTAGTATATTCAAATGCTGTACAAACTTTCTCTCTCTAGTTCCAACACATTTCACTACCACAGAAGGAAACCCCAAGCCCACTAAGCCGTCACCCCGTCCCTCCTCCCCAAACCCACGGCAATCACTCCTCTGTGCTCTTCCCTGTGGATTTGCCCTTCTGCATAGTTCATAAATGGAAGTATACAATATGTGACCTTTGTGCCTGGTATCTCTCAATTAGCATTAATCTACTTGAGGTCACGCGTCTGTACCCCATTCCTTTCTATGGTTGAAGAGGGTGTATGCACATGTCTATTCTTGGACAGGGGGAGGGGCTCTGGGGCTCCTACAGGGAACTGTGGTTTAACACACTTCTGATGGGGCCATGGTGCAGATGAGCTGAGCAGAGAGATGCAGGAGGGAGGAGGGAGGAGGGCATGGAAGGGAGAGCTGCCCACACTGCAGAGCGGCCTCCACCAGCGACGACCAGCTCTGCACCCCGACTTTGTGATCCTCTCTGGATTCAGGAGTGGTAGGCAACTCGCTACAAAATTCAAGCTGACTTCATTAAACGTTTACAATCACCTCATAATCAACTGGGAACCTGAGACATGAGAACCAGGCATCACCGTACTCTGCGAGGTGGGGAAATACGCACACTGACCATATCAATGAAGTTATGGCAATGGACACAGGTCCTGCACGACCATTCCTGACTGGGACGTAGCTCGACCAAACTACCCAGCACTTGCTTTTACCAACCTGCTTTCAAGAAGGCTTGGGACCCAGTGTAAGCACTGTGAGTCTGTCCTGAAGTTCAATCGTTCACTGCTATTGCATAGGAAAGCAATTGATTTCGTATGTTAACCTTGTATCCTGAGTCCTTGCTATTATCACTTATAAGTTCCAGAAGTCTTTTTGTTGATACTCTGGTATTTTCTACATAGATGATCTGTGAAGAAAGACTCCAAAAATAAATAAGTAAAAAGTAAAATTGGTATGTCAAGGCAAAAAATCCAGACCAACACCATACTGAAAAGAACAAAGTTGGGGAACCATAGTACCTAATTTCAAGATTTACTATAAAGCTACAGTAATTAAGACAGCATAGTATTGACAGAAGAATAAGCATATGGATTGATGGAACAGAACATAGAGGACCCAGAAATAGATACACACACATAGTCAACTGATCTTTGACAAAGGAGAAGCGGCAACTCAATGGAGAGGACAGTCTTGTAAACAAATGGTGCTGGAACAATGAGATGACCATGTGCAAAAATAGGGGTCTAGATACAGACCTACAGCTTCCACCAAAATTAAATCCAGATGAATCATAGACCTAAATATATACACAAGTGAATATATAATATACAATGTATGAGTGTGTATGTGTGTGTGTGTGTGTATATATATATGCAAAGTACTCAAATGATAACACAGCTTGAAGATGCTGCAAAAGATATCAAGAGTGAAGGTAACCAATGGTCATGGAAAAGAACTGAATTGGACTTGTTAGGATATACCCACCATCCAGAGCTAAACTCCACACACCAGCACTCTGGAGAAGAGCAGACAGTAAATGAAATGAATGTAAGATTTTGGTAAAGCATTTCTTTTGTTAGGGGGAAGATATAAATATTAATAAATTGTAGCAATTAATGGTATAAACAAGCACAAGTATGGATTTTAAGTTTAGGGGAATCAAAATCAATATAAAAAGCAAATGTTGAAAAATAAATTTCAGGGCTCAGTCAGTTAAATGGCTAACTCTTGATATCAGCTCAGGTCATGATCTCAGAGATGTGAGATCAAGCCCCACATTAGGCTCCAGGCTGGGCATGGAGCTTGCTTAAGATTCTCTCTCTCTCTCTCCCCCTCACCCTCCTACCTCACTCGTGCTCTAAATAAATAAATAAATAAATAAATAAATAAATAAATTTCATCCAACCAGTGGATTTTGGGAAAAAAGTAATTAAGAAACAAACAAACTGTAAAGTAAGTTTTTAAAAACTGCAACAGAATGATAGAAAACAACAGATTATAATAATACTTATAATTAATATGAATTAGTTAATTTCTCAATTAAAATAAAGAAATTTTAATACTAGATTAACAAGAAAAATGATCCAACAAAATATTAGATAAAACAAAATGGAAAAGGTACAGTTACGTTGAAAATAAAAGGATGTTAAGAGAAAGCAAAATGTTTTTTTTTTTTTTTTTTAAAGATTTTATTTATTTATTCTACAGAGATAGAGACAGCCAGCGAGAGAGGGAACACAAGCAGGGGGAGTGGGAGAGGAAGAAGCAGGCTCATAGCAGAGGAGCCTGATGTGGGGCTCGATCCCGTAACGCCGGGATCACGCCCTGAGCCGAAGGCAGGCGCTTAACCGCTGTGCCACCCAGGCGCCCCCAAGAGAAAGCAAAATGTAATAAAATAAAAGCAATATCACAAACTACATCTTGAATAAAATTTAATTGAAAATGCTGCAATGAAAGACAGAGAAGTTGAATTCTAGTAAAAGAAATACTGAACAGTAACAAATAAATTCAGTAAATATATATGTATATATATACATGAATATGAAGTATTTAAACCAATAACTTAGAGAATTTCATGTAAAATATTATCAATATTTGTATTTGGGTATTTTATATATACTTTCCAGACTCAGCAGATAAAAAAAAAATATATATATATATATATATATTCAGATAATACAATTATAAAATGAAACTATTGAATATATATTTGAATACATATAAATGTATACATAAAAATATATATATAGTGAAAGCACCCTTAGTTCTGGAAGACTATTTGGGGATGCAGTGAGAATCATTAACTACATAGACAGAATTTGTAGATTTTTATGTATCTGATCCAGGCCAGAGGAACACAGGGGTCAGAACGGTGGCCGTCAAAGAGCATGTAAATGTTATTGACCTTGACAATGTAATTCAGTGGCAGTTTTGAGAAAAGTAAAGATGCACAGATCCTGACTGCTTAGAATGGACTCAGAAGATATGCAAATGAAGAAATTAAATACAGGCATTTTACTTAATTCTAATGGTAAACAAGAGGAAAACAAATTATGACAAACTTAAATCACAAGAATGTAGAACAGGTGATAGAGGGTGAACAAGACAGTAAACCCTCCCTTTATGTAAATTAACTAAAAGCGAACAGTATGTTTGGTCTACTTTTGTATTCTTTGTGTTAGAATGATGCCAGCACACAAATATTTGAATGAGTGAGTACAACAGAAATAATATATTTGGTTAATAGTATTCAGTTTCTACTACTGGCAGTATGGCTGGCTAATTGCTCTCAGTCCGAGGTAGAACACATAAACCCTAGGACAGACTTTGAATATTGCTGGCTTCAAAATAGGTGGGAGAGATCACGAACAATTGTAAGAGAAATGAGAGAAGAGACATACCTGAGTGCAATGAGTTGGGACTGGATCTGCTGAAAACAGAGGAATTGTTACTAAAGGCAAATGTCAGAAATTTCAGAAAACTGAGCCTTTAGTTAACCCAGAGATGGAAGCAGAAGAATGGGACTCCTGTGCAGAGCCAAGACCCTCCAGGGTTTAGGACGGTCCTTGATGGAGGCATACTAGACTCCTGGCAGATAGTGAAAAACTGTCTCTGGAGGAATACTCCTCCAGCCCACACCTACCTCACAACACCCTAGCCCACCAAGATCAAATAAGACTTACCATCTGAAAAGCTACAGAAACAACACCAGACTTAGACACCAGAAAATGCAGGTTTTGGGTTTGTCAGATGCAGAATAATACAACCACCTATGGAATGACTAAAACAATCGGCAATACAAACAATACAAACAAAGATGACTGACAACAAAAGACTATCAGGAATCACTGGAAATATCTGAAAATTAAGTCAAAAACAGGTAGAACTGCTGGAAAAACTCTATCAAAAAAAGAGAAAAGCTCAACTGGTGGGAAAGAGTTTCACTTTTGGCAACACCTCATTAAGTTGTTTCAGATCAGTCCTCCTTCCAAAGCTCCTACCATAGCTGGAAAAGATATTGAACTACTTCAGAGGCATCTAAGAGTTCCCAACACTATGAGAATTTGTGGCAACAGGGTCTGGAACAAAATAAAAGCTAATGAGCCTGGCATTGGGGTCACCTTCCCCTAATTATAAATTCTAAAAGGAATGTCTGAGAAGCTAAGAAGCTGAGGGGCACTGGTTGCAGTTTAATGGAGCTAAAGAGACACATTCAAGGCCCATCAAAAAGAATTGGTGTGGCCAGGGCCAGCACAGCCAGGGGTGAGGCAAGGGAAAAGCCCAAGGTGCAAAATTAGGGAGGCACTCACTGTCAGCACAGCTTGACCCTGGTGTCACCCAGGCTTTGGTTGAAACCCTGAAGAGCTTTGGGCCAGGAATATGGGTGCACAAGAAGTAAACCATCCCTTCAGGCCACGGGGGTCCAGTTCTAAATGATATCAATCCAGATGGAATTAAGGTGACCCTCCTGCCTACCAAATGGCTAAGAGCCAACTAAACTCTTTGGGGGAAGATAATACCAACAAGAACACCAAATTAACCCTGTAGCTTTTCATACACAATGTGCAGCACTCACACAAAAATAACTTGACACATGAGAAAACATGGCTTGAACAAAAACCAAGAGAAAAAGGACAGCATCAACAGACTTAAAGGAGATTCAAATAATACAATTATTAGGTATGGACTTTAAAATAACTGTTAAATATTTAACCTAATCAAATAATTCAATTATAAGATGGAGATTTTGTTTAAAACTGGACAATATTGTTAAGAGATTAAAACAAAAATTCTAGAATTGATCCACACACATTTTGTGGATGCATTTAGCAGGTTAAACACAGCAGGAGAAAGAATTAGTGTATTGGAAAATAGAGCAGAAAAATATTCAGACTGAAACACTCAAGGTCCAAATGCGGGCAAGAGACACAGGACAGAGGGGGCCCAGTACACCTGCAGTGCAGTCCAGTGGGAGGGTGGGGGTGTGGCACACATGAACCTCAGGTGGGGGCTGATGGTTAGTACAGTTGATCGATAGACGGATAGACAGATGTAGATAGTTACCTGTCTATATCTCCAGTCACAGTTCTAGAAGTGCTATGTAATCTAAAGAGAATAAATATTAAACACATACACACATACACAACTGAAAATCAAAAACAAAGGGAAAAAACACTTAAAATTACCCAGAAGAAAAACAGTCATCATCCTACCTTCAGAGGAACATGGGCTCAATTGAGCAGCTGCTAAGATGAAGCAATGGAAGTCAGAATACCAGGGGACGTCTTCAAAACACTAAGAGAATAAACGCTAACCAATAATCCCATACGCAGTGAAAATGTACTTTGAAAAGGAAAATAACAACATTGTGAACAAACAAAAACCTGAGATCAATCCTAAATACTGAAATAAGAGCTGCAAGAGCTTGATTCAGGTGAAGAAAATGTCCCCAGAAGGAAACAGGTTCAGAACTAATTGAAGAATAACAGAAAGGACAGCCGTGGGAGTGCACCCCAGTGAACACTGATGGTGTGAAGTTATTTTTACATAAACACACGATAAACTAGAACAAAACCTAAACAGATGGGTGATGTGAGCACCCGTGTCAAGGATTAGAAAGGGAAGAACAGCTCCTTCTCCCTCCTGCCTCCAGAAAAATGAAGAGAAGAGAGTAAGAAGGTAAGGGTGGGATTAAGGACGATCACTTCTCCATGGAGGTGTAGAAGCTGAACCAAGGACATATGTCTGACAGTAACCTTCCGGACAGAAGATAAAACAAGTACGTGTTCAGAAGGGTTATGTGACACTGTTGGTCACCAGCCACCTTGCGCTAAGCAAAGTCATGTGGGTCACCTTTAGCAAGGAGGACAGCCCATGTAGAGGTGCACAGAGGAAGATGCAGGGAAAGGGGAGAGATGAGGGCCTCAGGAGGGTCCCTGTGCCGGCTCTCAGCCTCACTGCTCACCAGGAGGAGTGTCCTTGTGCAGTGCCCAGGCCTCGGTCGCTATGGAGGTAAAACGAGGGGTTTGGGTGCAGGCTCTCACACCACATTTCTCCCCCAGCGGTTCTGCGGCTGCCACCAGCTGTGTATCAGTGTTTCTCTAGGTGAGGGGCAGCAAGCCACAGCTGCCGGCTTCCTGACCCACAGGCACAGCTACGACTCTTGACTGTATGATGGCTCACTGATTTTCCTAATACTTCTGAAGAAGAGACAACTGTTATCCATCCCAAAGGGTTACCTTGCAGAATGTGGATTCAAGCACAACAGGCTCCAGCAGTGCCTGCATGTGGCATCACCTTGGGACCTGCAGAAATACCCAGGCGGAGTGCCCCAGCCCCAGAGACTGACTCAATTAACGTGGGCTGCGGTCTGGGTATAATTGTTTTTGTTTTATTGTTTATAAATCTCCCCAGATGACCCACTGTGCCCAGGTGAGAACCACTGGTTTAGAAGAAGTGAAAAAACAAGACAAAGGAAACATTAG
Source organism: Ursus americanus (assembly GCF_024610735.1). NCBI lineage: Eukaryota > Metazoa > Chordata > Mammalia > Carnivora > Ursidae > Ursus > Ursus americanus. The sequence continues at coordinate 107,928,616 of NC_142127.1, forward strand.
AATACACCCAACAGCCTCTAAAACAAAAGATGTCCTGGCATATTTCCTGCTGGCCTGTCTCTGCACCGAGATGTATATACATGTAATTCCTTCCCTGCAAGCGTTCCTGCATTAGTCTAGAACATGAAGCATTTTCTACACCTGCCGGGGTGTTCTCACACCATCATTGCTGTGCCTGTCTGGGAGTCCCCCACCCGGATGTCCGTGCCCGGCCATGCTTGAACGCGGCAGCCATGGTTCAGGGATGTCCTGACACAGTGTTGATGAAAGAGGCAGAAAGAAGCAAGGGTGCCCATGAGCCCTGCCTGCCCTGCGTGGCATCTGCAAACTCCTCCCCTGAGTCCAGCTCATCACAGGGGCTGTGCAAGTGACTGTTCTTCATCCCCACCCACCAAAAACTGGGGAGAAAATTGATTGGGGCTAGATTTGTGATCCCTCATACAAAGTGTCTGTTCTTCTGGGTGACAGGAAGGCCAGGGGAGCAGGCACAGGGACTGGCTGGGCAGGGCACACCAAGAGGAGACACAGCCGTGCATGCTGGCAGAAGCCAGCTAAGGCTGCAGCCCGGCCTAAGACTCAGCACCGTGCTGTGTGGCCGAGCTCCCGAGCGTGTCCTGGGACGGTGCTCACCCGGGAGCTGTGCCTTCTGTGGGTCTGGGGATGTGGTGGGAAGGACAAGGCAGACAGACAGGGCTCTGTGAGCAGGCGGCTCCTGGGGTGGCCTGGGGAGTCTGTGGTGCATTGTCCTCCCTCAGAAGTCCCTGGAGCAGCTTTCGCTCCCTTGTGGCTTCGTCCCTGCTCCCCCAGAGCACCCATTCTGCAAGGCTGGCTACGCACAGATCGATATTGCATGCTCATTATGAATGGGTTGTTACCAGTACGTACGTGCTGTTCTTGCTGTTACTGCTATTGCCATTATGACTTCATCCAGGTGCGCGCTGGGGGGAGGTCAACGTCACATCACATGGAAAACCACCATTTTACGCTTTTGTTTCAAACGCATTTTGCACAGTTTGCTTGGAGGACCCACACGTTCTGCTCGTAGTCAGTCCGCACAGCATGAGGAAGAAACGAAATGTCTCTTCAAACAACTGTTTTAAACACAGTGCATTGCTGATTCCTCCCCCCAAGTGAAGAAAAACCAGAAGCTACCACCATTCAGCAACGCCGCGGGGTGCTTGTTTTTCTGTCAGTATCATTAAAAGTTAATTGGGAAACATGGAATCTTAATATTAAAACCATAAAAGCTTTTAATTACATTAAATGTCTCCATGTGAAATATCCTCATTATTAGGGAAATATCATTAACGCATGTTTTTAAATGTTTTCCATAATAACCCACATAGATCCTGCCCGAATTCCTGGCCGCGGAAGCCGAGCGCACAGTGTGTCTTCTCTGCCCTTACCTTTCGGTGCTCTGTTGCGCGGCCACAGTGGCTGGAACAGCTCCCCAGCGAGGGCCTGGGGTGTGGGGTGTCTGGGAGGCGGAGCCCCCACCGGTCTGCAGGGCAGACAGAACTCCCACTGCACACACAGCAAGCCCACCTGGGTGCTTCAGAAGGGGCCTGCTGGGCTTCCAGGTGATCTCAAGGCCCCTGGAACTGCGTCTGCAGCCCGCTCATGGCCGCGTCTGCAGCCCGCTCATGGCCACGCCAGCGCCCGACGGAATCCGTCCCCAGACCCGCCTCCCATGGACAGCAGGGTGGCCTGAGATGGCCCGGAGTCCGTGCCAGCCTCAGCCGCAGAGGTGCACCTGCAGAATGCTGACGACAAAACTCGGAGGGGCCTGTCGCGGTCGGTGTCTCTGCATCACTTCGGGCTGCCGGTGGGCTGGTTGGAACTCTCACAGGGTCTGCAAGCAAACACAGCCCCAGGGGACCAGGAGCGGAACCTGCTCCTGCAGACTGTTTCCGTGAATGCCGACCTGCAGAGCGGCTGCATTGGGGGATGAACCCTTGAACACACTCAGCAGGGGGCTGCTCCGTAATCGTGTTTTTCCCTTCACGTGCATTCAGACCCTTGACCTTAAAACAACGAAATGATTAGGAAAGTTATCTTTATGTGGCAGAAAGGAGTACATTTTGAGGTGTCCATGGACTGGAGGGATGAAGACGTGATATTCACACTCCGTTCATAAGGCAGTGTGGAAATAGTAGTGCAAAGACAGACATGAAGGGGGGAGCAGAGAGTGTCCGGTGGGTCCACTTCAGGATGGTTAAGGCAGCCCTGGAGGGGATGTGATATTTAAGCTGAAACGCAGAGGAGAGAGGAGACTATCCAGGCTAGGAAGGAATGCAAAGAAGCACACGGAGGCCATGGAGGGGAGTGGGCACGCACAGGGCTGGGGGAGGTGGGGCTGGCGGGGGTGGGGGATGGGCACCCCATGGTCCCACTGGCGGAGGGGAGATGGGCACCCATGTGCGTGCGTTGGCGGAGGGCCAGGTGTGGCTCCTGCTGGTGGCGCTCTGGGTTGTGGCCCCAGCACCTGCTGCCCCTCGCCCTGCATCACTACCCTCTGCAGGGATGGAAATATCTGTGAACTCTCATTGCAGGAAGCAGACATAAAGTTAACAATGAGAAAAAATGGGGTAGATGGGAATAAGAAAGGGACAGCGTGGCATTTAATTAAACAAATTAGCATTAACAACCAGTTTTAATGATTAACACAAAGTAAATGTAACACTGGTTGTTCAGTGAGTGATGCGTGAGAGATATCAGGAAGGTCTCCAGGTAAACAGTAGGGAAAAACCAACGTGATCTATGCAAATGTTAACAGACGGAGCGGAAAGAGAAGCCATAATGGCCCTTCTTTCTTTGTGATCAACCTTTCTCCCTGTGGCCTCGGACATGCTTCCGTGTCTTGTTCCTATAACCTTTGAGGGCCATTGTGTACCCTTCTCACAAACTATTCATTTGTGCATTTTCGCTCATGGTTTCCGTCTGCTTTGTAAATGTGTATGGGACAGTTAAGCATTGGGGAATCAGGCCTTTCCATGAGATTTAACTTGCAAAATTTCCTGCTCGTTGTGGTCTTTTGACTCTTCTCGTGTGTTTTCTGATATGCCATTGGCATTTCTTTTTAACGTAAATAGAGTTAAGTTTTATGACTCTTTAAAAAAAAATCTCTGGATTTTGAATCATGGTTTGAAGGACAGGGAGCAGGGCCTCAGAATCCCTTGCCTCTTCAGAGCAGCTCTTCTGTGGGGCTCACCTGGCTGCCCTCCCGCAGTGCCCCAGCAGGACCGTGGTTCTGGGAACAGCCACGTGATGTTTACCCTCGCTGCTCACACCACTCGGTGATTGAAAGCACTGCTCCTAATTGGAGCACATGCTGCTCTAAGCAGCAGTAAAATCGATGCGGTCCTGTTAACTCTGATTATCACCCCCACACTCACCGTGATTTAGGAGTTTAGAGACAGAACAACTGCAGAAAGTTAACTCCAGCACGACTTACTGCAACAGCTTTCTGGGCCGGCTTGTGCTGGCCATGGGGTCTCTCTGCAGGCCTGGGAGGCTGTGCCACAAACACCTGCTCTCACGCCTCTGTGGGGGTGAGCTCCGCTCCAGAGACGTTCCCAGGGGCTCCACTGGATGGTGTCTGAGCCCAGCCTGCTCACTTACGCGCTGGGCCGCTGCGGCTGGCAGACCTCCAGCCCTGTCTGGAATTTCTCAGCTCCGTGTTTGATTGCTTAACTTTGTATTTTCTTTTAAAAAATATTTTATTTATTTGAGAGAGAGAGAGTGCACATGAGTGGGAGAGGGACAAGCAGACTCCCCGCTGAGCAGGGAGCCCAATACAAGGCTCAACTCCATCCCAGGACCCCGAGATCATGACCTGAGCTGAAGTCAGATGCTTAACTGACTAAGCCACCCAGGTGCCCCTGTAATATATTTCCAAATCAAGAAGTGTGATGTCTCCAGCTTTGTCTTCTTGCTTAAGATTGTTTGGTTATTTGGGGTCTTTTGTAGTTCCATACACATTTTAGGACTGTATTTTCCATTTCTGTATAGGCTGTCATTGGAATTTAATAGGGACTTCATAGACTCTATAGATGGCTTTGGGCAGTATGGACATTTTAACGATATTAATTCTTCCAACCCATGAACGCATGTCTCTCCATTTATCCCTGTTTTCTTTAATTTCCTTTATCAATGTTTTATAATTTTCAGTATATAAGTCTTTACTTCTTGGTTAATTAATTCCTAAATATTTTATTCTTTTTGTTGCTATTGTAGATAAGATTTTTTTAAATTTCCTTTTTGGATAATCCATTGTTTATGTATGGAAACATGGTATTTTTGTATGTTAATATTATATCCTGCAACTTTACTGAATTTGTCTATTACTTCAACATTTTTTGTTTTTGTTGAGTCTTTAGGGTTATTCCCACATGCATGATTATGCCATATATAAACAGAAATAATTTTATTTCTTCCTTTCCAATTTTTCTTGCCTAATTGCTCTAGCTAGGACTTCTATATTATAGAAGTGGTGAGGGTGGACATCCTTGCCTTGTACTGGATCTTACAGGAAGGGAAAGCTTCCAGTTTTCCTCCATTGATTACGATGTTAGCTGGGGCCTGTGTGGCAGTGGGGCTGAGTCTGAGGCAGGGCCATGCAGTGGCACTCATCTTTTTCCTAAAATATCTAAACTTATCCTTACATTATAATTGAATTTTTTTAAGTAGGCTCCATGCCCAGTGTGGAACCCAACATGGAACTTGAACTCACAACCCTGAGAGCAAGAACCAAGCTGAGATCAAGAGTCGGACACCTAACCGATGGAGCCACCCACGTGACGCTGTAATTGGATCTTTTCTAAAAGATTAAAATAATGTCTTCTTAAATGGATAGTATCTTATTACAGAGAGCGCAAATAACAAACAAAATGAGGAGGTGTGTCAATTATTCCATCTGTGACTTATTTCTTGAATTAGACATACATTTTTAGTAAGCATAGTTTCTTTTCTTTCTGCAGTTAAAATAAAGAGAGTAACTGTAGAGCTTTATATAAGACTTTAAAAGTCCCATTCCCCAAGACTAAATTGGCATATTCTAAAATGTGTGCAAATGAGTGAGCATTGCTAACACTTCCTTTGGATTCCTGAGTATCTCGGATCAGATTTTCCCACCCTGGCCCTTATCACTCTTCTGCTAGACGCTCATGTGCATGTGTGTGTGTGTGTGTGTGTGTGTGTGTGTGTGTGTATGTGTGAATGCACACTTGTGTCGGAATTTGCTGGCTACACTCACAATATTACCGCTCCTAAACTCTGTCCCCCCACATGTATAGCCAGTGTGTCCCTGTCCCTATTCCACATGATCCTCATGGGGAAGAAAGAATTAATGTGTGAGGTTCGGGGAAGCCTGAGTTCACACACTGAACACTGATGAAGCAGAAGTTATGTCCAGAGCTGCCTAAGACCAAAGCCCATAATCTACTCCACTCTACTGAATCTTACTCCAGCATAGACCAAATGTGCAAGCCAAGTGCTTTCCCAGACCAGACTCTCTCTCTATCCCAAATCTACGAACTTTATGCAGCCCCCATGGAAGAGAAGGGTAGCCAGAGATTGGTGCAGTTTAAGGGCATTTTGTTGAAAACGGAACTTTCCAAGTGCAGGGTTAAGGTGCAGAATTTTATCCTTGCTGCAATAGGGAGGCAGTGGATCATTGTGTGATCCAATGAAGACAAGATTTAGAGCCTGTAGAAAGTAGCCTGTAGGCCAACAAGACAGTAACCAAGAGAAGGGACCCAGGATAGGTGTGGGTAGCCCCAATAAGGACAGAGGACCTACTTGGTCTTCTGTAGCTGACTTTGCTGCAAATGCTGGCACAGCCTCTCCTTAACTACAGTGAGAAAAGTCCATCCCGACTTCACTGACACTGAATCTTCAGGGGGGTGTCCTCTAGGGACAGGGCACAATAAGGGTTGTCCAAGGGTGCTCTTCCTTTGTGCCCTCATTTACTCCTGGGAAGAAGTGAAGTGAATATGAAAATCAAGGTGAGTTTCGGGGGACACATTTGCAGCTCATTATACTAATCTACCATTTTCGTCCTGCTCTGATTAAGGAGAACTGCAAGAAAATGACAGAGTGATATTGGAAACACGAGCTTCATTGCAAACCCAAACCAGCGAGCTACGCCTCATTACCACCACACTCTAGCAGGGAAGAGAGACAGCGTGCGCATGGAATCGGGAAGATGATTACTTCACGAGGCAGTTTCTATAACTGTGTGATGAAGGAATTGTGTAGCACACCAGCCTCACCCCGGGACATGCACAGGAATAACCGGACTTCAGCCCGATGTCTTTATTTCTGAGCACTTTAACCATCTCACCAGTGACCTCCCTGTAAATGAGCACACTGAGAAAATATCCCATCTTCGGCTTTTACCATCTGTCTTGGATTTCAAGTTGTAAAGAAGAGGTCCTAATAGACACCCCAGACTTGACATCGATTGCTACCACACATGAGGGACTTTGGGAAGTAATGACCTTTGTCAGTAGAAGCACATTTGCTGGCACCTAGCCTTGCTGGGAGCCTGTCTACATGAGCCTGGGCCCTGTGTCCTCCCTGGCATGGAGTGTGGACGGGTACCTGCAATGCCTGTGCAGCTCCAAGTCTCTGTTCCTTCTTCTCCAAATTCGAGGGCAGCTGTGGTGGACCTTTGGATATATCATGTTATGAGATTTTAGCCAGTTTAAGTCTGGCTTCTGCTTTCATGTACCTCAGCAAGAGGAGACAGGATGTGTGTGAGTGTCTGTTGCCTAGTAATCTTCATCAGTGACATTTTCCAGAGCCCAGGAGCAGCATCTCATATGTCACCTGCATTTCCCGCTAGACCAAAAATACTGTCATTCTCCTGTCGCAGGTCAGGATATGATTTTAAGCCTATCTAAAGCCCCATCCAAGTGTAACGAAAGGAAGCATAGAAAATAAATGTCATAGTGTCACACTTCTTGGCAAGACTTCTCCCAACAGAAGTCAGTTCCCTTTTCAATAAAGAAGAAATACTTTTTAAAAAATTCCCTCAAAATAAAATGAAGAGCTTTCAGTTGGATCTCATCAGAACTAAAGAAATCACAGTAAGTGTATGTCATTAAAGTGACTTGGCACGTCTGTGCAATGGATATTATTTCTCCAGGCTAGCATATAATCAACCAGTCAAGCAGCCTTGGTAAAACTATCTCCTCCTTCATCAAAGGCGATTTGGCCACCACCAGATCAGTCAAGGTTCTCCAGAGAAACAGAACCAATAAGAGACATCTAGAGGCAGCAGAAGAGACTTAGAACAGGCATTGGCTCGTCGTTACAGAGGCTGAGAAGTCCTGCGATCTGCCATCTGCAGGCTGGGGACCCAGGAGAGCTGGTGGCATCACCCAGTCTGAGTCCAAACACCTGAGACCAGGAGCACTGATGTCTGAGGACAGAAAATGATGTCCCAGCCCTTCCTCTACCTTTTTGTTCCTTTCAGGCCTCCTTGTATTGGATAAGGCCCACTTGCTTTGGTGAGGGCGTCTTTGTTACTCGGTCTACTGAGTCAAATGCTAATCTCTTCTGGGAACATCCTCACAGACACACCCAGAGCAAAGGTTTATCACTATCCCTGAGCCCACAAAATTAACCATCACAAGACACAGCTCTTTATATTCATACTATAAAATGCAGTTTGGAAATGACTGGGCTCTGCACCCATAGCCATCTTGTGATCTGTGCATCGTTAGAACAAAGTGGGCTCTGCACAAGTGCTAGAAGGGTAAGCACTTACACGAAAAGTGCAATCGCTGACTCACTTCGCATTTCTCTCCATCCTCCTTGTCTCATACACCTGTGTGGGGAAACGTTTACAGAAATGTTGCTCTCTAGTCACCAGAATATAAATCCCCCAAATATACGGAAATGTGGGAAAGGCACGAAACCAACCATCCCCCCGCTCCCAGTAAAAATACTCGGGATGGCACCTCTTGGAACCACAGCTGAGAGAAAGAATTGAAGCTTGGAACCTGGTGAAGTGGGGGGGGGGTAGGAAACACATCTCGAGGGGCTGAGCTAGTTTTATCGTGCTCCCCGAACCGCACTGATTTCAGGTCTCCCTCCTCTTCCTCCTCCTGCTCTCACCGCGCTGTAGAATGATAGCAACATAGGGAAGCAGTCGCCCCCACACAGAAAACAAGCCAGCGGTGGCACAGTGCAGCTCACTAACCACCGGGCGTCTGCTGCGGACGCCACTGTGTTGACGGTGCGTGATGAAAGATGCTTTGAAGAACTCTCACAAATCAAACTGTCACGAGATCCCACTTCAGCAGCCTCTTACAGCTTATTAATCAGCTTCCCAATTTGATTTTCTTCAGTAGCAACCAACCAAGCAGACAACCATTCTTCCCAAATATACATGAATCATTTCCCTGGGCTATTTATGTTTCAGAGATAAATTAATATATTATAAAGTACAACTCTGAAGTACTAATATTTCATTTAACAAACTCACCAGAAGTTACACAGCACAGGGAGTGTTCTTCTCCTTCATGGAGCGAAGCTGGTCGTCCACCTGCGTCCCTCTACAGGAAGGAAGATGGAAGCCTGTGGAGCTTCTAGAGCTTCCATTACGTGCTGTGCATTCTGAATGCATCATACTGTTTGTCCTGCGCTATTTCTGAAGTAACATAGGAAAATAGATTCAAACCTGCCGTTACTTACCTAAGCTCTTACCTATAGTCACCGATTCACATCATGTGCCGGTCGTCAACACTGCCAGAGGAGGGGCATTGGTGAGCTCTTTGACTCGCATCAAGTGCCGCTCTGCGTCGGACAGTGGCTCCCGGAGGCGGAGTTCAATAGGCTGGGGCAGGACAACCACATAAGCAACTCTTCCAAGGGCATGGTACCACTGACTTCATTCAACAGACAGCTAACGTCCACCCACTCGGTGCTCGTGGGCTCCTGGACGTTCGAGGTTATGTTCATGTGCTGGGGCTGCCGTAATAAGATACCACTGGCTGGGGGCTTAAACAACTAGATGTTTAATTTTGCACAGTCCTGAAGGCTAGAGTCCAAGATCAAGGTGCCAGCAAGGCTGGGTGCTGGTGAGAGCCCACGTCCCGGCTGGACAGCCCCATTCTTGCTGTGTCCACACAGGCCTCTCCTTTGTGGGTGTGCAGACACAGGGCGATCTCTAGGGTCTCTTCTTCTTATAAGAACACCCATCTGGGGATGCTGGGTGGCTCAGTCAGCTAAGTGTCCAGCTCAGGTCATGATCTCAGGGTCTTGGGATTGAGCCCCATGTCGGGCTCTGCACTCAGCGGGGAGTCTGCTTCTCCTCTTCCTCTGCCCCTCCCCCCGTTCTCTCTCAAATAAATAAATGGATAAATCTTTAAAAAAAGAAGAACACTCCTCTGATTGGATTAGGGCCCCTTTATGACCTCATCTAACTTTAATTAGCGTCCAAAGTCCCCAACTCCAAATGTAGTTTCTTTGGGGTTAGGGCACCAACGTATGGCTATTGCGGGACGTAATTCAGTCCATGACACGGGTGTACCCTAGAACAAAGGAAAAAAGTCTCTTGTTTTTATAGAGCTCGTGTTTCTGTGTGCAGGGGTGGGGGACCACGTCTAGGGGGGACTCATATTGAATGTAAGAAATTAGTAAATCACTCTGGTAAGTCTTTCAGGCCAATGTGGTCCAACTCATCAATTTTTCTGTTTACGGATCATGCTTTTGATGTCAAACCTGAGAACTCTGCCTAGCCCTTTGTCCCAAAGACTTTCTCTGATGTTTTCCGTAAAGGTTTTACAGCTTTATAATTTACATTTATGATCCATTTTGAATCACCTTGTGTATGAGGTGTGAAGATGTTTTTCTATTCTGTTTTTTATCTTGATTTCTGCCTATGGATGTCCATTGCTTCAGCACTATTTCTTGCAAAGACTATCCTTCCTCCTCTGAGTGACCTTACGTATGTGATAAAAATCAGTTGGGCATATTCGTGGAGCTAGTTCAGGGTTCTCTATTGTGTCCCGTTGATCTGTCTATCTTTATACACCACCCCTTCCTGATGATGTCACACACACACACACACGCACACGCACACACGCAGAAGCACCCAGCCATACACACAGAGAGTAAGACCCCACAAGGGGAAGATTGACCCCCTCTCTTCATACATTGTTTCTAACTGTTTTAGCTATTCTAGGCCTTGAGCCTTTCCAATACAAAAGCAAATTTAAAAAATGACCTTGCTGGGATTTTTACAGGAACTGCATTACACCTTTAAATCCTGTGGGCTGGGTTGACCGCTACAGTTCTGAGTCTCCCAGTCTATGGACAGTGTGTGTTTCTCCATTTATTTCAATCATCTTAGATTTCCTTTCTCAGTATTTTGTAAGTTTCAACCTCCAGATCTTATACATATTTAGTTAACTTTATATCTAAGTATTTAATTTTCTTTTGGACAACTTTAAACAGTTTTTTAAAATTTTTAAAAATATTTTTAAGTTTTGGTTTTTAAATTATTTTTAAAAATAGTATTCTTTCCTGTATTATAAACAATATCTAGTATATTTGATGTAAGTTGATTGTGTTATCAGAGTCATGGCTCATATATGCATAACATCCAATAAAATTTCCTAAAGAAAATGTTTCTCACATTTGTAATTTTGATGACTTCTGATGGTAAGAGTTGGGGTTGCGGGTGTCAACCTGATCAAAAACTGCATGCCTGGAGAACACTTTAATAGGCTACTTTTATCTATTACAATTCTCCTACAGGAAAACGTGCAATTAACCCTTTTTAACTAACTCCAAGCCCCTTCTTACCATGGTGTTGTCTTTCAGAGAAACTCAGCGGGAACTAGCAGAGAGATCAATGAGCAGAAGAGGAAATTCAGCATTTGGTGTTTGGGGGACAGAGAGGTGATGGGGGATGGGTACTGCAAAGCTTCCAGGGCTCTCAGGTATGTGAGTCACACCCTTGGAGTGAGGACATAGTACAAATATGCCCCTTGTAAAGATGCCTGAACCCAAACTCTACTGGATTGAGATGATCTGACATCTGGGAGGAAAAAAATGTCTTAAAGAGTAGTAAGCACCACCCTAGTGCCTCTATGTTTTGTACAGAAATTCTACCATTCAATAAAAAATTACCTGGCCTGCCAATAAGTAGGGCAACAAGACAAAAACTGAAAGAAAGAAAAAAACAGAAACGATGCAAATATTGACACACTTCCTCCCGCTCCACCTGCTGAGCACAGCCATGAACTTCAGAAGCATCACGAGGTATAAGCAGAAGAGAACTCTGAATGATGGAGGAAAGGTGAACTTGTCAGGAGACAAGACAGTGGCAACAAGCATCTGATGAGTCCCCAACTAACAAAAGAGGAGACACACATGTGACGTCTCTTGACCCTCAACCTAGAAACAGAGGGTAGCTCAGGCGGGTTCATCCTACCCTGCATCCAGCAGAATCCTGCCTGTGATGCTAGGAGAGCCCAGCAACACCTGCTAAAGGTCCTATAGGAACCCTGTGGACAACTGCAGATAGGCGAGCACATTCCTTCCCTGATAGCCTGGATCCCCACCACCATTCCTGGTACCAGCACGATACGCTCCCAGGAGAAGCCTCGGTGTCTCCTCGGGCCTGAACTGCCCACCTAGGTACACTAAGTGTCTGGCCAGGAAGTGGTCCTAATTTACACCTGCCAGAGACACCATCTCCCCACTCAGAGACACTGGGGACTGACTGCCCATATCCCAGGAAGGCAAACATGGCATCACAATATACAGGAACACTGCACACTCCAGGGTTGGGGCAGTGGTGGGTGATCCGTAAGCAACAGCAACAGTAGCAGCGGTAGTCACGGTGGTGACCACGCAGGTGACCCATACACTGAGGTAGTGGTATCCGTGGGGGTGTTGGTGAGGGACCCTTACATCGTAGTAATGGTATCTGTGGTGGTGGCCATGACGGTGATCATTAAACGTTCAGTTCATTTTCATTATCATAAAATGCTTTCTCAAAGAATGTAAAAATAAATCTATTCAATCCTCTTTGCTCTCTTTTCTCTGAGGCCAAATGAAATTGAATTTTAGAAGTAATGGAATTTTATTAATTAAGCACAAGTACAGGCCTAACCTTAAATTTTAGCTTCATTGGGGTAAGGCAAAAACAAACAAACAAACCCAAAACATATAGATGATGATTATTTGCAAAATGACAAAGGTTCCCACGGGATTCCAACACCTCCTGTGTGACCTGGGAATCCATCTTGGTGATACCACTTCTTGGCCGACTCGGCCCCCAAACTGACCAACTCTTGGGTAGCAGCTCCCCTCCACCCCATCGTATGTTATGGCCATGGTTTATATAGGAATAACTCTGCATGGTGTTTACATTTTTATTAGGAGTACAGAAAATATATTGCTTAATTATTGAATGAATGCAAGGTCTATTTGTCTGCACACTACTCTTCCATCTGTCCTTATTTCGTTCTCTCCCTGCTGATGAACACTCCAAAAGATGAATGTTACAGACTGGAGAATGCCATGAATTTTACTGAATTCACGAGAAAACACCTTTGTCCACTTATAATAGCAGTAGTACTCCTTAAACCAGCTAATCTCACTGATATGGGACTCACAGATGATTTTTCCATCCATGATTTCTGCCTGGCAGCTTTGAAGACAATGATGGACAGGTTCTCATCAGGGGAGCCTGATGGGTCAACACACCCTGAGTCTGTCCCGCAGAGCCGCTTCTCACACGTTGGGTCACAGGTGTCTGCCCGCACAGGTGCTGCTCGCTCCCAGACCCCGCTGTCCTCACAGTGCTGTCTCTTCTGGATAGTCACGCTTTTCATTCCTGTCAACACAGGTTTTGCTTGTTTAATCCAATTTGAAGTTTGTTTAATACTTATAATTTATCTAGGCCATAGCTTATAATACTTTTTCTGTGAGCTGAAACTTAAAAACAATACTTAAATATATAATTGACTCATATTTTGCAAATAAATATGTACACCTGGTCTCATTATTCATGGTAGTGATGTTCTATGAGGCGCCACAAACACTTGAATTAGCAAACATCAAATTATTGTTCGTGGGGGAAATAAATATATGTATATTTAGCATATTTATATATATACATGTTTAATATAGACATAATAAATGTATATTTATGGTTAAGTGTGTGTGTGTATATATATATATATATATATATATATATATATATACACACATATCACATTTTAAGAAGACCAAAATGTTGGCTACCCACTCTTCTTAACAAAATATAATTCAGTACTGGAATACATTAATAGATGAGAAGATACAGGAAATAAATGTGGGTAGTGTAATGGAATTAACCGATATCTGCTTCTTTGTAACATTGAAATTGAAGGTGTTGTCGGTGGCTTGAAGCTGATTTAAATGTAGTCTTGAAGGTTTTCCTCTGTGTTAATCTACTTACTGGAGAGCAAATACACACATGGAGAGAAAGGCAAATCCCTCCCTGTAGCACCCACATTAGCTTTATTAAATAGTGGGAGGCGTTTCTCAAAATGATGACAATTAATAAAATACGTTTATGCAGCACGTGTTTCATACAAAACATTTTTATTTTTTTAAAACTTTGGTTTTTGCCTGCATGTATGAATTTATCCATTGCAGTTTCTTCAAACAGAATCTGCAAAACATTGTCTTGTGAGGCTATCTTGTTGCTTTAATTGTTGAATTATGAGCCTAAGCTGTTTTCAGACTTGGACCAACTACTATGAATTTCAATATTATAACAATAATATTACATCACAAGAGAGGAGGTTGAAAAAGAGGTTGCTAGAAATTAACCCTTACAGCTTCTCTCCTGTTCCCATCCTCCTTCCTGAAACACCGAATATGTTTTGAAATAAATGCCGATGCTTTATTTTTTAAAATTTTTTTCTTTAAATGCAATTTAATTAACATACACTATATTATTGGTTTCAGTAGAATTCATTGATTCATCAGTGGCATATAACACCCAGTGCTCATTACATCGAGTGCCCTCCTTAATGCCCATCACTCAGTTACCCATCCCCCCACCTCCCCTCCAGCAATCCTCAGTTTGTTTCCTATATTTAAGAGTCTCTTATGGTTTGCCTCCCTCTCTGTTTTTATCTTATTTTATTTTTCCTTCCCTTCTCCTATGTTCATCTGTTTTGTTTCTTTAATTCCAAATATGAGTGAAATCATATGGTATTTGTCTTTCTCTGACTTATTTCACTTAGCATAATACCCTCTAGTTCCATCTATGTCATTGCAAATGGCAAGATTTCTTTCTTTTTGATTGGCTGATGCTTTAGACAAAGCGCTTATGCAGACTTGAGGAAATCATCAGCCTAAAGAGAAGTGAAATGGATTTTCACTATATTTTTGAGATCTATTTTTCAAGTTATTGAAAGACCCAGAAAGAAAGTAAAATCATCTAAATCATTCATAAATATATGAGATGAGAATTCTGGAAAATTTAATAGAACTGATGTTTTAACATATTGAATTATAAGTGAAAATAATTTACAAATCGTATTATCCAATATCTTATTTACAAACTTTTAAGGGGTTGACATGCAAAACTTCTTAAAAAATTATTTAATATTTTATTTTATTTTAGAGAGAGAGAGTGAGGAGGGGAGGGGCAGAGGGAGAGAAAGAGAATCTTTAGCAGTCTTCACACCCAGCATCTGAGCCCAACATGGGACTCGATCTCATGATCCTGAGATCATGACCTGAACCTAAACCAAGAGTCAGAATCTCGACCAACTAAACCACCCAGGCACCCCTGATTTTGTTCATTGCTTTTATCAATCCCACCTCATAAAAACTTAAGGGGTTAAGTAACTGGCTCGAGGCAACACTGCTAAAATGTCCTGAAGCTGGGCTTGTCAAGATCAGGCTGGTTTGGACACATCCATCCACTCAAGACCACGGAACTGCAACTGAACCAAGGCTCCTCTGCTGGCCGCATCACAGGCCAATAAGTGGAGAGGCAAAATTGTGGGGCCAAGAAAGCTATTTTATTTGGAAAGCAGCAAAACAAAGAAGTGGTGGACTATGGTCCCAAAGAAACATCTCCCCTTGGCATGAAAACCCAGTTGCTTTTGTTTTAGGAAGAGGGGGAAGTGGGAGGGTTGGGGTCCTTGGTCAGTTGATCTTTGCGGACAGGACTCTCTAGTCATGTCCTTCTGGCAAATCTTAAACAACATGGCCATTTCTGGATGTACTTCCTAATTTCCTCAGGTGAGTGAAGTTTTGGGTAATGTAGAGAGCAAGATGGAGTCACCTGTGTCAAGCAGGAGTCTGTGTCAAGCAATGATGCAAGCAGTTAAGGGTACTGTGGCTACTAGATATCACTGAGACCAGCACCATCTGACGACAACCCAGAACCAATGACAAGCAGAAGCAGGGGAGGTCTGCAGGTGCCCAAGACTGATGAAATCCCTTTAAAAGGAGAGATTTTTTGCAGCTGTCAGACTCCTCAGACATGACCCCTCTATGACCACCTAAAAAAGGCAGCTGCTTCATAGAATGAGTTTGGAAGTTTTCCTTCCATTTCCATTTTTTGGAACAGTTTCAAAAGAATAGGTATTAATTCTTCTTTAAATGTTTGGTAGAATTCCCCTAGGAAGCCATCTGGTCCTGGACTTTTGTTTTGGGGAGATTTTTGATTATTGATTCAATTTCTTTGCTGGTTATGGGTCTGTTCAGGTTTTCTATTTCTTCCTGTTTCAGTTTTGGTAGTTTGTATGTTTCTAGGAATTTATCCATTCTTCCAGATTGCCTAATTTGTTGGCATATAATATTCTCTTATAATTGTGTTTCTTCAGTGTTGATTGTGACCGCTCCTCTTTCATTCATGATTTTATTTATTGGGTCCTTTCTGTTTTTATATTTATTTATTTATTGGGTCCTTTCTGTTTTCTTTTTGGTAAATCTGGCTAGAGGTTTATCAATCTTGTTAATTCTTTCAAAGAACCAACTCCTAGTTTTGTTGATATTTTCTACTGTTTTTTTTTTTTAAATTTCTATATCATTGATCTCTGCTCTAATCTTTATTATTTCTCTTCTCCAGCTGGATTTAGGTTTTATTTGCTGTTCTTTTTCCAGCTCCTCTAGGTGTAAGGTTAGGTTGTATATTTGATATTTTCTTGCTTCTTGAGGAAGGCCTGTATTGCTTTATACTTCCCTCTTAGGGCCACCTTTGCTGCATCCCAAAGGTTTTGAACTGCTATGTTTTCATTTTCATTTGCTTCCATGTATTTTTAAAATTCTTCTTTAATATCCTAGTTGATCCAAAAGACCCCACCAAAAAATTGCTATAACTGAAATAGGAATTCAGCAAAGTCACAGGATATAAAATCAACCCATGGAAGTCTGTTGCATTTCTATACACTAACAATGAAGCAGCAGAAATAGAAATCAAGGAATCAATCCCATTTACAATTGCACCAAAAGACTAAGCTACATAGTAATTAACATAACCAAAGATGTAAAAATTTGTACTCTGAAAACTATACAACACTTATGAAAGAAATTGAGGAAGACACAAAGAAATGGGAAAACATGGCCATGGATTGGAAGAGCAAATACTGTTAAAATGTCTATGCTACTCAAAGCGGTCTACACATTCAATGCAATCCCTATCAAGATACCATCAACATTTTTCCAGAGCTGGCACAAACAATCCTAAAATTTGTATGGAACCAGAAAAGACCCCAAATAGCCAAAGGAATGTTGAAAAAGAAAACCAAAGCTGGACTTCAAAGCTGTAATCATCAAGACAATATGGTACTGGCACAAAAACAGACACAGAGATCAATGGAAAGGAATAGAGAACCCAGAAATGGACCCTCAGCTCCAGTCAACTAATCTTTGACAAGGCAGGAAAGAACATCCAATGGAAAAAAGACAGTTTCTTCAACAAATGGTGTTGGGAAAATTGAACAGTCACATGCAGAAGAATGAAACTGGACCATTCTCTTACACCATACACAAAAATAAATTCAGGATGGATGAAAGACCTAAATGTGAGACAGGAATTCATCAAAATCATAGAGAACACAGGCAGCAACCTCTTTGACCTCAGCCACAGCAACTTCTTGCTAGACACATCTCCAAAGGCAAGGGAAATAAAAGCAAAAATGAACCATTGGGACTTCACCAGGATAAAAATCTTTTGCACGCAAAGAAAACAGTCAATAAAACTAAAAAGCAACCTATGGAATGGGAGAAGATATTTGCAAATGACTTACCAGATAAAGGGCTAATATCCAAAATATAAAGAACTCATTAAACTCAACACGCAAAAAACAAAAAATCCAGTCAAGGAATGGGCAGAAAACACGAACAGACACTTCTCCAAAGAAGACATAGGAATGGCTAACAGGCACATGAAAAAGTGCTCAACATCACTTGGCATCAGGGAAACACGAATCAAAACCACAATGACGTACCACCTCACACCTGTCAGAATGGCTAAAATTAACAACTCAGGAAACAACAGATGTTGGTGAGGATTCAGAGAAAGGGGAATCTCCTAACATTGTTGGTGGGAATGCAAACTGGTGCAGCCACTCTGGAGAACAGTTTGGAGTTTCTTTAAAAAGTTAAAAATAGAGCTACCCTATAACCTAACAATGGTACTACTAGGTATTTACCCAAAGGATACAAACATAGTGATTTGAAGGAGCACATGCACCCCAATGTTTATAGCAGCAATGTCCATAATAGTCACAACATGGAAAGAGCCCAAATGTCCATCAACAGATGAATGGATAAAGAAGATGTGGTACACACACACACACACACACCCACACACACACTGGAATATTACTCAGCTATCAAAAAAGTATGAAATCTTGATATTTGCAATGATGTGGATGGAACTAGAGGGTATTATGATAAGTAACATAAGTCAATCAGACAATTATATGATTCTACTCATATGTGGAAATTAAGAAACAAGACAGAGGATCATAAGGGAAGGGAGGGAAGAATAATATTAGACAAAATCAGAGAGAGTAAGAGACTCTTAACTATAGGAAACAAACTGAGAGTTGCTGGGGGGAAAGTGGGAGGAGGGATGGGGTAATTGGGTGATGGGCATTAAGGAGGGCACTTGATGTAATGAGTACTGGGTACTATCTGCAACTGATGAATCACTGAATTCTACCCCTGAAACTAATGATACGCTATATGTAAACTAAATTGAATTTAAATTAAAAAGTTTTTTTTTTTTTAAAGGTAGCTGCTGCCAAATTCATCTGTGAACAGAACTGAGATCCTTCACTGCTTGAACATAACATGCAGTAAGTGCCGAGAGCTGCCCAAGACCAGGCTGAGGCCTTGTCTCAACTGTGTGCCCACAGACTGGCTTCGCGTTTGGTTCATTAACTTCCCAACCCCTGTTCTATCTGGTTTGTTGTGTGACTTGTGTTACGCTTTGTGTGAAGCCAAGTTAACACACGGTAAAATGCCATTGAGTTTGGAGTCTTGAACCCGCTTTACGATTATGTTAAGAATGAATAAAGCTGACATTGTGGAAAGACCCGTGTGCGCACCTTTGTGGCGTGCTCTGACAGGTGAAAAGCAACTTTTGCAAGTCTTAGCTGTGACATGCCTATGTGCAGGGCTAAGCAGACGTTCCTACGCTGTAGGTCACCACACCAGGGGAACTCGAAGCAGCATAGAGTCAGATGTGCTAAGTTTTCTCCCCATTACGGAGTGCTGTGTCCTAGCGAGGACTGAATAGGCCATTGTCTGTGGGCAAGTCCCTCCTGATAAACTGTCCTTTTAATCACTGGGGAAAGGACTATGTAGGAAATGGTTTTGGAACAATTAGACGTTAATTTAGAAAAATAAATACAATTTTATGTCTATTTCATACCATTAAAGATTAAATTTCAAGATGGACCAATTAACTCAGCAGAATACAGGGATGACACAGATAGAAAATACAGAGAAGTTCAGTGAGGGTTTCCCAAGCACAATATCTTAATTGGATACACCAAAATATAGCACAAAATACCCAACAACGAATGATAGATTGGGATACTGTTTTTTTTTAAATACTTAAAATATAAAATATTAATGTAGTCTTCCAGGTGCAATTCAGAGGTGGGAAGGGTGTTTGTCTCACCTTTCCAAGATAAAAAGCGAGAAAAACTTCAGATTAATGATTCTCTTGACCCCATCAGAGCATTGAGTTTGCAGACCAGCAATTAACTGAAAACTTGAGAGGCAAGTGTCCACAGGGAGAAGCAGGACCTGAGCACTCACTTATGGGGTAGATGCTGTCTGATGCCATGTAAGCTGGTAAGGGGATTCAGTTAGAAGATGTCTAATTGCTAAGGGACAAGTATGGGCTTGTGTGAGAACATTAAATCCCTGAGAGCTGCATGTCCAGGGTGGGTTCCACGTTCGTGTAGAACTTTTTCTCCAGGAGCCGCCTAAGGTGATGGCAGGGATACTGGTGGAGCATAGAGGAAGCTCCCAGGGCAGCCTCCCTCAAACCTCCCGGGAGCATCTTCCCTACTTTCCCTGGAAACAAAAGCCTCCATCTGTTGGGGGCAAGTAGGTAACAAAACTGGCCCAAGGGCATGGGTGGACAGGCATTTCAGTTGGGGGAGGGAAACACAGCCACCGTGAAAACCATTCAGACCCTCCCCCATGCCCCCCATAAGGGATGGGGGAGCTTTAGTCTGCAGGAGAATAAAAGAAAGAAAAAGATAACCCTGGGGCCTGAGGGCACTGGTGGAAACACACCACAGGTGGTGGACAGCAAAGGAGAGGGGGCCCTGCCCACAAAGGAGGGCAGGAGCTCTTGTGGAGGCATGCAGGCCGGCAGAGAGCAGACGTTCAGAAAAATACTCTGGCAAACTGGCCCACATCATAACCACAAGGTAACACTAGAGGTACCACTAGAAGCATCTGGTAGACTGGGAGTAACCGTAGCGGCAGCACACCTCGAACGCAGTCCAACTCCTGACCAGACCAGTGCAGTTCCCAGCAATACCTCAGTACGCACTGTCCTGTACAACATGTATGGTTTTCATCAAAATCTTGAGGTTTATAAATGCAAGAATAGACAGTCTGAAAGAATCAGAACCAGACCCGGGTACGACACAGATGTTGAAATCATCACAGGGGGAAGTTAAGCAGCTGAGACAAATACGTTAAAGGCCCTAATGGAAAAGGAAGGCATCAGATAGGTGATCACGTACACACCAGGTGGGTGATTCCAGGAGAAAGGTAGCAGCGGAAAGAATCAGGTGGAAATGCTAGAAATCGAAAGCACAGTAACAGAGATAAAGAATGTCTTTGAAAGGCTACTCAGTAAACTCCAAACAGCTGAACAAAGACTCAACTTTGACACGTAATAGAAATCACACAAACTTCATTCAAAGAGAAAAAGAGTAAAAAAAATGATTACAGAGAATCCAAGAGCTGGACAACATCCAGTGGTACAATACATGGTATATACGGAATCAAAATGAAAAGTGAAAGAATGAGGTAGAAGAAACTCTTGGAGGAAGTGTATGGGAGCCCAGAAACCCAGAGAGGAAGGATCCCTGGGCAGGGATCTGCCTGAGGACACCTCCCTGCCTCCCCTCTGCCGCCACACACCCTGATGCAGAATGACCAGTGAGGGAACCCGGTGCAGGGCTCCTGCCCCCTCCCTGCCGGCCTGCTGTGATGCTGGTCTTCAGCGAGTCAGCATCTGACCGGAAACACTTTTCTGCGTGCTTATTTTTAAATCCAAGAATAGCTTTCACCAGAACATGATTCAAGTGGAAGTAGTTCAAGTGGAAACAATGAATGTTTTTAAAACAGTTACCATTTCTGTCACTTTCGTTGTGCTTGCCCAGAGATTTTGGAACCAGGCTGGTGTCACTGAAGAAAGAACAGAGAGTATTCCACAGGACCAAGGGGATGCTTCCACTTTTCATCTCTCCCCACACTCAGCCTCTGGCCCAGCCCACCTTACACAGGAGCGCATGGCGGCTTATAGCCCGCTGCCACGCTCTTCCCTCCGTGGAGAAAGAGAGTTGTCATCACCCCCGGGAAGGACGGGCCCTCCCTGAGCAGGGGCCTCTGGATGGTCAGCACTCATATGTGTAGAACATTCTGTGTGGGTGAACTAGGCGACCCCTGGCCTCTCTTCTGCTGTCTTTCAAAGGAGAAAAGGCCTACGTGTTCTTAACTCAGAAGCGGGAAATACAGCAGCCAGAGAATGCTGAAGTTTGATGGCTCTTCCTATGGCCTCACCTGGTCCTATTGAAATCAGTCATGATTTAGCAGGACAGAGAAGGAACCACCAAAACCCATTTGACAGTTGACCAGCAGGACAGATAGAGATACATCCTATTTCAATGGAGGAAAGCATCATCTATGTCCAGGAAATAACTTCCTGTTACACTTTTGCTTTTGGGAAGTAATCATACTTGTAGTTCTCTTCTCTACTGTATTCCTTCTCCGGTTGACAGGTGTTTTGAAAGATCTCTGCTTATTACTTGCCAGTTTGATGCTTTTGTAGAAAGAAGGTAGGAGAAGCCGGTCAGTCCAACAAACAATGAGTGTCCTGGACAATGAGTGGGTAGGAACCCAAGCCATCTGGGTAGGAACCCACAAGCTCTGTATTACGGGTTCTCAGCAGCTGTTGCTATAGTCTTTTTGTTGTTGTTGTTGTTGTTGTTATTTGTTGCTATGCCCTTGAGCAAAGTCCTCGAAACACAGCACAGTAGAATACAAGAGACAGAAACACCTGACTTCCCTCAGGCAGGAGCAGCACCTGATTCCTCCCAATATACCCCTGCTGGGAACGATAGAAGTTTGCTGGATGGGCAAATCAAGAAACCACGAGCCCTGGGTCCTAATATCTGTTTCCCACTAGCCCCTGAAACATGAAAGAGAGGGATTTCATCATTAGATTCCAATTTCCGCATCATAAGGTGGGCTCCCTTGCTGTGTCTTCAGCAGTGAGGTCTGTCAGTGCCAAAGCTGGCACCATGCCTTGAAGGGGGATGCAGCATTTCCACATGTGAATCCTCTAAACCCTCACTTCCACTCTGGAAAACAGTGGCTTCCACAGAGCAATCCCTTGTAAGTGCAGTGCCATTAAGGGGTATCTCTTAAAAATGGGCATAGGGGCTTCAGGAACAAGTAATCAGTATTGGACAAAATCAATTTGGAAAATCAATGCGGAAGTAAGACAAAGTCAAATGAAGAGCAAACATTATGGTGTCTTCAGCAAAGAAGTGTCTAACATTTCCTGAGAGCTGCAGCTATCTGAAATGCAGCACAACTTGGAAATTGTAGCAGCAGAGGAAAAACAACTTATGCAAAACAAACAAAAAGCTTTTTGCCAAATTTAAAGTAGTTCCAATCATTTCTAAAACATCCTATAAAATGGCAGAAATGCTGTGCCTTGAAGAAAAAAACCTAAATGAAAGGAAATTACTGATTGCACTCAAGACATTTTCAGCCTCTCTCATTTGCATAGATGCAGGTGGGAGTTGAGGATTTGAGTATAATAAATAAATAACAAAATTTATAAAATGCAGGTGCATTCATTTTTAGAGCATATATTTGCCATATTGGACGACACTGCATTTTTTGAGGGCTAAAATGTCATCATCACATAGAAAAGTCTGAGTTAAAATGTCACATGAAGGAAATGAATGATATAAAATTTTAAGAAACTCAAGAATGTGCAGAAAATTGACCAAACTGCAAGCCCAGAATAGATGTGCGTGGACTGTGGGCACCTATGGATGTCACTTTGGAGACATGAGTGCAGGTCAGAGGGAGAGGCAGGGAGACTGGGACTGGAGGATCTGCTTACAGCAATGATGGATTTGGTGAATGAGAGCGGTCTCCGCTCCTGAGGATTAACAGCAGATCTGGACAAGACATAGGAACACCATCGTCTTAAAGGAATAAGAAAGATGGCTGCGGTTAATCAAGGGGTCACGATTTAGGACAGGAAAGGGACTGAGTGGGGTTAGGACACTTGGAGCAGCTTTGCTGAGAGCCCATGATCAGCAGTTCAGGGCGCCAGGAGTCAAAGAGCCCAGCTGGAGACAGCCACGGATTTGTTGGTTGGTGAGAGCAAATCTTCTCCATGGGCCTGCACCCGGGATTAGCCTGTGTATCGCATGGCAGTCAAGCAAACTTGAAATTATCTTGATTTCTAAAATCAGATTAAAAGGGATAAGATTTCCAGATTCCCTAGGCACCAGCCAGAATTCTCCGTTAAGAAAGGTAATACCATCATAGGGGCGCCTGGGTGGCTCGGTCGTTAAGCGTCTGCCTTCGGCTCATGTCATGATCCCAGGGTCCTGGGATCGAGCCCCGCATCGGGCTCCCTGCTCAGCGGGAAGCCTGCTTCTCACTCTCCCGCTCCCCCTGCTTGTGTTCCCCTTCTTGCTGCCTCTCTCTCTGTCAAATAAATAAAAATCTTTAAAAAAAAAAAAGGTAATTCTATCATAGACCTCAAACTTTTTCTACAAGTGCTTGTATAAAATGTCTAGTACTCTGCTTGAAAAAAAAGATAGTAGGACTATAATACAAAGCATGACTAGAAATCAAGAGAATAAAATAAATAGGTAATACAAGAAAGCTACGTAAGTTTTTATAAACCATGCATAATAAAATATAATGATCATAATAGTGAACTGAAAGATAGAGAAAAATGTCAAAAATGAACCACAGAATACAGAGACAGAGGATAAAGTGATAACTTGTATGCAGTTGGAGTCCAGATAGGATCAAAAGAATTACAGGGGCAATATTTGAAAAGATAAAACAGAGATATCAAGTCACAAATATAAGAAAACCTGAGTCCCATGAAATTTTTTTGAAACACATTTGACATGTCAAAATAAAATTTCTGTAAAGTAAAGAAAAAGACAAAATTTTAAAGTTGCTAGAAGGGGGCGCCTGGGTGGCTCAGTCATTAAGCATCTGCCTTCGGCTCAGGGCGTGATCCCGGCGTTATGGGATCGAGCCCCACATCGGGCTCCTCCGCTATGAGCCTGCTTCTTCCTCTCCCACTCCCCCTGCTTGTGTTCCCTCTCTCGCTGGCTGTCTCTATCTCTGTCAAATAAATAAATAAAATCTTAAAAAAAAATAAAGTTGCTGGAGGGAAAACATGACTACCTAAAGAGGAACAGCAAGGAGATTAATTTTTTAAAAGAAGAGTTTGAGGACCTCATTCTGTAAAATCATGGACTGTAGGACACACAGCTGCTGGAGATCATTCTTGAGAGCAGAGCGCCCTATACCTGCAACAAGAACCTGGCCAGCGTGTCACTTGGATAGAGAAGCAACCTAGGTTTTCAAACCAGGTGTGAAGACTCCATTAGAAGGTATGCGGCACATTCTCCACTTCCCTCCACCCTGGCCTCAGAGGCGGCACCCCTGACAGCCCCGCACATGGCCGCCTCCACCCTGCGCAGGGCAGGGCACCTCACGGGCCTAATCACCCCTGCCCTAGTGCTGGTACAGCCACTTCTCTCCTCTGTCTCTCTCTGGTGAGAAACCGAGCTGCTTGCATTCCTCACTTGACTGAGAAAATTAAATTCAGCCTTGTTTTTCATATTTGAGTGATTTGTGATTTCCTTGACATTCTAAAAATGGGTTGAAATAGCTAAAGCAATTTTATTAAAAGTGGCTATATTTTTAAGTTGACATCTACAACCCTATATATATCATGTCAACTAACTGTATGCGCAGCATTTAGAAACATTTTCAGTGATTGGTATCTGAGACTCCCTGCTTGCCAAAACCAGACCAGAGGAGTTTTTTTTCCCCCCTGTTCATATCTGAAGTCATTTTATATTGTGTTTTATTTTTATCTCACACTGGAAATTTATTTCTGGTGTGACTCAATAAGACTGTCATTACCCCACATTCTGCGTTTTGGGATAAAAATTATATAATTAAAACCATATTGACTGTATCGGTTACTCTGGTGTTCATAAAACACAGCTGTTCATGTGCACACAGAACCTGAGGACCCAACACCTCTTCACTCTTTTCTTCAGCTCCACCAAGTAAAACACAGAATGGACCAGACTGCTGGGGAGCTTGAAGGGGCAAGAGGAGTGGGGGCCATGAAGGTGGACCAGGAGCCCAGTCACTGGACAGGTGTGCATCAAATGATGGAAAACAGTTCGATGTCGTCCTGGGCTGGCCAAATGGCCATGTAAGTCTCATTGGTATTTTACTTCTTGATGACCAGCTGTCCACTGAACCCCGATCTCTGCCACACAATTCATGATGGACCACATTCAATTCAATTCCAATATTCAGTTCATGACAGGTAAGTCCTCATGAGAATTTGGGTTTTATCCCTTCTCATGGCAAATAAAGGCCACCCAGCTTTTCACAAGTCCAAAACATAAAATTTTCTCCATTAATCTAGAAGTTAATACTTTTCTACTGTCTTTGAAACCCCAAGCAATCTTCCTATTGCTGTAATTCTCTATTTGAATTTCCATACTATTTGAGTTTTCATAGTTCAGATGATTGATAAATAGAAAGATAAAACTTTATGACTCACTTAAAAATTTGAAGTTATTTTATAAATTTTCTCATTTTACTCTATTAACAAAAAATAGGTCTTTTAAATAGAAAAATAAAATGAGCAACACATTTATCCTCATAAATAAAAAATGCAGCCATACACACATACACACCTCAGCCTCAATGCCCGATTCTCTGGATGTAGACAGCAAACAGTCCCTTGCCATGTCCACCCCCAGCGTGGTCCCGAGGGTTGACAGACGAGGCACTTTGAGAGGCGTGATGTGGCCATGATGACATAAAGAGAACAGCTGCTCGTAATGGTGGCCTCCCAATGCCCTTTGATGCTGACTCCAGGGAGAGAGAAACCATTCTAAACATAAGAATGGGGAGAGTGAGGACATAAAATGAACATGACCCAGAAGTCAGTGGTCACTATCTAAAGAAACAAAATATAGAAAGAAAACTGTAGAGATGACTATACCTGCCTCTGCCTCTGTGTATGTGTGTGTGCATGTGCACGTGTGTGCATGTGTGTGTGCATGTGCATGCCTGTGGATCTCTCTGTTTGTGCGTGTGTGTGCATGTGCGTGCATGTGGATCTGTGTGTGTGCGTGTGTGTGTGCATGTGCATGCCTGTGGATCTCTCTGTTTGTGCATGTGCGCGCATGTGGATCTCTGTGTGTGCGTGTGTGTTCATGTGCACGTGTGTGCGTGTGTGTGCATGTGCGTGCGTGTGGATCTCTGTGTGTGCATGTGTGTCTGCATGTGCGTGCATGTGGATCTGTGTGTGCGTGTGTGTCTGCATGTGCGTGCATGTGGATCTGTGTGTGCGTGTGTGTCTGCATGTGCGTGCGTGTGGATCTCTGTGTGTGTGTGTGTCTGCATGTGCGTGCGTGTGGATCTGTGTGTGCGTGTGTGTGCATGTGGATCTGTGTGTGTGCATGTGCGTGCATGTGGATCTCTGTGTGCAAGTGCGTGCGTGTGGATCTCTGTGTGTGTGTGTGTGCATGTGCGTGCATGTGGATCTCTGTGTGTGCATGTGTGTGCATGTGGATCTCTGTGTGTGCATGTGTGTCTGCATGTGCGTGCATGTGGATCTGTGTGTGCGTGTGTATGTGCATGTGCGTGCATGTGGATCTGTGTGTGTGCGTGTGTGTGTGCATGTGCGTGCATGTGGATCTCTGTGTGTGCATGTGTGTCTGCATGTGCGTGCATGTGGATCTCTGTGTGTGCGTGTGTGTGTGCATGTGCGTGCATGTGGATCTCTGTGTGTGCGTGTGTGTGTGCATGTACGTGCACGTGTGTGTCTGTGCTTGCGTAACTACAAAGTAAGTCAGCACATAAAATCTGGGGCACCACCATGGAAATTTTCTCCACTGAATAAATTTTCAAGAAAACCCATTTGAGAAAAGTTGCTCTGGGCATTTATTTTAAATGGAGTCCCAGATTATATGTTTTCTAAATGGTTTAAAAGTATTTAAAAAAGTTTCCCTTCAAGGAGGTGACATCTCAATCTCACCTGCTGTAAGCCATCAATACATGATGTAAATTCTGTTTTCTCATTGATTAAGCTAAAAAGATATGCATGATGTCTTCACCCATGTGAATAATTTGACAAGGTTTTCCTTGAATAAACTAAGTTATACAGTGTCCCCTGTCCCGCGGAGGTTTTCTTGCCCATGAATCGTATTTTAGTCCCTTTAGGAAATGCCCGTTAGTGAATGTAAGCTGCACAGGACCGCATCCTGACTGCAGGAACTATCTCATGGTCTTCTATTTCAATTAATCTTTGACAAGTACAGTGGGAAATTTCCCTAGGAGTTTTTGTTTGCTTGCTTGCTTTGCTTCCCCTTTTTCTCTCAATAGCAAGAGGCCAGCATCTGTCAGATTTGCAGGTCAGGTGCTAACCCACACGAACGAGGCTGCTCAGCATATCTGTGCTGACTGCATCTGTCTGCACACCTAAAAGGAGGTACCAATGTAGGCGACAGACCCCAGCTTCTGGACCTCCACACGAACACCGATACACCTGGGAGTCTCCTCGATAAGGGATTGGGTCTGAGCCCCTCCGCTGGGCAGCAGGGACCCTGCTGCATTGACCCTGAGCGTCCACAAAGAGGTTCAATGAGCACTTAAGTCTGTTGGGGTCGTGTTGCTGATTCTCACCATGTGAGGAAGCGGGCATGGAGGGTCGAAGCTTTCACAGACTTTGTTACCCACGGCCAGGGGCGGGTTCTGGGTCCTCACACTAGGCTGGAAATGGGTCTCTGCCACTGACCAGCTGTGTGACTGCAGGTCTGCTGCAGCTCAGCTTCCTCATCGTCCCCAACCCGACATTGTCCCCAGCAGCAGGGCTGCCCTGCATCCTGTGGGCGGCTTGCACAGGTGGGGGCTCTGGAAGATGTGAGGACACCTCAGACAAGGATGAGGTAAGCCTGTGGGCACCTTAGTGCCGTGGACTACAAGCTCTTAAAAATAGTCACCCATCAGCAAATAATGTTGAGATCCCGTATTCGTGTGTTTGTGTACTCACAAATTATGTATATCCCTCTACATTTAATAATGTTTTATTAAACACCTATATATTATTAGATTAACTTTTTCTGTAGCTTACAAAGTATTACAAACTAAAACCATCAAGCAAGTGAGCTAAAGATGACACAGGATAACAGCAAATCACTCGTCCACGCTCATAGCTAATATCTAGGCCTAGACAGGCTGAGCGTAGGGTTCCTATCAATAGTCATGGCGGAAAAGGCATTTTAAAGACCTTCATCATGACCCCATTTACCTTGCTCCATGTGGCATAGGCTCTGCTTTGGTGGACAAGAATGCCGGTCACAGATAGGTGAGTATCGGCCTCCTCCCTTCCCCATCCCTAGTATCGCATTGTCTTATCAGGGACAATATGACTTCCAATCACTCAGTGGGGACCCCAAACTGCAGCACACTGACCATGTGGCGTAAGAGGGGCTGGGCTCCATGGGAGGAAAGAGCCGACTGAGGAGCAGGATGCAGTGTTCAGCCAATACTTCCTTCCTGTTTGAGATGTCATACGTCTCCTAAACCCCACCTCCTGGGTGCCACTGAGCAGCACTGCTGGTGCTCTTGCAATGGGGTTTTTTGCACCTGTCGACAAAAAAGAATATTTGTCAATGTCTTTCCACTATGAAGACATATGTAAAAAATGAGAACACAGAATAACCATAACCATTGACAATGACAGCTATTTATATGTAAAAAGAACATTTTAACAAGACAAAAAAGTCACACATCAGGATCAACATGCTGTAGAAGCCACACGGCACCTTGTACCCAGTCCACACACCGCCTCTCAGAACCACGCACAGGGCAGCCATCACAAGTAGCATCGTATCCAGGAGGGCACCCGGCTCAGGGGTACAAGTATGGCTTCCAGTCAACAAACCCTACGATTCTGGGCCTGGACCTAGGAGCCCACAAGCTTGCCCAAGGTCCAGTTCTTCTTGTCCCCTTCTGTTCCACCATTAGCCTTTGCAGCCAGTGAGGGCAGCATCCTGCACCAAGGACGAGATTCCACGCCCACCAGGGAATGGGATGCCACTGAGAGCCTGGGGTCTTAGATCAGAATGGCATCCTGGTGTGCAAGTCTCCAGAGTAGCTTAGCCAGGATGAATCACATCATTTAGGAAGGGATGTCCTTCCACAAATGTGGTAGAACACTTGACTGGAAGTTTTACAAAAGTGCAAATGTATCATTTTAGATGTGGAAATGGTGCCACTTGCAGGATAAGTATTACTCCATCCTCCCCACAGAGTGTTTGATCTGCAGAGCGGTTTCCTTTCAGTTTAAGTCATGGTGACATTGTTTCCTTGGTGTCTGTGTGGTGCTGGGGTCCTGGCTCTTGTGACTCCCCTACATCCCAGCTTTACTCAGGGCCCGCAGAAGGTCCTCAGACAGTCCACTGTGCTGGCTTAGCTCCATCTCTGGTGGCAGGTCCCTCTCTGTCTCTTCACCCGGAGCCTTCTTCTCCCCTCACTGGATATGATGGCCCACATCTCCAAAACTAGCACCTTCCTTTCTCTCTTTGAAACTGCCTTCTTCCTTCTCCTGGAACATGGCCCAGAGCTGCACACTGCTACTTGACATGCCATCCATCCCCTTCTCAGACCCAGATGTCCCCTGCTGCCACCTCAGACCCCACTATGTCACCCATGGATGCCCTTACCCATACATGACTTCACTTCCCAATGCTGTTCCTCAAACTGACACAGCCTTTTGCCTGCATGTGGACTCCAGAGCTGGCTCATGCTCTATGAGGGAAGGGTGACAGACCCAGCTGGTCTGGCCTGCCATCTTGTCCTACAGACTCTATTCTGAGAGGCATTTTCACCTCCAGGAAACAGCCATCCCAAACCTGAGTGGGAGACGGATCACATACTGATTTCATCTCTCTGAGAACGGTGTCTCTCTCTGCTATTTACTACCAAGACCTCAAGACCAAGGGCACTGCTGGCACCCAGAAAGCTGGGAACACTTGCTGCTTTGCAAGCACTCCCCACAGCCACAGAAAAGAACCAGGCTCTGGATAGGAAACAGCAAGTGGAAGCTCCATGTGGAGGGTGGCCCGTGGGGAAGGGATACAGCATCTACGTACATGCAAGTGAAGGTCAAGGAAAACGGGAAGAGGGTGGCACTTGCCTCCTGTGACCCAGTGCAGAGGAATTTCAAAGTTTTACACCTCGTTTTTGGTAAACGGTATACAAGCAACATTGACGTCATGCACACTCTCAAATGGCACACACGTGGGTTCCGCATTCCAGGGAAAGGTTTGGGTGGGGGTTTCCTATGGCTGTGGATTCTTAGAAGAAGTGAGGTCACCAGTTACCCCAGGGAAACTGTCATCCTCTGGAGGCTGCAGCCAGGGCTTCAGTAATATCTTCTGAGCTGGCAGAGGCTGCCACACCCAGGGGCTCCTGGATTCACTCCTGCAACAAGTGCTGCTGTCACACTGGGACTTAGGTTCTCTTCAGGTCATGGATAATCCTGAAGACCCCAAGCTTAAAGAGATAGCTTGACTGGTGGAGTTACTGTGGGGAAGCCCTTTCGTCAGTTGGAAATGCTCCTCTTGAAAAGTAATGAGGCCTGTATGTTACCCAGAAAAATCTCTGCCTTTTGGATGAACTATTTAATCCATTCACATTTAATGCAATTATTGAGGTGGTTGACTTTACATCCACCATTTTGTCATTTATTCTACATTATTTTAGCTCCTTTTTTCCTCTTTTTCTCTCTGCATTTGTTTTCAACAATTTTCATTGTATTTTAATTCTTCTGTTATTTTTTAACTATGGTTTTGAAGTTTTTTTAGTGTTTACTCTAGAAATTACATTATGCCCCCTTTAACCACAATCTACTTCAGGTGAATACTGACTTCATTGTAGTAAGAACAGCAACTTCATTTCAATATAATTCCTAACCTGTGTCCTGACACAAAATCAGTTTCCTGACATAAAAATCCATTAAATGTTTATGTAACCTAAGTGGCAGTCCAGTAAATCAAGGAAAGCATCAGGTTGGACTAGAACAGTGCCCACTGGCTGCAGGTATGAGAAACAAATCAGAAGTGTTTGTGGAAGCACCTAGATTCTTAAAAACTGTACTTCTTCAATATTCTTTTTTCATATTTGGGTCTGTGTTTGGTATTTATATACAAGAAAGGCTATTAAGACTTCAGATCAGTTTGTAGTCAAAGACCTTGGCTCTGTGCTTGAAGTTTTCTAAACCCCAATACCAGCCTTATAGACACCAAATACATAGCAGCCCCATCACTTGCATTGTTTGGGCACATGGAAAATTGACTGAGTTGTACTCACTGTTATCAATGCACTGAGAGGCTAAATTACATTAGATCACCCCCCTGCAGCAGGAAATTCTATGGGATGGAAGCAGGAGATGAGGCTGGAAGTGACAGGTACCCAGCGGAAGCCCTGTTTTTTAAATCCAAACTGGGGAGATCAGTCAAGCCTGACATCGGTAACAGCAGAACCATATGAAAACACTTCCTTACAGCCCATGTGAAAAAACGAGCAAGTCCCTCAGAAAGCCCCTGCGGCCAGGAAGCCACATCAAAAACAGCCCCCCTCAATGGTGGATGTGAAGTGACACCATGTTTGGAGACGCAGCCCCTCGTGACCAGCAGCTGTGCAGGTGGGACAAGGGGGACATAGCCTTAGGTCTTGTTAACCATTTATTTCTTGAATTGCCAGGACCCCTTAACCCATAGAAAAATTCCTCTTTGGGAATTTTAATGAATCTCTATACCTTTTATTGGTGAAAGAGCTCCACACAAGAAAACATGATCACTTTATTCACGAGAACTGATTTACTTGACTTCATCCTTATTCAGGGAGTTTGTAGTTTTTAGAATACAGCAGATTATAGAAAGGAATGTTCCTCCTCATTAAAAGTGTCACACTGGCAAGAATGCGCTTCTTTGGAAAGAAATCACTTTATCTAGGGGCGCCTGGGTGGCACAGCGGTTAAGCGTCTGCCTTAGGCTCAGGGCGTGATCCCGGCGTTCTGGGATCGAGCCCCACATCAGGCTCCTCCGCTATGAGCCTGCTTCTTCCTCTCCCACTCGTCCTGTTTGTGTTCCCTCTCTCGCTGGCTGTCTCTATCTCTGTCGAATAAATAAATAAAATCTTTAAAAAAAAAAAAAAGAAAGAAATCACTTTATCTAAACAACATGCATTGCTCTTAACTGGCTGTTCCTTCAAATCACTTAGACACAGACTCTGATCACTTCTGTAATAAGGAAAGAATCATTAATAGAAAGGCCACACACTGAGTAGAAAACAGCGGCAATAGGAAGTCACCAATCTCCCAGGCCAGGGGGCGTCGGAGCTTCCGGTGGGGTCACCTATCTCCCGGAGCTTCCGGTGGGGTCACTGATCTCCCGGGCCAGGGGGCGTCAGTGCTTCCGGTGGGGTCACCAATCTCCCTGTCCAGGGGGTGTCAGAGCTTCCGTTGAGAGAAAAGGGTGTCCTTGCCAGTTCCCTTCATGTTTTTATAAAGACCTTTTATCCATGTAGAGAAATAAAGCCTGAGATATTTTGATTCATTTTGGGAATGTAAGTGTTCCAACAGCTTTTAAGCTTGTAAGATTTGAAATGGATTACGCCTTTTCATTTTATTTTTATTTGAAATAATTAGTGGGCAGATCCCATGTGACGGATTCTGGATTAACGGCTTCTTGTCCTGATCCGGGTTGTGTACCTGCAGGTTTGGCCAACCTTTAGCCTCCTTCAACCTCACAGGGAAGGAGTGGAAAATCTATAGGAAACCACACCGTGTAATTAGCTTAAAAGGATTTTTTAAAAAAGGCCTGTCTTTGTAACAGCATGGTAATGGCAAGTTCATTCAGAATTACTGTTTTTTAGTGTGTGGAGTGTCCTGGCAGTTGTGGCTGGATGTAGGGGGTGACTGACGGCCCAAGAGAAGTATGGTGGCCATTCTGTGAGTCTGGAGTGATAGGACCTCAGGGTGTCACACGGGGGTGACGAGGTGTCAGTGGAACTGTTGTGGCCAAGCGAAGGGCGCGCTGAACGACTCCGCTCAAGATCTATCCAGTTAGTGGCATTGACCCAGGGACGTGAGGAGGTGTCTGAGAGCCTTGGGGACACAGGACTGGGGGCAAGTTGGGGCTTTCCTCCGTTGGAGGCTGAGGGCGAACTGCAGCTTTTCCAGGGCCAGCGGCCCTGCTGAAGGTCCCCTGAGACTGTAGTCCTGGGGCAGTAACAGTGGGGGTAGGGACACTTTGGCAGCCTCTTCACTATCAGACATCCAAACACACATTGTTAGGCTGATAATCCCTCTGGTTCGCTGTACCCAAGGACCCTCCATGTACAGAGCTCAAAGGAAAACAGCAAGCAGTAACCAGAAACGTGACAGCCCATGTGCAACTAGAAAGAATGTTGAAAAGAAAAATACGCGCTCTCCAGCAGAGGAAGCTAGAACCTGCACGCACACATGCTGAAATACTGGATTTGCTGGCATTACATGACCTTAAAAACTACATCAGAAGAGTAACTAAAGAAAAAGTTGACTTCTGAATCTCCATTTAGAGTCCTGGATGACCAAAGAAAAGAAACGCAGAGCAAAGATGCAGACACAGAATTGACAATTGTCCAGGGCACCTCCTAGGGTGACAGAAGGATGGGGAGGGGACATGTAGGCAGGGTCCGGACTGGAGCATGATCTCAGCATCACCAGCATAAAAGGGCAGAACAGGTAGAAACTAATGAAAGTCATGATGCACAAGAATAAATAAAAATGTTTTGAAATCTTTCAGACATATAGGCAAGTTACTGAAAATGAAAAAAAAAAGAATAGGGGTGCCTGGGTGGTTCAGTTGGTTGAGCGGCTGCCTCTTGATATCAGCTCAGGTCATGATCTCATGGTCATGAAATGGAGCCCTGCGTCAGGCTCAAAGTCTACTTGTCCCTCTCCCTCTGCCCCTCCCCTCTGCTCCCCCCCTCTCTCACTTTCTCTCTCCCTCTCTCTCAAATAAATAAGATCTTCAAAAAAAAGAGTAAACAAGCCACATGCTTTTGTAATACAAGACAAGACGCAGACAAAACAGAACAAAACAAAACAAAAAACCTTTGGACTGATGCTTACTTTTGTTGCAACAAAAAGAACAGTCCAGAAATCCTACAGCCAGATTATACAAATCATTTGTCAAACAAGAGATGTATTTCCAGATCTGAAAGGCTTCAGGATACAAGAGCTGGGTCTGCGATGAGGAAGTTACTCTGGGGGAATGCTGTATACCAGTGGCACTCAAACCAGCATGCATCGGAATCACTTGGAGGGTCTGTCGAAATAAGGACATTGAGTGGTCCCAGAGTTTCTGGTTCAGCAGGTGTAGGGCAAGGAGCTCACAAGTCTTATGAGGCCCCAGTGATGTTGATGTGGCCAGTCTGGGCTCCACACTTTGAGAACCACTGCTCTAAACAAACGACCCAGAATAGGGGAACAGGCACAAAATCACACAAGCTTAAAATATTTGAAGCAAGGGGGGTATTGTGCAACAATCTGTGAAACTGCAGTGGGAAACAGTTGAATCCGTAGGCATGAAAGGACTCCATCTGCATGCTAGTTTTCCAGCTCTTTTGTTGAAAGGACTCCTTTCTCCATGGTTCTGCAGTGCCATTTCCAACATAAGTTGTGTCCATAAATGAGTGGGTCTTGAGCTACACTTGGCCCATT
Organism: Ursus americanus; assembly: GCF_024610735.1. Taxonomy (NCBI): domain Eukaryota; kingdom Metazoa; phylum Chordata; class Mammalia; order Carnivora; family Ursidae; genus Ursus; species Ursus americanus. Next base: position 107,963,429 of record NC_142127.1, read on the forward strand.
TTCCCATCCTGGCACTGAAAGCAAACTGGCCTAATTATTGCAGCTTTAAAGTAGGTCCTTCTCTCAGGGTGGGGAGCACAGCCTTCCACCACGTTCTTCTTGGACTTTCATTCCCATGTGTATTTTAGAGTTAGTCCGTCTAGTTCTAAAGAAAAAGGAAAGAAAAATGCTGAAATTGTATTTGGAACTGTAGAGTATCATGGGAAGAATAAAAACGAAGTTTTATAATATTTCCCATAAGCTTCCAAAACATTTTAATGCACCTATTTCTAAAAACCATACTCCTACTCATAATATGATAAACTCTATATCAGTATTTTTCTGTATTGCTTTTTGTAGATAACTTGAACTGTAATTAGTTTTAATATATTGATATTCCATTCCACAAACGTGCTGGACACACTGATTAAAATTACTGATTTTTGTACCCACGATATAACTGCATTATTATATACAGGTATTAATTTTTTACATCCAGAATATGTGTGTGTGTATATATTCATCCAGATTTTAGATATACATATACATATATTTAGTATGTGTACACATATTCATCCTGATTATATATCTATGTTTCTATGTGTGTGTATGGACCGCAAAGAGAAGAGAACGATTATCTTATTACATATATATAGTGGTCACTTCTTTGCTCTTCTTTGTTATTTCACCACCTAGGTATGCATGCTTAAACTTTGAATTTTAATTGTGCTCATTGTTTAAAGAAATAATTTTACAATTATTGATTTCTATCATTCTTCTTCTGCTCAATACTACATATAAGATCCATCCATGTAAGTGCATGGGCTCTAGTCCATTGTGTTATAGAACTCAATCATATAAACATGATTATTTTTTCTACCATAATACATTAGGCCTTCCCACCGTTGACAGTCATTGGGGCTTTTTACAATTGGGACAATCACAAACAACGTTGCCAATACCTTCTTGTACGAAGCATGCACATTTCCTGTGGGATGCATTCCTCAAGGTTTCCCTCGATTTACAGATCCTCCGCCTACTTCCCTTCCCCTGTGGCTGTAACAAGGTGTGCTCCACCTGCAAGGTCTGAGGTCCTCTTCTGCATACATCTTCACGACATTTGTGTTGGCACATTTTTAGTTTTCATATCCCCGTGAATTTACAGGAGTATTTCATCGCGGTTTTAATTTGAGATAGCCTAGTCAACAATAGAGGTGTTAAGTGTATCTTTGTTAGTGAGTCATTTGTGTTTCTTCTTTTGTGAATCCCATTTCAACATTCTCACCCACTTTATTTCTGGAGGTGTTTAGATATCTGTCTTATTTATTGGCCTTATTAATTTTTACATATTGTGAGATCTTGTTCACTTTTGGTTCCATAGATCACACTTTATTTGCCACTCTGTCTCGTCTTTTTTTCCCTAAGGTGTTCTTTACAGAAACAGAACATCTCAATTTGTACAGTCAGTTATCTTTTCCTTTATAGTTAATATATTTTGTTTCTTTGTAAATTTGTTTGCCTACCCCCGAATTATGAAAATACTCTCCAAGGTTCACAGTTCTCCCTTTCAGATTTGGAGACACTGTCTACTTGGAATGTTTTCTTGTGTGAGAGGTTTCATTTTTCCCATGTGAGAGTCCATTTGACTGAAGACTGTTACAGTGTTCATCCAGTCCCCACCCCCAACCCCTCTTTCATGTAGCGAGGGTCCACAAACCCATGTGGGTTTGTCTCTGGGCCCCCTGCTTTATCCACATTTGAATCAATCTCTATGCCAATTACACAGAACTCTGTAATAACTCCATTTCATGTAGTAGAAATGATTTTCCATTTTGTCCTTCTTTAAGACTGATTATTCTAGACGTTTTGTATTTCCATATAATTTTTAGAATCAATTTGTCAAGTTAAACTGACACACATTCATATGAACACAAGTTTGTTGAAGTATTGTCCAGGATTACAATTGGATCTGTAAACTACTTTTGGAGAAATGGACATCTTTATGATAGACTGAGATTCCTAATCCGTGAACAGATCCACCATCTTCTTGGGAGGGCACCAGGACATCCTGGATGCAGGCATGAACCTTCTAGAAGGCTGGGTTATCTCTTTTTCATATCTCCTGTGGGAGGGTCGCTGTCACAGGTGAGGAAGGAAGCCTGAATAAACACATCTACATCAATTATGACTTCGACAATAAATAATAGAAAACACAACACAACTTGGCTGAAACAAACACTAAAATCCATTGGATCATGTAACTGAAAAGTCTGGGGGCCTGGCATCAGGCACAGTGTGATCCAGGACCTCCCTCCCTTGTGTTGGGTCCTCCCAGCAGCCTCGGGCTCACGTCCTGCAGCACTGAGACCAGAAAAAGAGAGAAAAACCTCTTCCAGGGACCCCAGGAAGGTGTGTGGCTCCTCACAGTGATGGTAAGCTCACTACATGTTCCTAAACGTGTCGCCAAGGCAGAGTTAACCCTGAGGAGGTACCACGTCCAGCCATCACCGAGAAAACAAGTTCAGACAGGGTGGCTTCCCAGAGAACAGTCAGGATGGATGCTATAGCCAGGAGAAGCAGGTGGACATGTGGGTCACTATCCCAGGCTGACCTCTATGTGATGGTCATATGCCTCAGTCCCTTCTGGGTCCACATCAATGTAGGGATTTCAGGGAGATAAGTAAAGGTGAATGTGTGTTATGTCCTTCTAGGAAAACAGAGGTATTTTCTTGGTTTCCTCATTGGAGGTTATAGACATCCAGAAGAATCTGTCTACACCAATAATAATACATCAGTTAGGACATTCAGTTACTTATTTACTTTGAGTGTTTACACACATCTTCAGCTTCAACAAAATAGATTACCAGTTTTACTTAGTTATTATTTCCAATAAAGGCCACTAGGGACTTAATTAATGCAGGGATGGAGGGTGCTTCAAATTTAGTTGATTAAATTTTCTCAGCGAACTCAAGGTAAATTGTGTCAAGATTTCACTACTAAATCCCTTGAAGCAGTTTATTAATTGAGAAAGATGAAGCTAGTCTGGAAATATTATCATAAATGTAATTGAGTTGGGGATTTAATAAATATGCTGCCTTTGCTGGCGAAGTCCAGGACTAAACAGTTGCTGGAAAGAAACTCAGCTGTGTCACCATAGGGTGCAGTCCAGCCCTGCACACGGAGAATCCAACAGGGGACTTGCCTTTTCTGACCGTCCTGGCTCTGCCCCAGGCCATTTGCAAACTCAGAGCTGCACACACCCTCCATTGCTTCTCGACTGTCTTTTCAAATTAAAGTCACGTCCTTTTCCTTCTATCCCTTGCTTTCACAGCATTCCCCGAGTCCGAGGGTGAAAGGGTGAGATGACCGGCTTTCTTCAATGTCTGAGTATCAGTTTCTTAGAATGCTCTGGTTCTCCTCCTCACCTTGACGACACAGGGAGCTTGCTGCAAGGGTTAATCCTAGACGCAGGCCTGAAAGTAGCCTGACCTGCTTGCTGAAGTGCTCAGCACAATGCTGGGTCAAGGCAGGTCTCGGTGCTGAGGTTTATGGTTTGCGTCCCGGTGCGGGGCTGTGAAAGGGCTGATACTGGGAATATGCTTACGTGACCAGCAGGATGGCTAAAGCCTGTCTGGGGGTCCTGAGGTGTCTGTGCACAGGCTTGTAGATCCTGTGAAGAGGAGGACTTTTCCCATATAGCCTGCAGAGGGAGGACCGCCAAAGCTCAGGCTCACCTCTGAACCCGAACGCTAGGACTTGCACTTTACCCATGCAACCCTCACCTGACGCATAGCCTTACCTGACGCACAGCCTCTGATCTATATTGCTGCCTGCTGCACACCCCTGCCCGACCCATATTGTCACCTGAGGCATATTTGTCTAATCCATATTCTTTTTTTTTAGATTTTGTTTATTTATTTGAGAGAGAGCTAGAGAGCACGAGAGAGAGACCATAAAGGGAGAGGCAGAGAGAGAAGGGAGCCGGACACAGTGCTTGCTCCCAGGACCCCGGGACCATGACCCCAGCCGAAGGCAGACACCCAGCCAACTGAGCCCCCCAGGCACCCTGACCCATATTCTTACGTGATCTAAATATCCTTATCTGAACGCCCTTGCCTGATACACACCCTTCCCTATGCATACCCTTATCTGATCCATATCCCTGCTTCAATGCTGCTGCTGTGTTCTGTCCTCTGGAAACAAGCCGTAGGTTTGTCACATGGGTATCTCGGTCCCATGAGTGTTCTTCAGCAATAAAACCCTTCCTAACTGCCATCAGTGCAGCACAAAAATACAAAAAATCTTAACAGCATTTCTAGACTAAGCCAACACAAAAATGTCTTTTCTAGATATTTGTGGAGTGTTGTTCAATTTTAGGGGGATAAGTCACTGATTCAGAGTCATAAGTTCGATGGATGTTTATTTAAACGATTTATTTTCAAATTTGGTCAGTTCTGATATTATTACAATGGGTAGCATTGTGATGACAGCTACAAAAGTAAGATAGGCACAAGGTGTGAACGTGATCAATTTTTTTTTTTTCCAGTCAGGAGGCTGCTCTAACATATGGTTTTTAAATTGCCCCTGAGTTCTGCACTTTTTTGTTGATATCCATTCCGTGGACATTACCTCTGGGTCACTCACATTAACTAACATGAGACCTGGGACATCTTGGGGGCTAAGAAGTTAACCTGAAGGCTATCCCAACTCAGACTCACCAGAGCTTTGCTCAGACAAAGCTGGGAGAGCACTGACCACTGACCAGGGGTGGTGGGCATGCTGCTCAAGGGGCTACAGCAGGGGCTGGAGGGCGTGGGGTCTTGGGGGAGGACGTGGTGCCTGGGAGGCAGGGCTGGACACCAAGCACTCTGAGGCCATGCCCCAAGGCATAACGGCTGAATGGCCTGGCTGATAGGAGCTCCCAGGCCACTCCTCTCTCCCTGTGTGCACGTTTCTCTCCAGCAGAGATCTTTGTTTTTGACGGAAAAAGATGATGTGTTCTGTAGCCTTACATCCCTTCAAATGGCTCACATAACAGGTAGTCAATAAATGTTTCTGAAATAAATGAGCTTAAGTTGAAAATCACCTTTATGACCTATATGACTATACCTTAAAGTATAAACTTTTGACAATCATACCTGCACGTTGTGAAGACAGAAAAGAAATCTACACCCGCGACTTAGAGGCGCCAAGGACGGTGGGCAGAGAAGCGGCATGTCTGGGGTAGGTGTCAGGGCAGGAGAGAGAAGGCGGTAGGTGAGAAATGGGCGTGATGAAGCACCGGGTTGCCTCAGCTGTGGAGTCCAGAGCCCAGACTGCACAGAGAACAGATGGTGAGGCAGACACCTCCCAGCTCAAACACTGGGCCCTTGGCCGGTAAATGCATCCTTTTCGTTCGTTTTGTGGGCACCCAGTGGTCCCTGCAAGGGCTTCAAATAGTAACCCGAACCTCTGCAGATGTGAGCAGGCGGCGTTGAGATGCTGGCCCCCCACGCGGAGGAGTGCGGGCAGCAGCGTCCTGCTGTCCAGGGTGCGCTTCCACGCAGAGAGCACTACCCGGCTTCGGTCACCTGTTCACGGAAGACCGTGAGACGAAAAGAAACCCATCATGGAGCAACAGTCGGCATCCGCAGGAGAAACACCAGGAGATGGCAAAAATGAACCGTCGGGAATCAAAACAAGGAGCTGAGCCTCAAAGGTGGAGAATTCACCACAAATATTTATTCGAATGTCCTACAGGAAGTGAAGAGCTATTTGGGGGGAAGCTTACCGATGGTGATACAAGAAAAGAAAGAGAGCTTTTATCAGCTCCAGCCTGGTTACAAGAGAACCAGAGAAGAGTTCTGTCTTACTGTGAAGGCTTGTGGCAGAATTTGCGCCTCGTAATGTCCCCTTGGCAGCTGCATTCGTGGATTTGAACATCAACACGTTTGTTTAAAAAAGACTGTGTTCTCCTTTTACCCTGGAAGTGCTTCCACATACATACATCTGTCTGTTTCTGTGTTTTTCCTCCTTTGCGGATCTTACTCATTTTGATGTGAAATAGCGAAGCTTAAATGGTCAATAAAAATCAGCATGAAATGTAGCTGCCACACTTACTTTCCCAATGTAGCTGTGAGTGTAAAACCCACGTGTGATTGCCGCCACTTACCCACAGAGCGGGCTACTTCGGGAAGTCTTCCCCCACCTTGCTTCCGCCTGTTGTGGGTGGGAACACTGGACCCCGCTCAGGTCCTCAAGGGGAACACACAGGCGCACAGGACGGAGCGTGACCGGCATCCCACAAGCCGCCTTGCACAGCTCTGACTGCTGTTGACTGCTTCTTAAAAATTAGAAACTGTGAACATTCAATTTCTATTTCAGTTGGATTCATTGGCGAAGGTCTTTTATTTCTACCGCAGTCGTGTATGTGAATATAGCGTGTGAGTTAATTTATAACCGTGTTCACTTGACCTGCAGAATGGCTATTGGTTTACTGGAATTCTTCCTGGTAAAGGGAAGGAAGGCACATCAGGTGGGGACCGGCCTTGACATGAAGCTGGAGGGACGGGACCCCTGCCCAGGGCCGCGCCACAGAACACCAAGGGCAGAAAGCTCGTAATCATGACCATGGCCAGGGCGTCGAGCTCGCGTGGGGCTGAGAGCCCAGAATCGGCACCTTTGCCCAGGGCTGAGAATCCCAGGGGGCCTCAGGGCTCCGCCTGTCTCAGGTTGTGTGTTGGCCTTCATCTGCTGCTTCTCCCTCAGCATCTCTTCCTTCATTCTGGCGATTTGGGTATCAGGAAACAGAAAAAGAAGAAGCCGTTATCAAAAGAGACTGTGTTCCCGTCCTGCCCATCAGGTGAGGCTGAGGCCAGCACCCTTCACAGCTCTGCTCCTTCCCAGGCCCGCTACTACCTGATCCTGCACTACTGACCCTTCCACAGCCTACACTCCACACTTCACAGGGGGTGGTATGCAGGACCATCTCAGAAAATCACTCCTCCTTCCGAATTAAAAAACAAAATAAAATAAACATAAAATAAAAAATTAAGATACTTACCACTTTTGATAAAATGCTTTGGGTGGCCCCAAAGAACAGAGGCCACAACCGTGAGGATTGAATGGAATGACCCACTGGGAGCCAAGAGGGTGGGAAAAATATTAAAACTTGTATGCATTTTTATTTCCATCTCACCTTTTGAAAAGTTGTGCTTTTATTCACGCTTTACTTGCCTATACTCGTGTAGCCCACCATGACACGCATATAATCTACAGATAAGCATACATACATTGGAGGCATGGCTCCAGGGCCTGCTTCCTCATGGCAGTGGCCACACGCTGTAGAACATGAACCTGGAGCCGTCCGCAGTCTTGCCAAAGGGCTGGTCTCATAATCCACCAGACCCCTGCAAATGCAGTCCACCAGAAATCTGAGACTGAGCGGGGTCCCTCCGCCCATGTCTGGAAGCTCAGAGCGGTCAGGTACCACAGGGTCTGTGCTACCCAGGAGAGCAGCATCAGCACTCCAGGAGCCACCTGGGAGCTTCTAGCTCTCAGCACCCCCACTGTGCATCTGTGCTCCGGAGGAACAAGGCAGAAAGCCTGGGGGTGTAACTCAGCTGAGACTTCTGGGAACTCCCAGGATGTGGACTTTGCATGGGGGGTGACCCTAATTGTGTCTGTGCAGCTGTCGGTGAAATATTCACGTGAGAGTTATCTCAAGTGAACAGGGGAGGCTGTGTGCATTCAGGTTGGATACCCGAAGTCCAGCACTGGACACACCACTCGAGGATGCTGTGTGGACGAGCATTACACGTCCACGCTTATCTCAGGTGCAGAGCTCTGCCACTAGGCTCACCAGTGACTGAGAGCTTGCTTTCTGTATTAGTAAGTTCCTAACACAGCTACATGTTAGTTTCTTTCCAAATTTCGTCAAGAAAACATCCGAGAGAAAGTGTCCAAAAATATAATTGTCTCCTAAAAATAAAACAACAGCATTCATATTGTCAGTTACGAGAAATTGCTGCTACATGATACGCTGCTTTTTAAAATGATAGAGATATTATAGCAAAGAGTGCAATGGGTTCTGGTTCTTTAGAAGCATGGAGTTATTTACTGATTTGGGAAAAATTAATAAAATTTGAATACAGTAGTTCTGTTTATCTTTAAAAATACACTTAACATATAGGAAAAATTCTGCAGATGAATCTACACAGCCTCTCAACCTTCTTATACATGAGTTTAAAACTCAGTACCCAGGAGCTTAAGAGTGGAGCTCTTCACTGGAAAGCAGCTCATAGCAAGGTAACATCTCCTGGCCAGCTTTTCCTTCATCTATTGAAAACTGAGCTAGTACACTTCTTAAACTTGGATGCCAACAATAATGTCTCTTTTGGGCATACCCACAGACACAGATACTGGGTTGACATGAGAGTCCAACATGCCTTCTGTAAACTTGAAAGTTCTGTATATGTCACCTTCACACATACCATGACCATAATGGGGAGATAGAGTTGGTAAAAGATTCAGTGAATGTTTGAAACCCTGGAAACTTGATAAGAGAAATACTGTCATCACAGATGAAAAGCTGCATTAACCCAGGGCAGTCTTCTTAGAGGGTTATTAATAATTAGAGGGATAATGAAAAATGGTTTAAATTACCAACTTCCAAAAGGTGTGGTTGATGGTCTTTGGAGAAACACTCTTATTTAAGAGTTTGTGTTTGCAATTATAGAGTATGGAGTTCCACTTTATCAAGGTAATATTTTCTCTTCACCCACATATGGTAAATTAATTTAGCAGAGACCTGTCAATTAAAATATCTCTGAATTCAAAATTTGAACAGAGTTTAAAAAAATTAATACTATATGTTGACTAATTGAACATAAAAAAATACTAGGAATACCTACAACAAGTTAATTTAAAGAAATGTATAAAAAAAAACTATGCATTGCCATTATTATGGCATCAAAATCAAGATTGCAATAAAGAAGTTGGAGCAATATTAGCAGAGAAAAAGCTGGAATGTTAATTAAATCCACCCCAATAGAAATTTAATATTGGGGGCCTATGAAATAAATACACAATTCCAAATTGGAATTCAACGTTTTAAAATCCATTTTCAACAGCACCAAGAGTACACACGTTGCTCAATTTTGAGCCTACCATAAAGCAGTGGTAATAAAGATTGTTGAATATTAGTAAAAAGATGAGCACATAGATAAGTGCCACAGCATAGTGACCCAGCACTAGGTCTACAAAAATATAGCCAATGGTTTGTTGATAAGGATGCATAGTGACCCCAGCACTAGGTCTACAAAAATATAGCCAACAGTTTGTTGATAAAGATGCATAGTGACCCAGCACTAGGTCTACAAAAATATGGCCAACGGTTTGTTGATAAGGATGCAAGGCAACACAAGGGAGGAAAAAATGATCTTTTCAACAAATGATAGTGGAAATTTTGGAGAACCATATACAAACAAACAAAAATGTCGTCTTGATACATAACCCCCAACTTATTCAAGATTAACTCAAGGTGAATAATAAAACTAAACATCAAACTTCTGGAAAAGAGGGAAAAACCTGTGTAATATTGGGTTTGGCAATGAATTTTCAGATGTATCACCAAAAGCATGATCCATAAAAGGTAAATTTATAAATTGACATTATCAAATTTAAAAACTTTTGTTGATAAAATACACCATTAAGAAAAATGAAAGGGCATCTTAGAGACTAGGAGAAAATAATTTAGAATCATATTTTTAACAAGTAACTTATGATCAATATTTTAGAATGGTCTCAAAAGTTAGCAATAAGAAAACATTCCACCAAAAAAATTGGGCAAACTGTTTGGACAGACATTTTACTCAAGAAAAGTATCCATTAGAGGTTGCTTAACATCATCAGTCAGGTGGAACACATAAATTAGGAGCGTGGTAAGATATCATATCTATTAGAACGGCCGAAAATTCTTAAATGAAAATACCAAGTACCAGTGAAGACACGGAGCAATTAGAGCTTTCATGCATTGCTGGTGAGAAAGCAAAATGGCACCTCCACTACACCAAACAAGTTAGTAGAGTCTTACCAAGTTAAACGTCTTCTCACCCTACAACCCAGAAAACCACTCACAAGTATCTACCCAAATGAAGACTTACATTTATACAAAATATTTGAATTTAATGTAAATAGCAGTTTTATCCCTACTTGCCCAAAACTAGAAACAACCTAGGTGTTTTTGAATAAGTAAATTGATGAACAAAATGTGGTATATTTATACAACAGAATACTACTTACCAATGAAGTATTAATCCATGACCTATTATGGAAGGGTCTTAAATTCATTTTGCTAAATGAAAGAATCCAGATCCCCAAAGACACAATTCCACCTATAAGACACCTTGAAAGGATTTGTTTAAATCCCAGAAAAGGAAAGACATCACTAGAAAGATTTATGAATTGTGAATAAAGTCAGTAGTTGAATTAGTACTAGTGAGCCACTATTAATCTTTTAGTGTTGGCAAATGTTCTATGGTTAATTAAGAATGATGTTAACATTAGGAGAAGCTGTGTGAGGGGTATAAGGGGACTCCCTGTGTTGTCTTTGCAACTCTTTTTTAAACCTAAGATTATTTAAAAATAACAAATGAATTAAAAGTTCATTCACTGGTTAGAACTCAGGTCAGCAAATTATATCTTCAAGGCAAGTGCGTCTGACACCTGGTTTTGTAAATAAAATCTTATTTAAATATATTTATGACAATTATTTTATGTACTGTGCACAGCTGCTTTCTCACTCCATCTATAGACTTGAGTAGTTGCAACAAAAACCAAAGGGTCCACAAAGCCTAAAGTATTTAATATCTAGTCTCTTCCAGAAAATGTTTGTCAGCTTCTGCTTTAGATCACAATTAAGAACAAATATGTTAAAAGTTACTAAGAAAATACATCTTAAAAGTTCTCAACACACAGACAAAATTATAGCTATATGAAGTGAGGGATGTTAATTAACCTTATTGTGGTAATCATTTCACCATATGAACAATGTCAAATCATTATGTTGTACACTTTATTATTTTGTTTTTGGAAGATTTCATTTATTTATTGGACAGAGAGAGACACAGCAAGAGAGGGAACACCAGCAGGGGGAGTGGAGAGGGAGATGCAGGCTTCCCGCTGAGCAGGGAGCCCGATGCAGGGCTCGATCCCAGGACCCTGGGATCATGACCTGAGCTGAAGGCAGACGCTTAATGACTGAGCCACCCAGGTGCCCCTATGTTGTACACTTTTAACACATGCAATGTGGTATGTCATTTATATCTTAATAAAATTGGTTAAAAATAAAATAAAATAGTGAGGTATAAAAATAAGTAAAAAGATTTAAAAAAAAAAACCAAACAAACCAGGTATCACACTGGTACTAAACATGAGAAAACAGTGTGTCTATTTTAGTATCAGAAAAAGATACCAAGGGATGCCTGGGTGGCTCAGTTGGTTAAGCGCCTGCCTTGAGCTCAGGTCATGATCTCAGGGTCCTGGGATCGAGTTCTGAATTGGGCTTCCTGCCCAGTGGAGAGCCTGCTTCTCCCTCTCCCTCTGCTTCTCCCCCTACTTGTACTCTCTCTCTCTCTCTGTCAAATAAATAAATGAAATCTTTTTTTTTAAAAGAAAAAGATACAAAACAAGAATATTACTATAGACAAATAGGACAAAAGGCCAAGATGACATAACAATACAAAATATATATGTGTCTAGAAAAAAGTTCTGAAATAAATAAATCAAAAATTGATGGAACTAAAGGAAGAAATATAAATATATTTATAGTTGATATTTTCACATCCTCTTTCCCTAATCGAAAGAGTAAGTAGTCAATAAGGATAAATATCATTCACCAAATTGAAATTTAGAGATTACTACATCCATCAACCGCTGAAGAGGCATTCTTTACAGATGCACAGGATTACTGCTGCGCTGTTAACAGGTTGTCACGGATTTAGAAGATATAAAACTGCTATTCAACATAGTACTGAAAATCCTAGCCAGGTTAATTAAGCAAGAAAATAAGTAAGAGGAGTCCAAATGAGGAAGGGAAAAGTAGAGGTAACCCTGTTTGCAGAGGACATGATATTACATGGAGAAAACTTGGGGTGCCTAGGTGGCTCAGTCAGTTAAGCATCTAACTCATGGTTTTGGCTCAGGTCATGATTTCGTGGTTTGTGATATCTAGCCCTGTGCGTAAGACACAAATTCAATATACAAAAAATTAAAAACAAAAAAACTACCAAAATATTAGAAAGGGAAATTAATAAATCAATCCCATTTACAACTGCATCAAAAATAATAAAATATCTAGGAATAAATTTAACCAAAGAGATGAAATCTTTATAAGATTGAAAACTATGAGACATTAATGAAAGAAATTTCTAAAGACACAATTACATGAGAAGATATTTTATGTTTCTGGATGAGAATAATTAATATTGTTAAAATGAACACACTACCCAAAGCAATCTATAAATTCAATGCAATCTCTATTCAAACTCCAATAGCATTTTTCACAGAAAAAAAAATCCTAAAATTTACATGGAACCACATAAGACTCCAAATAGCCAAAGCAATCTTGAAAAAGAAGAAAAAGCTGGAGGCAACATACTTCTTGATTTCAAACTACATTACAAAGCTATAGTCATCAAAACAGTATGACATTATAACAGTCAGCATGGCTAATATCGAAAAGACAAGAAATAACAAGTGTTGGTGAGAGTGTGGAAAAAAGAGAGCCCTCATGCGCCGTTGGTAGGGAGTAAATTGATATAGCCACTCTGGAAAGGAGTATGAAGTTTCCTCAAGAAACTGAAATAGAAGCACCATATGATCTAGTTATTCCACTTTTGGATATTTAACCAAAGAAAGTGAAAACACTAACTTGAATATACATATGTATATGCACTCCTATGTTTATCACAGCATTATTTACATTAGCCAAAATAAAGAAGCAACCTAAGTGTTCATTGATACATGAATGGATAAAGAAGATGTGGTGTATATACAATGGACTATTATGCAGCCATAAAAAAAGAATGAACTCTTGTCATTCAGGAAAAGACTGATGGACCTAAAGGCTATTACGCTAAGTGAAATAAGTCAGACAAAGAAAGACAAATACCATATGCTTTTACTTTTATATGGAATCTAAAAACAAAACAAAAACAAAAATGGAACAGAAAGAGAGAGAGAAACAGACTCGTAAATACAGAGTACAAACTAGTAGTTTCCAGAAGAGAGGGGATGGGGGCTAAGCAAAATAAAGTGAATGGGGGGTTAAGAGCAGTTATAATATAAGTAAGTTGGGAGAATAAAGAAGATAGTAGAAGAATTATGGTCAGTAATATTGTAATGAATTTGTATGGTAACAGATGGTAATTATACTTACTGCGAGCATTTCATAATGTATATAATTTTTGAATCACCATGTTGTACACCTAAAACTAATATAATATCATATATCAACTATGTTTCCATTTAAAAAACAGTATGGTATTGGCATAAAAACAGACACAGACTATGGAGAATAGAGATCAATGAAACAGAGTGGAGAAGCCAGAAATAAACCCATACATATATGAGTTTATATGTCAGTTAATCTATGACAAATGCACCAAGAATATACAATAGGGAAAGGATAGTCTCTTTAATATATGGTGTTGAGAAAACCACATGCAAAAGAATGAAAGTGGATCCTAATCTTAAGCCTTGCACAAAATCAACCCAAAATGGATTCAATACTTGAATGTAAGACCTGAAATCATGAAATTCCTAGAAGACAACAAAGGGGAAACTTCTTTGACCTTGGTCTTGGCAATATATTTTTTTTTATTTGACACCAGAAGCAAAAGCAACAAAAACAAAAATAAACAAGTGGGACTACATGAAACTAGAAAACTTCTGCACAGCACAGGAAACCATCAACAAAATAAAAAGGGAACATACAAAATGAGAGATAATATTTGCAAATATATATCTAATAGTAAGTTAATATCCAAAATATGTAAAGAATTCATACAACTCAGTAGCAAAAAAACAAACAATGAGAAAATGGGCAGAGGACCTGAGCAGACATTTTTCCAAAGAAGACATACAAATAGCCAGTAAGTACGTGAAAAGATGCTCAACATTATTCACCATTAGGGAAATGCAAATCAAGCCATAATGAGGTATCACCTCGCTCTTGTTAGAACGGCTCTTATCACAAAGACAAGAGATAACATGTGCTGGCTAGGATGTGGAGAAAAGGAAACTCTTGTGCACTGCCAGTGAGGGTGTAAAATGAGCAGCCACTACGGAAAATAGTACGGAGGTTTCTCAGAAAGTTAAAAATGGAGCTACCATATGACCCAGCAATCTCACTTCTGAGCAACATCCAAAGGAAATAAAGTCAATTTCACCAGGAGCTGTGTTCACCCCCCTGTTCATTGCAGTTTTACCCGCCATAGCCAAGACACGGAAACAACGTACACATCTGTCCAGATGAGCGGATAAAGATGCGGCGTGTACATACAATGAGATTTTACTCAGCCCTGAGAAAGAAGGACATCCTGCCATTTGTGACAACATGAATGGACTGTTGAGCGCATCATGTTAAGTGAAACAAGCCAGACAAAACTGCGTAGTATCACTTACATGTGAAATCTTAAAAATAAATAAATAAAATAAAAATTTATAAAGTAAAATTTATAAAAACAAAGTAGAAAAGTGGTTGCTGAGGGCTGGAGAAACAGAAGTTGGTAAAAGGGCATAAACTTTAAGATATAAGATGAATAAGTTCTGAGGATCTAATGTGAAATAAGGACTATAGTTGATAAACTGGATTGTATAGTTGAGACTTGCTATGACAGTAGAACTTAAATGTTCTCACCGAAAGAAAGAAAGAAAGAAAGAAAGAAAGAAAGAAAGAAAGAAAGAAAGAAAGAAAGAGAGAAAATGTTATTTGATGGATGAGCTAATTAAATAGGTGGGGGAGTGAAAAGAAGTGAAATTGTATCTGTACTTCACTGGATAAAATGGGGGATAAAGAGAAATAAAAATCAGAGTGACAAGCAGATAAGCAGAACAGAATAGAGTCCAGAAATAGACCCACATAAATGTAGCCAAGTTATCTTTGATAAAGGAGCAAAGCAACGCAACGAAGAAAAGATAATCTTTTCAACAAACGCTGCTGGAACAACTGGCCGTCCATACACCAAATAAATGAATCTAGAAACTACCCTATACTTTTTGCAAAAATTAACTCAAAATTGATCATAGATCTTAATGTAAAATGCAACAGTATAAACTCTTAAAAGACAGGAAAAAATCTAGATGACCTTAGGTATGGCGATAACTTCAGATAAAATATCAAAGGCATAGTCCATGAAAGAAAAAATTGACAAGACAAAATTATTAAGCTAATAAGACTTCATAAAATACTAAAAACTTTGGGGCACCTGGGTGGCTCAGTTGGTTAAGCGTCTGTCTTCAGCTCAGGTCATGATCCCACAGTCCTAGGATCTAGCCCCACATAGGGCTCCCTGCTCAGTGGGGAGTCTGCTTCTCCCTCTGCCTCTCCCCCCTTCTCATGTTCATGTTCTCTCTCTCTCTCAAATAAATGAATACAATCTTTAAAAAAATTAACAACTTTTCCTCTTCAAAATACACTATGAAGAAAATGAGAAGATAAGCCATAGACTGGGAGAAAATATTTACAAAACATATATAAAGGACTGTTATCCAAAATAGACAACTCTTAAATCTCAATAGGAAAACAAACAACCCAATTAAAAAATAGATGGTAAAATGTTAGCAGACACCCCACCAAAGAAAATACACAGGTGGCAAATAAGCACCTGAAAAGATGCTCTCCGACCCTATGTCACACAGGACGTGCAAATTAAAACAATACACACCTGTGAGTATGGACAGCACCTGGGACACTGACGGTTCCGGCCAGGATGCGCAACAGAAGGGGCTCTCCGTCACGGCTGCTGG
This sequence comes from Ursus americanus, assembly GCF_024610735.1. Taxonomy (NCBI): domain Eukaryota; kingdom Metazoa; phylum Chordata; class Mammalia; order Carnivora; family Ursidae; genus Ursus; species Ursus americanus. The sequence continues at coordinate 107,979,416 of NC_142127.1, forward strand.
GGGTGCAGGATGGGGCAGCCACTTGGGAAGAGAGTTTGGTGTTTTCTTACAAAACAAAACCTACTTTGCCGTAAGATCCAGCAAGAGTGCTCCCTGCTATTTGCCCAAAGGAGTTGAAAACTTTTATCCACACAAAACCTACATGCGGATGCCTGTTTCGGCTTTATTCATAATTGTCAAAACTTGGAAGCAACCAAGATGTCCTTCAGTAGGTGAATGGATAAATAGACAGTGGTCCATCCAGACCATGGAATATTACTCAGCACTAAAAGGAAATTTGCTACCAAGCCATGAAAAGACATGGATGAACCTTAGTGCATATTATTAAGTGACAGAAGCCAATCTGGAAAGGCTACACAATGTATGGTTCCAACCATATGATGTTCTGGAAATGACAGGACTACAGAGCCAGTAAAGGATCAGTGGTTGCCAGGGGTTGGGAGGGAGGGATGAAGAGTTGGGGCAGTGAGAATACCCCCTAATGCTATGATGGTGGATACAAGTCATTACGCTTCGTCAAGCCCATAGAAGGCGCAACAGCAAGGCCAACGTGAACTGTGGGCGTGGGGGATAATGATGCTTATAAATGCACCCTCTGGTGGGGAGACTGGGCACGTGTGGAGGCAGGGACATACGTACCCTGTACTTGTGCTCAGTGTAACCTCCCACGGAAGAGCACCTTTCTGCCCAATGATAAACGGCAGACCGAAAACACTGAAATAATTTCCAAAGCACCTAGGGGAGATCACCCTTATAATGGAATGTCCTCTACCTTAAAATCTGCGTGGATGTGACATCAAGGAAAGAGGAGGTGATCCTGACATACCAGACCTTCTGTCTCAGAAGAGGCAGGGCCCAAGGTGCTGGGAAGGTGCCAGCTCCTTGCATGCCTCTCATCCTTCACCTGGAATAAAAGAACAATCCCTGCTCCACACCTCAGCTTCACACAAAACGCTGCTTGCTATGGCAGCCACCCCTACGCCCTATGACACGTTCACTCCAAGGAGCCCTGCCTGTTCCAGATGGCCAGCCATAGATGCCCCAACATGGGACAACCAGCCTCTTTGGAAATGTCCCCAAAGTGCTCTCTGTCTCCTTGAAGCCAACTGAGCATGGCCAAATGTACCTGGAGAGCTCTTAAGAGCATCTCCCTCTTCCAAACCCACCTGCTTGGTACAGAGTGGCTGCCTGTCACAGACCCTCTGGTCTCTTCCTGATGTGCAGACACCTGCGATTTCCCGGAGCTCCAAACCCCCATGGCTGACACCCTGGGTAGGAGGTAAGAGATGACCTGGGGCTATGACCCCCTCCCCTTCTGACCCCGAAAGTCCCACCTTCCCTGTCATGTGCTCTTGCCACCTCATTTGTCCTAGAGCCCGTGCTCCAGGGGCCATTTGTCTTACATGACCGCCTCCCCAGGCCTGAGCTTGGTGCCTGTGACAACAAACACTGTTTGAGCTCAGGTGCCTGGGGCTGTGACCTGACCCACCAGGTCTAAGACAGACCCCAGCTTTCACCACCACCTGCACAGGCTCTGACGCAGCCTTTCCCCGTAGGGAGAATGTGGGAAACTCCCAAACCTCTAAGTCCAAGGTCACATAGGAATATCCTTGTAACCTGTAAGAATTCTCTTGGAAAAAAGTAACCTGCTTACACACCACAAACTGGAATTAATTCTATGGAAGTTCTAGTTCTATTATGACCTCAAAACATTTTTAAAATGCAGCCACCTGCGAGAGCCTCGTGCACCATGAATCATCTGGCACAGAACAGTAACAGCAACCCTTTACAACCTGGTGCCCTCCAAAATCTCTGGAGCCATTTATTGGCAACTGTGAAAAATAGCTCTACAGATAAGTGCACTCTTAGAAAATATGAAAAAAAAGAAGGTGAAAATTTGCTAGCATGTTCATTATCTAATAATTTTAAATTACAAATATGTATATATGTTTTGATGCCCTTGAATTCATGTTACTTGTTGGGTTGTGTCTACGCTAGAGAGTGGCCATCAGCCCCCTGCACTGCAGGTGTGACTCTGCCCTTCCAGTGTGCCCTCTCCTCTCCCAGCTTTGCCAGGTCATCCAAGAGTTGGGGACCCACGACACTGCCTGGTTCTGTGTGGCCTGGTCTGTAATGAGCTGCTCAGAGGACCTCCACAGACAGCGGAACGCTGGGCACAAGCTAATCTCCCAAGAGAATGGGTAAATGGCTAGACTGCCATAAAAGAAGGAAAATCCATAATGAAAACACTGTATAATTAATTCACTGGTACGCTGAGATTGATGGCTGGTCTGCACCATAAGATGTGGGTTTCCTGCTGGGGCCAGCTTATGTATGGTTCAGGAGAATCACGTGATCAGGGATTTTAAATGTTAGGATGAGCTTCTTGTCCCCATCAAGGTGGCACTAAATTCTTGGGGCACGTGGGTGGCTCAGTCAGTTAAGCAATTGAGCATCTGACTCTTGATTTCTGCTCAGGTCGTAATCTCAGGGTCCTGGGATTGAGCCCTGCATCGGGCTCTGCATTCAGTATGGAGTCTGCTTGGGATTCTCTCTCTCCCTCTGCCCCTCTCCCTCTCACTCTTTCTCAAATAAATAAATCAATGGAACAGAATAGAGAACCCAGATGTGGACCTTCAACTCTATGGTCAACTAATCTTTGACAAAGCAGGAAAGAATATCCAATGGAAAAAAGACAGTCTCTTCAATAAATGGTGTTGGGAAAATTGGACACCTACGTACAGAAGAATGAAACTTGACCATTCTCTTACACCATACACAAAGATAAGCTCTAAATGGATGAAAGACCTCAATGTGAGACAGGAATCTATCAAAATCCTAGAGGAGAACAAAGGCAGTAACCTCTTCGACATCGGCCACAGCAACTTCTTGCAACACATGTCTCTTAAGGCAAGGGATACAAAAGCAAAAATGAACTCTTGGGACTTCATCAAGATAAAAAGCTTCTGCACAGAAAAGGAAACAGTCAACAAAACCGAAAGACAACCCACAGAATGGGAAAAGATATTTGCAAATGACACTACAGATAAAGGGCTGGTATCCAAGATCTGTAAAGAACTTGTGAAACTCAACACCCAAAAAACAAATAGCCCTGTCAAAAAGTGGGCAGAAGACATGAACAGACACTTTTCCAAAGAAGACAAATGAATGGCTAACAGACACACGAAAAAATTTTCCACATCACTTGCCATCAGGGAAATTCAAATCAAAACCACATTGAGATACCACCTTACACCAGTTAGAATGGCTAAAATTAACAAGGCAGGAAACAACAAATGTTGGAGAGGATGTGCAGAAAGGGGAACACTCTTACACCATTGGTGAGAATGCAAGCTGGTACAGCCACTTTGGAAGACAGTATGGAGGTTCCTCAAGATGTGAAAAATAGAGCTACCCTACTACCCAGCAATTGCAGTACTGGGTATTTACCCCCAAAATACAGATGTAGTGATCCAAAGGGGCACCTGCACGCCAATGTTTTAGCAGCAATGTCCACAATAGCCAAACTGTGGAAGGAGCCAAGATGTCCTTCAACAGATGAATGGAGAAAGAAGATGTGGTCCCTATATACAATGGAACATTACTCAGCCATTAGAAATGATGAATACCTACTATTTGCATCGACGTGGATGGGACTGGAGGAGATAATGCTAAGTGAAATAAGTCAAGCAGAGAAAGACAATTATCATATGGTTTCACTCATATGTGGAACATAAGGAATAGCAGGACATTAGGAGAAGAAAGGGAAAAATGGAGGGGGAAAATCAGAGGAGGAGATGAACCATGAGAGACTATGGACTCTGGGAAACAAACTGAGGGCTTCAGAGGATAGAGGGATGGGGGAATGGGCTGGCCCGGTGATGGGTATAAAGGAGGGCACGTATTGCAATAAGCACTTGGGTGTTATACGCAAACAGTGAATCATGGAACACTACATCAAAAACTAATGAAGTACTGTATGGTGACTAACATAGCATAATAAAAAAAATCTTAAAAAAAAAAAAGGTGGCACTAAATTCTTACAAAGGAGCATGTCCCCTGTCTTAAAACCTGTGTCAAGAAATTTTTCTTAAATATATTTAAATAGTTTGGAGCTCAACTCAGAAGTAGTAAGAGAATAATTAGAAAGAAAAACAGATCATTGCCACAAGAAAAAGAAAAGTCATTTCAAATGATGAATTTTGATTTGATTATCAAAAGAAGTAATGAACTGGAGTCCTGGAAATAATCAGTGTTAATAGACTTTCATTTTTCATTATCAACAGGGGAAAAACAATTTCTCTCAGCCTATTAATAGGACATTGTTAGCATAACCTGTTGTAAGAATAAGGAAGCTCTAACTTTTGAAAACCGTTCTGGAGCTGCTGCACAAACCCTAAGCACAAATGGGGAAGGAAAAGAAGAGACAAAGCAAGTCCATATGGTGTGACTGAAGCCACAAGAAAAACAGCACACTTCTGTGCAAGTCTTACGATCTTCCCATAAATAAACTGGTGGCCGTCTGTGGTTAGTGCTTTTTAATGCATTTTTAAGCTAACCTGAAATCAAAGTAGCATCAGAATTGAATCTGACAAACTTTGGGAAACCCTTTGTCACTTGGATCAGACTCTGTATCTGAGTGTCCTGCAGGGTCCCTGGACCCTCACATCGAGACTGCGGGTTCCTGCTCAGGGTCCTGGACACTCGTGTTGGTGCCAAGCTTAGCCCATGTGGAAGGGATCTTGCTGTCACTGCCAGCGTGCAGCCACGTTCAGGGTTGTGGTCTGGAGGGTAAGGCAGCGCCACAGAGAGAGGGTGTCCTTCAGGGGACTCGTTTGCTGAGTGAATAACAGATGGTGGCCTAGGCCTGGGAGGCAGACCACCACCTTCCCAACCTGGACTGGGTAATGGGATCTGGGCTTGTGTCCTGAGGTTGGCCTGGCCCCACACGGCCTCACACACCTACCTGCTGACAGGACATCTGGTGTGCTGGGGCGCCCACCTGGGGGCTGGGTCGTCCTGGTGAACAGCCCCTCCCTCACAGATGGAGGTCTTGGTGATCAGGCCTGTTGGCCTGAGAGATAGATGTTGAGACATTGGCAGGGAAACCCATCCCACATGCTCTGTGCTCACCGGTGTGGTTCACACTCTGGGACCCCTCAGGCTTCCCACTTAGGAGATGAGGTGGCAGATAAACGGGGCTGTCACCTCCTCCTCTCTCCCGGGTGGCACCCAAGCTCATAGCCGCAAGCCACCCTTGGGACCACCACGGACCAGTTTGCCAGGGCTGGGCCCTCCGATGGTGCTTCCTGGGTGGTCACACTCACAGGACCCACCCAGGAAGACACACACACCTGGGGACTTGGCGCTGCTCCAACTGCAGGGTCAACCTGGGTGTGAGGGACAAGCTACATCTGGGGGCACTGAGGCCTCAGGAACCCAGGTCCCAACCCGGAGCTGTCATCTCTGGTCACAGCCCACCGCAAGGCTTTCAGGGACCAAGGCCCCAGGTCGTTCACATCCCAGCTAAATGTCACCGCCTCAGAGAGCCCCTCCTGACCACCCTACCTGAGGTCCCTGGTCGCCTCACCCTGGTCCTGTCCTGACCACTCTCATGCCTGTCCCCCACCCCCCATGAGTGGCCTCTCCATCAGCAGAGCCCATGGCAACCTCAGCATGGGACACATTCGTAAATGTTTGTTGACTGAACGGCAAACTGTCGTAGCAGCGGTCTTCGTCTGTAAGCAGCTTCTAGGTTCCAGGACATGCTGGACACGTGCTTGCAGTCTGCTCGGATGCCCCTCACAGCCTGAAAGGAGGGAGCTGCCACCTGCAGTCTGCGGGGAGAGTTCCGAGCTTGGAGGCATGAATTGGCCGTCTGAGTCTCAGGTCCTAAGTGGCCCAGTGTGGTCCAACGCCGGCCCCAGGGCCTCAAAGACCGCAGTCTGCACTCGGGGCCTTGGGGAGCTGCCTCCCACCACGGAAGCTGTTCTCAGGACTGTCCTTGAGGGGCCCACGATGGCTTTGACTCTATGCTCATGTTCTGCGGGGTCGCCTGTCGCTGCACACAAAACCCAGGCCCGCTGTGCCGCTGCTTCAGGCCCCGATGGTGGGCTGTTGTGAGGGCAGCGTCGTCCCAGCCCCTGCAGAAGACAGTCCGTAACCCAATCTCTAGGGTGCTTTGTGGGGGCAAAGAGTAACTGGCTCTTGTGAGGACAAATGCAGATTAAAAATAAGATGCTTAGGGGCGCCTGGGTGGCACAGCGGTTAAGCGTCTGCCTTCGGCTCAGGGCGTGATCCCGGCGATCTGGGATCGAGCCCCACATCAGGCTCTTCTGCTATGAGCCTGCTTCATCCTCTCCCACTCCCCCTGCTTGTGTTCCCTCTCTCGCTGGCTGTCTCTATCTCTGTCGAATAAATAAATAAAATCTTTAAAAAAAAAAAAATAAGACGCTTAATTCTCCTGAAAATAAGGGAAGAGACTTTCCACCCCTTCCCCTCCCCCAGAACAGCAGTTCTAAGAAAGCCGTGATTTTAAGTTCTACCTCTGTCTCTTTGAGATGGATACTAACTCTTTGAAAGCTAAATAGCCTCTTGTCAGCTCCAAGGCCCAGGAACGTTTTCTCCGGACCAGGATGGGGACCCAGGAGCCCCCAGGAAGGCAGCCCTCATTTCTGTTTCCTGGGAGGGCAGGAGCCTGAGTCTGGCTCTTGCCGTGGACGCATTTCTCCAGCTGCAAACCCACTTCCTGATGTAGACCTGAGACCTTTGTTTCTTCTCTGGATGAAGCCCGTTAGCCAGCACGGGTGGCCATCCATTTACCGGGTGGATTTCAGGTACACGCGAGAGGACACACGGTGCTGGTCCCCAACCGGACTAGTTGTTGGCTGGGGGCCTGGGGGCCTGTGTGCAGTGGGTACAAATGCTCCGCTTTGGGAAAGGGGAGCTTTCTCTCTGTCCCTGTAACCCTGGCTGGGCTGCCTGGGGCTTGAGTCAGCTTCTGGTCTGATGCTGATGCAGTAATCCGTGTTTTCTTTATCTTCTCCCTTTGTGGGAGGTTTTCTGGGTTGGGAGATCTTGTTTTTAGTTCTTTTTCCCCGACAGTATTGAAAACAAAGTGTGGGGGAGGTGGGGAAGGAGGCGTAAAGACACCTGTTCCGTTTTAAATCTGGGTGATCTCTCTACTCCAGGCAGTTGGAACACTGTCCAGGCCACCACTTGCAAAATTGAGGGGATGTGGAGCACAGCAGGGCACACGGCGAACGATGGTGTGCAGCCTCCCAGCCTCTCCGGCTAGTATTTATCTGGACAACAGGGTTGCTTAGAAAAAGCCTCTGATGTGGCCTCTATGTCAAAGTGAAATCAGCTTTCTGGCCCTGCTGGTTGTAGTAGGTCCCAAGGCCTCCAAACCCTCTAAACCTGCTGTTTCAAGAGCCCCCGACCAGGAGCTGGCCCAGTCCTTAAAGGCCCGAAGGCCCGTGCTAAGGTCAGCCCAGGTCTCCAGGTGGGAGGAGAGCCAGGAGCCCCCAGGACAGTTTCAAAGCAGGGGGCCCCTGCTCACTGCACCTCAGGGCAGGTAGCTCCCGTCTTGTGAACAGTGGTCTGGAGCAGAGGGTGCCGGTGTAGCGCCCGCCTGGGGCCTGGAAGGTGGGGGGCAGGTGCTCTCAAGGCAGTGGGAGGAGAGCCTGACGAGGGCAGGGGGGTGCAAACCTGTGCACTTTCCTGGACTCAGTCCACCGATGAATCACTGACGGCACTTACCAAAGAACTCTCGAGTGCAAGGCCTTGGAGGCAAGTGTCACTGCTCAGGCCGTGCTGCAGGTGTGCGTCGGGTGCTGGCCAGGGGGTGTCCGGAGAGGGAGGCCGTGCAGGGGCCCTGGTGCGCAGCTGCAAGGGTGTTTTAATGGGGGTTGGGCAGAGAGAAAGAAGGGGGCAGAGACGGTCATGCATCCATTTGTCTCCACCCTCCAAGCTCCCTGTCTCTGCCACAGGTCTAGCTGAAAGAGATGCTGAGAAAAAGGCAGCAGGACAGCAGGACAGGATGCCAGTCCGAAGTCCAGATGAGTTGGGCCAGGAGACACCGTCCCAAAGAAACCAGACACAAAGCAGTACAAAATCCGCTATGGCTATAAAGGGTTCAGTAGACAAAGGAGCCCATGCTTTCAAAGTGAGACCAGTGCTGCCCTGCGGGGTCGGCTGCCATGCTGGGATCAGGTGCGCTCCTCAGAAATGATTGCCCGGCTACCCACCTGCAGCTTACACCCCCTGGGTACCATGCTATACTTCAGTACACTCTTTACCAAACAACGACGAGAGGAAAACCTGACAGACATCCCTGGGCTGGAGAAGGCATTCCAAGCTCACACCTGAACGACGGAAAGCATCCCCGATAAAAATAGATCTTATAATGGATAAGAACGACCCAACAATCTGAGAAGAACATGGCAAAGGATACAACGGGCGAGCCACAGAAAATGAGGAAGTCGGGAAAGTGCACCCCAGTGAGCTGCAACTTGTCCCCTCCCGGCTCGCAGAAGCTGGGCGGTGGTAACGTCTAGCTCTCAGACACAGGAGGAGAGCAGGTCTGTGCAGATCCATTCCTGTGCATCGCAGGTCTTTCGCAAATTTGTTTCGTTTAAATGCCCTGAGCATTTATTTGCCTGAATAGCACACATTCTGGAGCCTGTCACAGGAAAATCAAAGCCCCTTTGTGTAAAAACACACGTCCTCAATGTTCACCACGGCCAGGATCTCGGTGCCCAGGGCACAAACTCCCTGAGGCCCTGCTCCCAGCAGGAGAAGCTCAGGCAAAGGACTGAACGTGCGATTGCACATTCGGCAGCTGCGTAAATAAAGCAGAAGCTGGTCCCTCGCCCTCCAGGGTCTTCAGCTGAAAACCATGCTTGCTCTCGTCACGTACTGGGAGAGTCTGGCCGTATTCAGTCTTGTCAGTCAGAAGAAATGACCCACTAACCCCTGTATGCTTTCACACAGGATTCTGTAGAGATCCCTTCCTTCTGACACCCCTTCAGGGTTATTTAAGCTACTTTATCTTTTTTTTTTCAAAGTAGGCTCCATGCCTGACATGGGGCTTGAACTTACAGCCCTGAGATCACAAATCGCACGCTGAGCCAGCCAGGCCCCCCTAAGCTGCTCTATCTTTGCTGGCCCCTGTGGTGGCACCTGGGACAGCAGTGCCCTTGACCAATGCTCCCCTGGTGGGCTCCACTATGAGGGTGGGACCTGCGCACAAGCCCTGAAGTGGCCCCTAACCTTCTGGCAAACATCCATAGACTTTCCTTGCATGGAGGATAAAGAGCAAAGAGTTTGGCAGTCATGGTTAAGATATCAACTTGTGGCATGACCTGGGGAACCCATGCCATGTGGATGGGGTTTTGGTTACATAAATCTTTAAGAGGTGGAGACAGCTGAGGGGTACCACCCAGATTTAAAAGATTAGAATTATATAAAACCTACAACAATCTATTTATATACAAACACACCCACATACATGCATGTGTATTTGCTATGTATGTGCAATGCATGAAAATTCATGCAGACGTGTAAGCGTACGCATGCATGCATGTATGTGTAACATGTGTCCACACGTTTGCATGCTTATACTTGTGTGTCTGCACATGCATACACACGTGTGCGTGTGCATGTGTGCATTTTATTGTACGGGTAGCTTACGTTGGAAACTTGCCCAGCATCAGCATGAAGCCCGCAGCAGTGATACAAGATAGATAATTGCTACGCAGCTGGGTTATCATAAGGAATGCAATTGTTCTAATTTCATTCTAACTGTGAAAAAGGAAACAATTGAGATGAATGAAAAGTGCAGCAAGCTTCCAACAAAGACATTACGCTGCCTCATTAACTGAACCTTGAGACCTGAACGGTTTTAGTTTGAATTGAATTTTATACCTTGTCCCATTTAAATTCCTGTTATGTAAATCAAATTCTGTTTAAACACTTTGATTTTAACTTGAAATGGTAAATATTATTATGATGGTTGAAATTAGCAGCAATCTGAAAATATCGCACGTTCTGTATTGACTCGTCATCTTGCAATGTATATACTTTGTAGTGGTTTAATATTGTCATAATTTTAATATTTTCATTTACTTTTATTGTTACAATAATACTTAGCCATTTGACGGACACTTAGAAAGCATGATCTCGTTAGTCCTTGGTAACTATCCTGCCGTGAATTGTGATTACCATTTATGCTGAAGGACGGAGCTCCCACTGGCAATTACCGTCCGTGAATGCTGCAGCTACTTAGCTCCAAAGCCAGGAGAGAACAGGGCTCCCTGGGAGTCCATGAAATCCCATGGGCTGGTGCAGCTCCCACAACACACTAATTGACTTTCTCCTTCAGAAACCCGTAAAGCCATGCAGACATCATCCGTGAGCAGAGGAGAAAGTGTGAGCTCTGTCAGCACATTGCTCCTGCCACTGATACGCATGTGTGGTTAAAGCTGATGCGCCGGGGGACAGATGGCGACAGTTCCCTGCAGAGGGCGTGCTGTTCAGAGGAGACTCTCCGGCATCACCTCTGGCGGCCTGAAATCCCAGGCTGCTGTTCCGCCTCCCGGCTGCGAGCGGCAGACGCACTTCCGCAGTGTCAGAGCTGAGGATGGAGCCAGTCGCAGGGCTTCACGTGAGGGGGGTGAGGGCGAAGACGCAGGTGCCCCTGGGTGCCACACCCAGCCATGGCCCGGGGCTCCTGCTTCTCCCTTTGAGCTCCAGGTCAGACAGAACAGTGACCAGCTGCCAGGAAGCCCCAGGACCCCTCTTCAAGGAGAAAGTCGGGACAGGGCCCCCAGTTCCTTCAGGACAGGATGAGCTTGTGAGAGGCTGGGGAACAGTCCAGCAAACTGTCACGACGTTTCTCTCGTTTCGAACGTGGCTTTTGTTGGTCAGGTGTTTACTTGGTTGCTGTGAACCTTTGGCTGTTTTCCAGAACTCCCATAACTATTTTGGCAAGTCTCCACTTACTTCTTTGGGGGTTTTTGTATGTTTGTTTTTTTAAACTAAATGGAGGAAGCAGGGCCTGGCACTTCCCGGTTCATCATCTTGCTGATGTCACTCTCAAAAATGTGTTGGTACCTGGGGCACCTGGGAGGCTAAAAAAAAAAAAAAAAACCCTTTAAAAACATTGAAAGCAGCCTTTGAAGACTCATAACCAGGCCGCATCCACGTGGGATCGCGTTTGATAATGCGCATGGGAAGTTTCCAGCGCTCCAGTAAAGAGCAAGCGGGTGCGGGTCCTGGCGCCCTGGGAACGCGGGGGGCGCAGCAACAGGCCCCAATCCCCAGCCTCCCCCTGCAGAAAACACCGGTGCTGAACCGTGGGAACTCGCAGACTGCACCGATGTGTGTCCGCAACAGCTCTCTAACCCGCAGCTTGTTACGCCCTCCGCTTCCAGGGAAGGGTTGGCTGCATCGCCGCGCGACCATAAATCACTACAAGGGCAAAATTCGCGCCTGGCCCTTCCGCGTCCCCCAGACCCCCGTCTTGCAATCCTTCCTTCAGCGCACTCGCGCTGCCCCGGCTGGCCCACCTCGTGAAGCCTGCTCCGAAACCACGTCCTGTCCTCGCCCTTTCTTGGGGGGCTGGGCGCCGGCCTGCCCGCGACCCAGCGCCAGCACAGACCTCACCCCGAAGCAAGGTGGTGCTTTCCTCGCATCGCAGGCCGACATCCTCCTGCGTCCCTCCGCAGGGAGTCCCACCTCCTTCCCAAAACCCATCAGAGCAAGCTCTTCTGCTGTCCAAAGGCCAACAAGCTCCCGTGAAATTACAGATTTTAGGAATAATCAGAAGGTAACCAGCGTTTAAGCCGCACGCATGTCACCAACAGGTCCGGGGCCTAGAACGCAGCTGCCAGCACTGAGGGACCTTTCGCTTATGGCCTGCGGCTCTTCTCCAGCTCCTGAACTGCAGTCATTTCTAACTGTTGCCATACACATTAGTTTAATACACACCCTTAATTCTGCAGTTGGGACTTCTATTTTACCCACAATTCATATAAACAAATGTCCAAGCATGTGTGAAATTTAAGAACTTTTGCTCCTGGTCATGGTAAGCAGCATGGGTTGGGTGGGTCTTCCAAGTCACAGAAGGAAGAAGTGAGGCTGCACTCCCACGTGGACCAGGAAGGCTAGGCTGAGTCCTGGCTTGGTCCTCCGTGAAGAGGGAGAGGCGACTCCGCAGCCAGGCTGGTGGGACAGGGAAGAGGGAACGCAGGGGACACCCGAAGCTGAGATGTGGGAGGGTAAATGGAAATTGGATTAAATTTTTCAGCAGAGAGGGGTGCCTGGGTGGCTCAGTTGTTAGGCATCTGCCTTCAGCTCAGGTCATGATCCCGGGGTCTTAGGCTCGAGCCCCATCTTGGGCTCCCTGCTCAGCGGGGGACCTGCTTCTCTCTCTGCCCCTCCCTCCTGGTCTGCTCTCTCTTGCTCTCTCTGTCTCTCAAATAAATAAACAAAATCTTTAAAGAATAAAAATAAAGTTTTCAGCAGAGAAAGGAAGGTTTTCCTTATACAGATAAATCTTTTCCACCTTGTCTTATAATTACTGTATATAATCAGAACTATTTTTACAGCTTTTTTTAGTGGTGTAAATACATGGTCTCACATCCCATTCAGATATTTTTATTATATTCTTCTTCTTGTAGATGAGGCATCAATTTTTAAAAGCCTAATTATAACATCTGGATAAATACATTAGATCTTACAAAACATCTTAAGATTCCCCGGTAGGTCATTAATTAATTGTCTTATGTTCATCATAATGGAAAAATATTTAAAAAGGCATTCTCATCTGTCAAGATGAAGCGACACATCATATATTTTCACAGTGTGAAGCATGCGCAGAAAGAAAGTAGTTCTGTACATACTGTGGTTTAAATATGTCAAAGTCCTGCTAGCTCTTAATGAATCCACATGTACAAAAACCCTGCCACTTAATCATGCATCTCTGGAACTTCTACAGAATGAAAAAATTATATCCTATTAAATATGTATCTTTGATCAGCAACTTTAATTTTCTATTTTATTTTACGGTATGTAAAAAAGGAATTTTGAAAAATATTTCTAAATAACACAAGTCAAGAAAGAAATCTCAAGAGAAATTATTATATATTTTGACCTAAATGAAAATGAAAACACAACAAAATAGGTGAGATGCAGCAGAAAAGTGCTTAGGGGGAAATTACAGCACCTAATACACACATTGGAGAAGAAAAAAGATCTGAAATCAATCATCCAAGCTTCCACTTGAATAAATTAGGAAAATATGAGCAAATAAAATCCAAAGTAAGCAGAAAAACATAGTACAAATTAGAGCAGAAATCAATGAAGCTGAAACCAAGAAATCAACAGAGCAAATAAACAAAAACAAAACTAATCATGGTTCTTTGGGAAAACCAACAAAATCGATAAGCCTCTAGTCAGCCTAACTAAGAAAATAAGAGAGAAGACACAGTTACTAATATCAGAAATGAAAGAAGGGCATCAGTGCAGATTCCATGGATACTAAAAAAAATAATAAAGGATTGTTATGAACAATACTACGTCTGCAGATTTCAAAACCTAGAAGCAATAGCACAATTCCTTGAAAGACAATCTGTCAAAGCTCACACGAGAAGACAAAGATCAGGGGTGCCTGGGCGGCTCAGTCGGTGAAGCGTCTGCCTTCAGCTCAGGTCACAATCTTGGGGTCCTGGGGTTGAACCCCACGTCTGGATCCCTGCTCAGTGGGAAGTCTGCTTCTCCCTCTCCCTTTGCCCCTCCCCCCACTCTTGCTGTCTCTCAAATAAATTAAATAAAATCTTTTTAAAAAATTAAAAAAAAGAAAACAGATCATCTACACAAAACTATATATATTATAATATATAATATTAGTATATATTTATATAATTAAATGTATTTAATAAAATTAATAACAATTAATATCAAATAATTGTATTTACATAATCAAATCTATTTACATAATCAAATAGAATAAATGATTAATAATCTTACCAAACAGAAACCCTCAGGTCCAGATGGATTCACTGGTGAATTCCATCAAACATTTAAGGAAGAAATGATACCAATTAATCTTCAATCTCTTCCAGAAGATCAAAACAGGAAATATTTTTTAACTTATTCTCTGAGCTAGCATTACCCCAATATAAAAACCAAATAAAAGCATTACAATAAAACTATAGACTAACATCTCCCATAAACATAGATGCAAAAGTACTGAACAAAATATTAACAATCAAATCCAACAATGTAGAAAAAGAGTTTACATCACAACCAAGGGGGGTTTATCCCAGGGATGCCGGCCTGGTTCAACGTTCAAAAATCAGTTAATGTAACCTACCTCATCAACAGACTAAAGAAGAAAAATCACATGATCATATCAATAGAAGCAGGAAAAGCATTTGGCAAAATCAAACATCCATTCATTCTAAAAATTCTTGGCAAACTAGGAAAGAGGAGAACTTTCTCAACTTGTTAAAGAACATCTACAACACCCACAGCGGACATCATACTTAACGGTGAAGGTCTTGAAGCTTTCCCACTATGAGCAGGAGCAAGAAAAGGATTCTCTCCTAATTCGGGAATTTCAGATTAAAACACAGAGATAACGCTAGTTGTCTGTTAGAATGGCCAAAATTGAAAACACTGACAATAACAAATGCTGGCAAGGAAATGTTTTTCATTGCCGGTGGGTATGCGAGATGGTATAGATACTTTTAAAGGACAGTTTCTTACAAAACTAAAATACACTTATAATACAATCCAACCATCTCACTCCTAGTATTTATCCAAATGAACTGAAAATTATGTCTACACGAAAGTCTGCACACAGATATTTATAAAAGATTTACTCATAACTGACAATATTTGGAAGCGTCTAAGATGCTCTTCAGTAGGCGAATGGATGACTAAACAGTCACGCGTCAGATGAGCGAATATCCCTTACACTAAAAGAATGAGCTATCAAGCCATGAAAAGACATATAAGCCAGTTTAATATGTATTACTGAGAAAGAAAGTCAATCTGCAAAGTCAATCTGTATGATTCCAACTATATAATTTTCAGAATAAGGCAAAACTTGGAGACAGTAAAAAGATCAGTGATTACCAGGGAGGAGGGGGAAGCAGGATGAATTGGTGAAGCAGAGGGTTTTTAGGGAAGTGAAACTATTCCATATGATAGCACGACGATGGATACATGTCCTATGTATTTGTCAAACCCTAGAACGCACAGCCCCCAAAATGAACCTGATGTGAGTGGTGGGCTTCGGGTGGCAATGATTCGCGCCTACATATTCCTCAATTGTAGCAGACTTACCGCTGCCGACAGTAGGGACATGGTGTATATTGGGGGATGGAGGCATATGGGAATTCTCCAGACTGTCTGCTCAGTTTTGCTATGAATCTGAAACTTTATTAATTAAAAAAATTCATTAATTTCATTAATTAAAAAATGAATTTTGCAGACGGACCTTGAATTGAACAAGCTCTCAAATTTACTTATTTCTACTAGTGTGAAGATTCTATTGATTTTCTACATACAATAATCCTGCTTCTCTGCAAAAAATGACTTTGGTTCAAACTTCCCCAAATTTGATGTTATTTCATTTTCTTTCCTAATGTAATGGTTAGCAATGACAGCAGCTACAATCTTGACTTGTTTCCAATCTTAAGACAAACCTCTTTTTTTTAAAGAAATTAAGTATGATGGTTGACTTAACTTTGTATAGATAATCTTTATCAGATTTAATATTTACTTTGATTTCTACTTTGTTAGGAAGTTTTTGTCACTGTGGACATTGAATTTCATCAAATCTGTTTTGTACATTTTTAAAGATAATCACGTAATTTGCTTCATTTATATTTGAAAGTTAAATTAAATAGATTGCTTTTTGAATGTTAAGTCAATTTTGAATTCTTGGAATACACCTCATTTGGTCATAATATTATGTTAACCGTTTATATGAGATTGGATTTAATTTGCTAATATTTTATATAGTATTTCTGCATCTACATTCACTATAGAGATTTGTCTGTAGTTTTTCTTTTTTATAATGCCCTGGTCATATTTTAGTATCAATGTTAAATAGATCTTATATATGGGAAATGTTCCGACTTTATCTATGCTCTGGAAGAATTCATGTAAGACTGGCATTCCTTCACATATGTTTAGAATGACTGGTCAGTAAAATCATCTAGGTAAGTATTTCTCCTTGTGAGAAGCATTTTATTTATTTATTTTATTTTTATATTTATTTATTTATTTATTTATTTTTGTGAGAAACATTTCAATAACTGGCTTAATTCCATCAATATATACAGACTTTCCATTTCTTCTTATGTAACTTATATAAGTTGTGTTTTTCAAGATACTTGTACGTTTAATTTAAATGGTCATATTCGCTGATGAGAAGTACCGGAATGTCCACTTGTACATTTTTACTGTCTCCAGGGTCTGTAGTGACATCCTCTCTTTAATTTCTGGTGGACATTTATGTTTTACTTCTGCTTCCCTAAGTTTGAATTGTTAGGAGTTTCGTTGATGTTGTTAATCTTTTCAAAGATGTGTTTAATGCTGACTCCATTTTGTGTGTGTTTTCCGTGTCGTAGGTTCCGCTCTGACGGTTATCTTCATGCTGCCCCTTCACTTGTCCATTTCCGTCCTTCTCCTCCTCGTTTAGGTGGGAGGGTATTATCTCTTTTCCCTAATACATCCATTTCACTTATACATTCTCCTCTCGTCACCACGTTAATCCCATCCTATGGACTTTAACGCTTTATCTTCAATATCTTTCAGTTCAACTATTTTCTAAAATAGTCGGAGATATAATATTTGCAACATATGTCACAGATAAAAGGCTAAATTCCTAAAATAAAAAGCATTTTTAAAAATTGAGAAGAAAAGGCAAAAACTGAATGGAAAAAGATACGCCAAAAAACATGTGAAGACCATTCACAAAACATATATATTTAAATTACTCTTAAATCTTTTATATAAGAAGTTTTATTTGTAACAAAATACAAATTTAAATTAATCTGTGATGCAATTTCTTTTTTTTTTCTTTTTTTTTTTTTTTTTAAAGATTTTTATTTATTTATTTGACAGAGGTAGAGACAGCCAGCGAGAGAGGGAACACAAGCAGGGGGAATGGAGAGGAAGAAGCAGGCTCCTAGCGGAGGAGCCTGATGTGGGACTCGATCCCAGAACGCCAGGATCACGCCCTGAGCCGAAGGCAGACGCTTAACCGCTGTGCCACCCAGGCGCCCCAATGTGATGCAATTTCTTATCTATCAGTTTGGCAAGAATTAAAAGCATTACAAGAAAAATTTTCAGGATATATATTTAAGCTAAAAAGTCAAAGTGTACTAGCAAAACTTTGTGATGAAATCTTTTCTATAGGAAAACATGGGAAACAGAGGAGAATTAATTTATGTTTGCAAATGCATGCATACACACACAGAGGGTCAACAGAACTAATGAGGTTTACCTAGAATATGGGTAGCTAGGAATGTATGAAGAGGGCAGAGAGGAGGAAATAGCTCCCCTCTGGATACACTTCTTTCTGTAATTTTGGTTTTTGAACCATTTTAATGTTTTATATACTCAATTTAAGTTATTTCAACAGGGGGGCCAAGATGGAATACAAACAGTGTTTTTCAAATCACGCAGAAGCCCTGAAGTAGGGAAGAAGGCACGAGTCAACTACCTTCTGAACACTGTGCTGGTGCAAAGAACTGCAAAATGATTCGGAATCTATTAATAGCTTTGTAGGCAGGTCTTATTGTAAACGATTATTCTTTCAGCAATTCTGACACTACGTTTTGATGATTGTGGAACTGAGATAAAGAGGAAATCTGGTCATGCTGGCATCTGTGTTTTCTCCACAGCAAAGATCTCCAGCTCTGCTTTTGTGTCTCTGCCAAGTGCAGTGATGGTGGCTGACCCTTCCGCTTGGGGCACCTGGGTGGCCTCTATTTCTCTGAACAGAATAAAGGCTAGATCTATAAGAAAGGGTAATGGAGGTCCCGAGAACCTCGTTCACAGGACAGACTGCTCACTGTGTTTGTACAGCATGCTGGGAGAAAGGATGGGTGGCCACCACCGTGCACCCTGGCGGGGTCTCATCTAGGACATAACCCCATTTTCAGCATGGAGGGAGATTGGGGTGCTCTGCAGGCACCCAACCATCACATCGTTTGGACCTGCGTTCAGCTGGGGAACATAACTCCCAGTTCGGAGCATTACCAAGCTGGTAAGGGTGCATCATCACTAAGCTCAGAAATTCATCTGACGCCCTGGCCAGGGATGAGGGGTGGTGTTTATGGTACAGGACAGGCAGGACCGCCACACTTTTGTCACATCTGCCACCACTCCCCCAAAACTATCTTTTTAGTCTTTAGTGGGGACGGAAAATATTTCAAGACTTATGTTCAGGAAGAGCAAGACATGTCTCAGATTCGTGAGGAAGACGTCCAGCGCTGGGCCTACTCATCCTGGAGTGGAAGCCACATCAAACGTTTATAAGGTGCATGGGGATAAAGTCCTACAGCCTATTGTTTGGGTTTTATTTGTTTAAGGACCTCATCCTTGTCACGGGTAGACCTTGTGCAAGGGAAGCATTGCACACATGGGGAGAAACAGGCACCCGCTGATCTCCCCCCTTGTGCGCAAGCCCACCGCAAACCATTATTGTAACTTCAAATGTGCAGGACAGCAGGCCCACACAATGGCCAGGACTGTGCTGTCCAAACGTTTCTGCAGTCCAGGCCGATCCCTGATCTTCACTCCTCTCTGCCCCTGCTCACAGGGTGACAGGTACAGAAATTCGAAGCAAGCCTTTAGAAATTGTTACAGCTATTTGTCAGAGAATTTTTAGGTCTGTTGAATCTGATACTAATTTAAAAATTGAGGTTTTATGTTGTATGTCATTTAAAAATTTTTCTAGGAAATCATTTTTACTCTCTTTTACCAAAAATCTAACCTGCAAAGGATTGGAAATGAAAAGACAAAATAAAGTCAACAAATGAAAAGCTCACAAGCAGACGCTTCTCAGCTATGATCCGCAAAGCAATTTCCTTGGGATTTTGATAAAATACAGATGCTGATCGGCAAGTGTGGGGGCCCCAGGATTATGCAGTTGCCCCTGGTCCTTGGGCTGCACTTAGAGTCATAGGGTCTAGGGTGCTCATTCTGGAATCACCTGAGGCCTGCCTCTTCCACCCAGAACAATTGGATCACAAGCTCAGGGTTGCCCCAAACCCCGTGGGACCCAAGGTAGCTGACTCGGCTGAAGACCCCACTCGTATTAGACGTGCTGCTATGTCCAGTGGGTCGGACAGATGTGGTCAGTCCGGGGACTAATGGGACCAGCCTGCTCAGCCTGGGACCGTCACAGAATGCATGAACTAGTTAGGACGTGCCGGAAAAATCCGAAGTTCCAGGAAGTTCTTCTCATAGCAGTTATTTCGTTTCGTTTCTTTTTTTTTTTTCCTGCTCTCTGCCTGTGGGCTGTTACTTATTTATTTATTAATTTTTTAAAAAATAATATTTTTTATAATAATATTTTTTTATTATATTATGTTAGTCACCATGCAGTACATCCCTGGTTTCTGATGTAAAGTTCGATGATTCATTAGTTGCGTATAACACCCAGTGCATCATGCAATACATGCCCTCCTTACTACCCATCACCGGTCTATCCCATTCCCCCACCCCCTCCCCTCTGAGGCCCTCAGTTTGTTTCTCAGAGTCCATAGTCTCTCATGTTTCATTCCCCCTTCTGATTACCCCCCCCCTTTCTTTATCCCTTTCTTCTCCTACCGATCTTCCTAGTTCTTATGTTCCATAGATGAGAGAAATCATATGATAATTGTCTTTCTCTGCTTGACTTATTTCACTTAGCATTATCTCCTCCAGTGCCGTCCATGTTGCAGCAAATGTTGAGAAATCATTCTGATGGCTGAGTAATATTCCATCGTATATATGGACCACAACTTCTTAATCCAGTCATCTGTTGAAGGGCATCTCGGCTCCTTCCACGATTTAGCTATTGTGGACAATGCTGCTATGAACATTGGGGTGCATATGACCCTTCTCTTCACTACGTCTGTGTCTTTGGGGTAAATACCCAGTATTGCAATGGCTGGATCATAGGGTATCTCAATTTTTAACTTTTTAAGGGACCTCCACACTGTTTTCCAAAGTGGCTGTACCAACTTGCATTCCCACCAACAATGTAGGAGGGATCTCCTTTCTCCACATCCTCTCCAACAATTGTTGTTTCCTGCCCTGTCAATATTTCCCATTCTAACTGGCATAAGATAGTATCTCAATGTAGTTTTGATTTGAATTTCCCTGATGGCTAATGATTTTGAACATTTTTTCATGTGTCTGTTAGCCATTTGTATGTCTTCATTGGAAAAGTGTCTGTTCATATCCTTTGCTCATATTCTAGAAACTACAAATCATTCTTGAAAGACATTGAAGAAGACACAAAAAGATGGAAAAATATTCCATGCTCATGGATTGGAAGAATCAACATAGTTAAAATGTCCCTGCTACCCAGAGCAATCTACACTTTCAATGCCATCCCTATCAAAATACCAATGACATTTTTCAAAGAACTGGAACCAGTAGCCCTTAAATATGTGTGGAACGAGAAAAGGCCCGAGTCACCAAGGAACTGTTGAAAAGGAAAAACAAAGCTGGGGGCATCACAATGCCGGATTTCGAGTTGTACTACAAAGCTGTGATCACAAAGACAGCATGGTACTGGCACAAAAACAGACACATAGACCAATGGAACAGAATAGAGAGCCCAGAAATGGACCCTCGGCTCTTTGGGCAACTAATCTTTGATAAAGCAGGAAAAAACATCCGGTGGAAAAAAGACAGTCTCTTCACTAAATGGTGCTGGGAAAATTGGACAGCTACATGCAAAAGAATGAAACTTGACCACTCTCTCACACCATACACAGAGATAAACTCCAAATGGACGAAAGACCTCGATGTGAGACAGGAATCCATCAAAAACCTAGAGGAGAACATAGGCAGCAACCTCTACGACATCGGCCAAAGCAACCTTTTTCATGACACATCTCCAAAGGCAAGAGAAACAAAAGATAAAATGAACTTGTGGGACTTCATCAAGATAAAAAGTTTCTGCACAGCCAAGGAAACAGTCAGAAAAACTAAGAGGCAGCCCACGGAATGGGAGAATATATTTACAAATGACGCTACAGATAAAAGACTGGTATCCAAGATCTACAAATAACTTCTCAAACTCAATACACGAGAAACATATAACAATATTTTTTTATTATATTATGTTAGTTATTTCTTAATTGTCATTTCCAGGCCCATACCCAAAGTCAATAAAATCACAAAAACTGATTTGAAAACATGAAGAATGCGCGGAAATGCTCTGGACTGTACGGTGACCCTGCCACTTTGGAAGATAACTGAGGGGTGGGGGCTAAAGCTGTGTACCTGAGGGTAAGAGTTCAGATAGAAATCCGTTTGGGTGCAGGAACTGCCTGCATAGAAATGGCCTCCGTGCCCCGCCTGTGACTCCGCATCCCGACGTGCCTGAACCCTCTCACACAGCTGTTCACTGTGCCTCATGACTCCCAATATTGCGCATCTGGCTCTGGTATTCCACAAATGATAGATTGTACCTTATGTGCATTTTTATAGGGTGGTAGTCATCTAAGCTAATAGACTTCTTAAGTGCATGTTTCCGAGAGGAGGAGCCAGAACGTAGCTAAACAGGGTTATGAGGGAGGTGTCCTGACATCAGAGACCGGGCTCAGCCCCTCCTCCTCTGCTCCTCCACAGGCTTTGTCCCAAAATGTTACCGGTTGGAAAAATTTTCTGAAGAGCCAGATATTTCTTTGCTTGGATTCCTTTTCATAACATGGTAACAAAGTCATTTGATTGCTCTTGGATGAAAATTAGAAGGAAAGCAAACAATTTAAAAATCACCTCATCAATTCATGTATGTCTGTTCTTTTTAAAGCATACCAATACATGGATATATTTATACATTCTTAAATGCATATATTTATACACATTTTTGCTAAGTTAGTTATTCATGAAGGTTTCTAAAATTCTTGCATTAAGCTAATGACGAATATTTACAGAGAACTCTTCTTCACAAATCAGCCATAATGCTATGTGACTCGGATTCTGTTTTTTAATGCAAATTGATTTAAGTATCTTTCAAAAAGCTTTAAAGACTTTGAGGGTTTTCTTCACCTCAACTTCTCAAA
The DNA here is from genome assembly GCF_024610735.1 of Ursus americanus. Lineage (NCBI taxonomy): Eukaryota > Metazoa > Chordata > Mammalia > Carnivora > Ursidae > Ursus > Ursus americanus. Next base: position 108,001,723 of record NC_142127.1, read on the forward strand.
TACTGTCTTCACGAATAAAGAAAATCGTCACATGTCAAGCACCTGGAGTTTTAGACAACCTGTGAGTTTTATTGAACTAAGAATGTCCCCAGTGATTGCAAGTTGGTGTTCTGGCTCTCCCGTGCTCCTCACAAACCACCTACGATATAAGGCTTAACACCATAGTCTTATCACCAGCCACCTCTGGGTGAACTGGGAGTCAGCCAAGACCCTAATTTGGCTATAATCATTTCCGGGGATCTTTTGAGCTAGAATGTGGCTGGTGGCTGGCCCAGGGAATTCAACCTAAAGCCTGCCTGTGGCCTCTCTATGTCCCCTTCCATGTGTTGTGGATGTCCAACACAGCCAGTTGGTTCCAAGAAGGAACTTCCCAAGGTGGGTGGATTCTGCCGCATGACATCCTGTGCATTCCTTCTGTGGAAGATCATTAGCGTAACTTGTGTGTTTGTGTATGTATGTGTGTATGTGTGTGTGCATGTGTGTGTGCATATGCACACGTACGAGTACGCATGTGCATGTGTGTATATGTATACATGTATGTGTGTATTGTGTGCATGCATGTGTGTATGTATGCGTGTATGTGTGCATGTGTGTATCTGTGTGCATGCATGTGTGTATATGTACGTGTGCATGTGTGTATGTGTGCTTCTGTGTGCATGCATGTGTGTATATGTGTGCGCATTGTGCACATGTGTGTGCATGTGTGTATGTGTGCTTCTGTGTGCATGCATGTGTGTATATGTACGTGTGCATGTGTCTATGTGTGCTTCTGTGTGCATGCATGTGTGTATATGTGTGCGCATTGTGCACATGTGTGTGCATGTGTGTATGTTTGTGCATGTGTGTATCCATGTGCATGTGTGTGTGTATGCATGTATGCCTCTGTGTAGGTACATGTGTACATGTGTGTATGTTTTCTTCATGTATATTTCCCAATTAACTAGAAGGTTTTTGGTCTTTTTTGCCCCCAACTCATTTTTTATTTCTAGGTTAATGCAAATTTTAATTTATAAAATATTTCAAACATGAAAGTCTAGATAATGCTATTTCAGACGCCTAGGTGCCCACAACCAACATATTTGTAACTGTTCCTATGTCTCTTTCTCAGCTCTACTGAGTAACCTTCCTTTAAAAGAATGCTGCCCATGTCTTGTGTTCAGTTGGGGTCAAGATAAAGAGGTTTCTCATCAACCCATGCTGGCCTTCCAGCCTTCAGGTAGTCCGCTTCCTCCCTTGACCCCAGTAGCTCATGGTCTACTTTCTGGTGTATTGAGTTTAAAGTAAATGGAAGCACAGACTATCAGTGCTTTGTATCTGCAAAGGGAGGCTAGTGTTGGAGGACCCAGGCACAGTGCATCCGCCCCCAGTCTAACCTCAGCAGGCTCATCCCTTCCTAGAATCATGGGCAGACTCCCCCCCACCCCGAGCGAGTTTCTCGCTTTAACTGAGGGGAGCATCCAGTTCTCTGATCACACTTTTCCATTCCATATTACAGTCCTTGGGAAGGGGTTTGAATTCATACAAACTGTAACAATACCAGTTTTTCAACCCCTCCCAAATGCTAACGAGGTTCCATGAGTTCTCCAGTGGAAAGCCAGTATTTTTCCATTTTCACCACATTGGTCAATAGTCATCTAAGTAATTCCCACGGCTAAGCTAATTGATGCTCCTTTCTGAAACTGATTTCCTTAGTGCCACATTTCTTCGGGACAGCGTGAATCTTTCCCTTACCACTTACCCCCACGTGTCACTACTTGCGCATCAGTTCCCGCCTACTAAATATTTTACTTTTTTCACCACCCAAGATCAAGTTCATGCAGGTGCCCCGTATTGGTGAGCCTGTCATGTGTGAGCATTTAACACGGTCTGCTGTCAACAGTATTAAATCAATCTGTCTGGCCATTTCCCAGCAAATTTGGGGTCACATGAACCACAACATTTCTAGAGCTTTGGAAGAAATATTCGTTTTATTTTTTGTCAGACAGGGCGTAGGGCAATTACTTGTTCATGTTAAGTTCACTGAAAATCTACGTCCACTTACTGTTAGCAAGTTAGTGATCCTACCATCCAGATGGACCTGTTCACAGACCTCAACAGATACTTGGGGGTCGACTGCCAGCCCAGTTCATCTCTGCCATCCAGCAGCATCTAAAACTGATGACTGACCCTCTGATCATTAACCCTCAGAACCTATGCTGGCATGAACACTTCCGTGTCTGCTGCTCTTTCCCCTTAAGTGTGCCTGCTCTGGAGTCCACACCCGCCTGTCCACAGCCCCAGCTACCTCTGCAGTCCTTTGGGTTATCAGTGGGCATACTCAGGTTCTCCGTAGTGAATGTATCACCTGACTTCTTTCTATTCCAACATTCTAGTTTTTCCTTTATAGATACAATTTTTATCAGATCTACTAATAGCATTTTTTCTCCTAACTTTACATCTGCTTGGTGTTTGACAACTATCCACATAAGCTATTCCCCAGATTCTGTTTCTTCCAAATTCCACAGTAATTCTATTGTCCTTGATCCGCTGCATGCTTTCACCACTTCATAAAAGCATGCAGAAGGAGCTTGCTAGAGCCAACCCTCATCATGTTTAGCTACTTGTCCCCTTTTCTTGCCAAAAAAGTGCCTAACTCATAATGATTTGGGTGAGAAAAACAATCCACTACACCACCACCATGTGTGAAAATAAAAGGTCAAAACTCATGGAAATCATAGATTTTTACCTAACATTGAATTTTGTAATGATGGCAGCAATAACCAGACACAGAAGTAACAATTTTTGGACTAGCCCAGATCCGCCAGCTCCCCAGACATTCCTTTTTCCCACATAAAATGTTTTGGTTTTGGATTGACAGATAAGTTTTGAAAAAATGTGTGTGCATTCTAGAGCCAACCATTCTGGTTTGGGGTTCCTCAAATTGCACAGACACAAAATGCCCCATTCTCCAATCATGAGCCATAAATCTATATGTTCCAAGGTCATTTCAATAAGCAGCCCGTACAGACCAAATATATCCTGGCCAAAACATCTCATAAACTTCATAGAGATTTTCAGTTGCTATTCTTCCTGCAAATACCATTGCCATGTTTGCAGGAGGGTTGGTTGGGCAGACCATTCCCACTGAAGTATGCCCATATAGGAATTATTCACAATAGCCAAGACTTGGAAGAAATACCAGTGTCCATAGATAGATGAATGGATTAAAGAAAGTGGTATATATACACAATGGACTATTACTCAGCCATAAAAAGGAATCAGATCTTGCCATTTGTATCAACATAGATGGATCTAGAGGGTATTACATTAAGTGAAATAAGTCAGATGGAGACAGAAAAATACAATGTAATTTCACTTACATGTGGAATTTTAAAAAACAAAACAAATAAAAAGACAAGCAATAAGCAGAAACAGACTCATAAATACAGAGAACGAACTGTTGGCTGCCAACGGGGAGAGGAGTGGGAGGGTGGGCGAAATAGGGGAGGGAGATCAAGAGATACAAATTCCCAGTGGTAAAGTCATGGGGATGGAAAGTACAGCGTAGGAAGTGTAGCCAACAACATCGTAGTAAGGTATGGTGACAGATGGTAACTATAATTACTGCGGTAAGCACTGTAAAATGCATAGAATTGCCACATCACTATGCTGTGTGCCTGAAACTAATAGAACATTGTATGTCACTCCCACTTCAATAATAAAAATAAATTTAAAAAAAGATTAACCCTTTTCCCCCCTGGCCCACTCAGTCGAAATAGCTTCTGACTTGCGGTGTGGCTGTACATCCAAGATAATATTTCATTTGTTTAAGTTGCTGGAAAGATAATTTCTGCTTCCTTTTGTACTGCAAAATTTATTGAGTTGACACCTATTTCTAAAGTTTTCAAATATGCAATATGAAACTTTGTATTCATTTCAAAAAAGAAACCATCTTCGTTGCTATTTTCTTTTTAAGTTTAAATGGTCCAGTTGTGTTTCCAAATTAAAACATGGGTTCTCTGAAGCATATCGACTGGTTCTTTGTCCTGTGTTGGCTCCCTGGTTCCCAACAGAGAATGCAACAAAATAGCCAATTGTTCCAACTGGGATTCCTGGAAAGGGAATTCGGGGGCTGCATAGAGGAAAAGAACAGGTGACATTATTGCTACCTGGATGTTTCTTCACACACTGTTTATGAGGTTTTTCTAAAATGCCTATAATGTTAAATAAATCCATGAAAATAAGCTTGTTGTTGTGAGAACAGAAATTAACCTGAGGAAAATGAGAAGCACAAAACACAGGAAGGAAATCTGTGCTGGGGAGAGAAAGGGTCTCAGGCAGGTGGTGTCACGCATGTGATCAACTCCTTGCAATGCTGGAATGATCACAGCCGGTTCTTTGGAATTATTACAAACCCAAATTCCAACTTCACTGGGAACAACATTTTATCTCAGTATTGCTGTGTCCATTGGCAAAAGGACCCCTTTAAAATATGCTGTGGACCCCTCACCCCTGCTTGTCTGATGACCATGGGTCCATCAGGCCGAGCTGGGCTACTCATGCCCGCTCAGCAGTTTATAAAAGGGACCCAGATCCCTCACCTCTCATCATGTGTAGCTACCATCCCACAGAATCATGTCGAAGAAAGAAACATATCTGTGAATTCTGTAGCCTTCTCTTCATAATTAACCGGTCTGTTTAAATAATCAATTTCTTCCTGTTTCAGTCTTGGCAGTTTATAGGTTTCCAGGAAGGCATCCATTTCTTCCAGGTTGTTTAATTTATTGGCATAAAGCTGTTGATAAAAGTTTCTAATGATCCTTCCTATTTCATTGGTGTTGGTTGTAACCTCTCCCTTTTCATTCATAATTTTATTAATTTGGGTCCTTTCTCTATTCTTTTGAATAAGTCTGGCCAATGGCTTATCAATCTTATTTATTCTTTCAAAGAACCAGCTTCTAGTTCTGTTGATCTGCTCTACTGTGCTCCTGGTTTCTAATTCATTGATCTCTGCTCTAATCTTGATCACCTGCCTTCTCATGAGTGGGTTAGGCCTGTTCTTCTGTTCCAGCTCCAGCTTCTTGAGGTGAGAATATAAGAATATAAGATATAAGATTTTGCATCTTGAAAAAAAGGATTCTGGATCTAGAACTAAAGAAACTGATTCTCTGGAAATCTCTCCTTCCCAGTTCTAAGGACAGCATACAGATTAAAATGTGCTTGCCTGACTGTATTGATTTTTCTATTCTTTTGAGTGAGGCTTGGATGGCTATGTATTTTCCCAGATAATGCTAAGTGAAATAAGCCAAACAGAGAAAGACAATTATCATATGGTTTCACTCATTTATGGAACATAAGAACTAGGAAGATTGGTAGGAGAAGAAAGGGAAGAAGGAAGGGGGGTAATCAGAAGGGGGAATGAACCATGAGAGACTGTGGACTATGAGAAACAAACTGAGGGCTTCAGAGGGGAGGGGGTGGGGGAATGGGATAGGCCGGTGATGGGTATTAAGGAGGGCACATATTGCATGGTGCACTGGGTGTTATACACAAGTAATGAATCATGGAACACTACATCAAAAACTAGGCATGTACTGTATGGTGACTAATATAACATAATAAAAAATTTTTATAAAAAAAAGAAAAAGAAAACATAAAATTAGACATTCAATAGCAGCTCATAGGAAATACTGCAAATGGGATATATTGTATATATATTGTATATATTAGGAGGGCCAAATCAGAAACATGAAGGTGTAACCCCATATGGGGAGACTTTACGTAAAAAAAAGGAACGCTCAGAATCCTTCAGCTTTATTTCTGGCTGATCAGCAAATCCGTGCCTAGTTATGAGAGGTAAAAATATCCAATGCAATTTCCAATTGTGCTTACTACATGCCAAATTAAATGTCAGCAAAGAATGAAAAAAAAAAAAAGAAAGAAAATGTGTGTTTGTGAGAATGTTTTTCAATATTTCAGCCAGAAGTAAATATCTGAGACGTGAAACTGGTGATCTGCAAAAAGCTGTGACTGTCCAATTTCATCAAGAGGGGGAGTGGCAGCCCGTGCAAGGCTGGCCACACGCGTACCTGCAACCCCGAGATCATGTGGAATGAAGTCCCCCAATCATCACCCCCCCCTCGGTTGCACGTACCAGCTGTGTCTTTTCATAGGGCTCCATCTTCATACCAGTAATTTGACACTTATTTTTATATGTGCAGTTCAATGTCAAATCGAAACATTACTGTATATTCCTTAATGTGTTGTATATTGTGTGTCTATGGTGTATTGTGTATTCTCTCACTTCTTCAGAAGCACCTCTCTGTAACTAGACTGATGCTGACGTGTCGTAACTCTTCACTGACACAGTATCTTTGTTTACGTGAGGATATTTGAGGGATACTGAATTGAGTTGTCTTCTCTCTAAAGTAACGCGAGCAATTGTTTTATAAACTGAAGGTAGGATAAACTTTTATGCAGCCCCTACTATGTCGCTCCTCATCCCTTGACCGTGGTTGGCCTACCCAAGGGTGTGCCAGCCAACACCTGGCCTCTTAGGAACTGGAAAGTCTTGTCCCAACAACCCTAAAGAAGCCCTTGGCAAGCCACAGGCTCAGAGCACAGCTCACGGTTCCAGGTAATGTTTCAGGATTCATGCTTCCCTTTCTCTTCCCTTCTTAGGATCTGAATGTCCACCACATGGACAAGGGATGCTGGTGGATTAACTTGCTCGTGTCCCTCTGACTGCCAGCCCAGATGTCAGAATTCATACCAGGACTGCGGCAAATGTTCCAAATTCTCATCATGGGGGGTGGGGCTGGGGATCCAGGTCCTACGCATTGGTGGATGGCAGATGCCTTGGGGTTGGGGGTGGTGGCCCGCTGAGCACATTCTTTTTTTTTTTTTTTTTAAGATTTTATTTATTTATTCGACAGAGATAGAAACAGCCAGAGAGAGAGAGAGGGAACACAAGCAGGGGGAGTGGGAGAGGAAGAAGCAGGCTCATAGCAGAGGAGCCTGATGTGGGGCTCGATCCCCTAACTCCGGGATCACACCCTGAGCCGAAGGCAGACGCCTAACCGCTGTGCCACCCAGGCGCCCCTGAGCACATTCTAATCTGGGTACAGTTGTTTGGTTAGCATGGTACAACAAACACCTTGCAAACAAGTTTACTAAGTTGTCTTAAAGCATAATAATCACTTTGCCTCACACTTGGCAGCAAGGACGCAGGAAGTCAGTGCAGAATAAGAGTGGTTCTAAAAATATCACCAACTCCAATTCAGACTCAACCCACAACTCTTTGTTTGACTAACCCAGGGCCTAATTTAATTTAAAATTACTCCAGACCATAGTTACCACTATCACCTTTAACTTCTCAGAGATAAAACTTCACCTCCAAGCACTTGGATTCTAACTTAAAATTAGGTTCCTAATGAAAAACAAAACCATAATAATTAAATGCAAAATTCCTGGGAGTTGACTTTTCCTAAGGTTATTTCACAGGTCTCTTTGAAAAGTTTTTTTTTTTTTTTTTTTTTTTTTTTTCCCGTTAAGAGCTGGAAACGCGAAGTTATCACTTCCACACTCCACTGTCCCTGGCGGGGGGGCAGCAGAAGCGGGGTGCACAAGAGAGGCTGTGATTGTGGTTTGAAAAGGTGGGAAGGAGGCCCAACCAAATGCACGTTCATGCAGATTGGGGGTAACGCCTGTGAGGCCACTTGTCTCATCCTATTAAGACAGCTTGGATGTTCCCCAAGGCAGGAGCACATGAAGGCCTCCCCAGAGGGGCTCTCCCAGGTGAAACCCACACCTCTCCACCTCGGAATGCCCACCACGCCCTGCCAAGGCCGCTGGGGGGCAAAGGGCAAAGGGATGCCAGCTTCACCCCAGTCTGCTCTCTGCTGATTTCATTAGACCCAAGTTCACAATTATGGAATCCAAGGGTTCACGTCCTCGTCTCTAGAGCAAAAGCAAACACAGACTTTGTTCAGGGTCAGGTGGACAGTAGGAAGAGAACTGGGGCCCAAGAGCACAGTGATGTGAAGATATGCCTCCCTCCTCCACTCACCTCTGTCAACTAAGCCACTGGAAGAGGTGGAGCAGGAAAGAACACTCTTTTGCAGACACTGTGGTTTTGTTTTGTTTTTTTTTAAAGATTTTATTTATTTATTTGACAGAGATAGAGACAGCCAGCGAGAGAGGGAACACAAGCAGGGGGAGTGGGAGAGGAAGAAGCAGGCTCCCAACAGAGGAGCCTGATGTGGGGCTTGATCCCAGAACGCCAGGATCACGCCCTGAGCCGAAGGCAGACGCTTAACCGCTGTGCCACCCAGGCGCCCCAGACACTGTGTTTTTAAGCCCCTCTCCCCACTCACTGCAAACTGCCCAAACCAAGCTCACTTCCACTGGCGCAGCTTGTCTCGCATCTGTGTGGCGAATTTGCACGTTTAGTTAAGAATCCAGTGGGGAAATTCAGCTGGAAAATAGGAATTTTATGGAGCTGGTCATCTCATCACGTCTTACTTTCAAATGCAGTGAGGGACTTCCTACAACTGACACTTGACTTTAAATGCTCCACACCCTGTCGAATGAGCTGTTCCTCAGTGGACATAGAGAAGAGCTCCAACGCACCTACATTTGGAGTCCAGAGTCCACTATTTCACAGCAAACACCAACTGCAACTTACGGCATTTGTAGATGTTTATACAGGCCTTCACTGCGGCTACTTTTGCAAGTAGAAAACAGGAAGAAATGTTAGGGTTAGGAGGAGTGGCTGGAAATAGGATGCACTTTTCATCTAGTTCCAGGGCCTCCAGGAGTCCTGATGCCCCCAGCTGGGTCCCAGCCCTCCCAGCACCCGCTCAGATGCCGAGTCAGAGCCTGCAGTCTGGGGCTCACCCGAGGGCACCACACCCCCCACCTGGATCCCGCCTCTCCCAGTACCCCCACAACCCCAGCCTGGGTTAGGTCCCCCAGTGGCAGCCTATATGATGCACTCCTATCCAGGTGGGGCCGGGGAGCCAAGTCAGGGTGGAAAGTCAAACCACTAAGATGATTTTTCATACTATCGCTGTCGTCATTTCCAGCCTGGTCATTGGCAAGTGTATGAGCAAATGGAAAGAAAGGTGCTGTCTGGGGATTCTCGACTCAAACGCAGTTATTGGGATCAGTGTGAGGGGTTAGTCATAGAGAAGCAGTCTGAGGTCATTACATAAAATAAAAACATGAGTAGGCTGTAGACCTGTCTTCATTATAAGCCTGACAAGCTGAAAAAGATACCCTGTTTTTGAAGGTAGAAAATGCAAAGTCTGTTTAAGAAGTTGTTTTAATCCAAAAAGTTCAAACAGAAAAGGTCAATCCTTACAAGGCACTAGTATTAAAAAGGCATTTAAAATACTTTTCCTATTAGAAGTTTAACAAAAACATGCCCCTCCATCATTTCTGGATAAAGATACAGCAAGTCTTCATTGAATCGTTGCTGAACTCAAGCATAGACACAAGTTGCCACTTTTAATTCCCACGACCCTCTCAAGGCAGGTTACACTGTCTTTTCATTGTCTGTAGTGGGAACGGCCCCAGGTGTAGAACCAGCTGGTCACACTGGCCCAAACATAACGTGCATTCTCTCAGCCATCAAGGTATGCATTAAAAATTACCCTTTCCTTCAATTACACACACTTGCCTTCATTCTAGAGCATGAAACAAGAACCCAAGCTGCTTTGTTCACCAAGCTGGAAACCCCAGCCCCCAAGTGCACTTTAGAAACAACCCCATGACAACCAGGGATTGTGTCTCGTGGATGGTCAAGTGATCTGGTCCCAGGCACCTCTCGTGGGAGGAAGGGGGTGCAGCAGACTCTCAGTGAGGAATGTATAAGAGGGGGTACAGTCAGAACGCAAGGAAGTATTCCTCTTACTGAGATCAAAAACCATTGCTTTCAAATATCACAGAAAGGGTCTGAGTTCATACAAAGCAAAATCATTGATAACGTTTCAGGCAGTAAAATACACAAGGGGGTTAGATTCCATGTCTGTGCTAAGTGTCTGATGAGGCTGGGGTTCTGTGACCAAGGAAGGACAGGTAGGTGAGGACAGGTGGCTCAACCAAGGGGCCAGAGCAGACCCTCTGACCTTCAAGGGCAGAGTCCACCTCAGAGAGGTCACACTCCCTTCCCAGCTTGTGCTTTGTACTCAACTGCTGGGAATTAGAATTCAATTCCTGCCCTGTTCTTTCCTGGAAAAAGGTAGGAGGGGAGAAGCTGCCCGGGCAGACATTTCCAGTGTGGATGTGGAGAACGCTTTCTCGGAACCCCTGGCTTGGGCTCACGGCATCATGGCAGCAGCAACCGTGGGGCAGCTGTGGGGAAGTAGACGTCCCCGTCCAATGCGCAGAGCACATCAGGCTCCCGGTTCTCGAAATCTGCAGACTGACCCGGGAGGCTCTCCAAGTGAGGCCTCGTGGGGCACCCCCACCAGCACCACCCGCCCCCTACCCCTGCAATGGAGGAAGAAACAGGAAACCCCTGTAACAAGCACAGTCCCTTAGGAAGAACAAAGGGACCCTGCAGCTTTCTAATATAGGTTTGTTAATGAGAAACACTGTTGGATTGAATAGGCTTTTTTAAAAAATTCAATTAACCAACATATAGTGCATCATTTTGTATGTAGTGTTCAATGATTCACTAGTTGCGTATAACAGCCAGTGCTCATCACATCACATGCCCTCCTTAATACCCGTCACCCGGTTACCCATCCCCTCACCCACCTCCCTTCTGAAACCTTCAGCTTGTTTCCCAGAGTCCAGAGTCTCTCATGGTCTGTCTCCCTCTCTGATTTCTTCTCGTTCAGTTTTCCCTCCCTTCCCCTCTGTGCTATTTCTTACATTCCACGTAGGAGTGAAACCATATGATAATTGTCTTTTTCTGCTTGACTTATTTCACTCAGCATAATCCCCTCCAGTTTCATCCATGGTGTTGCAAATGGTGGGTATTCATCCTTTCTGATGGCTGAGTAATAGTCCATTGTATATATGGACCACATCTTCTTTATCCATTCATCTTCATCTTGAAGGGCATCTCAGCTCCTTCCACAATTTGACTATTGTGGACATTGCTGCTATGAACATTGGGGGGCAGGTGCCCCTTCTTTTCACTACTGGGTATCTATCCCAAAGGATTGAATAGGCTTTTGCCAGATTTTGAGGAATGAATTAGTCTGATGAATTGGTTCTTCCTTTCAGGGCCATCTTTCTTTTTTCTTTACTAAACTATAATAGCATAGGAGGTGCACCAGGGAATGTGCACTTAGCACATGGCCAGTCAGGGCCTTCTGTGCCAGGTATCAAAGAAGGAAAGAGGAAGGAAATGAGGGGGGAATTCATGATCCCATTATGGAAGACTCTACGGGCACCCATGGTGCTGGTGTGGAGAAGGGCATGCATTCTGCTAGAGGGTTCCCAGAACAGGGTGCAGGGCGATGGAGGTAGGGAGCTGGAGGGATGGGAGCCCAGAGGCTGGCAGGTGTGGGTTGTGGTAAAGATTAGCTGGGATAGGGTGGGAGAGGCCTTGCTCAGGACTCGGGACAACACATGGCAAGCTGCATGACCACCCCTGAGGTCTGGGCAAATCGCCATGACAGAGAAAGAAGGGGCTGAAGGCAGAGTAGCTGAGGGACCCAAACAGCAGCATTGCTTCTCTAGGATCAGTCCTCAACCCCAAGGTGAAGAGAGAAAGTGGCCTAAGTATGATTAATGACTGTGTCATGCATCATGGCTGAGCTGTGTCCCCCCGAATTCCTATGTCGAGATTCTAACCCTCACGACCTCATGGTGTAACGGTTCTGGAAGGCAGGGCCTGTCAATAGGTGATCACGTTAGAATGGGGTCCACTGAGGTGGTCCTAGTCCAGCAGGACTGGTGTCCTTGTAAGGAAGAGATCAGGACACAGACACACAGGGGAGGCCATGTTAGGGAGAGGACCATATCTTCACATCCAGGAGAAAGGCCTCAGGAGAGAGTGTGCAGATCTCGGACTTCGGACCTTTAGGACTGGGAGAGAGACACTTTCTCTCTGGTCTGGGGAGCTTTGTAGTGACAGTTCAGGCAAACTAATACACAAACACAGCTGTTTTCAAATAGAATATGATCTCAAGAAGGCAAATGGATGGTCTCCAGGGTTAGACAGAACAAGTAGCAGCAGGGCTATTCTCCAGTTTGTCCTTCCAAGACAGATCCTTTGGTAATAGGTAGATTGGTTTGGGGCAGGATCTAAAAAACAAAAAAACAAAAAAACCTATGAAATTGTATGCATACTTGTGACTGTGCCAGGGAACAAGGCTCTTTTTTTTTTCTTAGAATTTTAATCTGACTCTTAAATCATCTGTTACTCCAACAGGGTAAGAATCACTGTCCAAGATGACCTCATTGTGGACCTTCTGTTTCCTCAGGCCACTATTAATCCTTTTCCTAAGTGTCCAAGCAACAGCAGCAGAGGGACAGAAGCCAGGTGCTGTCAGAAATCTGAGATCATTTAAATTCTATTAGACAAGGTATAGTACATCATTAGTTTTTGATATAATGTTCAATGATTCATTAGTTGAGTTAATAAAAAGTAAATAAATAAATAAATAAATAAATAAATAAATAAATAAGAAATCTGAGATCAATTGGAAACAAGATTATTCTCAGAACATTTGTTATTCTAAAACCAGACACTAGACTCTAGGAAGTTGACTTCAGGGAGAAAAGTCAAGGATAAGGTGTGTAAATGTCTAGTCTCCTGCTTGCTTCTTATAGAAAAAGTCTTGTCTGGGCAGTGTCTTTGCAGTAGGAGGGAGGCTCCAAATTCATGGGATGGTCCCAAGGAAGCCTCTTGTGCCTTGAGGACCCGCAGATGTGTTGGCCAGGAGGACAGAGTGGGGAAGATGAGAAGACATGGAGTACAAGGACACCCAAGACAGGGTCTACTCTGGGAAAGATGCAGCATAAGGAGACTCCAACACGTGCAGGCCCTCCCACGGCCCTTAATGCCAGCCTTAGAGACCTGTTCCTTCTCCATTACCTGTTTCACAAAGACATGAAGGTGCTTGGGGATACTCCAGTGAGGCATGTCCCATTTAGGAAAGCACTGGAAAGTGACTAGACTCCCTTACTGTGTTGACTTCATGGGGGTCCTGATCTGCTAGTTTCTTCCACAATAATGTTGAATATTTAAGTGTTGGCCAGTATGCAGATAGCAGACATCCCATCTTGACAAGAAATGGGATGCAAATGTGGTGACTCTGGTCTCTGGACACAACAAAGCCCACAGCTCCACCCACCCTGCAGGCACGCAGCCTGAGCATTCAAATCTTGTAGGCAATTCCAGGACGACGAACAGTTGTCCATGGGGCTGTTGTCTCCTGCGACCCTAGAAATCTGCTCCCCCTCAGGCTTTGCAGCTCCCCACTGTCTCCCCCATGTTTTCCTTCTCCGTTCACTTTTCCAGACCATTCCCTCCCCCTGTCTCTCTCATGTACTTCCCTTCCCTTCACTCCCAGCCTCCTTTCCTGAATCTGCTTTGCTTCTGCCTTGCTTGTGGACACCACGGTCTCCTGTTGTGTGGGCAGCTCAAAGGAGGGAAACCAGACCATGCAGAGGTATTTGAGTTCAGCGTCCCATGTTTTCCTTCTTTCTGGAAACACCCTGAGAAGTGATGGCCGCAGCAGCTGTGTGTGTCTTCATTCCCTGGTACATTCTCCAGCCCTGTGAGAGCCGAAGGGTTACTGCTGCTGCCTGGAGAGCTGATCTGGACATCAGCACGGAAGCTCTGGCTTCCTCCTCTGCCCTTAAGTTCCTTTGCAAAACCCCTTTGCGGCATCTACAGAGGTATTTCCCTGTGCCCCTCATCTTTGGCTCTGGTCCCTTAACTCTCTGAAAGCTCCATGCCATCTTCTGGCAACCTCACTCTTAATATTTAAGGATTTTTGGTTGGTTCTGTCTTTTTAAATATATATAAAAAATATATACTGACATATAAATAATTACCTTTGCAGGCTGTGTTTGTAAGGGGTCCCTAGAACACACAACTTGGGGAAATTTGTCTGGGATCACACTTTATCAGGAGAGCAGTCCCAGAGGATAAGGAGAAATCGGACACAGAGAAAGGAGAGCAACACCCATGGCCAGCAGCATCCAGTCGACCCCTGGCCCTGAGTGTAGCCGGTTACTCTGTGCTTCACCAAGACCTCCTGGACTCACATCTCAGGGTAGTCTGTCCAGGTGGAGGAATCGTTTCCCGGCTTTGCTGATCAGAATCTGCAGAATCCCACTGAGAGAACCTCCCAGCCTCTCCAGGCTGCCCCTGGGGAAACCAGAAAGCCCTCCCACACCCACCTCTTGGGAGCCCCAGTCTGGATGTGGTGAGCCCTATTTATTAGCCAGTTAGTGGGGTTTCTCAGTCTGTAGTGACCTGGCCCTGGGGCCATGGACAAGGCACACCTGTCTGTGGGCAAGTGCACAGGTCTCCTCTCAGCCCTGTGACACCCCCGTGACACCCCCATTACTCACAGGTATAACGTGTTAACTGGGTATGTCCAGTGACGCACACCTCCCGGTATCACACCTTGGGGAGCCTCCTCAGTGCCTCTGCCTCCTGACTTGTGTTGACCAATGGGACATAAGCAAATGTGAGAAAGTAGAAATCTGACATTCTCACACTCTCATACCAAATAAAGGAAGTTCCCATCTGTGCCCGGTTTGCTAGGAGGTTTTATCATGAACAGCTTGTGATTTTTATCTGATATTTTTCCTTCAACCTGAAAAGAGCATATGATTTTTGGGGCGCATGGGTGGCTCAGTCGGTTGGGCATCTCTGACTCTTGATTTTAGCTCAGGTGGTGATCTCAGGGTCATGGGATTGAGCCCTGTGTCAGGTTTGGTGCTCAGCGGGGAGTCTGCTTGGGATTCTCTCTCTCTCCCTCTGCCCTCTCCCCAGTCTTTCCCTCTCTGTTTCTCTCTCTCTTTCTCAAATAAATAAATAAATCTTTAAAAAAAGAAAAGATCATATGATTTTTCTATTTTTTGTTGTTAATGTTACAAATGATATGATTAGTTTGTCTAATGTTAAATTAACATTGTTTTCCTATAATAAATGTGATTTGGTCATGCATTATTTCTGATCTAGCACTGAATTCAAATTGTTAACAGATAGTAAAAAACATGTGTCTATGTTCAAGACAAAGAAATAGGTCTGTCAATCTACTTTCTAACAATGTCTTTTAGTCCTGATACCAAAGCCTTCCAATGACATCAATAAAGTAAAATTATAGTCTTAAAGACCATAGGACAAATGTTTTACATATCATTTCAGTCCAGCGATACATAAAATGGCAATGAAGTATTACAATATGGATTTTATTCCAAGAATGTAAGATTGGCTTAACATTTGACAATCAATGTATCTTAACAACCTACAAAAAAAGGACAAAAGTCTTATGGTGTTACTAGAAGCAGAGAAAACATTAGACAAAGGTATGACCTATTCATGACCAACACTCCTAGCAGAGGAACAAAGGCCAAAATTAATCTGATAAAGCATGCCTAAAAAACAAAACAAAACAAAAAACATACAAACAAAAAAACCCAACTATGTTTATTGCAGCATTTCCTACAGTAGCCAAGATACAGAAGCAGCCCAAGTGTCCATCCAGAGAAGAATGGATAAAGAAGATGTGGTGTATATACATAACGGAATATCCCACAGCCATAAAAAAGAATGAAATCTTGCCGTATGCAACAGCATGGATGGATCTAGATGGTATAACGCCAAAGGAAGTAAGTCCGTCAGTGAAAGACAAGCACCATATGATCTCACTCACATGCAGAAGTTAAAGAACAAAACGAGCAAAGAAAAAAAGAGACAAACAAAGAAACAGACTCTTAAATATGGAGAACAAACTGGTGGTTGCCAGAGCGGAGTGGGTGGAGGGACAGGTGAAGTAGGTGATGGAGATTATGAGTACGGTTCGAGTGACGAGCTGAGTAACGTATAGAATTGTTGAATCACTGTGTTGCACATCTGAAACTAACATAGCATTGCGTGTTAATCACACTTGGAAAAAAAACAAGCACAATTTAAAATTAAAAATAATTTTAAAAATTGTGGTTACCATCTAACTAATGATGAAATATTATCCATTTCCCTGTTTAGGTCCCAATAAAGACAAGAATGCCTTATATCAGAATTCTGCAAATAGACTTGCCTTCCAAAACTTTGACCACTTACACTTCTTACACAAGAATTTAAGCCCCAGACTTTCAGGTGAGAAGAGAGGACTTACTTCTGAAAAGAAGAGTTCCCAGCACACACTGGGTGGTGAACAGCTGGGAGAGTTCTAGAATGCAAGATTTAGAGTCCCAGGCCCCTTCTCCATGGGGACAGTGGCTGCCGCAGATGTATCAGATCTCATCGAAGAGCTGCTTCTTCCATCTGCTTGCTCTGTCGGAACAAATCACGTGCAGTTGGATAGGAACTCAAGTCTTGCTACGAGGGCCTGCTAAAAACTGGAAGGAAAGCCCCCATTGCAGCGTATGCTCAAGTTCAAGGATATGCACAAGAATGAGGTCCAAGAAATCTTGAATCTTCTATGCAAGTCACTGGAGTCCGACGAGAGAGCACCTCTCTTGGAAGAGAGAAATGAGCAGGACCCTTTTGCAGCACATTGAAGCTTGGTTCCAGCGAACGCAGTTGAAGGGTGAATACGCTACCCCAGACAAATGCCATCACTGTGGTAACTTGGCCACTCCCTTGATGACCATTCACCCTACACTCTCCTTGGCTCGGTTTAACCAGATACTGGCTTAGAGATGCTTATTTTGTGTTCCTATGTGCATTTGGCCCTTGCCACCCTAACTCCTCAGGCTTAACCCTTCCTAAAACCTACTGAATTTTACTTCTGGGAAAAGCTGTTTCAGTGGTTAACACTTTGGGGTTTTTTGTTCGTCATGTCTTTTAATCTACTGCATAGCTTTTTTTAAGGGCCATTAATATTTTTACAAGCATCTGGTTCAAGTTGTGTACGTATTGAGCGCCCTGGTCCCACACCTACAGAAGCGCTGTTCACGCGTGATTTGGCAGAGCGAGGGGTCTCGTTTTTGAGGAAAACATCACATAGCAGCAATGCTTGGTATAGAAAATGCAGCATTCCATCAAGATCAAGCTAGATTCAAAGGACACTTGAAGAGTCAAGGAAAAAGTCATGTAAAAATCTATCAAGTGGCAGGTGTGTGTTAAGAAGGAGGTACATTTTAGGCCTCAGCCAAAAGCTGGAAGTCTCTTGGGTCACTGCACAGTCAACTTCAGAGTGCGATCAGAGCCTCTAACAAGATCCCAGCAAGCGTCCTGGCAGACATATCTGGCCATTTTGCCACTTTAAGCAGGCTGCAAACCCAGACAGGATGGGATCTATCAGTCATGGTACCATATCTGGTTCCTGGGTGGGTCTGATGAGGCCCCGGGTATCTGCAGTCTCTGCCCTCCGACCCAAGTTCCCAGCCCAGTGCACCTTCACTGAACCGAGAGCCAGTTATCCCCTAGGGCTCAGCACTTCCTTAGCTGAAGAAGAAAATGTAACCAGACTCTTGAGAGTTTTGTATCGAACATGTGGGATCCCAGTGTCCTTCGTACTGTTCAGGAGAGTGTGGCTTGGAATATTACAACTACAACCTGTACCTGAGCCACTCGATCGTGATTCTAAGTAGAGACTTAGAAACGTACAAAGAATTATAATATTTAGACCTTCGGAGTCACTATTTTTACATGCCTGAGTTATCAGAAGAATTTCATGTTTCGGGAGGTTTTCAGTCAAACCACTGAAGTATTCAAAGATACTGATGAGATTAACTTGGTAACTATAGCCTGACTACGTGAGGTGATTTATTGTCACAAATGGGATCAAACATAAGGCCTCTGTGTGGAAGATTTACTAGAATCACATAGCAAGACTAAACTAAGAGTGAAGACATTGCTTAGTTTGGTTTTAGAAATACAAAATTTCCAAGCAGCCTAAGTGTCCTGCAGCATCTTCTGCCCCAACGCGTGTCATCTAGGAAGGCACTTGTGGAAACATGGGAAGAACACGTGAAGTGCTAATAAAAGGGTTTGTAAGGTCGAGACCAGGCATGTCCCGAAAGTGTTTGTTCTGTACTTGGCAATAACTTTCCCTTCAAACCACCAATCATTTTAAAGAAGAAATCAAGCTTTCCTTTACCTGTTTGCCGAACAATGAACAACAAGTACCTTAAAGATGAGTCCCAGGGGCGCCTGGGTGGCTCAGTAGTTAAGCGTCTGCCTTCGGCTCAGGGCGTGATCCCTGCGTTATAGGATCGAGCCCCGCATCGGTCTCCTTCGCTGCGAGCCTGCTTCTTCCTCTCCCACTCCCCTTGCTTGTCTTCCCTTTCTCTCTGGCTGTCTCTCTCTGTCAAATAAATAAATAAAATCTTTAAAAATAAATAAATAAATACAATAAAAAAATAAAAATAAGTCCCAGAGCCGAAGGGAAGATGCTTTGGGGTGGAGGGCATCTTTGCTTCTCCTGCATCCCTGCCCCCAGGGGAGCACTTCCAGACCTGGGTAACTAAAGCCCCTTCCTACACAACCCTCACAGTCCTTTGTGCCTCCTTCATGGCCCTAGTGCTGAGTGTTTTCACTGTCTATCTCTTACACTAGACTGTGATTAGGTCAGTGCCTTTCAGACTCGTCTGCGACACACTGCAAGAAAGACTTTGAGTGCTTCATAAGCTGTGTGTCCCCATTTGACTTTGCCATGGAGAAGACACTAAGTTGCTATTTTCAATTATGTTAATGATTCAATGAACTGATCTAGCAACCTGCAGGCTAGAAAAACGACCCCATGACAGTAGGAAAATGTTATACCACGTCCAATACTTCCAGTTTCATTGAACATGTTATCAGAAATCACAGGCAGTACAGTAGAGAAACAAAGTCATAAGGTGAGAAAGAAGAAATATAACTCTTAACCATTTTCTGGTAATATGATTATAGACACTGAAAATCCAAAAGACTCTTCCAACTATTAGAAGTAATTAATTAAGTTAGAAGTGTTGCTAGATATGAGATCAACATACAAATTAATACCCTTATTTTTATATACTAACTACGCCTCAGTAGAAATGAAACTAATGAACAAAGAGCAGACACCCTCACAAAGGAAGAGTACTTATATCGCGCTGGCCTTTCTGCTCACAGCAAATCTACACGTACGAGAGAGATACACACTAAAAACACAGTCTGAATGCAAAAGAGATGAGATTTGAGTAGCTTGCCGGAGTTGGAGTTTGTCTTCAAAACCCAAAAAGTTAGTGGGTTCGTAAGCAGCCCAGGTTTCCCCAAAAACCCCAGAGGGCCACCTCAGGAACTAGGACTACCAGACGCCCGAGACCTAAAGGTCTTGGGTCTCAGTGTCACAGAAATGAACGGAGACAGAGAACAGAGAGCTTACTGGAGATAGCTTGCAGACAGGGGTGCCGACAAGAAAGGGGAACATCGTTCCCTGAAGGGGTAGCTTGCAAGGCTTAGAAAGGTACTTTTCCAAATGGCGAGGAGCTGGCAGTGGGGAAGCTCCTCAGTCCATGGTCATTATCTTGTGGTCGTTACTTTTTACTGGACACAAGACAACCACAGGATGCCTTTCTTCGTGGCCGACATTCTTTAGGGCTCCTGGAAAATAGAAATAGTGTGCAAACAGACTTTAAATTGTTACTTCTAATTTTGCCCAGACAACCATTGCTCCCCATGGCTATTTTCTCTCATTTGTTTGCTTTCGCAGAAGGAGGTATTTGTCTTTAAGTGTGTGGGAACTTTTTATCCTTGCCTCAGACCAGTGGCTTTACAGGACTTCAGTCCCTCTTCTGTTCTCTGTACTGCCTGGTTATCAGACTGCGCACTTTAAACATGTGCAGTTCATTGCATCACCAATGACCTCAATAACTATGAAAAAGGCATATGAGGAGCCATTGCTGAAACAGTGATCCTTTAGCAAGCTCACGGGTCGGCACCCCTGAGACTAGAACGCATGATTTGGCCAGGGGACCAAAGTCAAGTGTAGACTGAAGCCAAAAATCCAAACTTGTCCTGTCCAGGTCTGTGCATTGCAATAGAAAATACAGTGTAATACATAGTCTCAGCAATCCAGCAAAAGAGAGTCACGTAAGAAGGGAGTGAGCTAGATTGTAAATTGCAGTTTCTCTGAACCCTCCTTGACATCAAGGTATCTGTCAGTCAAAACTAAATTAGAAAAATAAGCATCATGCATTTAGCTTTCCATGAAATTAAACAAATTCACCTTTTTTCTGAGTATAAATAATTACAACAGGGTTAGGTTTACATGTGACTGCATGTTTCCTCTATGCCAGGCACTTAATGTACTTATATTACATTACATTTGCATCAAATGGTCCTCACAGAGCACCCATGAGGCTGGTACTGCCCTCAGTTCCAGGGCCCAGAGCCTGCTCCCCTGCCACTATCACCCAGCAATAAGGACACAGCGCTGATGACGCCGTTTTTACTTTTGGGATATTCAGCGGTCCTTAATCTTATAAAACTATTTTGTTAGGCATCTTTCATGGGTGATTAGGGGGGCAATGTTTTTCCAGTGCAAAAAAAAAATGTAATTATATTTCAGTCTTTCTCTTAAGACGGCAAAGGAAACAACCAAAAAAGGTGGGGGGGGGCTGCTTTTAGACCACATCTCCTGGGAAGGCATGAAAACAGCTGGATTTCCCTAACGCTTTAATCCAGTTTCTACCCTAATTGGAATGAAGGTGATGCCTATTCTGGGGGCAAAGCCACACTTTGAAAGCGGAGTTGAGAAGGCTATGACCGTGGTGGGCTTGGACCACATCCTCCCCACCGAAATGGAAGCTTCCCTGGAGAGCGAAGATGCCAGCAGCTAACCCCGTTCGTCCTCCCTGCTGGAGTGGCTGCTAGAACCCAAGATGCCGGCACCTCAGAGAAATGCAGGAGACAACCATGGCTCCTGGACGAGGACTTCTCCATGGATAAAATACAACTCATAGAATGACAAATGGCCCCCCGAGTGAGGCACCCGCTGGACCCGCACCGACGTGGGCTGGAGCGTGGACACCACCCTCTGTCGCTGCCTTGATTGTCTTCATGTGTTTGAAACAAGGGGCCTCACATTTTTATTGTGCCTTGGGTCTCACAAATACTGCAGCCAGTCCTTTGGGGCCATTGTCGCTGTGCCATCAGCAGACCATGTAAAAGATCTTTCCAGATGCTGCCTGGAGTATCTGGTATGAGCAACACTTCACTAAGTGGATTAATCCGTAGCCATGCTTGCTCTGCATCAAGACAAGCAGCAGCTCCGCTCCTGCTGGTGGGATTGTGTATCAGCACAACAGGTTGGAGGGAAGAATGCAAGAACGGATTTCCAAATGTTTACAGTGGTGACCGTTTATTGGAAGTGATCACACGAGGACACAAGGATGCTTTAAAATCATATTGGTCGGATTGCCCCTGGTGATGAGGGAACAGCCATCTGAGGACAGAGCAGAAACCCATCCCCCCCCCCCCCCCCCCCGCCCCATGGGATGTACGTGACGTTCCGCAGGCACTCCTGGCTGCCCTAAAGGACAAATAAATAGTTAACCTATAGAGACCACAGTCCTGCAAGTCTGGAGCCTCCCTCGGTTTACAAATGTCTTAGCGGATGTACAAGAACAAAGTATCTCTATCAGCAACCCAGCTTCCGGAAGGGAATGTATACAATTGAGTGTCTTTGTAACCTGCAGCCCATTGACAGATACCCATAGACAGAAGCAGGGACATTGTAATGTTACTCCAGGAAGTTCCCAACTACCTTCACAGTAATGCCCTGCTAGAGGGGTCAACAACCTTAATCTGATGATGGCCAGGCCTCCTGTATCCTGTGAGTCGTCTTTAACATATGAAAGTACTTTCTCAACCTCCCTGTTTTCTTACCTCCCCCAACCCCGTAGTGTATAACCAGCCCCCCTCACAACCCGGGGCAGCAGCTCTTTCTGCCCACGGGGCCTGTCCCCGAGCTTTAGTAAACCACCAAAGACATCTCCAGAATTCTTTCTTGGTCTTCGGCTCTGGACCCCACCCCACTGAACCTCACCGATATCCCACAACCTCGTCACCGCAACAGCAAAGAGCTTCGGCTCGCGTATAAGCAGGGGCTTGGCGGGGGAGGCAGGATTTATCCAGACAACCGGATACTATGCTGATGAGCAGGCCCAGATCGTTAAGCCCACAAAGCATGAGTTTTCTGTTTTAGCCTTTTGTTTTATTTTATTATGTATTGTAGGAAAGCTTTAATTAAGGAAGAATAGGGAATGAAATTACCAGAAACTAAAAAGCCATTTGTGTTGTAAACACCAGTATGTAAATGTTTAAAAGTCTTTGTTACAAGATTTTGGTGGCATCTATCTCCATGAGTGGAATTAAGGAGAATTTCCTGACCACAAAAGTAAATACGGTTTGTGCTTTCCATGAACGCATTTTTGTAATTAATTAAAACAATGAACCTTTTTAAAATTTATAAGGAAGAAATATTCCATGATATGAAAGTGTAAAGAGATATATCAAACATGCAAATTTGTGTAATGATGAGATTTTTATTTAGCATAAACTAGGAATTCATTCATTGCTGAATTATTCATCCAAAGATTTCTTTTGGGTAGTAATTTATATCCGTGCATCCGACTTTGTTCATTTACTAACAGTTCTTTGAGGGTGCTGAGGATACAAAAAATTCCTGATGAAAGTAGTAGGAACTCTTGTCCACTGAAGCTTCCGCACAAGTACGGTTCATACACAGGTACGCGACCAGAGCCTCCCCGGCCCAGGTCAGGTGCAGCCGCCGCGCGCAGGCTCCCCTTCCCGAGCCTGTGGCGCCCTCTGCTGGGCACCTGGACAATGTGCCAACGCCCACCTGCTTCCCTGGAGGCAGATCCACGTTTAAACGGAACAGTTTTAAATTGAAAAAAACAGGGTTTGGTTTGGTTTTGTTTTGTTACTAACAATTTGTTCTCCTCTTCAGAAAAAACATGAATAAATCAGTGATCTCCATGCGTTGTCCTGACTTCTCCTTTGTGCCACGTGGGAGGGCAGTAGTAACAGTGGGTCTGTCACAGATGTGTGGAGAGGGAGGGAAGGAGGGGCAGGAAGACTGTGATGGTCACCTGTCCTTATAAACATGCCAACCCAGCCAAGTACCAGGCTGGGCACCTAAGCCCCAGAAATGTGTTTTCTCCTGTCCTAGAGGCTGGACATCCAAGATGGAGGTGTGGGCACGTTGGGATTCCCCCAAGGCCTCTCCTTCACTTGTGGATGCCAGCCTCCTGCTGCCTCTTCCCACCATGACGATGAGCACGCAGGCCTGGGGTCTCTGCACATGCGGCCTCCTCTTCCTGTCAGGACATTGGTTCCCAGCGTCACTGCCTCAGTGCACCTCAGTCACCCCCTTGAAGGCCCTCCCTCCAAATACCACCACATTCCGAGGTGCTGGGGTTAGGGTTCAACATACGTGGGGGGGGGCACAGTGCAGCCGTGACACCAATGCTCTCCCAAAGGTATTTACCCACAGAAACTCAAGGGAGAGCAATTGTGTGTGGGAGGAAATAGCTGGTCAGTCTGGGCTGTTGTGGTCAATAAATCTGAAGTTTAGGGTCTCACAGGCAAGAGATCTACAGTGTCAGCTGTGGAACCACTGGAAAAGAAAACGATGTCCCATGACCAAAGCAGCTCTCGTGTGTCTTAGAGTCCCTGTGTTAAATTTGAGGCAGGTGCGACCTCCAAACACTAAGAACTCAGTTTGTGTTGCTTTAAGCCATTAAGTTTTTGATACACCGGGAATTACAGAAGCATACACCTACTATGGTCACTTCTTAGTTCCACGAATGCTTGGGTTTGTGATTTTTAGGGTTGTTGTTTTTTTTCCCAAATTCTTTGGGCTTTTCTACAGAGACAATTGTGTCATCTGTGGATGAATTTTTTTTTATAATAATATTTTTTATTATATTATGTTAGTCACCATACAGTACATCCCTGGTTTTTGATGTAAAGTTCGATGATTCATTAGTTGCGTATTACACCCAGTGCACCATGCAATACGTGCCCTCCTCATTACCCATCACCGGCCTATCCCATTCCCCTACCCCCCGCCCCTCTGAAGCCCTCAGTTTGTTTCTCAGAGGATGAATGGTTTTACTCCTTTCCCTCCCACCAGCACGCCGTGGTTTCTGACACCCACGTCCTCATGTACACCCAGATTTCTGATCTGTGCTGGTCTCCTTCTGCCAAAGACCATCTTTCACCAGCAGCACACGTCTGCTGGAAATAGATCCCAGTAGCTCGTCTCTGACTAACAAAATTGTATTTGTGTCACTTTTGAAGGGTTAGTGTCACTGGAGACAGAACTGTTTTGGTGGGTTTGGGGGACTTTAAATACCTTATTCCACTTCTTTCCTGCTCACCTGGTTCTCGGGGGGATGCCCACTGCTTTCCTCCTCTTGATAAAATTCTCTTGTTTCCTCCGGCTTCTCCCAAGGTTTTCATTGTCTTTGCTTTTCTGCAGTTTCCATTTGATATTCGTAGGTGTTTTGTGGTTGGGTTTTGTTTTGCGTTCACCCTGCTCAGTGCTCTCTGTGGTTTGATGGCATTAATTTCTCAAAGTTCTTGGCCATTTATTACTTCAACTAGTTTTTCTGCTCCTCTCTCTCTGGTTTTCCAGTTACAGTATGTTAACCCTTTTGATATCATTCCACTGTTCTTTGATGTTTTGTTCTGTTGAGGCTCTTTATTTTTCTTTTTAAAATTTCTGTCTGGGAAGTTTGTACTGACCCATCTCCAAGCTCACCGATTCTTCGCTCGGCCACATTGACTTTACTGACTTTCACCATGATTTTTATTTCTGTATTTCTAACATTTCGTTGTTATTCTTTCGTAGAGCTCCCATCACTCTGTCTTCATTGCCCATCTGTTGTTTTTATATTACTTTTTTACATTTGTGCCTTAATATAGTAATTATAGTTAACTTAAGTCCCCTGTTCTGATAATTCCAACATCTACACCCTTTCTTTGTCAGGTTCTCATCATTGCTTTGTGTCTTTAGACTCGTTTTCCTTTTGACAGGCCTTGTAATTTTTTGGAAAGGCAGGATGTTGTATCAATAATCACAACTGAAATAAATAGGACATTACTGTGAGGTTTGTGTTAACTTTGCGAGGAGCTGGCCTTGTTTAATGCTTCTGCAGTTACAGGTACCGGAGACTTTATGTCCCTCTGGTGTCCTTGCTTGTATCTTCCCTCTTGACTGTGTGGCTTTCCCCTCCTAAGAGAGAGTTTGTGTCTGGACAGTTTTCGCCTGAGCTTCCTGTTGCACAGGAGCAGGTGGGGAGAGAGACTCCTGAAATCTTCCAGTTGAGTCTGTGGGTCTGGGTCTCCCGCTCTGTCCTTCACAAACAACTCGTCACTCCTGCAAGGATGCGACATTTTCCCCCAAGTTGCAGTATGCCGCACCTCTGTCCTTGCAGCTCTGGCTATCAACTTACTGGAGACAGTAGGGCTGGGGGCCTGGAGTGGGAGGCCCTGCTGGGGAGGCCTTTGGTGCAGAGAAGGCTCTAGGTGTGCTTCCTGGTGGCCGCTCTCCCCTGCCCCTGCCAGAGCTGTGACCTCATCCTGGGATCTTCACCATGAGAACTGCCTGGGGTTCCAGACGGTAAAGGCCACACAGCGTTGACGCCTCCAGCACTGCATCCCCAGGGAGTGTCTCAGTTTCTAGTTAGTCCACTTTCAGGGTTCAACAGCCCCTCAAAATTACCATTTCAGTGTCGCCAGCAACGGTAGCTCCAGTGGCTTCTGCTCCAGCTACTTGGGTCTCAGTGGGGTCGTGCACTTGTCTGTCTCTCCAGATTGTGGGGCGATGGTTGGCCCCATGACCTCAGTTCTCCGATAAGCCCAAGGAAAGTCATGGACTTCAGTTTGTCCAGCTTCTTTTGTTTGAAGACGGGAGTAACGCCCTTCAAACTCTTTGCATATTAGAGCTAGAACCTCTTGTGACTGTCAGCTTCCCGTGAGTAAAATCTCAAAGGTCCACCCATCTCCATCCATTTCCTACTTTCTGCTTGTCAGTCAGAGCTGGCAACTTGTCCATGTTAGGAAAACAAACCCAGACTTTCCTCCTTTTTCCTCCATTTACATGGAATACTTCACTTCTGACTCTTCTGCTCTCCAAATGTGTGTGAGTTTTCTCACCAAACAATTCTCCATGATGCCAGGTGAGTGTCCTACAACTTAACTCAGTTCTGATGCTTTCTACTTGGACACAGCATCAGATCTCACAAGCTAAGGGCTCAGTCCCACAAGACTGCCTCCTCATCAGACGCCAAGCCCAGGTAGTGAGTCCCCAGAATACCCACCAAGTCCCTCCAACTTGGCTACAAATTCAGGATTTCATGACCCCTTTCTAGAAGAGGTTTGATTAATTTGTTAGCTGCTCACAGAACTCAGGGAAACACTTACTTATGTTTACTAGTTTATTAAAGATGTGATAAAGGGTACAGATGGATGCGTATGTAGAGGTCTGGGAAGGTACTGAGTGCAAGAGCTTCTGTCCCAATGGGTATGAGATGCTTCATCCCCCTGGTACATGGATGTGTACAGTCCCCCCAGAAGCTCCCTTAACCCCTTACTGCTGTATCTTTACAGAGTCTCCCTCACACAGGCATGATCAATTATTAGCTCCATGTCCTGCCCCTCTCCCCTCTGGAGAATGAAAATTCCAAGTTTCTAATCAGGGCGTGATATTTCTGTGACCAGCCCCTACCCAGGAGCCACGCAGAGTTGCCGCATTAGGACAAAAAATGCCCCTAGAGCTCTTATCACTTAGGGAAATTACAAAGGTTTTAGGAACTCTGACCCAGGAACTAGGGGCAGAAACCAATATGTATTTTCTATTATCTCAGAGTGAACTACATTGGTTTTCTGATGTTACGCTTCCCTTGCATTCATTAGTACGGTTCTTTCCCTTCAGAAATAGTTTAACATGTACCAGAGAATAGAACAGACAACTTGAAAATATGAGGGAAAATTAAGCATACAGTAGATAAAGAGAAGCTTAACAAGGAAAATGACATAAATCCCAAAGTACAAGAATTGACTTCAGTCACTCAGAATAATGGGCGCGTTGTGACTTTACGGCTTTACCAGCAGATGGAGAGGCAAAAGGGAGGAAGAGTGAGACTCTGCAGACACATCCACAGACATGGGCCCATCTGACGAAGAGAGAGAGAGAGAACACTGGAAAGCATGACCTGCGCCTCAGTGACCCTGAGAACTAGGGCAAGCAGTGTCCCCCACTGCCACTGGAAGAGGAGAGGGACAGTTGGGAGAAGGTACTTGAACCCTGGTCTTGGCTCTCACCGTGTCTTCATGGAGGACCTGCTGAAACACACGTCAGCCCGCCTCCTCTCTTTGCCGCCTGCTCCTTTCCCAGACTGACTGAATCAGACTAGGTTCATGTATTTATCGCGTGAAGGCGGAATATTCTTTTCTATCCCTCTACCTGCTGTGCAACTAACCAGAGTGACGTGCTGACATTTACTGAAACGTTCTTATTCCTGCCAGTGGCCCAGCGACTGGAGTCAGCAGGTACAAGGCTGCACTTTCCACAGGAGATTTTAACCACCTTCCAGTCACGTCTGAGGTAGCAGGTCAGGCAGGAGAAGGTCCGCCAGGTGGAGGAGGGAGCGGCCTGGAAGAGGAAGGGAGTCTGGGTGTCACTGAAGCCTGTGAACATGAATAGTTCACACTTATTCACACCTGTACACACCGCAATACTGTCTATCACTCACAGCCATTCCCTCTGCGGAGTCTCCAGGCGTCCACGTGGCATTGTTATGTCTCCCTGTCTTCATGCATGCTGGTTGGGATGCTTCTGCCGTTCAGAAAGTGTGTGTGTGTGTGTGTGTGTGTGTGTGTGTGTTTAACTTTTGGTCTATCTGTCTATCTATTATCTATCTATCTATCTATCTATCTATCATCTATCTATCTATCATCTATCATCCATCATCTCTCTCTTCACCTATCCATCCTTTCTGCAACATCAGAGCATTCTGTTAGGCTCTGCATCCAAATTGTCATGTTAACTTTCTAAACAAGAATTTCAGTTGCAAAACCATGCACTTACAATCACAAATAAACGGCCTACAAGACACGCTTGACTACTAAATTGCTCTCAAAAAGCCCCCATATTTCTTTGTTCTCAAGGCCAGGAAGTGTCTTTTGGAAGGTGATTTTTTTCCTGCAAATTACACATCTCCCAAGAGTTTCACACTTATCAGATTCTGAAGAATATAATGAGAACATTGTCATTTCTATGGACTTCTGTAGAATACCACCTCTCTCTGCCAATAACTTGAACAGAATCAGATTCATCATTGGACCCCCATACCTCTTACCCAGGGCTCCAAGCACCACCTGTGAAGCCTTTGTCCCCAGCCCTGGTTGACTGATCAGAGACACTCCTGCACCGTTGCTTCAGAAGCATCTGTTGAAGCCCGTAAGGACAAGTTGGATTCTGAGGATTCTGAGTGGACTCTAGAAGCTGGGTTAAGCTCCCAGAAACAGAGGCTGGCCTAGAGTCCCAGACGTAACTGTTTTAAGAATCTGGGTTAGAGGGGCGCCTGGGTGGCTCAGTCATTAGGCGTCTGCCTTCAGCTCAGGGCGTGATCCCAGCATTCTGGGATCGAGCCTCATGTCAGGCTCTTCCGCTGGGAGCCTGCTTCTTCCTCTCCCACTCCCCCTGCTTGTGTTCCCTCTCTTACTGGCTGTCTCTATCTCTGTCAAATAAATAAAAACTCTTAAAAAAAAACAACAATCTGGGTTAGAGGCACAACTTCTCTGTTCAGAAGATACTTGCTGGGCTGTAAGTCTTTATCGCTCTGTTTTTTTTTTTTTTTTCCAAGTGGGAATTCATTTCCTGAACCCCTGGGTGGGAAACTTTTCCTGGATCTTTATGAAGCCTCTCTGTTCTTTCTATTTAATCCTGCTCCTTCCATGGGAACTTCTGAGCCCCTCAGTTGACTGAAGCCCCTTCCTCGCTACCCCCTTGACCCCTGCTGGCAATGCTCTGACCGCTCTGTCAGCCTCCTCCCTGTTGGCTTGATTTTACTAAGGATAATTTAAATTACCAAGGCCTCCTTGAGAAACTGAAGATCTCTCCAAACTAGCTCCTCTAAAATTTCTCCCTTCCATCTCCTCCTCTCCTCTGCCTCCTCTTGCCTCCATTGACCTTCCCTTCAGCTCTCTTAGGTCTTTAATGGGTCCCCTTGAGGCCTTCCCTTGTCCATCCCCCCATCCACCCCTGCTGGCCTCTCCCCTTTCCACTCTAGCCTCTATGCTACTGGAACATGAGCTCCCTTGCTCTCCATTGGGGTCTCTCAAGGGAACTGGAGACCCTCAAAAACAACTATCTGAGGCTGAAAAAAGGGGGCCTCATTGGAAATAAACAAAAAATTTAGTCCACAGCTTCAATTATATTATCAGAGAAAACAAAAAAATATTAAACGCCTCCACAACTATCCATAAAAAGCATTAGCCCTCATACTGAGGGGTCAATCTTAACTTGCTCCATCTGTCAGAAACACAGTTCAGATAAGAATATAAAGTAGGATAAAGAAAAGAGTCAGTTACTTTATATAAATCAGTGAGTTCTGTATTATTGTCTTTATCTGACTTGTGATAAAATTTTAGAACGACAGCTCTAAGATCTCTCATTGTATCTGTACGTATACTTACGCACATGTCCATGATATTTTCCTGCCGCTGAATGGTGTTACCAAATTAATCTATAGACTCCCTTGAGGAGGATTCAATTTGGCTTAGAGAGAAACGAATGCCCATGTAAATTTAATATTTCTAAAAACTCCAGTGATATAGAAAATACAACTTCCATGCCTCTTGGTGTGTGGGCCTCCGAAAGTTCACCAAAATGTCTGATGCCATCATCCAAGACATTCCAACTGCAAAGCTGGCCATCTGTGGGCTTACCATCATGACTCAGACTTCACCATTCATATATACTTCCAACTTTCATCTAGAAATCTTTTCCATGCCCTCTGTAACTAGAATCTAGATTTTCAAGTATTAATCATCATTTTTCTTTTATCTTCATAGAAACTCTTTTCATTAAATGCCTGACTGCTAGTATCATCTGCCAAATAATCCCTCCCCACCAAATTCCAACAGACGTTTCAGCTGACCCCTAATGAAAAAAAGGACCCAGTTGGTTCACAGGAAAATAAAATGTCTCTTTTCTCCTTGAACTAGAGGAAGGACTGACAGAGTCTCTCTGAGAGGGTAAATTTTTTGTCAATCTAACAAGTGTGAGGGATGGCCAGAAAACTGGTAAAATGTTACATCTGCCTGTGAAGGTGTTTCTGGAAGAGACCAGCATTGATTCAGTAGACTGAATAATGCAGATGCCCTTACCAATGCGGTGGGCCTCACCTGATTCATGAAGGACCTGAATAGAACAAGAGAGTGGGGGAAGGGTGGATTTGCTCTGTTATAGAGCTGGGACATCTGTGTCCTTCTCTTGCCCTTGGATATTAGTGCCCCTGGTGCTCAGTCCTTTGCCAACTGGGCCCCTCCATAGGGTATCTTACTACCTAGCAGCTGGCTGCCATTGACGTGAACAACAGAGAGAGAGAGATGAGATGAGCAAGAAAGCCAGAGCATTTCTTGTCCTAATCTTGGAGGTGACATCTCATCTTGTTTGCTGTATTCTTTTTGTTAGAGGTGGGCTGCAGGTCTAGACTTTGTTCAAGGCAAGGAGATTTACAGAAACATTGTGAATACCAGGAGGTGGGTATCATTTTGGACCATCTTGGAAGATGCCTCTCTATCTGTGATTCTAGATAAAATAACATGTGGAAAATCATTAGCCATCAGGGAAATTCAAATCAAAACCACATTGAGATACCACCTTATGCCAGTTAGAATGGCAAAAATGGACAAGGCAGGAAACAGCAAATGTTGGAGAGGATGTGGAGAAAGGGGAATCCTCTTACACTGTTTATGGGAATGCAAGTTGGTACAGCCACTTTGGAAAACAGTGTGGAGGTCCCTTAAAAAGTTAAAAATTGAGCTACCCTATGATCCAGCCATTGCACTACTGGGTGTTTACCCCAAAGATACAGACGTAGTGAAGAGAAGGGCCATATGCGCCCCAATGTTCATAGCAGCGTCCACAATAGCTAAACTGTGGAAGGAGCCAAGATGCCCTTCAACAGACAAATGGATTAAGAAGCTGTGGTCCATATATACAATGGAATATTACTCAGCCATCAAAACGAACAATTATCCAACATTTGCAGCAACATGAACGGGACTGGAGGAGATTATGCTAAGCGAAATAAGTCAAGCAGAGAAAGACAATTATCATGTGGTTTCACTCATTTATGGAACATAAGAAATAGCAGGGAGATTGGTAGGAGAAGGAAGGGAAGAATAAAGAGGGGGTAAACAGAAGGGGGAATGAACCATGAGAGACTGTGGACTCTGGGAAACAAACTGAGGGCTTCAGAGGGGAGGGGGGTGGGGGATTGTGATAGGCAGTTGATGGGTATTAAGGAGGGCACATATTGCATGGTGCACTGGGTGTTATACGCAAATAATGAATCATGGAACACTACATCAAAAACTAAGGATGTACTGTATGGTGACTAACATAATATGATAAAAAATTATTATTAAAATAAATAAATAAAATTAAAATTAAAGCCAAAAGTGCTCTGGCTGCCACTGTAAAAATAAAATAAAATAAAATAAAATAAAATAAAATAAAATAAAGGGAAAAAATTACATGTGGAATAAAAATACTGAAAGTAATAGATAAAATGTAAATTTGTTTAAAATATTATGTTAATAAATAGGATTCTCAGAAATGGCAAAGAAAATGAGAAGATGGTTATTGGGTCAGCACTCCATCCTTTGCAGAGGGAAGGACACACTTGTCATAGGTTCAGGACCAGGGGAAACGCCTCTCCCCCTTTAGAAAGCAGAATCTGGGGATTTGTGTGTCATGAAGGATCAGAGCAAAAGGACTGACAGAGGGGAAGCCGGCAGTCAGCAGGGCTGAGGTGAGCATCAGTCAGGGACAGCACCTGGGCAATTTAATAATTAACATGGCAAACATGGAACTGAGCAAGTACAGGGAGACAAAGGTGCTTACCCCCAGCAGGAGGGTGCAGGTGGCTCTGGTCTCGGGGTCAAGCCTGTGAGAGAGGCTGAAACGAGGGAGGTGCTGCACCGTCTGATGGTGTCTGTGCAGCAG
Organism: Ursus americanus; assembly: GCF_024610735.1. NCBI lineage: Eukaryota > Metazoa > Chordata > Mammalia > Carnivora > Ursidae > Ursus > Ursus americanus. The sequence continues at coordinate 108,034,083 of NC_142127.1, forward strand.
GGGCACCATGTAGACACCAGCCCACGTCATGATGCCCATGAACACAACATCAGGAAGAACAGCAGGATGGCATGGAGAGCGGGGGAAAGTGTGCCCTCGTAGGAAAAGGCGCAGGCTCCAAAATGTTGCCCCTGGGTCCCATTAGCTTACTTACTTACAGGAACATAGGTGTTTAGGAGAAGATTGATGGTCCAACAGAAGAGAGTGAAAGGGCAGGCACTCTTTGGAGCCAGGCTTCTGAGCCCTGCCCATGTGCCAGGGCTTGGGCTGATGGTGAGTGCCTGAAAGAAACTCAGGAGGCAGGTGGAGCAGAGAGAAAGACCCCGGACCACTCTGTGGATGAAGTAGGTGAGCTTGCATCCAGTGTCTTCCAAGATACAGCTCAGCCCCAAAGCTGCCAGGATGTAGGGGATCCCCTTAGAGAGGAGCACCAAGGCGCTGGCCACAGCCAAGTTGGTGAGAATCAGGTATGTAGGCTTTGTTTTATGGCCAGTGTGAGCCAGGAGGCAGTGAATGGAAAAGAGAAAGCCATTGTCCAGGACTCCAGCCCCCACTTGGGTCAGAAAGCCGAACTTCGGGACCAGGTTGCTGGTGGTCGTTGTGGCTGTGGGTCAGGATTGAGATGCGGAGGAAGACTGAACATTCTGGAATGAGGAACAAAGTGTGTGAGAATACCATTGCCCCACCTCTGCTGGCTTCCAGCCCTGGAAGGAACTCCTGTGGGCTCAGGCTCTCCCGGGGTGGTGGCTGTCCTCGAGTGAGCTAACATCCAACTAAGGGTTGCCCGTATTTTGTTAATGTGGAAGGACGGCGATGGCCGTTTCCATTGCTTGGGGACACACACCCTACCTCTCTCTGTGCCCCAAACAACCAAATAAATAGGCCAATCCTGAAGGTATAAACACCCCATTAATAATAATAACAGAAAATATTTTGTGTTGGTGTCTTTGCTTATACCGGATTAAATACAATTGAATAAGACCCAGTACCCATCCTCACTGATCTGAGATAAGGAGACAACTAAGGGGACTTGGAACTAATACAGAAACTGCCGCAAGTGAAATGGTGTGGGGAGTCCAAGCTACCACTCAAGCAAGTAACAGGCCATTATTAAAGCTCAGGGAGTATACTAAGGTTTTCATTGGTGGAGACGTTTGTTTTAATTAAACACATCAATTTTTAAGATCAATGTTATCATGGGTTTTTCAACTTCTCCATTTTTCTTGACCATTGTACTTTTATATTATTCGAATCCCACATAAAAGTTCTGTAATTGTATAGGCAATTTGCATATGCTCTTTATGCAAATTCGCCACTTTCTCAATTCTTGCCTGAACACTGTGGGCTGGGACCCTCAGCGTTCTTGGTGATCAAGGCTTCCTGTGCTTGTGGCCTTAAATCCAGAGCAGAACAGCGATGAGAGCCATCAATCGACTCCCTTCTAGTGATGCAGGTTTGTGGTCAGGTGGGGGAACACGGCTGGAGGGAGGCTGAGCAACCCCGGGGTGCCTTTCACAGAGACACCGCCTGGAGGTGCTGGGTGTGTTCCTGTGGGGAAGGAGCAGAAGGCAAGAAAGTGACAGGCATATAGGGGTGCATTCAAAAGCCAGTGAGGAAAAATGATTTTAGAAGCATTTCTGGTTCTCTAATGATGTTCATGAGAATAGGACTTGGAATTATTTGGAAAAAGTAGTGGTGGTAATTACTGTTTATGTAAAGCTAGCTGCTATGGTTAGAATGTCTGTGTCCCCCACAAGTCCTGTGTTAAACCCTAACCTCTACCGTGATGGTATTAGTGGGTGGGACCTTCAGGAGGGGGTTCGCTCATGGGGTAGAGCCCCTGTGATAGGGTCAGTGTTCTCAGAAGAGAGCCCAGACTCCCTTGCCCCTTCCACTCACCTGCTGGCACCCATATCTCAGACTTCCAGCCACCAGAACTGTGAGTGGTACACTTCTGCCACTTATAAGCCCCCATCCGTGGCGTGCTGTTAGAGAAGCCCGCATGGGGAGACAGCAGTGTGCCACCCTTTGCCATGGCTGGTAAAAACCACATCCCATTTTCTTCTCGCAGAAACCCAGCGAGACAGTGTCATGTCAGCCACGCTGGCTGGAGCCTGGAGCACGGTCCCATAAGCAGAGAGCAGCCGACTTTGAAGTGCGGCTGCTGGTTATAATCTCATAAAAGTTGGCTCTTCCCTCTCGGAGTAGCAGGAGCAACTGGACAGTTTGCTTCAGAATGCACAGGGCAGAAAGCAGTGCTGCCCTTTCTTTGGAAGGATGGAGACAGAATGCAGGTTCACTCGCCCCGAGCTTTTTTATGGGAGTGCCTGGTCTGTTAGTCACATTACTGACATCCAGAAACAGCTGCAGGTCATGTTGACAAGCGGAGTCAGGGTGTGCGTGTGTGTGTGCTCAGGTGTGCACTGCGTGCTGGGGTGAGACTCAGGACCCATCTTTAATTCTGAATTCTTTCATCCAGATCTCGCTTACCCCGGGCTCAGCTCTGTGAAGTTTGATTCTATAGGCATCGTCCACTCTTTAAGGAGAAGTGCAAGGTGACACTATGAGGGTCACCATGAGCTCATTAGGGTCAGAAAGACATAGCTACCTCCTTCAGTACCTTGAATAGGACTGTGCAGGACACAGACCATCCCTGAGGTTTCGTGGGCCGGAGCCTGATACTCAGCGTCTCGGTGTGTGCACCACGTCTCTCTGCCAAGCACAGGAGGAAGGGAGCCAAGTGCAGACAGGGCTTGTCAGTCAGCAGGGATGGCCCCTGCTCTCCACCCTCCTCCCTCTCTCCTCCCCAAGCAGACCTGGTGAATGGACAATCACCGGGCTGTCTTTGTTCCCAAGTCTGTGGTGGTCAGAGTGTGCCCGGGAATGGCGAGGACATGGTTATAAAGGAAGGGTGTCCCGAGCTCAGCAGCTCCCAGGGCTGCCGCAACTGTGTCACCTGTGGGGGTAGTCTACACAGACTCCAGGATGTCTCCAAAGAGGAAGAGACACTTGCCCCTTGTGAAGCCACTCCCCAAATCCCTGGTAATTAATGCAGAGGCTGAATGAGCAGCACGGGCAGGAAACTTCTCAGGGCTCTGTGGAGCGGATGAAGGGCAATAATGGGTGAGGAGGAAAGTCTGTGGAAAAGGATCTGGCTGAGGGCCATCCTTAAGAAGGCACCAAAAGGAGTCCTTTTACCTCTTCTCAAAGGTCAACTGAGGATGAGACGCATTACTGGTCTGACCTGATTCCCATCTTTCCACAACACCCAGGGTCTGGGGTCCCAGTTAGTCTGCAGCTCAGTCTGTGGTGGCCCCTGAGCTTGGACCGCAGTCAGCACCACCATGCACCCGCCTCTGAATCTCCATCACGTCTCACACTTGTATGTGTTTCCATCCATGTCCTAATCCGTTCATCTCTGCTTTCCCTTTGGCTATTTAACAAGGTTCAAGTGAGGGTTATATCCTTTCCCAATGTACACAATTCAGAAACAAGACACTCGAGTGAACACCCACCCACAGCATGTAAGTCAAACTCATAGAAAACAATGTCACACACTTCACACTCTCTTATTAAAATTTAACTGGATCGGGATTACAGTCTGGGTCAGGGCCAGGCTTGAGACGAGGACCTGGGTCAGGGTCTGGGTCTAGGTCAGGATCAGGGTCTGGGTCTAGGTCAGGGTCAGGGTCTGGACCAGGGTCTGGGTCTAGGTCAGGATCAGGGTCAGTGTCTGGGTCTGGCTCTGGGTCTAGGTCAGGGTCAGGGTCTTGGTCTAGGTCAGGGTCTAGGTCACGATCAGGGTCAGGATCTGGGTCAGGGTCTGGTTCAGGGTCTGGGTCAGAGTCTGGGTCTGGGACTGGGTCTGGGTCTAGATCAGTCTCAGGGTCAGAGTCCGGGTCAGGATCAGGGTCTGGGTTTAGGTCAGGGTTAGGGTCAGGATCAGGATCAGGATCAGTGTCAGTGTCAGGGTCAGGGTCTGGGCCAGGGTCAGGACCTGGGTTTAGGTCAGGATAAGGGTCAGGGTTAGGGTCAGGGTCTGGGTCAGGGTCAGGGTCTGGGTCTGGGTCTGGGTCTAGGTCAGGGTCTAGGTCTGGTCCAGAGTCAGGGCTAGGGTCAGGGTCAGGGTCTGGGTCTGGGTCTGGGTCAGGGTCTGGGTCTGGGTCAGGTTCTGGGTCTGAGTCTGGGTCTAGGTCAGGGTCAGGGTCTGGGCCAGGGTCTGGGTGTGGGTCTGGGTCTAGGTCAGGTTCTAGGTCTGGTCCTGAGTCAGGGCTAGGGTCAGGATCTGGGCCAGGGTCTGGGTCTGGGTCTAGGTCAGGATAAGGGTCAGGGTCTGGGTCAGGTTCAGGGTCTGGGTCAGGGTCAGGGTTAGTGTCTGGGTCTGGGTCTGGGTGTGGGTCTGGATCTAGGTCAGGGCCTAGGTCTGGTCCAGGGTCAGGGCTAGAGTCAGGGTCAGGGTCTGGGCCAGGGCAGGGTCTGGGTCTGGGTCTGAGTCTGGGTCTAGGTCAGGGTCAGGGTCTGGACCGGGGTCTGGGTCTGGGTCTAGGTCAGGGTCTGGGTCTGGTCCAGAGTCAGGGCTAGGGTCAGGGTGAGGCTCTGGGTCTGGGTCAGGGTCTGGGTCTGAGTCTGAGTCTGGGTCTAGGTCAGGGTCAGGGTCTGAACCAGGGTCTGGGTCTGCTTGGTCTAGGTCAGGGTCTGAGTCTGGTCCAGAGTCAGGCTAGGGTCAGGGTCTGGGCCAAGGTCTGGGTCGGGCTCTAGTATAGGGACTGGGTCTGGGTCTGGGTCTAGGTCAGGATCTGGGTCAGGATCAGGTCAGGGTCTGGGCCAGGGTCTGGGTGTGGGTCAAGATCAGGGTCAGGGTCTGGGTCTGGGTTTATGCCTAATGGGCTCACTTTCCCCTCCTCCATGTCTCTGGGCCACCACATTGGACAGGAATTACCCAGAGTCACACATGAGTCATGGCCTGAGTTGGAGTCTTTTTCTTCTGTCCCTCAGTCCTGGGCTCTAACAGAAGAGTGAGATATCCCTCTGGGCACTGATTGTTTGAAACACAGCTGCACTCCAGTCAAGGGCTGTGCAGAGCTTATACCAGTTCCTGATCCCACTCTCCCTGGCTGCCCCAGGTTCCAGCACAGCCCTGACCCATGAGAGCATGCAGCAGACATGTATGGATCCATACAGGACCGGGTGCAGAGGCCTACCTGATCCCGTATACAGCCTTCTTGTGGGACTGGTGGGGCCCTCTTGCAACTGGCTGGATCCTTGGTCCTATCTGAGTGATTAGCAGTAGACAGTCAGGTCTCAGAAAGGGCAACCTTTGGCCTCCAACCATCCAGGCAGGCATCTATGGTCCTCCAGCTCAGGCCAGTCTGGATCTTGACCACCCCCAGCAGGTTACTGAGCTGACTGTGCTCCTGGCAACGTAACAGGTCCATGGGCAGTGTAGACAGCACCATGGGATGTTTCCATTCCTAACATTTGTGTGCTTGAGACAAGCACCTCCTCCCTCACAGCCTCTGAGCCTGCTAAGAGCGGTAATAATCCTCCGAATACAGAGTGTGGCTCTGGGTACAACAGCCATAGAACAGACTGGCCTGGCAGTCCTTTGGCCTCCAGTTATAATGCAAATATTTGCCATGCATACTTGTTAGGAATCAAGGATATAGGGGGGCGCCTGGGTGGCTCAGTCGTTAAGCGTCTGCCTTTGGCTCAGGGTGCGATCCTGGCGTTCTGGGATCAAGCCCCACATCGGGCTCCTCTGCTGGAAGCCTGCTTCTTCCTCTCCCACTCCCCCTGCCTGTGTTCCCTCTCTCGCTGGCTGTCTCTTTCTCTCTGTCAAATAAATAAATAAAATCTTAAAAAAAAATAGGAATCAAGGATATAGGAACAACTGTGTGTCCCAGCAGGCAGTATCTCACTGAGACTGCATGCATGACCCAGGGTCTGTGGCCTTTGAACAGCCTGCCAAGTGTGGATTCTGTGCTGTGGGATAATCCTTGAGCCTCCCACTGCTTCATTGAGCAATAATTTCCTCACCATCCACACATTTGGTCTCTGCTCTTTGTAAAAGAGAGAGAAGAGACTGGAAAATGAGCCAGTTTGCTCTTTGGGGATGGGTGATTAATGTGGGGGCAGGTGTCACTCCGGGGCTCCCTCCTCCCAGGGACACGAGTGAGGTCTGTGTGCTTTCCAGTCTCTGAGACGAGAGGACCCAGTGCCCAGGGCAGGAGTCTTGTTTCCCATCAACAGCAGAATTGCTTTTTCAGCAAGTGGAAGAGCGTCTTCCCATCGTGGGAGAACAGCAGGAGCACTGGATGGGCGGCTGCAGCCCTGACCCTAAGTGACCCCTTCCTTCCCTGGGCTTCAGGTTCCACAGCCGTGCAGTCCGCCACCAGTGATGTGGAACAGCAGGAGCACTGGACGGGCGCCTGCAGCCCCTGACCCTAAGTGACCCCTTCCTTCCCTGGGCTTCAGGTTCCACAGCCGTGCAGTCCGCCACCAGTGATGTGGAATCTGCTGCTTTCCCAGCCTGGCATCCATTCTCACGTCCAAGTGCAGCATCTCAGCTTGCCTTTGGGAACCACATCTCACCTGCCTCCCATCCACAGTTCCAGAGGGCAGACCCCACTCTCCACCCACCTCAGAGATGGGAGTATGATCCAAGTCTACCCAACCCCATGCTCTGTTCTCTGGGTGCTCTAAGGGCTTCAAGGATGAGAGTGTGACCCAAGCCGGGCCAAAGACACTGAAAGTCATAACTTTACATGGAACCCAAGGGAAAGAGAAACCCTTCCCAGTAGAACGGATGGTGAGTGGGTGTCAGCCTGGAGTTGTGGGAGGCCCCAGATGCAGTGAGAGAGACTGTGCCTGGGAATGGGGTCACCCCAGAGCACTTAGCAGGATGATTGTCAGCCTCTGGACCTGCCAGTCCAAAACCACTGCTAACTTGTCTCTTGCAAGTATTAACATATTTCTACCATTAAAATATATTAACTTCTTTTACTTCAGTAAGTGTGTCCAGTCCCTTGCCATCCAAAGTGCTAGGTGACACATCAGCATTGACCATCCCTGAGACTCCCCGTGCACGTGTCCTCACTGGGAGGAGCATGGCTGGGGGAGAGGAAGACAGTGAGTGAGGTCAGGTCTCAGCAGAGCTCCAGAGTAGTTCTGTCCCTGTTCCTTCTCTGCCCCAGAGAGGAAAACCCCAGAACAGTGAGAGGAGAATCAGCACGAGGAAGAGGCCCTGGATGGCTAATTGGTCTGCTTGTTTTTTCCTTATTTTAGGGTCTATTTTGTTAATGTGCATGTTTATTAGGAAACCACCCATTTCCTCTAGGTTTTCAGTCTGATGTAAGAGGTTTCTCTTATTTAACCTTTAAATTTGTCATAAATTGTCACAATTAATGAACAAATGTTGATACGTTATTATTTACTGAAGTCCATACTTATCCAGGTTTCCTCTGTTCTACCTTTTCTGGTTCCAGGATCCCATGAGGGCACCCCGTGACATGTGGTCATCATGTCTCTTTAGGCTCTGCTTGGCTGTGACTTGTCTTGTTTTGATGACCTGGATGGTGTTGAGAAGGACTGGTCAGGCATTTTGTACATAGACCTGCATTGGGATTTACTTTTGTTTCTCATGGTTAGACGGGGGTTGTGGTTTTCAGGGAAGCGGATCACAGAGGTGAAGTGCTCTGTCATCACTGTACAGCAAGGAACACTTGTCACTGTCTGTGTTAACCTTGGTCACCTGGCTGAGGCTGTGTTGGTCGGGCTTCCCCACCATGAAGTTACTTTCCCAGGTGCCTATGGTGTGTCCTCGTGAGCAGGAAGACACTGTGCGGAGCCCACACACTTTAGGAGAGGGGAGTCAGCTGCACCTCCTTGATGGGTAGCTAAGTGTCTGTCTATATTTATTATTTGGAATTCTGTTAGAAGAGGTCTATTCAACCCCAATTGTAAAAACCTGTGTAATCTGTTAATAAAAAATACAACTGAGTAATTTAAAAGATCACATTGCCTTACTGAACAATTCATGAATTGGGCAGCATCCCATCTAGCAAATAGAAAGGACCTCCTTTGAGCTGCACGGAAGGAAAGGCTTTTAAAAGCAGACAGGGAATTGAAAAAAGGAAATCGTTAGCAAACAATGCATTGTTTAAGGCAGGGTTGCCCTCCTAAGGGGAGCAGAAGGGGCCATTCAGTACATATTCCTGGTTGACTGGTTAAAGTTTACTTGGAGGTGGGGGTGTGTGAAACTGCAGTTGGGTTAGGTGGTAAGACCTCGTTTGCTGACCCGGGTCTCTTAATGTTAAGTGACTGCATTTGGGGCCTGTGGTTTCTTTTTAACAAATCATTTATTTTTTACCAGTGTTTTCCATTGTCTCCTGTTTTCTGTGGACATCATTCCATCTTCGTAGGGTTTTCTGTGGTACTTCTTTACTTTCTGATACTTCAAGATTATCCTGGCTCCTATATTTACAGTCTCAGTCCTACTATTAGCAATATCTTAGAAGAGCTCTGGCTCCTTTTATTAGAGAATGGTATTAAAGTCTTGCCTGTGGGAACTGAATGTGCTCAGCAGACAATGGAAGGCAATATATGCACGTATTCCAACCAATGTAAACACACCTAATTAAAGATGTCCATGTGGTACTGTGTGTATCCATACTGAGCCGAAGATGAGTTCATGCTGATGTCTCCAACCTGGTTGTATTGTGATATTCTTCCTTGGCTGATCTGTAGCTTTCTACTCCAACAGTGACAAACTGGCTCTCACCACGTGCCATGTATTTAATTCATTGCTCCATTCCAGATTACAGATGGGGAGTTTTCAGATCTGTTAGCTACCACCCTGATGGGAAAGAGCTTTTTCCTTTAGTCTACAGATTCCACTCGTTTCCAAAGTTTACTTAGGTCAGCATCTTCTGCCATACAACCTGCAGTGGGTGTTTTTCATACATTTCCAGTACAGTTACATTCTTTGTCGTTTTCTGTATCCCACTGAAGGGGCAGAAGAAATTTTGCTCATTTCAAGGTTCTTTCAGTTGGATTGGGAATTATACATTGACATGAAACAGATTAACAGGAGGGAAAAAGCCCACAAAGTTTAATCATGTACACATGATTAAATGACCAAGGCAGGCAGGTTTTATACTTTGTGGACAAAGAGAAAATAAATCTGTGAGAAATTCGCAGAAGGAAAACAACCTTGGGAGCTTCAATTAGTAAGGAATTCTAAACAGAATTCAGGCTGGGGTAGTAAGTTAGTCAAAAGTAACAAGGGTTGATTATGCAGCCTTCTGGGCTCTAAATTTCCCGTCTCTGGTGATTAGGAAGTCTTTTCACCTCCTGGTACAGGGAGATCTTCATGTGCAGATAGATTTCCTGCTTCCAGGGGGACAGAGGAGGGTTTGAGTGTCCCTCTTACATAGGCTGTCTCTTAAGTAACTTCTATTTAAAATATCTATATGTCAAAGTGGCAGATTTGGGGCAGCCTGCCCTTGGCCTCTACACCACCCTGTGACACTCCCACATCCTAAGTAACTATTTCAGCAGCTTATGATTTACTCTTGGGGATGTAAACATGTTTGTTTGTGTTTTTTAAAGATTTTATTTTTAAGTAATCTCCACACCCAACATGGGGCTTGAACTCACAACCCCGAGATCAATAGTTGCATGCTCCACCGACTGAGCCAGCCAGGTGCCCCAAAATGTATGGGTTTTGACAAATGAATAATGGCAGGTATAAATTATTAAAATATGATGGAATTTACCCCCTGATCATTTTATCACCTCTAGTTTTGCCTTTTCCAGAATCTCCTACAAATGGGGTCACTCAGTGTGTAACTTTTTCAGACTGGATTCTTTGACTTAGAGAAATACGTGTAAAGTTCATCCATGTCATTGTATGGGGGTGATGGTTCATTTCTTTTTATTGCTGAATAGATTAACAGGAGAAAAACAAGTCAAAGTTTAATATCATTCAAATGTCCTGTATTCATGGGAGATACCCAGGAAAACAGAGTAACCTCTTGAAGTGACCCAGCCCTCACTCTAAACGCCATCTTCAACTAAAGACCAAAAGATTGTAGGTGGTGGGAAGGCCAGTTAAGGGGTGTTATCAGGTGAGCACAGTAAGTGAGGGAATGGTTGTTACACAGATTTAAGTCTGTGCTTTTTCTTTCAGTAAGAGTTTCTTGAGATTTAGTCATTCTGTTCCTGATACAGAGGGAGACAGGCCTACCAATGGAGCTTTCCTTTATCAGCGTACCTTTCACTCACCAAACAGCAACTTCTACCCAGTTGTCAGAGATTCTCCCATGTCTGCTGTTTCTTAAAATTAATCCACCCAAATAACCCTTGTGCCAAAGAGGCACATTTTGCCTGGCATATTCTGCTTCCTTCACACGGATGCACTCAGTGTGCTTATGGATTCATTACCGGAAGGACATCCTGGCTTCGTTAAGTTTGTAACCACCATGAATAGAGCTGCCGTGCATAACTGCATGTTTTTGTTTGGAAATAGCTTTTCAAAGAAGTGGTCTAAATACCAGAAGTACAGTTGTTGGACCTTAACGTGAGCCTTATTTAGGTTTGGAGAAAATGGCCAAACTGTCTTCTGAAGGGACAGTTGCTGCCATTCCTCGCCTTCCAGCAGTTGGTATTCTTGTTTCTGGAGTTCAGCATTTGGAATAGGTGTGCAGTGCTGTCTCACTGTCGTTTACACTTGTTCTTTCTTAATGATGACATCGAGCATATTTTTTAAGCTTATTCTGTGTCTGCATATCTTCTTTGTCTAGGCATTTTCAGACCCTTACCCATTATCAGTTCGGATGTTTGTTTCCTTATTGTTCAGTTCTGATAGTTTTTTGTATATTTTGAATACAGATCTTTTACCAGATATATGTTTTGCAAATATTTCCTCCCAGTTTGTGGCTTGTCTTTTAGTTTCTGAGCAAGGTCTTTCACAGAGCAGAAGTTCTAATTTTAGGAAGTTGATGCTATCAGTTTTTTTTCTTTTGTGGATTGGCGTTTGGTGTTGTGTTAAAACTCATCACCAAACCCAAGGTCATGTAGATTTTCTTTTATGTTTTCTTTTTGACAGTTTTACATTTTGAATTTATCTACAATGTTGAATGAATTTTGGTGTAAGTTGTAAAGCTTGTGCCTGCATTTCACTTACTTCCGTATGGTTTCTAATTAATTGTTTCTATTTCTGGAAAAGTCAGGGGATAATTGGACTCCATTTCGGTTTGAATTTCCAAAATGTCATGGATTCAGCTGGACCCCACAAGGGACAGGTGCCTCCACTGAACTGAGCGCACCGCACCCTGCACCGCCCCCACCGCCCGCAGGGGGTGCCCGAGTCCCGCTCCGCGATCCAGGCGGGGCACGTGCTTTCCAGGAGCTGGCAGGTGTTCCAAGTCCTCAGGACCCTCTGTGCTGACGCCCCCCCCCCCCCGCCCCGGCTTCGGGAGGACGTGGGGCCTCATCCACGGTCAGGAGCCCGGCCTCTCCACGACCTGCTGTGGAGGATGTGGGTCTGTGTCCACGCTGACAGGAGGCTGGCCTCCTCAGGACCCGCAGTGGAGACTTCGGGAGGACATGGGGTCGCGTCCACGCGGAAAGGACCAGCAGTGGAGGACGTGTTTCCGCGTCCACACCCACAGGACCCGGGTCTCCCCAGGACCCGCCGCCGGCGGAGAAGGTGAGGAGCAGCCGCCTGAGCAGGGACTGCCGAGGGGTCCGTGCTCACGGGACCCCGCGGAGGAAGGGCACGCTGTGTAGACGGTAGGGTTTCCGTGGTTTCTGTGCGGTGCCGTGGGGTCCCTGGCAGGGCTGTGCGCGGGGCTGTGGGGTCTCCCCTTTCTGGGCTCTGATCCGCTGGGCTGGTCCGCGGGTCCGTGTTTACGCGCACACGGATCCGGTTCCGGGGGCTCCGCAGGCGGTCTGCAGTCAGGGAACCTCCGGCCGCCTGGTGGTCATGCTCCCCCGGCCTCGGCCCCGCAGGGTCCTCCCCGCGTCCACACCGGGTCCGGGCTGTCGGTTTGGCGTCTGGAGGTTTGGTAGCGACGGCGCGCGCTCTGCAGACAGACGGCTGTGGGGAGAGCAGGTGTTCTCACGGCGTCGGTCTTTCCGTCCCCGCGTGTCTCCCGCGACGTCTGTCTCGGTGTCTCACGGGTGTCCGAAGGCAGGGCTATCCGTCGGGCAGGACAGAGCTTTCCAAGGAGGTCGATGGAAGAGTCAGAGGATTGCAGAGGCCTTGGGAAGACTTGGAGGCCCTGGAGATGTTGGCTGAATCGCTGTCATTTGGTCAGAAAAGTTGTGTCACAAACCCCCATCAACACTGGATGATTTACTCTTCGTTGGTTCTAGGAATCAGTGCGTATCTGCCATGAGAACTCACATTGCGTTAAGTCTGGGATATACCTACTTTTCATCACTTTTCAGGACTAGGTTTTTCTAGAGGAAATACTAAGCGTGGCTCTCTCCATTCTTTCTTTGTACAACTGGCCTCTGTTTTCAGGAGCAGATTCCTGGTGCTCATCACCTCTGCTAACCCTGAGGACTGCCCCCTGTCACCTCCCACAGTGGACGTGACCACGTGGGTTGGGGGGTGCTCACTGATGAAACCCCAGTGCTCAGTACACAGCAGGGACCCCAGATTCTCTGCTGAATGAAGGAAGACATGAGGGAGGATGGGAGTGAGGGAAAGAGGGAGGGAGGGAGGGAGGGAGGGAGGATGGAAGGGGTGGAGGGGAAGGAAAGAGGCGGGGGAATGAATGACAGAGTGAATAAATGATGTAGGGAGGGAGGGAGTGAAACCACGGAAGTAGGGTCCCTACATCAGGAGCCATTATTTGGGGTGAGGTCTGAGGGCATCATAGCCCGGGCCCTGGATGGTGGCTCAGGGCACGTCCAACTGTCCTCCCAGTGCTGACCATCCTTCTCCTCGGACCTGCTGTCATCCTGGATCCTCTCCACCTCCTCCTCAGACAATTCTGAATGTTCCCAGGAGCAGGGTGGCAGGAGGGGAGTCTCAGGAGGGGCTTCCCAGATCCTGTGCCCAGAGGAAGCTGTGACAGTGGCTACAGGGCATCCTTTCATGAGGACTGGGACCGAGGATCCCATCCATCTCCTTGGGCATTAGTGTTGTTCCATTCCCTGCTCTCTCCACCACTGCTGTGATGAACACTCCTGAAAATACATCTGTGAAAAACCGAGTGAGAGTTTTCAGGGGTGAGTCCGAGGAGGAGCATGCTAGGTGGTGAGTGCACCTGCGGCCTGGGATGGGTGCGGCTCACTGTTCTCCCAGACAGGGGTGCCCGTCACCCTTCTCTCCAGGGGACCTGCGGGGGACTTCTGTGTCCTCACATTCTCCCCAGGGCTGCTGGTCCCTGGACCAGAAACCTGCTGATCTGAACGTGACCAGTGCTGCCTCCATAGGGTTTCCTTTGCCGGAGTCCTTCCCTGGGAGCTCCCGCATCTCTGACACATACTCCCCACATGCCTATCCTCCCCCTTGGACTTGCATGTGTGTGGTCTCTGTCCCTGTGGAACCCAGTGACTTGGAGCACGGTTTGGACCAGAGGCAGGGGACACCTTTCTCTGGCCTTGGGTCGTGAGCAATGCTTTTGCCCTTTGTGGTGTCTTCCAGCTTTCTGCATTTCCCTGGTGTCTGTGTGGGTCACAGGTGGAACCAGCCGTGTCCTGTCTGGGGTCAGGCTGTGGTGTCCCAGCAGGAACAGGGGTCTTGGCCCCGAGATTGTGCCCATATTTACTAAAGGGGCCTCTATGATTACATCTGATTTGTAATCCACCAGGGATTTCAATATCGAATAAGGGAAATTCTATGTCAAATAAACACAGAAATAAGTCCCTTTTTGAAAATAGGTGGGCAGACATGAAGGCACCTATTGTGTGATTCCACTTACAGAAACATCCAGAACAGATTAAGGAACACAGAGAGAAAGCTGCTGAGGGGTTGCGAGGGTCTGGGCTGGGGGAGAAAGGGGCAGGGAGGGCTCCCGGTTCAGCGTGTCCTTTGGGGAAGGAATGTTCTGCCGCCATGTTCTGTGCCGCGGTGGCACAGCATCGGGAATGTACTTCTTGCTCATGATGTGTTCAACTGAAAACGATTAATTTTATTTAAAATAAATAATAAACAGCATACAGAACATGGAAAGATAATATAACAGTTAAAATATACCAGAGAGAAAGAATATGTGGGGAGGGGACGAAACATTGTGGGGGGGCGTCGGGTTCGGGTGAAGGAACTAAGGGTGATTGAACAAGGAGCTGTCCCCGCGGGGCTGTGGGCTCTGGATGTGGCTCTGGGAGCCCTGCAGGAGCAGGAGTAGGGTCAGGGGTGGGGCTAGGGGCAGGGACAGGAGCAGGGACAGATGCAAGAGCAGGGACAGGGGCAGGAGCAAGGGGAGGGACAGGGTCAGCAGCAGTGGCAGGTGCAGGATCCAGGGCAGGAGCTGGGTCAGGAGCAAGGACAGGAGCACAGGCAGGGGCAGGGGAAGCAACAGGGGAAGGGCCAGGAGCAGGGGTGAGGGCAGGAGCAGTGGCGGGCGCGGGGGCAGGCTCTCCGTGGGCAGATTCTCCAGCAAGCTCTTCCTGGACAGCTTCAGGCTCTCTGTGGGCAGGTGCCAGGTCACCCGCTGGCTCCTGGTGTCCTGCTGAAGTTGCTGCAGGCACCACCCCTCCCTCTGCAGCTGCCCATGAACTTGGAGCCGGCTCTAGTTCCTCAGACGGTGGAGCAGCTGTGAGAGGAGAAAAGCTCACCCACATGCCTGCCTCTCCCTGTGCCTTTGCAGAGACAGAGCCCAGCCCAGGGGCGCCCAGAGCAGCTGCAGCCAGGAAGGAACCCTCCCCGGGACGTCTCCCCGACTGCCGTCCACCCGCTGGGTGCTCTGAGCCCAGTCCTTGCTCCTGGCCCCACACCAGCCTCTGGGGGCTCCTCCCTGTGGGGCCGGCACCGACCCATCCCCGCATACCACATGCACCCAGCCCCAGACTTCTCACCCTCAGGCTCATGGACCACAGTCCAGTAATGGACCACCAGGGACAGTGGCCTGGGCGGGGTCAGAGGCCTTCCCTGGTGGTCCCCAACGCCTGCACCTGGAGAGCTTTCTGAACTGACTTCCTCCGAGAGGGAGATGGAGGGCGTGTCCAACAGCCTCCTCTCAGTCTCATCCATGGTCTTCTGCAAAGACAGGGACCGGTAGCTGGCCCGGGGGCATCACAGCCCTGCCCGGCCATCCCCACTGTCCTGCCCAGTCCCCCTGCTGCTCCCAGATCAGACTCAGACCTGTGTGTGCACAGCCCTGCACCCGGGACAGTGACCCATCCCTGCAGGGCTCGGGATAAACCTTGGGCAGAAGGACACAGCCCCCCACACCCCGACCCACCCAGCCAGGCTTGACCTTGAACATGACCTGCCCACCGGGCATCTGACCCCTCATCAGCCTGCTCCTGCTCGGGGTGGCCCTACCTTGCGTGACCTCTCTTACACACACACACACACACACACACACACACACACACACACACACACACAGAGGCAGGGGACCTGGGGCTGCACAGTCGGATCAGAGTGTGTGGGGCTAGGCTGGACGGCTCTGGGCCTCCTGGTGTCACCTTTCGGTCCTTCCTGCCAAATGGCCAGAGGCGTCGGGGAGCCCTGACACTACATCCCCAGTGAGGGAAAGTGTTTGCAGGGCGCGCTTTCCTCAGCCTGCAGCCTCTGGACTTGGGGATGCAACACGCAAACATGTTCTTCATTCGAGGATCTCCAACGATATGAGCTGGGCAGGGGGCTGGCTCTGGAATGTGGGTGCCTGGTTACCCGAGTTCCAAATTCTGTTGGGCTCCGTTGTCAGGGAAGTGAGGTCACCACTGCCTGGGGCTCCCTTGCCCGACTTCCTTCTCCCACAAGAGCCCCCAAAGGCCCCCCTCCCCCAGCTGCTCAATGCTCACCCTCCACCCCATGCCCCATCCATACAGTGACACCCACACCGCCTACCCACAGCCCCCAGGGGGCCTGGGAGCAGCCAGTGTCCCTGCTGTGACGACGCAGAGCTGGTTTCAGACCGGGCTTCTGCTCGTGACCAGGGCCGTGACTCTGGACAGACCCTGTGCCTCTCAGGGACTCCCCAGTCTCCCCATCTGCACAGTGGGGTGTTCTGGCTTCTACTTCTAGGGACACCATCAGGGGTAGGACCTCTACATACATTCCGTACCTGCTATCACAGGAGGCTGGGGCACGCACTTGGCAATGCAAGGATGAGCCAGGGGCTGGGCGGGGCATGGAACACAGCTCAGAGGGGCTGGGTCTGCTCTGGGGTCCAGGCAAAGCCACCCCCTCCTGCCTGTGTTCCAGTCCCGTGGGAAAGTTGCAATGAACGGTTTCTGACCTTGTCCTCTCACGACAGAGACTTCCAGGGGCTCCCATTAAGTTGAGGCTCAGGTCCCCGGGCCTCGTCTGTGCCCATGTGCGGGGCGTCTCCACAGTGGTTCCCGGGCATTCCCGAATCCTGGTCACACATCCCTGGGGAATCCCCTCCCCTCCAGGGTGGATGGCCTCTGTGACTGCGCTCTAAGGAAGAGAATGGAGCAAAATGATGGGATCCCATTTCCAAGCTGATGGAGGAAAGTCTGTGACTTCTCCTGGTTCCCTCTCTCCTGTGTTCAGTCTCTGTCTCTGTCTCTGTCTCTGTCTCTGTCTCTGTCTCTGAGTGTCTCACAGGAGCAGGATCTGAGGGCTCCGGGGATGATGTGAGAAACCCTCAGAAGTCTCCCTTGTCCCTGTTTCCCTCTCCTGTCCTGGTGCTCAGTTCCTTCCTAAGGCCTCCTCACCATGCCCAGAGCACTAACTCTGGAACCTCTTCCAAATGGGGACCCTGAGGCCGCACCAAGGAGGGCCCTGACCTTGGTCCCCTGACCAGTGGTCAGTGCTCTGCTCTACCCAGGTCCTCAGCCCCCAGGCTGCCCTCTGCTCAGAAGAACCTCGAGGGAGTACAAAGCATTTTCCCAGGACTGGGAGCACAGTGGGTCAGGGACGGAGATCCAAGGCCAGCAGGCTCTTCTACAAGCCTGTGGGACCCTAGGGACACCCATCTCTACAGCCCAATTGATAGAAGAGTAAGCTGAGGCCTTTTGTGCTGTAGCCCCCTCCACACTAGCGGGGGGTTTCTGTTCCTACTTCCAGGTACCAAGGGTGGTGATGGACACCGGACCCCAGACCCTGTCCTCTCCCAGTGCCCTGGCAACCCCCTGGGCCCCTTGGGGACCCCCTGACTATCAGCCTGACGTGTATCCCCTCCCCATGCTGTGGATCTGGGGTATGGCCAGGAGTCCTGATGCCCCTGCCCCATGGCCCAGCTGCTCCGACCTCTTTCTTCTTTTTGTCACCCACCTTGCTCCCAGGGTGTCCTCCCCTTCTGACCCCCAGCTGGGCAGTCAGAGTGGGGTGTGTGTGTGTGCACAGGTGCACATGCCTCTACCTGCCTGGGGATGCCCAAGGTCATGTCCCCACATGGGACGGAGTGGGGAGCTATCCTCAAGGATCTGAGAGGCTCTCACCCCCAAAGCAAACCTCATGGGTGGGTTGATGCTGGCCTAGGACTGGAGAGCAGCCCTGCTCCTTGGACTCTGCACCGCTCATTTGTCCTGGGTCAGTCCCTGACTCTCTGGACCTCAGGTTCCCAACTGTCCCTGAGGGTTGGGCATGGAAATGCTTGAATGTGGCCGCTCTTCTGGAGTAGGTGGAGGACAGGTGCACCAGGCACACAGGCCTCCCCACTGAGAGGGTTAGGTGTTCACAGGGGACCTGCACACAGCACGTGTATCATGACCCAGTCCTGCTGTGGACGTGCACAAGACCCATGGCTCCACACCTGACTGGTCCCTCATGTTCCCTCACCACCACCAAGTGCTCTGTGGCCCCAAAGTCTGCTGAGCCCCAGAACCATGCCCACGCTGGGCAGCAAGCCTCAGGGTGCAAGGCCAGGTGGGTTGGATATCTGGGGACGCAAAGGTCACTGAATACCCCCCGCCCCACCCAGCTGGCCTGGAATGCAGACTCCCTCCGAGGGTCTAGCTAAGTGCATGGCTGGGCCAGGGGACCTGGTGGCAGCAATGGAGGCCGACTTGGGGCAGGGAGAAGATCTGTCCGCCCCTTCCCCTTCTCCTCTCCTCATTCTCCCTCATCTTCCTGGCAGGACCTGGGACGGAGGTCCAGCCTGCCCCTGGCTGCAGCCCTGGCTAGAGTCAGAGGGGTGGGAAGGAGGCCAGGGAGGAGGCGCCCACCACCAGGATGCCGGAGTGTGAGGGTGTTGTTACCGTAATGAGGGACCCCGTGGGCATTCAGGGATTTCAGCCATTTTCAGACATGAGCTGGGGCCCCAGGACTTGGCCCCTGCCCCATCCTACCCCCCGCCCACGAGGCCCTGCATCCTCCCCAGCCCAGTCCTTGACTGCAGCCAGTCCTCCCTCCAGCCCCAGGAAATCCACTTGCTCGGGGGGCTGCAAAATCATTCCAACCTGGAGGCCGAGCAGCCCTGTGGGGCCTGGTTCCGGGTCCTGGAGCCCCACAGTGAGGAGAGGTGAGGCCAGGCAGGAGTGGGGAGAGGGCAGAGTGGATTCTCCTTGAGGACCATGGCTCCCTGGTCAGCACAGACCCTGTTGCATGCTGGCCCCTAGGGCACCCAGATTCCAGCTCCCGGGCAGGCTCCGGGAGGGAGACCAGAGTGTGGCTCCTGCTAGCTCAGACGTGTCACTCTGTCCTGTAGCTACCGCCTGTCCCGCCAGCTGGACTCCCCCTCCTAGTCGACCAGCAACACCTTCAGAGCCAAGAAGAACAGACCCTCATCAAACTCAGGGACCAGTGAGTGGCTGGGCAGGCGGGGAGGGCTCACCCTGGGCTCAGGGAGTCTCTGGCTGGGCTAGCGGGGACTTGGGAGGGCTGGCCTCCAGCTTCTCTGCTGAGCAGCCCTGTGGCTGGAGCCATTTGCCTCCCTTCTCTGGGGCCCGCTCTCCTCCTGTGTGCAATGGGGTGATGCTGAATGGTTGCTCCCATGGCAGGAACATGTGGGGTGCTGGTGATTGACCTATGCTGGGCACAGAGCCTGGATTGCAGACTGCTGTGGGGGATGGTAAGCGGTGTGACCAGTGAGCACCCCTCCCCCCAAAAGCAATCTAGGTCTTCCATGCAGCCGCCAGGCCCCTGGCTGGGAGCCCAGGAGTTGTGGCAGACCACACTTCTGACACGAGGTCCATGGGTGGCTGATCTTCAGGAGTGGGGACGCAGTGGGGAGCCCTGGGAGCACGAGGCCAGCCCCTCCCTCTGAGGGAAGGAGAGCAAGGAAGACTTTCCCTGGGGTCCCGCAAGGCCAGGTAAGAGGGGAGGAGGCTGTCCCCATGGCCAGACAGCTCTTCCCCAGCACCCACTTACCTAGTGGGGAGGGGCAGGCGTCCTTGCTGCGCACAGTAAATCTGGACTTGAAGAGTACATGGAAATTCTGCTTCGGTTAGAACCCGAGCATTGGGGTTTGGTTCTTTCACTTGCTGGGCTGACGAGACACACATGCTCTCCAGGAGTCCTCCTCGAATGAAGAGCTCTTGCAGGGTCCCAGGTGTCCTGGACCTGGGAAGGGGAGAGGGGCCAGTCCTCTCCCTGGCTCCTGAAGGAGGCCCAACTTCCCAAAGACAGGATGGTTTCAGGTTGTGATCCTGGGCCAGGGCCAGAGACAGCCCCTCACTGCTCCCGACTCTAGGGCTGAGGGGGCCTTTCTCAGGCACAACGATGCCCGCTGAATGTGGGGACTTCAGAAAGGACACACACCTGGACCAGGTCCTGCCCCAGGATAGTGGCTGCCTTCCCCAGCTCTAGAGGAAAAGGGACATCCTCTGCTTCTGTGGGCGGGGGTCCTCTGTCCCACTAGCAGGCACTGGACGGTTTCTAGTCTGCCTCTGAAAATGCACCAGCACTGAGTGGGCCAATCACTGTCCACACACGAACATGGACAATGTGCTAAGGAAATGCCGGAGGTGATCCTGTGCAAATGGCCTGCGGGCTGGTGGGGCTGGAGCCTTCAATGCCCTCCAGGGGCCGCAGGTCCCCTTTCCCTGGATGGGAATCCTCCTGGAGTCTCATCTCCGCCCTCAGGGCTCCCTTCCTGCTGGCTTCAGGACCGAGGGAGAGACTGTGGTGTGGCTGGGAAGGCTCTGCCCCTGCCTCCTTCCTTCTGCACACATCACTGTTCCCCAGGAAGCAGGGGCTGCTGCTCCCGCCTGCCCCGCACACGGCTGGTGTAAGGCACACATTCCCTCCAAGGTCCAGCCGCTCTGGCTCTGTCACATACACGGTGCCCATGGCTGCCTGGCTGGGCCACGAGTCCCAGGAGAGCTCTCCTTTCCCGGGATCAGGGTTCCTATTCCTGGAGAAAAGAAGTACCATCTGTCCTCTGCGGGAGAAGGTGAATTCCTGGGCCGGGTGGCCCTCAGGTGCCTGAGGACATGGTGGCCCCAACAGCTCCTCTGGAGAGAAGGGTGTCGGGCACCCCTGTCTGGGAGAACAGCGAGCAGCACGCATCCCAGGCCACAGGTGCACCCATCACCTAGCATGCTCGTCCTCGGACTCACCCCTGGGAACTCTGGCCCAGTGTTTCGGCTATATTTTCAGGAGTGTTCAGCACAGCAGTGGTGGAGAGAGCAGGGAACGGAACAACACTAATGCCCAAGGAGATGGATGGTGGCTCAGTCAGTTAAGCCACTGACTCTTGATTTCAGCTCTGGATGTGGTCTCATGGTCGTGGGATTGAGCCCCACATAGGGTCTGTGTTCAGTGCAGTGTGGGCTCACGATTGTCCTTCCACCTCCTGCCTCTCTTGTCACTCTCATGCCATGCCCTCTCTCTCTAAAATAAATAAATAAAATCTTTATTAGAAAATGAAATCTTACAGAATGTACTTTCAAAAAATTGTAAAAAATCATAACATTAATTTTGCCATTAAATTTCTAATTTAAATTTTAGTTAACATACAGTGCAATATTGGTTTCTGGAGTGCAATTCTGTGATTCATCACTTAATAGGACACCCAGTGCTTACACAGCAAGTGCCCTCCTTAATCCCCATCACCCATCTAGCCCCTCCCCCACCCCCTCTCTCCAGGGACCCTCAGTTTGTTCTCTATCATGAAAATTCTCTATGGTTTGTTTCCTTCTCTGCTTTTTTTCTTTTCCCTGTTCCCACATGTTCATCTATTTTCTTTCTTAAACTCCACATATGAGTGGGATCATATGGTATTTGTCTTTCTCTGACGGGGCTTTGACTGTCTGCACCCATTACATCACAGCTTCCCCCTTTTCCCCCTTCCCTGAATCTCCTGGTTACTACCAGTCTAGCTTCTATTTCTGGAAATATGGCTACTTTGGAGAGCTCCCAGCTGTGGATTCCTACAGTATTTGTCTTTTTGTGAGGGCTTATTTCACGGAGCCTCGTGTCCTCAAGGTTCATGCGTGTTGTAGCAGGTGTCAGGATTTCCTTCCTCGGTAAGACTGAATAATATTTCATTGATGGATAGACCACATTTGGTTTATCCATTTATCCATTGGTGGACATTTGAGTTGCTTCTACCATTTGGCCGTTTGTCTATTGTGAAGAGTGCTGCTGTGACATGGGTGTGCAAATATCTCTTCCAGAACTTGCTTTCTGATTCTTTTGAATATATACCCAGAGGTGGGATTGCTGGATCATACTGTACCTGCATTTTTAGTTTTTGAGATGCTTCGATACTGTTTTCCATAGTGGTACACCATTTTACAATCACACCAGCAGTGCACAAAAGTTCCAGTTTCTCCGCATCTTTGCCAACATTTGGAGTTTTCTGTTCCTGGTTGTCTTTTTTTTTTTTTTTCAGTACCCATCAGAATGAATGTGAGCTGATATCTCTGGTTTTGATTTAGTCTCCTCTGATTATTAGTCATATGAGTGTATTTTCATATGCTTGTTGGTCATTTGCATACATCTTTGCAGAAGTCAATTCAAGTCCCTTGCCCATTTTAAAATCAAGTCATTTGTTTTGTTATTGTGCTGTATGCGTTCTTTTTTTTTTTTTTAAGATTTTATTTATTTATTTGACAGAGCAAGAGACCGCCAGTGAGAGAGGGAATACAAACAGGGGGAGTGGGAGAGGAAGAGCTGGCTCCCAGCGGAGGAGCTCGATGTGGGGCTCCATCCCAGAATGCCAGGATCACACCCTGAGCTGAAGGCAGATGCTTAATGACTGAGCCCTCCAGCACCCCATGAGTTCTTTATTTATTCTGGATATTAACTCACCATCAGATATATGATTTGCAAACACTTTCTCCCATTCTGTAGGTTGCCTTTTCACCTGTTGTGTCCTGTGATTCACAACAGTTTTTTACTTTCATGTGTTCTCTTTGCCTTTTATTTTTGTTGTTGCTATGTTTTTGGTGTCCTATGTAAGAAATCATTGTCCTATCCAGTGTCATGAAGCTTTCCCCCTATGTTTTCTTATGGGAGATGAACAGTTTTAGGACTTTCATTGAGGTCTTTGATTCATTATTTAGTTCATTTCTGTAAAAGGTGAAATGGAAGAGTCCATCTTTGTTCTTTGACATGGGAATATCCAGCTTCCCAACACAATTTATTTTGTTAAATTGTATTTTATTTTATTTAAATTCAATTAACATATAGTATATTAGTAGTCTTAGAAGTAGAGTTTCAGTGATTCATCAGTCTTATATAACACCCAGTGCTCATTACACCCCATGCCATCCTTAATGCCCATAACCTAGTTACCCCATCCCCCCCACCCTTCAGCAACCCTCAGTTTATTTCCTATGGTTCACAGTCTCTTATGGTTTGTCTCCCTGTCTGATTTCATCTTTGTTTTATTTTTCCCTCCCTTCCTCTATGATCCTCTGTTTCATTTCTTTTTTTCTTTTAAGATTTTATTTATTTATTTGTCAGAGAGAAAGAGAGAGAGAGCACAGCAGGGGGAGTGGCAGCCAGAGGGAGAAGCAGGCTCCCCGCTGAGCAAGGAGCCTGATGCAGGACTTGATCGCAGGATCCTGGGATCATGACCTGAGGTGAAGGCAGACACTTAACTGTCTGAGCCACCCAGACATCCCCTCTGTTTTGTTTCTTAAATTCCACATATGAGTGAAATCATATGATAATTATCTTCCTCTGATTGACTTATTTTGCTTCGCATAACACCCTCTAGTTCCATCCATGCATTGTAAATGGTAAGTATTCATCCTTTCTGATGACTGAGTAATATTCCAGTGTATGTATATATACCACATCTTCTTTATCCATTCAACTGTCAATGGACATCTGGGCTCTTTCCATAGTTTGGCTATTGCGGACATTGCTGCTATAAACATTGGGGTGCAGGTGCCCCTTCAGATCACTATGTTTGTATTTGGGTGGTAAATATCTAGTAGTGCAATTGCTGGGTCATAGGGTAGCTCTAGTTTTAACTTTTTGAGGAACCTCCATACTGTTGTCCAGAGTGGCTTCACCAGCTTGCATTCCCACCAACAGTGTAGGTGGGTTCCTACATCTGTCCCATTCCTGAGGATGTCCCACATCCTCGCCAACATCTATCATTTCCTGACTTGTTCATTTTAGCCATTCTG
Source organism: Ursus americanus (assembly GCF_024610735.1). NCBI lineage: Eukaryota > Metazoa > Chordata > Mammalia > Carnivora > Ursidae > Ursus > Ursus americanus. The sequence goes on from NC_142127.1 coordinate 108,057,762, forward strand.
ACTGGTGTGAGGTGGTATCTTATGATTTGTATTTCCCTGATGGCAACTGATGTGGAAAAATTTTTCATGAGTCTGTTGACTATTTGTATGTCTTCTTTGGGGAAATGTCTATTCATGTCTTCTGCCCATTTCTTGACTGGATTATTTGTTCTTTGGGTGTTGATTTGGTAAGTTCTTTATAGATCTTGGATAGTAGCCCTTCATCTGTTAAGAAATTTGTAAAAATCTCCCATCCTATAGGTTGTCTGTCGGTTTTGTCGACTATGTCCTTCGCTGTACAAAAGCCTTTTATCTTGATTAAGTCCCAATAATTCATTTTTGCTTTCATTTCCTTTGCCTCTGGAGACATGTCTAGCTAGAAGTCGCTGCAGCTGAGGTCAAAAAAGTTGCTGCCTGTGTTCTCCTCTAGGATTTCAATGGATTCCTGTCTCCCATTTAGGTCTTTCATCCATTTTGAGTTTATCTTTGTGGACAGTGTAAGAAAGTGCTCCAGTGCCATTCTTCTGCATGTGGCTGTCCAGTTTTCCCAGCACCATTTGTTGGAGAGACCATCTTTTTTTCTGCTGGATATTCTTTCCGCTTTGTTGAAGATTCATTGACCATAGACTTGAGGGTCCATTTCTGGGTTCTCTATTCTGTTCCATTGATCAATGTGTCAGTTTTTGTGACAGTACCATGCTGTCTTGATGATGACAACTTTGTAATAGAGCTTGAAGTCCGGAATTGTGATGCCCCCAGCTTTCCTTTTTTTTTTCTCAACATTCCTTTGGCTGTTCGGGGTCTTTTCTGGTTCCATACAAATTTTAGGATTGTTTGTTCCAGTTCTGCGAAAAATACTGGTGTTATTTTGATAGGGATTGCATTGAATGTGTAGATTGTTTTGGGTAGCAAAGACATTTTAACATTTTTTTTCCTCCAGTCCATGAGCATGCACTGTTTTTCCATTTCTTTGTGTCTTCCTCAATTGCTTTCATAAGTGATCTATACGTTTCTGAGTATAGATCTTTTACCTCTTTGGTTAGGTTTATTCCTGGGTATCCTATGGCTTTTGGTGCAATTTTAAATGGGATTGATTCCTTGATTTCTCAAGCTACTCGACCTTTCAATTGACCCAGTGGTAGTTGGGTTGTAGAGTAAGTGGAAGTTTCACATTATCCCTTGTTCCTTAGCCTACTGTTGTATTTGCTTTCCTGTGAAGTGGGTGCCGTGATCTGATTTGATAATGATTGGGATACCATAGCAATGAATCCAGATTTCTAATGCTTTGATAATAGTGTTTAAAGCATTTTTTTTCTGGCAAGAATAGGAGAACACTATTTTTGACCATGTGTCTATAATGGTACATGGGTATAGTTTATTCTTTGATACAGACAAGGGTTGGTTATATTCAATTTGTATATTTTGGAAGAGTCTGTCAGCTTTGACTTTATGTGGGTATTCATTAGAGTTCTCTTGGTTTTAACTTTGGCAATTATGGCATTCTCTCTCTCTCAGTGAGTCGTTGGTAATAGTATACATTTTGCTTCCTCTATGCTCTCTGTTATGCCAGCATGACCTCTTTGGTGATGTGCCCATGCAATGATCGTATTGATTGCCATATCTATGTGTTCCGGTTTCATATTCCATTATCCTTCGTGTTCATGGATGGTTCCATTTTGAATTGTTTTCCTCTTCTGCCAAAAACCATTGGTTTTTTAAATGATGTTTTTAGATATTTTGGCCTCACTCATTTTCCTAATGAGGTTCTCTGCCTGGTGTTTAATTGGGTTACTTTAGAGTTATTCTTCTGATGTACAGAAACATGCATGATGAAGATGGAAATGTCAGCCAGGGCTAATTTTTAAAAAAGATTTTATTTATTTGACAGAAAGAGAGACAGCCAGCGAGAGAGGGAACACAAGCAGGGGGAGTGGGAGAGGAAGAAGCAGGCTCCCAGCAGAGGAGGGAGCCCAATGTGGGGCTCAGTCCCAGAACTCTGGGATCATGTCCTGAGCCAAAGGCAGACGCTTAATGACTGAGCCACCCAGGGGCCCCAGCCAGTGCTAATTTCTGTCATATGTTCTTAACTCCTATGTTCTTATTTTCTGCTGGGCAGTCATTTTTCTGACCTATTTCTAACCACAGTTTTGTGTCACTAGTTACTGCCATGAGTCTGAGAACAGGTACACCTCATTCTGGTTTTCTTGAACAGATTCATCAATCACCAGTTTTCTAGCTATTTGTTTTGCATATTGTGCTGACCCTCATTGGATGCATAGGACTGACTGTCTCTCTGTCCTATTCAGAAAGGTATCATTTCTGTAATAGGACTTAAGGTCAGAAGTGGTTCTGCTTTGTTCATCTGGAATCTTCTTTTCCCACTCCAGAATAGCCTTTGGAGTTTTTGTATCATTGATGTCTTGTCTCTTCTTTTCTTTTCCTTTCTTTCTTTCTTTCGTTCTTTTTTCCTTTCCTTTCCTTTTTTCTTTTCTTTTCTTTTCTTTTCTTTTCTTTTCTTTTCTTTTCTTTCTTTCTTCTTTCCTATTGATTTTCAGTGAATGGTCCAGCCTTTTGTAGGGCCTCTGAGAGAGCCCAGGCGAGCCTCCAATTAGTTGGTATCTGTTCTCAGAACATGGGGATCTCTTAGTCCAGCAGTAAATCTGGTAAACTTTGAGGTCTTGAAGAGTTTCAGTCCTCAGAGACCATGTCGCAAACCCTTGTGAGTATACGCATTCTAGGGTATGCTCAGAGCCCTCATTAGCTGGTACCAGCATGTGACGATTTCAGACAGCATTTCCCAAAGAAGTACCTCTTGGGTCTGCATCCATGTCAGTTCCCTACACTTCCTTACACTAGTTATGTGATCAGTGTGTTTCAGGATAATTTCCACATGTGATTTTTGCTCTTTCCTACCAGTCCTATCTGTTTCTGATCTTCTTCCTTTATGGTAGGGGTTGGGAAACAAACTGTGTGGTGTAGGAAGGGGTGTGGTAGTTGTCTGCCTTTAGAGGACCGAATGATGCCTACAAATTGTACTGTAGTTTGAGGTCCTCAGCCCTAGCTTAGGTCAATTGTCCATCCTCTGAGTGTCAGAAATTCCATCACTTTACTTGGATCTCGTCTGTTCTCCAAGTTGCCCTCAGAAATAAGGATGTCATCCATCTAGGGAATACTGGTTTGTGTGTATGTTTTTGTTTTAGAAAGGTCCTGGATGTTCCTGAAAATAATACTGTTGAGCACTCTTTCCTGTCTTATTGGCCATCTTTTGAGAAACATCCATTTTAATTTAATTTAATTTAATTTAATTTAATTTAATTTTATTTTATTTTATTTTATTTTATTTTATTTTATTTTATTTTATTTTTAGCCGAGGTATAGTACATCATTGGCTTTTGATATAATGTTCAGTGATTCATTAGTTCAGTTTAATACCCACCGTTAGTCATATCATGTGCCCTCTTTAATGCCCATCACCCAGTTACCCCTTCCCCCACCTCCCTTTCCTCACTCTCAGTTCGTTTCCCAGAGTCTCTATGGTTTGTCTCCCTCTCTGATTTCTTCCCATTCAGTGCCCCCCATACCCCTATTGTCCTCTGCACTATTCCTTATATTTCACATATGAGTGAAACAATATGATAATTGTCTTTCTCTGATTGACTTATTTCACTTAGAATAATCCCTTCCAGTTCCATCCATGTTGATGCAAATGGTAGGCATTCATCCTTTCTGATGGCTGAGTAATATTCCATTGTGTATATGAACCACATCTTCTTTATACATTCATCTGTTGAAGGGCATCTCAGCTCCTTCCACAGTTTGGCTATTGTGGACATTGGGGTGCAGGTGCCCCTTTGGATCAGTACATTTGTATCTTAGAGATGAATACCTAGTAGTGCAATTGTTGGGTCAAGTGTCTTGAGGAGCCTCCATACTGTTTTTAAGAGTGGGTGTACCAGCTTGCATTCCCACTGACAGTGTAAGAGGGTCCCCTTTCTCCACATCCTCTCCAACATTTGAAGTATTCATTTTTAAATAGACTGTCTTTTATGGTCGATGCATAGGAATTCGTTATTGACAAGTCTTTGTCCGTGTGTGTGTTGCAAATCTTTACTTCCCAGTCTATGGCTTGCCTTTTCATTTTCTTAATGGTCATGAGATAAGGAGAAATGTCACATTTTTATGAAGTCCCACTGAATCTTTTCAAAAGGTTAGTGCACTCCGTGTCCCACCCCGAGATCAACATTTTCTACACATCTTCCAGAAACAGTCTAACATTAAGCTATGGTCCATATCAAATTTCTAAATTCCATTTTTAATTCTAATAGTGTATTTATAGACTATTTTGGATTTTCTGTGTACACCATCATATTATCTGTGTATAGTGACAATTATCCCCTCAATTCTTATACCTTTTGTTTCTCTTGCCTTATAACTCTGGGTAGATTCTCCAATGCAATGTTGAATAGAGCAGCATTGTTTGAGGATTTTAATATACCTTTCTCAGTATCTGATAGAAAAAGCAGACAAAACATTGGTAACAAATGTGACCTAATTGACATATATGGAACATTACCTAATAAGTGCAGAATATGTTCTTTTCTAGTGGTCACAGAATATTACCCAAATAGATGGTATGCTGGGTCACAAATCAAGTCTACAATTTTAAAAGCCTGAAATTAACTAGATTCTATTCTTAGACCACAGGGGAATTGAGCCTATAGTCATAATGAAAAGAAAACCAGGAAGTCCCTCAATGTTTAAAAAATTAAATGGAACTTTGCTGCATATCCTAAGGGTCAGAGAGGGAATTGCAATGGAAATTCTCCACCTTTTCATGTCAGGGCTCACAGACAATGGCCCTCTATCTGTGAAGAGCCCTCACTATCCTAATCTAGACGGGAGTTCAGATTCAGAGCTCTGCCTGCCCCAGCCACACTTAGCAGCCTTGGCCTGTGCCTCTGCCCCCAGCTGCCCTTTCTGGTGGCCCTGAGCTAAGGGTGTCAACATGGCCGTATGGTAATGGGAAACTCCCCACTCCTAGTGATGATGGTGCTATTGTATTGTCCTCACCACTGCAAAAACATGATTTCTCAGAGAAATATGACACAGAGTAGCTTCTTGACCTTCCTTAAGGTTTGAAAATCATCTGGTGAGTCATCTGTTAGAAATATGGATTCAACATGTGTTCTTTCTTCTGGAAAAGAAATAGACCCAATAGTAATTATGGCTTCCTGAGCACCTGCTCTTGAGAGACATCATTCTGGCTCTTTGTAGCGTTCTCCCTGTTAAACTTCTCAGCTAGGATGTAGATATTATTAGGCCCATTTTCAGATGGTTAGACAGGGACTCAGACAATACGAGCCACAGTGGATTTTAGTGTCAGAAACCTAAGTGGGATCCCCAGATTGACTCCAAATCCCTTGTTATTCCGTACAGGGTATTATTTCCGTCTTATCTCTGGTCTTCTTGATCTGGAAACCTATCAAGTATCAGGATATTCTTTTTGTGTGACCAACTGGAACAGATTCAGCTGGCCTTTTAACCTCTGCCCATCATTAACATGAAGATAATGATCTCAGTGGAGGACCTCCGGGTGAGATACTCAAAGATCCCTAGGAATAGAGACAGTATAATATTTTTCTGGTATTAAAGTTACTGAAAGGAACTATCTTTTTTAGTTGATTCAGGCTCTGGTATGTTCAGAGTGTGCTGTAAGACAGTTCTGAAATAGTATTTAGAAACAGTCAGCTCAGCCTCTTCTACAAAGTGAGCCAATGCTTATAAACATGGCTAAAATATTCCCTTACCTGTGATTATTTACTTCCCAGCCATCGCAGTGTTTATATGGTATGATGTGACTTACATTAGTCAACATTTGCAGAGAAAGAACTTAGTGCATCCAGGGGGCACTTCATGTTTAAGTTAGTTTGTGACAATGAGCTACTCTGTTTTACTCTGTAGTCCAAGGGAATGGTGCCAGACATCTCTAAGGTGTCTAGCAGTTCTAAAATTCTGATTTTATTATATTTTTAAAAAAGATTTTATTTATTTATTTGACAGAGATAGCCAGCGAGAGAGGGAACACAAGCAGGGGGTGTGGGAGAGGAAGAAGCAGGCTCCCAGCGGAGGAGCCTGATGTGGGGCTCAATCCCAAGGTGCCGGGATCACGCCTTGAGCCGAAGGCAGACGCTTAACGACTGAGCCATCCAGGCAGGCCCCCTAAAATTCTGATTTTAAATGATCTGTGTGCTTCCAAGATTTGGGCAGGAGATGGGCAGGAGTCCAGAGACTGTGAACACTTCTGTTACCTGTGTTGACCATGGAGCAGGTAACCTTCTGTAGGCATCATTTCGATTTCTTGGTACTCTTGTGAAAGGTGCTTTTGTCTCAAATTCCTCCATTTAGTAGTAATTATAATGATAAAAGTAATTTTTATCTTATATCATCTGTGGGCCCTGATCCTGGGCTCCCAGGGAAGCTATCCTTTAACATTTTACCCAGCTCAAAATGACTGGGCAAAACCTCAAAGCATGGGCCCTATTTCTGCCCCCAGCACATATTGTCCATCTGCTTCAGAAAGAAAAAGAGAACCAAAAAATGCCTTTGCCAACATCAAGGTAAGAACACAAAAGAACCTCTCTGGCTCCCGTAAGATGAAAGTCATACTGACTTGTACATACTGAAAACTAAGAAAAAGTCTGTCACTTTCTGGAATCTTCTTCCTCATCGTGATGTGTAACTCTGTACGTAACACAAAACAGAACAAATATATAACCCTGCCCCACATATTCCTTTCCTGGAGCACTCCCTTCTTTGTGAAGATTGTGTCTCCCAGGCAGCTGTCCTGACTTGGGTTTGAATAAAACTCTCTTCCTGTCTCTCTAAAATGTTTTAAAAGGTTCCTTCATTTAGTGTTGACAATAACACTATGTTTCCTTTTTAAGTGTAAAATAAATGTTCCTGGTTCACAACAGCGACAGCACGGAAGGGCACTGTTCTCCATCCTCGACACTTTCCTGTAGAACCAAGCATGTGTACATAGATTCCAGCACAAATGGGCTCATCCTAGAAGGATGCTTTGAAGGTCTGAGAAGCACTATCCACTCCATGGGTGAGACCAGAAGGCGAAGCTATTCCTGCTTGGAGCATTCCTTTTTGGGCTTAAAATTGCCTTGGAAATGCATGAAAGCATTGTGTTTCCTAAAGCCCAAGGCTGGAACAGTCTGAGAGCAGCTGACCTTGCCAGGAACCAGGCACACCTCTGCAGGGAGGGTTGGTGCAGAAGGGAAGGGACAGGGCTCTGAGGGTGGTCTGCAGCTAGAGGGGTCCGTGGAAGGGGCCCTGTATGCGCGCGCGCGCGTGTGTGTGTGTGTGTTTTTGGGGCCCTGCCCAGGATCCCACTCATGCCTGCGCAGAGCACTACGCCAAGGAGGCGCCTCCTGGACCCCCTGCGCTCCCAGAGTTGCGAGTCAGGGGGGCGGGTTGCCCGGCATCCAAGGGGCTGGAAGCGCCACACTCCCCAACCAATCACCGTGTGGGGGTGGAGCCACGTCTCTGTGGGCGGACCCGGAGCAGCCCGAGGATGCAGACCTGGAGCCAGAGACCCGGAGCTCTGAGAGAGTCGACCTGTGGAGTTCCTGGCTGAGTGAGTGTGTGCTGTGTGCCAGGGTGGGGGTCTGGGAGTAGAGGGCACCCCGGGTGGGAGGTGGGGTTCTGGACCGGAGTGTGGAGAGAGTTCATCGTGGAGACTCAGGTGAGTTTTCTTTTTCCCTTGCAAGTCTCTTCTGCCCAGTCTCCGTCACCTGGCTGTATGCCCCAGACCCAGGAACTCCAGGGTGCTCACTCAGCAGAGCTTTTGTGGGATGGGTCGCAGACATTCCAGGGTTTCCCGTGTTCCCCAGCAAGAGTGAGAGTAAGGACCGCACAGTCCCCAACTTCAGTGGGGTGCCCCCTGTCCCCCGACACAGTGCAGGTGATGGACCTTGAGCAGTTCCCCGCGTTCAGCAGGGTGTTCCCTGTTCCCTCAGGCACAGGTGTGGCAGTAAGAGGCCCCAGAGCTGTTTGGGGGCTTCAGCATTGTGTGCTCTGTCCCCTCAGGACAGAGGGAATGGGCTGTGAAGATAATTACTACTTAAAGACAAGCGTGTGTTTCCCCTTCTCCCAGAAACCGCAGCAGGTGTGCAGGCTTTAGGTCCGAGGAGCCGCCTTCTCCCCAGCTGACCGCACTTCTCTGCTCTGGCTCCGCGAGACCCGAGGTTTTGAACGTCTGCATCTGAGTCAGTGAGGCCACTTGACACGGGACACTAGCGTTCAGAGAAAGCGGCAGGTCCATTTGGCGAAATGTCATCTCCACGTCAGGACTGGAGGTAACACCTCTCATTAACCCACCGTCTCCTGGGCTTTTCTCTTTGCTCTAGTTGAGCCATGAAGTAAAACTGAAGTAGTACTTGTCAGCATTCTGGATTTGCTGAAAGAGGTACGTAGTTTCTGAGCAGGGAGAACTTTGCAGGGCATCCCATTTTTCCTGTTTGTTTATTGCTTATGAATGTATTTTGAACAGCTGTTTCCCAGAAACACTCTTTTTTTTATTAATAATGATTTTTTATTATATTATGTTAGTCACCATACAGTACATCCCCGGTTTTCGATGTAAGGCTCGATGATTCATTAGTTGTGTATAACACCCAGTGCACCATGCAATATGTGCCCTCCTTACTACCCATCACCGGTCTATCCCATTCCCCCACCCCCCTCCCCTCTGTAGCCCTCAGTTTGTTTCTCATAGTCCATAGTCTCTCATGTTTCATTCCCCCTTCTGATTACCCCCCCTTTCTTTATCCCTTTCTTCCCCTACTGATCATTCTAGTTCTTATGTTCCATAGATGAGAGAAATCATATGATAGTTGTCTTTCTCTGCTTGACTTATTTCACTAAGCATTATCTCCTCCAGTGCCGTCCATGTTGTAGCAAATGTTGAGAACTCATTCTTTCTGATTGCTGAGTAATATTCCATTGTATATATGGACCACAACTTCTTAATCCAGTCATCTGTTGCAGGGCATCTCGGCTCCTTCCACGATTTAGCTATTGTGGACATTGGGGTGCAGGTGCCCCTTTGGATCAGTACATTTGTATCTTAGAGATGAATACCTAGTAGTGCAATTGTTGGGTCAAATGTCTTGAGGAACATCCATACTGTTTTTAAGAGTGGGTGTACCAGCTTGCATTCCCACCGACAGTGTAAGAGGGTCCTCTTTCTCCACATCCTCTCCAACATTTGAAGTATTCATTTTTAAATAGACTGTCTTTTATGGTTGATGCATAGGAATTCTTTATTGACGAGTCTTTGTCAGTGTGTGTTGCAAATCTTTACTTCCCAGTCTATGGCTTGCCTTTTCATTTTCTTAATGGTCATGAGATAAGGAGAAACGTCACATTTGTATGAAGTCCCACTGAATCTTTTCAAAAGGTTAGTGCAGTCTGTGTCCCACCCCAAGATCAACATTTTCTACACATCTTCCAGAAACGGTCTAACAGTAAGCTATGGTCCATCTCAAATTTCTAAATTCCATTTTTAATTCTAATAGTGTGTTTATAGACTATTTTGGATTTTCTGTGTACACCATCATATTATCTGTGTATAATGACAATTATCCCCTCAATTCTTATACCTTTTGTTTCTCTTGCCTTATAACTCTGGGTAGATTCTCCAATGCAATGTTGAATAGAGCAGCATTGTTTGAGGATTTTAATATACCTTTCTCAGTATCTGATAGAAAAAGCAGACAAAACATTGGTAACAAATGTCACCTAATTGACATATATGGAACATTACCTAATAAGTGCAGAATACATTCTTTTCTAGTGGTCACAGAATATTACCCAAATAGATGGTACGCTGGGTCACAAATCAAGTCTACAATTTTAAAAGCCTGACATTAACTAGATTCTATTCTTAGACCACAGGGGAATTGAGCCTGTAGTCATAATGAAAAGAAAACCAGGAAGTCCCTCAATGTTTAAAAAATTAAATGTAACTTTGCTGCATATCCTAAGGGTCAGAGAGGGAATCGCAATAGAAATTCTCCACCTTTCCATGTCAGGGCTCACAGACAATGGCCCTCTATCTGTGAAGAGACCTCACTATCCTAATCTAGACGGGAGTTCAGCTTCAGAGCTCTGCCTGCCCCAGCCACACTTAGCAGCCTTGGCCTGTGCCTCCGCCCCCAGCTTCCCTTTCTGGTGGCCCTGAGCTAAGGGCGTCAACATGGCCGTATGGTAATGGGAAACTCCCCACTCCTAGTGATGATGGTGCTATTGTATTTTCCTCACCACTGCAAAAACATGATTTCTCAGAGAAATATGACACAGAGTAGCTTCTTGACCTTCCTTCAGGTTTGAAAATCATCTGGTGAGTCATCTATTAGAAACATGGATTCAACATGTGTTCTTTCTTCTGGAAAAGAAATAGACTCAATAGTAATTATGGCTTCCTGAGCACCTGCTCTTAAGAGACACCATACTGGCTCTTTGTAGCATAGTCCCTGTTAAACTTCTCAGCTAGGATGTAGATATTATTAGGCCCGTTTTCTAGATGGTTAGATGGGGACTCAGACAATACGAGCCACAGAGGATTTTAGTGTCAGAAACCTAAGTGGGATCCCCAAATTGACTCCAAATCTCTTGTTGTTCCATACAGGGTATTATTTCCATCTTATCTCTGGGCTTCTCGATCTGGAAACCTATCAAGTATCAGCATTTTCTTGTCGTGTGGCCAACTGGAATGAATTCAGCTGGCCTTTTCACCTCTGCCCACGGTGTTCATGAAGATAATTATCTCAGTGGAGGACCTCTGGTGAGATACTCCAGGATCCTTAGGAATAGAGACAGTATAATATTTTTCTGGTATTAAAGTTACTGAAACCAACTATCTTTTTTAGTCGATTCAGGCTCTGTTATGTTCAGAGTGTGCTGTAAGACAGGTCTGAAATAGTATTTAAAAACACTCAGCCTCTTCTACGAAGTGAGCCAATGCTTATAAACATGGCTAAAATATTCCCTTACCTGTGATTATTTACTTCCCAGCCATCGCAGTGTTTATATGGTATGATGTGACTTACATTAGTCAACATTTGCAGAGAAAGAACTTAGTGCATCCAGGGGGCACTTCATGTTTAGGTTAGTTTGTGACAATGAGCTACTGTGTTTTACTCTGTAGTCCAACGGAATGGTGCCAGACATCTCTAAGGTGTCCAGCAGTTCTAAAATTCTGATTTTATTTTATTTTTAAAAAAGATTTTATTTATTTATTTGACAGAGAGAGAGATAGCCAGCGAGAGAGGGAACACAAGCAGGGGGAATGGGAGAGGAAGAAGCAGGCTCCCAGCGGAGGAACCTGATGTGGGACTCGATCCCAAGGTGCCGGGATCACGCCTTGAGCCAAAGGCAGACGCTTAACGACTGAGCCACCCAGGCGGGCCCCCTAAAATTCTGATTTTAAATGATCTGTGTGCTTCCGAGATTTGGGCAGGACAAGGGGAGGAGTCCAGAGACTGTGAACACTTCTGTTACCTGTGTTGACCATGGAGCAGGTAACCTTCTGTAGGCATCATTTTGATTTCTTGGTAGTCTTGTGAAAGGTGCTTTTGTCTCAAATTCCTCCATTTAGGAGTAATTATAATGATAAAAGTAATTTTTATCTTATATCATCTGTGGGCCCTGATCCTGGGCTCCCAGGGAAGCTATCCTTTAACATTTTACCCAGCTCAAAATGACTGGGCAAAACCTCAAAGCATGGGCCCTATTTCTGCCCTAAGCACATGTTGGACATCTGCTTCGAGAAGAAAAAAATAACCAAAAATGCCAACATAAAGATAAGAAAAAATAAAGAACCTCTTTGGCTCCCATAAGATTAAAGTCGTACTGACTTGCACATACTGAAAACATAAGAACAAGTCTGTAACTTTCTGGAATCTTCTTCCTCATCGTGGTGTGTAACTCTGTACGTAAAACAAAGCAGAACAAATATGTAACCCTGCCCCAAATGTTCCTTCCCCGAGCACTCCCTTCTTACTGAAGATTGTGTCTCCCAGGCAGCTGTCCTGACTTGGGTTTGAATAAAACTCTCTTCCCTTCTCTCTAAAATGTTTATTTAGTTCATTTAGTGTCGACAATAACAATACACTTTCTTTTTAAGTGAAAAATAAATGTTCCTGGTTCACAACAGCAACAGCACAGAAGGGCGGCTGTTCTCCATCCTGGACGCCTCCCTGCAGAACCAAGCATGTGTATATAGATTCCAGCACAAATGGGCTCATCCTAGAAGGATGCTTTGAAGGTCTGAGAAGCACTGTCCACTCCATGGGTGAGACCAGAAGGTGAAGCTCTTCCCAATTAGAGCATTACTTTTGGAGTCTTAAAGTTGCTTTGGAAATGCATGAAATCATCCCATTTCCTAAAGCCCAAGCCTTGGAGGGTCTGAGAGCAGCTGACCTTGCCTGGAACCAGGCACACCCCAGCAGGGAGGGCTGGTGCAGAAAGGGAAGGGGCAGGGCTCTGAGGGTCTTCTGCAGCTAGAGGGTTCCCCGGAAGGGGCCAGGTGTGTGAGTGGGGCCCGGCCCACGACCCCACCCATGCCTGCGCTGGGTGTTGGGGCAGTGAGGCGCCTCCTGGACCCCCTGCACTGGCAGGGTTGCGGGATGCGAGGGCGGGTTGCCCGGCATCCAAGGGGCTTGGGCACCACCCTCCCCGACCAATCACTGTGTGGGGGTGGAGCTACGTCTCTGTGGGCGGTCCCGGAGTTGCAGCGGGTTGCCGACCTGGGGCAGAAGAAGGGACGCTGGGAGAGAGAGAGTTGCCCTGCGGAGTTCCCCGCTGGTGAGTGAGCGCTGTGCACTGGCGTGGGGGTCCGGGGGTAGGGTGCGCCCCGGGTGGGAGGCGGGGTTCTGGAAGGGCGCGTGGAGAGAGTTCATCATGGGGACTCAGGTGAGTTTTCTTTTTCCGTTTAAAGTCTCTTCTGCCCGATGTCCGTCAACTGGCCGTATTCCCCAGACCCGTGAACTCCAGGGCGCCCGCTCACCTGAGCTTTTGTGGGATGGGTTGCAGAATGTCAGGGTTTCCTGTGTTCCCCGGGAAGAGTGCAGGTAAGGGCCGCACACAGTCCCCATCTTCAGTGGAGTGTCTCCCGGTTCCCTGACACAGTGCAGGTGATGGAGCTTGAGCAGTACCCCGAGTTCAGCAGGGTGTTCCCTGTTCCCCCAGGCATACGTGTGGTGGTAACAAGCCCCAGAGCCGTCCCCCAACTTCAGCATTATGCCCCATGTGCCCCCAGGTTAGTGGTAATTGGCTGTTAGAATCGTGCTGGAAAATCCTCCAGGTGGGGGCCTGGAGGCGGGTGTAAACCAGTTGCATTTGGAATAGACGAATTGAGGGCTTCTTTAGGAGAGTAAGTCCGCTTTCCAGAAAAGGCAAGGTCATTGTCTATTTAGAATGAAGATAATTGCTGCTAAACAACAAGCATGTGTTGCCCCTTCGCCCAGAAACCAAAGCAGGTGTGCAGGCTTTAGGTCAGAGGTGCCTTCTTCTCCCCAGCTGACAGCACTTCTCTGCTCTGGCTCCACAAGACCCGAGTTCAGCATCTGAGTCAGCGAGGCAGCTTGTCACAGGACGCCAGCGTTCAGAGAAAGCACACGTACGTTTGGTGAAATGTCCTATCTATGTCAGGACTGGAGGTAAAACCTCTCATTTTCCCAAAACCTGCTGGGCTTTTCTCTTTTCTCTAGTTGAGCCTCAAAGTAAAACTTAAGTAGCTGTCAGCATTCTGGATTTGGTGCAAGAGTTACATAGTTTCCCTACATGTAGAACTTTGCAGGGGATGACAATTTCTTTGTCCATTTATTGCTTACAAATGTATTTTGAACATCTGTTTCCTAGGAACCCTCTTTTATTAGAAAGGGAAGGTGAGATTCACTCTGTGCCTGTTTGTAACATCTAATTTGTTCCTTCGTCTAACACTGTTTATTCAATTGGGCCTAAGATATGGTTGAGTGGCCAGCATCTAGAGTTAGGTGGCTTTTTGTCATCAGATACAGACTTGGATGATGTCTTGTCATTTGTCAAAGGTGATGTTTCATCATTGGTTAGTCTTTTCATTGGAAGAGTTAAAATTAGGGTGGAGGGAAAATTCAAAATTATCCAAAGCGGCCTGTTCCTGTTTAAAAGTTGAGCTTGACTTTCTAGTTTTACTAAATGTATTATCTCGAAATTTTGAGGTGCCATATTCTCTCTGTAGTTTCTTTGGTGGTGGAGTCAGAAGGAGAGTGTGGGAATTCTTTTGGATAGTGGCATGCTGGTGGCTTCAAGGGGCTTGGCGTCAGGAGCCCTGGCATGAATTCTGCAACTGCTTGCCTGACCCTGGGTGCATCTCCCAGAGGTTTTGTTTCCTTTTATGAAATTGCCGGCAGATAATGTTCTGCTTAAAGGGGAGCCCTCCCATCCTGTTGGTGGGAATGCAAAGTGGTGCAGCCAGTCTGGGAAACAGTGTGGGGGCTCCTCAAAAAGTTAAACATTGAACAACCCCATGATCCAGCAATTGCTCTCCTAGGTATTTACCCAAAGGATACAGAAATGCAGATTCAAAGGGGGTACATGCACCATAATGTTTATAGCAGCAATGTCCACTGTAGCCAAACTATGGAGAGAATCCCAAAGTCCATGCACTGATGAATGGATAAAGCAGATGTGGGGTACATATATATAATGGAATATGACCCAGGTTCAAAAAGAATGAAATCTTACCATTTGCAAGGATGTGGATGGATCTAGAGTGTATTAAGCTAAGCAACATCAGTGAGGAAAGACAAATATCCTATGATCTCACTCATGTGGAATTTCAGAAAGAAAACAGATGAACAGAGTTGAGGGGTGATGAGAAAGGCAAACAAGGAAATAGACTCAACCTTGGAGAACAAACTGAGTGTTGCTGCAGGACAGGGGCGTGGGGGGAAGAGTTAAATGGGTGAGGGGTATTAAGGAGGGCACTTGTGATGAGCACTGGGTACTGTATGCAGGTGAGGAATCACTAAATCCTACCCCTGAAGCGAATATTCCATGGCATGTGAACTAACTGGAATTTAAGTAAAAGAAGAAAGGAAAAAGTGTTCTGCTTCATGAAGAGTGAGGTAAAATTATAGTGAATTGGGCTGTACTATTCTATAGATGATAGTTGTAAAACACCCTGTTGTAGGATACTCTAGTTTCTTATCACATAAGGAGTCCTCAGAAAGCTGCAATGAAAGATCCAGGTCTCAGAGCACGTTCATGTTCCACTGATATGTTACAGTTTGCACAGGTAGGACAGAAGGAGAGAAAGGCTACAGAAGGGGAAAGTAAGTGTGAACCTTTCATTAGTTAGCGTTATAGCTTTCTCATGAAAGCCTTGAGCCAGTGTGATTTTAGAAGAAGAGGGGGAATCCGGGAGCTTTGCAGGAGACGGGGGAGTTCCAGGTCTGGGTAAAGCTGACAGGGGTCCCAGAGGAGAGCTGAGTGCATTCTGCAGCAGGGTGTGGGCAGGGTGGGCTCCAGGGGTGGCTGTGGGTCTCCTGTGTGAGAGTTGTGACAGGTGAGGGCCGTGTGCAAGTTCCTGTCTGAGGACAGGTGAGGCACAGGTGGAGAGCTGGCCGAGCCCCTTCTTCTGGGCCACCAGCCTCAGCCAGCACACACAGCCTCATCGTCTGTCCCTGTCACTCCAGTTCAGACTGTCAGAGTCGCCAGGCCGAGATGTTTGGTGGTGCTTCTTTCCTTGCATGCGTGAGAAGTTTCAAACCTGAGGTGATGGACATGGTGGGTCCTCAGAACATCTGTTACTCTTTTATTTCCTGCTCTACTTTCCATCAGTGAAGTGAATAGGACCTGCTAGTGGAAGGGGCTATCTGTGCCTTTTATTTCCTGTTTTAATTAAACAATGGAAAAACAGTCTTCTGAAATATTAAGAGAATCCTTTGTGGGTGTTCATGTTTTTCTCTTCTGCGAGCCACATTCCGATATTAGAAATTATTTGTTAAAACAGCCTCAGAGCTGTCACAGGGTTTGGTGGCCTTTGTGAGAGGGAGAAAGGGAGAAGGAGTGTGGGTTCTTTAGGAGCTTGGGGAGTGGCACATTGTGCTCCCAAAGGAAATCGAGCCCCCCCCCATTACCTTTCCCGGGGTGGGGGCGGGGGGGGGTGCTGCTTACCTGGAGGCCCATCCTGGGCTCTGGAAGCTTGACCCAGTGAGTCACTTGCGACTTGAGCTGGGGAATTGACGAAGAAAACAGAATGAATGCTGGGGGTTGCCTGTATCCTTTGGACGCAGACAACTCCATGTAGCAAAGGAACTCTTCACCCGTGAGGTGTGTCGGGATTCCTGAGGGTGTGGGGTTTGATTCATGGGCTGAGGTTGTGTCTTCGTCCTTATCTGGACCAGAGTCATGTTGTCTGGCTGTGGTGATCCTAACCCTTAGGTGACAGTGTCATTATTATTATTGATGTTTTAAGAAAGCAATATAGACATTGACTTTGAGATACACATAGCAAAAGGAACAACACAAGGTCAAATATATACGTGATGATTGAACTTGAGGTATCTCTCATTGGTGTGGGTCTTGTAGGGCTGCCCGAATGAGAAAGACCAAGGAATTCGATGTGGATAGAAGTGTGCTGTGCACAGGGAGTGTTTTATTCCATCAGTTGACTTCTCTCTCTGAAGGGAAACTAGAGTGGTGTCTGAAGCTGGGTTTCTGATTGGAAGGACTGGGAGGCCAGTGAATCGAAGAGCAGTGTTCATGCCGACGTGGTACTCAGTGCCCAGTGAGCGAAGGTTGGAAGCTTGGGCTCAGAAGCGCTGGTGTTCAGGGAGGACGTTGTCCGAGTTTGCAGCACATCGAGTCACTTGGCTGGTCTGCCTAACCCGGCCAGTTTCTGCCTTTCTAAGGGCAGCTTGAAAGTGGCTTGCAACCCTAGGGCATTTGCGGAGTGGTCTGCATGGGACCCCTGTGTGGGCCAATGTAGACACAACCCAGGGAATTCCAGAGCTAATGATGAGGCTTTTCTGAGGCTGGAGATTGCTTCTCTGTGAGAAGGATTGAGCTGGAGTGCAAAGAATTCTCTGGGTCTTAGGACTCACTGAGCAGGTGCTAGCCTGGCAGGGTGGTCGGATCAGATAGCTGGGGGGTTGTGACGTCATGGTCTTGGACCGTCGCTCTTGATGGGCAGGCCAGGTTGCTACAAGGATCGGGACTGGGGTCACTTCCCCCCACCCCTACCCCCACCCCCCCCGCCCCGGCAGCACTCTGGCTGCATATGTGATAACACAGTTGGTTCCTGATTGGTTCTCAAGCCCTCGGCTCAGCAGGGTGGTCAGTGGGAAGCAGCCCCCAGGCAGCATTATGGATTCTTGCCCAGTGTGCTGCCTGTTTCCTCGGAGGACACACAGCAGATGTCCTCTGCCTGGTGTCTGAGTTCAGCCAGCAGAAGCACTTCTTCCAGAGCCACACCCCTGAGAAATCCTCTCTCCACGTTGCTGTGCTTTGTGGAAGAGGTCAGTGTTCCTTTGGACCTTGAAATCTCCGCTCCTGCCGTTAGGTTCTGAGGCCACACAGGACACCAGTCTCTGTGAAGGTCCAGTTCTGCGTGGGGCGGACGTGCAGGACTGAGGCTGAGCTGGGCGGCCTGTTGACACTGCTGCAGGCTCCTTCCTGACCACTGGTTTGTGAGGACCTCACAGGAAAGAGGGACAGGAGCACCGCTCTGCCTGAGCACAGGAGGATTCCGGACACCAATCCCAGGTGGTTGGTGCAGGGAGGAGAGATGTCTCTTTCCCAGGACCTCAGCCAGAGGGAGATTTGGACCCTGGGATGCGTCTTTGCTCAGCTTTCTTGGATGAGCACCTCAGGCAAGGGGAGGAAGCGTGTGTGCTCACATGTCATCGAGGAAGGTGTCTGGTTTCAGGTTTCCTGTGCAGGTGGATTCCTTGTATGGCTCCCTTTCATGATGGTGTTCAGGGTGCAGGAGGTGGACCGCCGTGTCCCAGGCATCCTGGCTGTGCAAGAGCCTGGGGCATCTTTTCCCCTGGGGATTTGGAGCACGACATTGGGGGAAGTCGGTGGTTAAGCGAACAGTTTTTGCCTTGGTTTCTTGCTTGCCGAGATGGACTGGAGACATTTGATAAGTGCTATGGAAATATAAAACAGGAGACAGACAAGGGGAGGTGAGGGTGGTGTTTGCTATTCACATACGGGCCAGGTGGGACTTCACTAAGAAGGTGTTACCTGAGTCAAGATATAAAGAAGGTGAATGATATCACATCAAGAGCATTTTTTAATAATAATTTTTTATTAGTCACCGTACAGTACCTCCTTATTTTTTGATGTAGTGTTACATGATTCATTATTTGCGTATAACACCCAGTGCTCCATGCAATACGTGCCCTCCTTAATACCCATCACTAGCCCAGCGCAAATCCCCCATCCCTCTTCCCCTGAGGCCCTCAGTTTGTTTCCCAGAGTCCATAGTCTCTGGTGGTTCATTCCCTCTTCTGTTTACCCCCCCTTCATTCTTCCCTTCCTTCTCCTACCTATCTCATTTCTTATGTTCCATAAATGAGTGAAACCATATGATAATTGTCTTTTTCTGCTTGACCTATTTCACTTTGCATAATCTCTTCGAGTCCTGTCCATGTTGCTGCAAATGTTGGGTAATCATTCTCTCTGATGGCTGAGTAATATTCTGTTGTGTATATGGACCACATCTTCTTCTTCTTTTTCTTTTTTTTTTTTTTAAAGATTTTATTTATTTATGTGACAGGGAGACAACCAGCGAGAGAGGGAACACAGCAGGGGAGTGGGAGAGGAAGAGGCAGGCTCCCAGCGGAGGAGCCCGATGTGGGACTTGATCCCGGAACACCGGGATCACGCCCTGAGCCAAAGGCAGATGCTTAACGACTGCACTACCCAGTCGCCCCTGGACCACATCTTCTTAATCCATTTGTCTGTTGAAGGGCATCTCGAGTCCTTCCACAATTTAGCTATTGTGGACAATGCTGCTATGAACAGTGGGGTGCCTACGGCCCTTCTCTTTACTATGTCTGTATCTTTGGGGTAAATACCCAGTAGTGCAATGGCTGGATCATAGGTAGGGTAGCTCTATTTTTGACTTTTTAAGGGACCTCCACACTGTTTTCCAGAGTGGCTGTACCAACTTGCATTCCCACCAACAATGGAAGAGGGTTCCCCTTTCTCCACATCCTCTCCAACATTTGTTGTTTTTTGCCTTGTCCATTTTTGCCATTCTAACTGGCATAAGGTGGTATCTTAGTGTGGTTTTGATTTGATTTTCCTTGTTGGCTGATGATCTTGAAAATTTTTTCATGTGTCTTTTAGCCATTTGTATGTCTTCATTGGAAAAGTGTCTGTTCATATCTTCTGCGCATGTTTGATTTGATTATTTGTTTCTCGTGTATTGAGTTTGAGAAGTTCTTTGTAGATCTCGGATACCAGTTTTTTATCTGTAGTGTCATTTGCAAATATATTCTCCCATTCCGTGGGCTGCCTCTTAGTTTTTTTTACTGTTTCCTTGGCCGTGCAGAAGTTTTTATCTTGATGTAGTCCCACAAGTTCATTTTTTCTTTTGTTTCTCTTGCATTTGGAGATGTGTCATGAAAAAGGTTGCTTTGGCCGATGTCGTAGAGGTTGCTGCCTATGTTCTCCTCTAGAATTTTGATGTATTCTTGTCTCACATTGAGGTCTTGCATCCAATTGGAGTTTATCTTTGTGTATGGTGTGAGAGAGTGGTCAAGTTTCATTCTTTTGCATGTAGCTGTCCAATTTTCCCAGCACCATTTATTGAAGAGACTGTCTTTTTTCCACTGGATGTTTT
The DNA here is from genome assembly GCF_024610735.1 of Ursus americanus. Lineage (NCBI taxonomy): Eukaryota > Metazoa > Chordata > Mammalia > Carnivora > Ursidae > Ursus > Ursus americanus. The sequence continues at coordinate 108,077,650 of NC_142127.1, forward strand.
TTCCTGCTTCATCAAAGATTAGTTGCCCAAAGAGCCGAGGGTCCATTTTTGGATTCTCTATTCTGTTCCATTGGACTATGTGTCTTTTTTTGTGCCAGTACCATGCTCTCTTTGTGATCACAGCTTTGTAGTACAGCTGGAAATCCGGCATTGTGATGCCCCCAGCTTTGTTTTTCCTTTTCAACAGTTCCTTGGCGATTCGGGGCCTTTTCTGGTTCCATACAAATTTAAGGACTATTTGTTCTAGTTCTTTGAAAAATGTCATTGGTAATTTGATCGGGATGGCATTGAAAGTGTAGATTGCTCTGGGTAGCACAGACATTTTAACTGTGTATTCTTATGATCCATGAGCATGGAACGTTTTTCCATCTTTTTGTGTTTTCTTCAATGTCTTTCAAGAGTGATCTGTAGTTTCTAGAATATAGATCCTTTACCTCTCTGGTTAAGTTAATTCTGAGATATCGTATGATTTTTGGTGCTATTGTAAATGGGATGGATTCCCTAATTTCTCTTTCTTCAGTCTCATTGTTCGTGTAAAGAAATGCAACTGATTCCTGAGCATTGATTTTGTATCCCGCCACATTACTGAATTGCTCTATAAGTCCTAGTAATTTGGGGGTGGAGTCTTTTGGGTTTTCCATATAGAGTATCATGTCATCTGCGAAGAGAGACAGTTTGACTTCTTCATTGCCGATTTGAATATGTTATATTCCTTTTTGTTGTCTGATTGCTGTTGCAAGGACTTCTAGTACTGTGTTGAATAATAGTGGTGAGAGTGGGCATCCTTGTCCTGTTCCTGATCTTAAGGGAAAGGCTTCCAGCTTTTCCCCATTGAGAATCATATTCGCCGTAGGCTTTTCATAGATGGGTTTTTGAGCTTGAGGAATGTACCCTCCATCCCTACACTCTGAAGTGTTTTAATCAGGAAAGGATGCTGTTTTTTGTCAAATGCTTTTTCTGCATCCATTGAGAGGATCCTATGGTTCTTGACTCTTTTCTTGTTGATGTGATCTATCACACTGATCGATTTGTGTATGTTGAACCACGCTTGCATCCCAGGGATGAATCCCACTTGGTCATGATGGATAATCCCTTTAATGTATTGGATCCTATTAGCTAGGATCTTGCTGAGAATTTTGGCGTCTATATTCATCAGGGATATCGGTCTGTAATTCTCCTTTTTACATCAAGAGCATTCTAAACAGAAGGGAAAGCATGTGTAAAGGCCATGGGGCAGGAGCATAGGAGGCGCGTCCAGGAGCAGCAAGAAGGCCCTATGGCTACAGGAGACAGCTTAGGACATGACCTCAGGGACGTGACAGAGCGTGACAGAAAGCCATTGCAGGGCTGTGACCCCACGGGACCCTGTTTCACCAGGCCATCCTGGCTTCAGTGTTGAGAACAGATGACAGAGGGTTGGGGATGGGCAAGTAAGGTCAATGATGACCCTTTTCTAGGAACTCAAGCAAGAGATGAGCTTCAGTGTGGACCAGACAGGTGGCCTTGGAAGGAGTGGTTAGTCCTATTCTGGGTGCGTCTTGAAGATGGAGCTCACAGGATTTGCCGACAGCTTAGATATTGGAAATGAGAGAAAGGAGGAACTGGGGTAACTCCCAGCTGTTGTGGGTTGTCCTGAGCTAGGGGAAGGAGAAGGTTTCTGGGGGTAGGAGGTAGTCCGTGTGCCGCATGCTGAGGAAGGTGCCTTTCCCAGTGGATCTGCTGAAGTTTGTGTCCGGGAGAACCTTTCACATCTCCTCCCTCAGCAACATTCAAGTACAGGTATCCCCCACTTTTTAAATGTTCACAGTAAGACACTTGGCTTTCTTGAAAGATCTACGTTATTACCCGGCTTCAGTAAGAGGAAGAGACCTGAAGAAGATTTCCCTCTTATGAAAAAAGTCAAACAGTGAGAATCGCGTTCCGTGTCTGTTTTGGGGAGAAGCATGACAGAGGCGGCGTGCACCCCAACCAGCTCCTTCCGCTGGGAACCGCTCTTGGCATCCAGCCACCAGTGCTTTGAATTGTGTCTGTGAGGCTCTGCTGTGCTTTATCTCCATTTATTTTTGGCATCCGTTAGGAGTTGTGTCCTGAGGCCTAAGAAAAGCCAAAGAGAAGGAATTTTTGGAGTCTGAGCGTGCTTTCTAATTTTTCCATATAAATTAATGGTCATTCCTTCTTGACACCATTTCTTCTGTGGAAGGTTTCCTTGGAACACTGTACTTTCAAAGAGCAGGGAAACCTATACCCCATCCTGCGGGGTTAGTTTTAGTCTCCCTGCTGGACAGAACATTCCATGACTGTTGGATTTTATCACTCAAACATTGCGCCTTTGACCACCTTCAACCGTTTCTACCACCCCATCCCCGAATCAGGCACCCACCCATCTGTTCTCAGTATCTATGCGTTCAGTATTTGTTTATTCCACGTGGAATGTACATGAGAGCATCTGGTATTTGTCTTTCTGTGTCTGAGTTACTTGGCATAAGGCTCCCAAAGTCTTTGTTTCTATGTCTGGTTATTGTGAATAATGCTGCAGTGAACGTGGGAGTGCATCTGTCTTTTTGAGGCAGTGTTTTTGTGTTCTCCAAATCAATAATCAGTAGAGCCATTACTGGGTCATGTGGTAGTTGTATTTATTTTTTCAGGAACCTCCATACCGTTTGTCACAGTGGGTGCACCCATTTCCATTCCCACCAACAGTGCACAGGGTCCCGTCGTCTGCCTCTGGGACGATTGCCGTTGCAACAGTTGTGAGGGGATAGCCGATTGTGGTTTTGACTTATGTCTCCCTGACGATGATTAGTGATGTCGAACAACTTTTTCTGTCTGTTGGCACCTGTGTGCCATCTTTGGAAAGTATCTATTCACATATTCCCCCCATTTTTTATACAGTTTTTTTTTGTTTTGATTTGTAAGAGTGTTGTGTGCATTCTGGATATTAGCCTCTTCTCACACATATGATTCGCAGATATTTTTTTCTTATTGGCTCAGTGGCCTTCTAAGTTTTTGCTGGTTTCTTTTGCCGTGTGGAAGATTTCAGTTTGATGTTGTTCCACTTGTTTATTTTTGCTTTTGTTGCCTTTGCATTTGGTGTCCGATCTGAAGACTCTTTGCCAAAACCAATGTCGAGAGACTTAGTACCTGTGTCTTCTTGGAGGTTTATGGATTCAGGTCTTATGTTCAAATCATTCATCCATTAAAAATTTTGTGTGTGGTGTAAGAAAGTGGCCCAGTTATATTCTTCTGCATTTAGTGTCCAGTTTGCCTGTTACCGCTCACTGAAGAGACAGTCCTTCCCTCATGGCATATCTTCTGCTGCTGTGTCGTAAGTTAGGATCATCTACGTGTGGGTAAGTTCCTGAGCTTTCTGTTCTGTTCCACTGACCTGGTGTCTGTGTTTATGCCAGTAACATCCTGTTTTGATGACAACAGCTTTGTAATCCAGCTTGAAATCCAGGAGTGTGTTGACTGCACCTTTCTTTCTCCAGGTTGCTTTGGGTATTTGGGGTCTTTTGTGATTCCATACGAGTTTTAGGACTGTCTTCTATTTCCTTGAATAATGCCACTGGAATTCAGATAGGGATTTCATCACATCTGTCGATTGCTTTGGGTATGATGGACATGTTCACATAATTAACTCTTCCAGTTAAGGAGCATGGCGTATGCTTCCATTTGTTTGTGTCGCCTTCCAAATCTTTGACCCATACATTCTGCCCCCCTGGACACACATATTTTTCATTTCTTTTCTGCCATGTGTTGAGTGTACCATGTCTTTCTCATTCTTGGTTACTTTTATTCCTAGATTTTTTTTTTGGATGCAATTGTAAATGGCATTGCTTTTTTAATTTATCTTTGCGAAAGTGTGTCATCAGTATATAGAAATGCAAGAAGTTGGGTCATCGGTGAAGCGTCTGCCTTCAGCTCAGGTCATGATCCCAGAGTCCTGGGATCGAGCCCCGTGTTGGGCTCCCCGCTTAGCGAGGGTTTGCTTCTCCCTCTGTCTGACACTCCCCCTGCTCGTGCTTTTTCTCTCCCTGTCAAATAAATAAATAAAATCTGAAAAAAAATCAATGCGACAGGTCTCTGTATATTGACTTTATATCCTGCAGCTTTACTGAATTTGTTTATTCTAACAGGTTTTTTGTGGAATCTTTAGGGATTTCATGTCATTTGCAAATAGTGACAGTTTTTCTGTGTGGATTTCATATCTTCCTATTTTTTAAAAATTATGTTAGTCACCCTACAGTACTTCATTGGTTTTTGATGTAGTGTTCCATGCTTCATTGTTTGCATATAACACCTAGTGCTCATTACAACACGTGCCCTCCTTAATACCCATCACCAGGATAACCCGTCCCCCCACCCCCTCCCTTTCTGCAACCTTCAGTTTTTTTCCCGGCATCAATAGTCTCTCATGGTTCATCTCCCCCTCTCATTCTCCCCCTTCACTTTTCCCTTCCTTCTCCTAATGTCCTGCATGCTATTCCTTCCATTCCACATAGGAGTGAAACCATATGATAATTGTCTTTCTCTGCTTGACTTAATTTCACTTAGCATAATCCCCTCCTGGTCCATCCATGTTGGTGCAAATGGTGGGTATTCATCCTTTCTGATGGCTGAGTGATATTCCATTGTATAGATGAACCACATCTTCTTTGTCCATTCATCTGCTGAAGGACATCTTGGCTCCTTCCAGAGTTTGGCTATTGTGGACATGGCTGCTATGAACATTGGGATACACGTGCCCCTTCTTTTCACTACTCTGTGTCTATGGGGTAAATACCCAGTAGTGCAATTGGTGGTCGTAGGGTAGCTCTGTGTTTAACGTCTTGAGGAACCTCCATACTGTTCAAAAGTGGCTGTACCAACTTGCATTCTCACCAATAGTGTAAGAGGGTTCCCTTTTCTCCATATCCTCTCCAACAATTTTTATTTCCTGCCTTGTTCATTTTAACCATTCTAAGTGGTGTAAGGTGGTATCTCATTGTAATTTTGATTTGTATTTCCCTGATGGCAAGTGATGTGGAGCATTTTTTCGTGAGAAGTATCTCTTTGTGTCTTCTGCCCATTTCTTGGGTGTCGAGTTTGAGAAGTTCTGTATAGATCTTGGATACCAGCCCTTTATCTGTGATATCATTTGCCAATATCTTCTGCGATTCTGTAGGTTGCCTTTTAGTTTTGTTGATTGTTTGCTTTGCTGTTGAGAAGATTTTCATCTTGATGAAGTCCCCATAGTTCATTTTTGCTTTTATTTCCTTTGCCTTTAGAGACGTGTCTTGCAAGAAGTTGTTGTGTCCAAGGTCGAAGAGTTTGCTGCTTGTGTTCTTTTGATTTTGATGTGAGACAGGAATCCATTATCTTTCTTTCGTGATTGTATTCGAGTCCTCTGTCTTTCTTGGTGAGTCTAGCTAAGTTTGTCAGTTTTGTTTATCTTTCCAAAAAAGGCAGCTCTTATTTTCATTGATTTTTTGTCTTTTTAGTCTCCATTGGATTTATTTATGCATTCCTTTTTGTTATTTCCTTATTTCTACTAATTTGGGGCTTTGCTTGTTTTTTTTTTTTTCTAATTCTTTACTACATGAAATCAGGTTGTTTATTGGAGAGCATCTCATAAGTTTTTGTAGGTTCTCTTTTTCATTTGTGTCAAGGTACTTCTAAAATTTCTTTTGATTTCTTCTTTGACTGTTGGTTGTTCAGTAGCATGTTGTTAAATGTCCACATATTTTCGTAAAGATTTTTTTATTTCTGTATTTGACGGAGAGTGAGACAGCGAGAGAGGGAACGCAAGCAGGTGGGTGGGAGAAGGAGAAGCAGGGTCCCCACTGAGCAAGGAGCCTGATGAGGGGCTATATCCCAGGACCCTGGGATCACGACCTGAGCTGAAGGCAGATGCTTAATGACTGAGCCACCCAGGCACCCCAATCTCCACATACTTTTGACTGTCCCATTTTCTTCTTTTTTTTAAATGTTTTTTTTTTATGTTAGTCACCATACAGTAAATCCCTGGTGTTTGACGTAAAGTTCGACGATTCATTAGTTGCGTATAACACCCAGTGCACCATGCAATACGTGCCCTCCTTACTACCCATCATGTCCCATTTTCTTCTTGAGACTGTTTTCTTGTTTCATATCATTGTGGTTGGACAAGATTTGAACCAGAAGGTGAAGGGAGCATTCAGATTAAAGGTTTGTTTCCTGGGGGTTTTTCTGAGGGCAGACCGTGAGTTCTGTGGGGACAGAGGAAGGTTTTGTGAGATGGGAGGGGGGGGTCAGCTCTTGTTAGAATTACTGACTACTACCATGCAGGCTGTGTGCTACCGTTCACACCGTAGTCCTGATGGACTTGTACTTCATTAGAAATATTTTCTAGGAGGTGTAGGCGTAGCCTTCTCTAAAAGAAACGTGCCATGTGGGTTCATGGCATGACCACACGTCAGCAACCAGGCTGTATGGTATTGTGGGGGTCAGAACCAGGCTTTCTGTGGGAAGTGACAGAAATAGGGCATGGTGAGCTTCATGACCCTAGGTGAGGTCCCAAGTGACCCACTGGGTGTTGGGTTCTGTGGATCTGTCTCATCAGGTCCTGTGGAATTCAGGGACACCCTCCTGTCTGCGGAGTTGTGTGGAGACAGGTAGACATCAGTCTCTGGCCAGGCACGAGGGTCACACTGGACCACCACCAGAGGTGCAGCGTGCAGGGGAGCCACTGCTTGGTTTCCACGAAAGCTGACCAGGGTCTGTGACCATGATTCCTAGCAGCTGCAAGGGGATAGGAGGCCGGGGGTGGTGCACACTTCCTAGGGCTGTGGTCAGGACTAGTCTGGAGCCCACTGAAGTCAGCCACACCTGGCACAGAAGGCACCCAGTCAGTGTAGCTGTGGGCACTGTTCCCATGGCACTTTCGTGCCGGCTCCATGCTGCCACCTCCTGCTTTTCATCATCATCTCCAAGGTCATGTGCCTCTAATCTTGCCCCATGGCCTCTGGGGTATTGCCCGTCCTCCATCTGGCCCTCGTTCCTGGTGCCCTGTGCAGTCCAATGCCAGGGTAGCCTTCTCGAGATGCACCTCTGGCCCTGTCAGTCCCCTGAAGGAACACTTCCATGGATCCTCCATGAGGTGAGGATGATGCCCTGCCCTGGAGGGGAGCTGCAGGTCTCCAATCAGGAGAGCCACGTCTCCCTTTTCAGCCTGGCCTGCCCTCCTCGCAGTCTTCTTTAGGGAAGCTCTCCCCGCTTCCTGAGATGACAGCTCTGAACTTAAAAACGAACATTGTTTTGTATTTCTTTATGCCTTACTTCATCCATGGCATGTCTTTCAAACCAGTTAGTGTGTTTTCAGCAGTCCTGGGGGGCTGTCTGCTCAAGGAGAGGATGACTCGGGAGGGGTAGCCTTCCCTCTCACCTCCCTCAGCATGTCCCTGAGCCCTGGAGCCAGCTGTCCCACCGAGGGTTGAGGGACCCGAGCCAGCCCATCCTGAGCCAAGGCTGTGTCAGCTGTGTAGACTGACGTGTGCCAGAGCGGTGGGCAGATGGCATGGTCGAGTGGCAGGCAATGTCTGCTTCTCATTCCTTCCCTCCCTCCCTCCCAGAGGTAGCTCAGAGCAGCCTCCAAGCCCTGCATATCCAGATTCCTTGACCTGTGCCTCCTGTGTTCACCTGGTGACCTTGGAGTTTCCCATGGATTCTACCACCCGTACCCACTCCCGTAGGAGTTCCTGGATCACGAATCCTGGAGGGTTCGTACCCTTGTCTGTACTTGGTCCTCTTCTTATCCCGCACTGAGCCCACCCACCTTTGCATCTTCCATGTATGTGCTTGGAAGGAAGCCCATACACACAGAACCTATTAGCCAAATGGATCCAGGATATATAACAAACCCGCTCTGAAACCTGTCCCACACTCTGTGACTATCTCACACTAAAACAGAAAGAATAACAACTTTCTGGATTGTGAAATGGCATCTGTCTCTACTTCCAATCTTGAATGCATAGGTGCTGAGCCTGGAAAGAAAAGGACCATGGCTCCTGTGGGCTGGGATCTACACGTAGAGTGTAAGAACTCAGTGAAATTTGAATTCAAGGCATAGAGTGAATAATTATTGTAGAGTGAATCCTCCCAAGTAGGGCTTATGCACATTGCACAGCAGAAGCTTTTTCAAATAGGTTACTGAAAGAAAAATATTTTTTAAAAGTTTATTTTAATTCTAGTAGAGCTAACATACAGTGTTAACATTAGTTTTGGGTGTACAATAGAGCGATTCGATAATTCTATATATTACTCAGTGGTCATCAAGAAAAGTGTCCTCTTAATCCGCTTCATCTATTCACTCCTCCCTCTATCCACCTCCCCTCTGGTAACCATCCAGTTGTTCTCTATTGCTAAGAGTCTGTATTTTGGTTTGTCTCTTTTTCTCCTTTATGTATGTATGTTTGTGTCTTAAATTCCATGTAAGAGTGATGTCATATGGTATTTGTCTTTGTTTGACTGATTTCATTTAGGGTGATACTCTCTAGCTCCATCCATGTGGCTGCAAATGGCAAGGTTGCATTCTTTTTATGGCCAAGTAATATTCCAGTGTGTGTGTGTGTGTGTGTGTGTGCGCGCGTGCGTGCGCGCGCGTGTGAATATACACATCTATCATCTCGTTTATCAATTTTTCAACAGACTCTTGGATTGCTTCCATATTGTGATATTGTAAATAATGTTGCAAGAAACAAAGGGGTGCACGTATCCTTTTAAGTTACTGTTTTCCTGTTCTTTGGGTAAATACCCAGTAGTGTGATTGCTGGATCATAGGGTAGTTCTATATTTAATTTTTTGAGGAACCTTCATACTGTTTTCCACGGTGGCCACCACAGTTTGCGTTCCCACCCACAGTTCGCGAGGATTCCCCTTTATCCACATCCTCCCAACACCTGCTCTTTGTTGTGCTTTTGATGTTAGCCATTCTGACAGGTGTGAGGTAATACCTCATTGTCCTTTGGATTTACATTTTCCTGATGATGGGTGATGGTGAACATCTTTTCACGGGACTGTTGGCCATCTGTATTTTTTTTTGGAGAAATGTCTGTTCCTGTCTTCTCACTATTTTTTAACTGGATTATTTGTTTTGGGGGGTTTGAGTTGTATCAGTTCTATATGTTTTGGACACTATCCCTTTATTGCATATGATCTTTGCAAATATCTTCTCCCTTTGAGTAGGTTGTCTTATTATTACGTTTTCATTGTTCTTCTGCTGTGTGGAAACTTTTTATTTGGCTGTATTCCCAATAGTTTATTTTTGCTTTCATTTCCTTTGCCTCAGGAGACAGTCTAGAAAAATGTTGGTACAGTCCATGTCATGAAGTTACTGTCTGCCCTCCTTTTTTTTCTTTTTTTTTTTTTTTAAGATTTTTATGTATTTATTTGACAGAGAGAGACAGCCAGTGAGAAAAGGAACACAAACAGGAGAGTGGGAGAGGAAGAAGCAGACTCCTAGCAGAGGAGCCTGATGGGGGCTCGATCCCAGAACGCTGGGATCACGCCCTGAGCCAAAGGCAGACGCTTAACGACTATGCCACCCAGGCGTCCCCTACTGTTTGCCCTCTTGTAGGATTTTTATGGTTTCAGGTCACACTGAGCTCTTGAAACTGTTCTGTTTGTATGATGTAAGAAAGCAGTCTAATTTCATTCTTTGTGCATAGCTGTCTAGTTTTTCCAACACCATTTGTTGTAGGGACTGTACTTTTCCCTTTTTTTTATTGTTGCCTGCTTTGTGGAAGATTCATCGACCACATAATTGTGGTTTTATGCCTGAATTTCTATCCTGTTCCCTTGGTCACTGTGTTTATTTTTGTGTCGTACCATCCTGTTAGGATGACTGCCGCTTTGTAGTATAACTTGAAATCTGGAATTGTGAGTCCTCCAGCTTTGTTTTTCTTTTCCACATTGCATTGGCTGTTCAGTATCTTTAGTGGTTCCATACAAATTTTTAGGATTGTTTGAATTCTTTTATTTTTTAATTTAAATTCCATTAACCAGGGGCGCCTGGGTGGCACAGTCGTTAAGCGTCTGCCTTCGGCTCAGGGCGTGATCCCGGCGTTCTGGGATCGAGCCCCACATCGGGCTCCTCCGCTATGAGCCTGCTTCTTCCTCTCCCACTCCCCCTGCTTGTGTTCCCTCTCTCGCTGGCTGTCTCTCTCTCTGTCAAGTGAATAAATAAAATCTTAAAAAAAAAATAAAAAAAAATAAATTCCATTAGCCAACTTACAGTACATCATTAGTTTCAGATGTAGTCTTCAATAAATCATCAGTCGTGTGTAACACCCAGTGCTCATTGCATCACGTGACCTCCTTAATGCCCCTCACCCAGTTACCCCCCCCTCCAGCAATCATCAGTTTGTTGCGATACTTAAGTCTATCATGGTTTTTCTCCCTCTCTGATGACTTCCCATCCTATTTTCCCTCCCTTCCCCTATGCTCTTCTTCCCTGTTTCTGATATTCCACATAGGAGTGAAAGCATATGATCATTGTCTTTCTCTCATTGACTTATTTCCCTCAGCATAATACCCTCCAGCTCCAGGTTGGTGTGATGGTAAGTATTCATCCTTTCTGATGGCTGAGTAATATTCCGTTGTATATATGAACCACATCTTCTTTATCCATTCATCTGTCCATGGTCATCTGCACTCTTTCCACAGTTTGTCTATTATGGATATTGCTGCTATGAACACTGGGGTGCATGTGTCCCGTCTTTTCACTACCTCTGTATCTTTGGGGTAAATACCCAGTAGTGCAATTGCTGGGGCATAGGGTAGCTTTATTTATAACTTCTTGAGGAAACTCCGTACCATTTTCAAGAGTGGCTGTACCGGACTGCATTCACACAGGGGTATAAGAGGGTTTCCCCTTCTCCACATCCTCTCCAACATGTGTAGTTTCATGTCTTCTTATTTTTAGATATTCAGCCTGGTGTGATATGGCATCTATAGGGGTTTAGATTTGTATTTCCCTGAAGCCAAGTGATATGAAGCATTTATGCAGGTATCTCTTGGCCACCAGTACGTCATCATCAGTGAAATGACTTCCTATTTTAATCCATCTCAAGACCTAAAGCTGGGTAAGGCACTGACTGGATGATGCCATCAGTTGGAATTGTGAATTTCAAAAGATCTCCGTGGAGAGCGAGTTTAAACGTCAGTGTGAGGCTAGTAATTGGATCCGGGGAGATCTCTGAAAGTGGGGGTTCCCTGGGATGGGCTAAGGGGGGCCATCCGATTTTCCTGCTATGAATCCTTGCTGCAGCCCCAAACGGACAGTTTCCTGCTGTGGGGTAGGCTGAGTCCTCTAGTCGTGCAGAGGCGAGCCCAATGCCTGCTGCCTTGGAGGCAGGCAAACAGGGAGGGGACCCTCAGCAGAAGACCCAGGGTTAGGTTAGGCCTCAAGAGACAGCAAGGTCCGAACTGCCCAGTGCTCAGAGAACTCCCGGGCCGACTGAGATGAGGGCACAAGGGTGGGTGAGTGTGAGCCTTGGGGTTTCACCCGGGAGGGCCCACAAAGGTTGGGGTTCACCAGAAGGGGCTCCTAGGGGGTGCCCCAATTCTCTTGCCCTGAATGCTCTGCTGTGCCCCAAAACGGTAGGGTTTCCTGTGGGGTGCATGCTGAGTCCTATGGTGGGGCTCGGGTGTCCCCAATCCCCCGGAGTGGGGCACCAGGACCCTGGGGAGGGGCCCTTCTGTGGCCAACCTAGGGTAAGGGTTAGGGTCCAGGAGCCTGGCAGGGCCGATCTGCAGGCTGTGCGGCAAGCTCCACAGAGGGCTGAGATGAGGATGTGGGGGAGGGTGAGCATGGGCCTCAGGGTTGGGGCACGGGGGATTGCTGAAGATGGGGACGGGCTCCGGGGGCCTCCCCAAGTTCTCGTGCCCTGTATGCTCCGTAGTGCCCCAAGGGGCACGGTTTCCTGTGGGGTGGCAAGCTGAGTCCTGCGGTGGGGCACAGGTATCCCAATTCCCCGGGGGCTGCGGTGCCAGGCTCCTGGGGAGGGCCCCCCCCCCCCCCCCCCCCGCGGCTGACCTTGGGTTAGGGTTAGACCCCAGGAGCTCCGCAGGCCCAATCTGCTGGCTGTACGGCGAGCTACACGGGCTGAGGTGAGGGCGTGGGGAGGGTGAGCGTGGGCCTCAGGGTTGGGGTGCGGGAGGCCGCCGAAGTTCACCGGGGGCTCAGGGGGGCCCTCCTGGTTCTCCCGCCCTGAATGCTCTACGGCCTCCCAAGGGGCACGGTTTCCTGCGGGGTGGCAGACAGAGTCCTGCGGTGGGGCTCAAGTGTCCCAAATCCCCGCGGTTGAGGCTCCAGGCTCCTGGGGAGGGGCCCCTCCACAGATGAACTAGGGTTAGGGTTAGAGCCCAGGAGCCCCGCAGGCCGGATCTGCCTGCTATGTGGTGAGCTCCGCAGTGGGTTGAGGTGAAGACACAGGGGAGGGTGAGCATGGGCTTCAAGGTTGGGGCTTGGGGATCGCCGAAGGTTGTGGGGGGCTCCGGGGGCCCTCCCGGTTCTCCTGTCCTGAATGCTCTGGGGTTAGGGGTTAGGGATAGAGGCTAGGGCTTAGGGCTTAGGGTTTAGGTTTAGGGGTTAGGGTTTAGGGTCAGGGTCGGATTAGGGTCAGGGGTTAGGGTTTAGGGTTAGGGTTTAGGGTTAGGGGTCAGGGGTCAGAGCCTAGGTCTGGTCCAGAGGTAGGGCTAGGGTCAGGGTCAGGTTCTGGGCTGGGGCAGGGTCTGGGTCTGGGTCTGAGTCTGAGTCTGAGTCTGGGTCTAGGTCAGGGTCAGGGTTTGGACCCGGGTTTGGGTCTGGGTCAGGGTATGGGTCTGAGTCTGGGTCTAGGTCTAGGTCAGGGTCAGGGTCTGAACCAAGGTCAGGGTTGGGTCTGTGTCTAGGTCAGGGTCTGAGTCTGGTCCAGTGTCAGGGTTAGGATCAGGGTCTGGGCCAATGTCTGGGTCGGGCTCTAGTATAGGGTCTGGGTCTGGGTCTAGGTCAGGTTCTGGGTCAGGATCAGGTCAGGGTCTGGGCCAGGGTCTGGTTCTGGGTCAAGATCAGGGTCAGGGTCTGGGTTTATGCCTAATGGGCTCACTTTCCCCTCCTCCATGTCTCTGGGCCACCACATTGGACAGGAATTACCCAGAGTCACACATGAGTCATGGCCTGAGTTGGAGTCTTTTTCTTCTGTCCCTCAGTCCTGGGCTCTAACAGAAGAAGAGTGAGATATCCCTCTGGGCACTGATTGTTTGAAACACAGCTGCACTCCAGTCAAGGGCTGTGCAGAGCTTATACCAGTTACTGATCCCACTCTGCTTGGGCTGCCCCAGGTTCCAGCACAGCCCTGACCCACGAGAGCATGCAGCAGACATGTATGGATCCATACAGGACCGGGTGCAGAGGCCTACCTGCTCCCATATACAGCCTTCTTGTGGGGCTGGTGGGGCCCTCTTGCAACTGGCTGGATCCTTGGTCCTATCTGAGTGATTAGCAGTAGACAGGTCTCAGAAAGGGCAACCTTTGGCCTCCAACCATCCAGGCAGACATCTATGGTCCTCCAGCTCAGGCCAGTCTGGATCTTGACCACCCCCAGCAGGTTACTGAGCTGACTGCGCTCCTGGCAACGTAACAGGTCCATGGGCAGTGTAGACAGCGCCATGGGATGTTTTCATTCCTAACATTTGTGTGCTTGAGACAAGCACCTCCTCCCTCACAGCCTCTGAGCCTGCTAAGAGCGGTAATAATCCTCCAAATACAGAGTGTGGCTCTGGGTACAACAGCCATACAACAGACTGGCCTGGCAGTCCTTTGGCCTCCAGTTATAATGCAAATATTTGCCATGCATACTTGTTAGGAATCAAGGATACAGGGGGGCGCCTGGGTGGCTCAGTCGTTAAGTGTCTGCCTTTGGCTCAGTGTGCGATCCTGGCATTCTGGGATCAACCCCCATATCAGGCTCCTGTGCTGGAAGCCTGCTTCTTCCTCTCCCACTCCCCCTGCCTGTGTTCCCTCTCTCGCTGGCTGTCTCTCTGTCTGTCAAATAAATAAATAAAATCTTAAAAAAAAATAGGAATCAAGGATATAGGAACAACTGTGTGTCCCAGCAGGCAGTTTCTCACTGAGACTGCATGCATGACCCAGGGTCTGTGGCCTTTGAACAGCCTGCCAAGTGTGGATTCTGTGCTGTGGGATAATCCTTGAGCCTCCCACTGCTTCATTGAGCAATAATTTCCTCACCATCCACACATTTGGTCTCTGCTCTTTGTAAAAGACAGAGAAGAGACTGGAAAATGAGCCAGTTTGTTCTTTGGGGATGGGTGATTAATGTGGGGGCAGGTGTCACTCCGGGGCTCCCTCCTCCCAGGGACACGAGTGAGGTCTGTGTGCCTTCCAGTCTCTGAGACGAGAGGACCCAGTGCCCAGGGCAGGAGTCTTGTTTCACACCAACAGCAAAGTTGCTTTTTCAGCAAGTGGAAGAGCGTCTTGCCATCGTGGGAGAACAGCAAGAGCACTGGATGGGCAGCTGCAGCCCCTGACCCTAAGTGACTCCTTCCTTCCCTGGGCTTCAGATCCCACAGCTGTGCAGTCTGCCACCAGTGATGTGGAATCTGCTGCTTTCCCAGCCTGGCATCCATTCTCACGTCCAAGTCCAGCATCTCAGCTTGCCTTTGGGAACCACATCTCACCTGCCTCCCATCCAAACAGTTCCAGAGGACAGACCCCACTCTCCACCCACCTCAGAGATGGGCGTACGATCCAAGTCTACCCAACCCCATGCTCTGTTCTCTGGGTGCTCTAATGGCTTCAAGGATGAGAGTGTGACCCAAGCTGGGCCAAAGACACTGAAAGTCATGACTTTACATGGAACCCAAGGGAAAGAGAAACCCTTCCCAGTAGAACGGATGGTGAGTGGGTGTCAGCCTGGAGTTGTGGGAGGCCCCAGATGCAGTGAGACAGACTGTGCCTGGGAATGGGGCCACCCCAGAGCACTTAGCAGGATGATTGTCAGCCTCTGGACCTGCCAGTCCAAAACCACTGCTAACTTGTCTCTTGCAAGTATTAACATATTTCTACCATTAAAATATATTAACTTCTTTTACTTCAGTAAGTGTGTCCAGTCCCTTGCCATCCAAAGTGCTAGGTGACACATCAGCATTGACCATCCCTGAGACTCCCCGTGCACGTGTCCTCACTGGGAGGAGCATGGCTGGGGGAGAGGAAGACAGTGAGTGAGGTCAGGTCTCAGCAGAGCTCCAGAGTAGTTCTGTCCCTGTTCCTTCTCTGCCCCAGAGAGGAAAACCCCAGAACAGTGAGAGGAGAATCAGCACGAGGAAGAGGCCCTGGATGGCTAATTGGTCTGCTTGTTTTTTCCTTATTTTAGGGTCTATTTTGTTAATGTGCATTTTTATTAGGAAACCACCCATTTCCTCTAGGTTTTCAGTCTGATGTAAGAGGTTTCTCTTATTTAACCTTTAAATTTGTCATAAATTGTCACAATTAATGAACAAATGTTGATACGTTATTATTTACTGAAGTCCATACTTATCCAGGTTCCCTCTGTTCTACCTTTTCTGGTTCCAGGATCCCATGAGGGCACCCCATGACATGTGGTCGTCATGTCTCTTTAGGCTCTGCTTGGCTGTGACTTGTCTTGTTTTGATGACCTGGATGGTGTTGAGAAGGACTGGTCAGGCATTTTGTACATAGACCTGCATTGGGATTTACTTGTTTTTCTCATGGTTAGACGGGGGTTGTGGTTTTCAGGGAAGCGGATCACAGAGGTGAAGTGCTCTGTCATCACTGTACAGCAAGGAACACTTGTCACTGTCTGTGTTAACCTTGGTCACCTGGCTGAGGCTGTGTTGGTCGGGCTTCCCCACCATGAAGTTACTTTCCCAGGTGCCTATGGTGTGTCCTCGTGAGCAGGAAGACACTGTGCGGAGCCCACACACTGTAGGAGAGGGGAGTCAGCTGCACCTCCTTGATGGGTAGCTGAGGGTCTGTCTATATTTATTATTTGGAATTCTGTTAGAAGAGGTCTATTCAACCCCAATTGTAAAAACCTGTGTAATCTGTTAATAAAAAATATAACTGAGCAATTTAAAAGATCACATTGCCTTACTGAACAATTCATGAATTGGGCAGCATCCCATCTAGCAAATAGAAAGGACCTCCTTTGAGCTGCACGGAAGGAAAGGCTTTTAAAAGCAGACAGGGAATTGAAAAAAGGAAATCGCTAGCAAACAATGCATTGTTTAAGGCAGGGTTGCCCTCCTAAGGGGAACAGAAGGGGCCATTCAGTACATATTCCTGGTTGACTGGTTAAAGTTTACTTGGAGGTGGGGGTGTGTGAAACTGCAGTTGGGTTAGGTGGTAAGACCTCGTTTGCTGACCCGGGTCTCTTAATGTTAAGTGACTCCATTTGGGGCCTGTGGTTTCTTTTTAACAAATCATTTATTTTTTACCAGTGTTTTCCATTGTCTCCTGTTTTCTGTGGACATCATTCCATCTTTGTAGGGTTTTCTGTGGTACTTCTTTACTTTCTGATACTTCAAGATTATCCTGGCTCCTATATTTACAGTCTCAGTCCTACTATTAGCAATATCTTAGAAGAGCTCTGGCTCCTTTTATTAGAGAATGGTATTAAAGTCTTGCCTGTGGGAACTGAATGTGCTCAGCAGACAATGGAAGGCAATATATGCATGTGTTCCAACCAATGTAAGCACACCTAATTAAAGATGTCCATGTGGTACTGTGTGTATCCGTATTGAGCCGAAGAGGAGTTCATTCTGATGTCTCCAACCTGGTTGTATTGTGATATTCTTCCTTGGCTGATCTGTAGCTTTCTACTCCAACAGTGACAAACTGGCTCTCACCACCTGCCATGTATTTAATTCATTGCTCCATTCCAGATTACAGATGGGGAGTTTTCAGATCTGTTAGCTACCACCCTGATGGGAAAGAACTTTTTCCTTTAGTCTACAGATTCCACTTGTTTCCAAAGTTTACTTAGGTCAGCATCTTCTGCCATACAACCTGCAGTGGGTGTTTTTCATACATTTCCAGTACAGTTAGAGTCTTTGTCATTTTCTGTATCCCACTGAAGGGGTAGAAGAAATTTTGCTCATTTCAAGGTTCTTTCAGTTGGATTGGGAATTATACATTGACATGAAACAGATTAACAGGAGGGAAAAAGCCCACAAAGTTTTTTTTTTTAAAAGATTTTATTTATTTATTTGACAGAGAGACAGCCAGCGAGAGAGGGAACACAAGCAGGGGAGTGGGAGAGGAAGAAGCAGGCTCATGGCGGAGGAGCCCAATGTGGGGCTCAATCCCAGAATGCCGGGATCACGCCCTGAGCCGAAGGCAGACGCCCAACTGCTGAGCCCACAAAGTTTAATCATGTACACATGATTAAATGACGAAGGCAGGCAGGTTTTATACTTTGTGGACAAAGAGAAAATAAATCTGTGAGAAATTCACAGAAGAAGGAAAACAACCTTGGGAGCTCAATTAGTAAGGAATTCTAAACAGAATTCAGGCTGGGGTAGTAAGTTAGTCAAAAGTAACAAGGGTTGTTTATGCAGCCTTCTGGGCTCTAAATTTCCCATCTCTGGTGATTAGGAAGTCTTTTCACCTCCTGGTACAGGGAGATCTTCATGTGCGGATAGATTTCCTGCTTCCAGGGGGACAGAGGAGGGTTTGAGTGTCCCTCTTACATAGGCTGTCTCTTAACTAACTTTTATTTAAAATATCTATATGTCAAAGTGGCAGATTTGGGGCAGCCTGCCCTTGGCCCCTACACCACCCTGCGACACTCCCACATCCTAAGTAACTTTATTTCAGCAGCTTATGATTTACTTTTGGGGATGTAAACATGTTTGTTTGTGTTTTTTAAAGATTTTATTTTTAAGATTTTTATTTGTTTATTTATTTAACAGAGATAGAGACAGCCAGCGAGAGAGGGAACACAAGCAGGGGGAGTGGGAGAGGAAGAAGCAGGCTCATAGCAGAGGAGCCTGATGTGGGGCTCGATCCCACAACACCGGGATCACGCCCTAAGCCGAAGGCAGATGCTTAACCGCTGTGCCACCCAGGTGCCGCAAAGATTTTATTTTTAAGTAACCTCCACACCCAACATGGGGCTTGAACTCACAACCCCTAGATCAATAGTTGCATGCTCCACCGACTGAGCCAGCCAGGTGCCCCAAAATGTTTGGGTTTTGACAAATGAGTAATGGCAGGTATAAATCATTAAAATATGATGGAATTTACCCCCTGATCATTTTATCACCTCTAGTTTTGCCTTTTCCAGAATCTCCTACAAATGGGGTCACTCAGTGTGTAACTTTTTCAGACTGGATTCTTTGACTTAGAGAAATACGTGTAAAGTTCATCCATGTCACTGTGTGAGGGTGATGGTTCATTTCTTTTTATTGCTGAATAGATTAACAGGAGAAAAACAAGTCAAGGTTTAATATCATTCAAATGTCCTGTATTCATGGGAGATACCCAGGAAAACGGAGTAACCCCTTGAAGTGACCCAGCCCTCACTCTAAATGCCATCTTCAACTAAAGACCAAAAGATTTTAGGTGGTGGGAAGGCCAGTTAAGGGATGTTATCAGGTGAGCACAGTAAGTGAGGGAATGGTTGTTACACAGATTTAAGTCTGTGCTTTTTCTTTCAGTAAGAGTTTCTTGAGATTTAGTCATTCTGTTCCTGATACAGAGGGAGACAGGCCTACCAATGGAGCTTTCCTTTATCAGCGTACCTTTCACTCACCAAACAGCAACTTCTACCCAGTTGTCAGAGATTCTCCCATGTCTGCTGTTTCTTAAAATTAATCCACCCAAATAACCCTTGTGCCAAAGAGGCACATTTTGCCTGGCATATTCTGCTTCCTTCACACGGATGCACTCAGTGTGCTTATGGATTCATTACTGGAAGGACATCCTGGCTTCGTTAAGTTTGTAACCACCATGAATAGAGCTGCTGTGCATAACTGCATGTTTTTGTTTGGAAATAGCTTTTCAAAGCAGTGGTCTAAATACCAGAAGTACAGTTGTTGGACCTTAACGTGAGACTTATTTAGGTTTGGAGAAAATGGCCAAACTGTCTTCTGAAGGGACAGTTGCTGCCATTCCTCACCTTCCAGCAGTTGGTATTCTTGTTTCTGGAGTTCAGCATTTGGAATAGGTGTGCAGTGCTGTCTCACTGTCGTTTACACTTGTTCTTTCCTAATGATGACGTCGAGCATATTTTTTAAGCTTATTCTGTGTCTGCATATCTTCTTTGTCCAGGCATTTTCAGACCCTTACCCATTATCAGTTAGGATGTTTGTTTCCTTATTGTTCAGTTCTGATAGTTTTTTGTATATTTTGAATACAGATCTTTTACCAGATATATGTTTTGCAAATATTTCCTCCCAGTTTGTGGCTTGTCTTTTAGTTTCTGAGCAAGGTCTTTCACATAGCAGAAGTTCTAATTTTAGGAAGTTCATGTTATCAGTTTTTTTTCTTTAGTGGATTGGCGTTTGGTGTTGTGTTAAAACTCATCACCAAACCCAAGGTCATGTAGATATTCTTTTATGTTTTCTTTTTGACAGTTTTACATTTTAAATTTATCTACAATGTTGAATGAATTTTGGTGTAAGTTGTAAAGCTTGTGCCTGCATTTCACTTAATTCTGTATGGTTTCTAATTAATTGTTTATTTCTGGAGATGTCGGGGGTAATTGGACTCCATTTCGGTTTGAATTTTTAAAATGTAATGGATTCAGCTGGACCCCAGAACGGACAGGTGCCTCCACTGAACTGAGCGCACCGCACCCTGCACCGCCCCCACCGCCCGCAGGGGGCGCCCGAGTCCCGCTCCGCGATCCAGGCGGGGCACGCGCTTTCCAGGAGCTGGCAGGTGTTCCAAGTCCTCAGGACCCTCTGTGCTGACGCCCCCCCCTTCCCCGGCTTCGGGAGGACGTGGGGCCTCATCCACGGTCAGGAGCCCGGCCTCTCCACGACCTGCTGTGGAGGATGTGGGTCTGTGTCCACAGTGACAGGAGCCCGGCCTCCTCAGGACCCGCTGTGGAGACTAAGGGAGGACGTGGGGCTGCGTCCACGCGGACAGGACCCGCAGTGGAGGACGTGTTTCCGCGTCCACACCGAAAGGACCCGCAGTGGAGGACATGGAGCGGTGTCCACACCCACAGAACCAGGTCTCCTCAGCACCCGCCGCGGGAGGAGAAGGTGAGGAGAAGCCGCCTGAGCAGGGACTGCCGAGGGGTCCGTGCTCACAGGACCCCGCGGAGGAAGGGCGCGCTGTGTAGACGGTGGGGTTTCCGTGGTTTGTGTGCGGTGCCGTGGGGTCCCTGGCGGGGCTGTGCGCGGGGCTGTGGGGTCTCCCCTCTCTGGGCTCGGATCCGCTGGGCTGGTCCGCGGGTCCGTGTTTACGCGCACACGGATCCGGTTCCAGGGGCTCCGCAGGCAGTCTGCAGTCAGGGAGCCTCCGGCCGCCCACCTGGTGCTCGTGCTCCCCTGGCCTCGGCCCCGCAGGGTCCTCCCCGCGTCCACACCCGGTCCGGGCTGTCGGTTTGGCGTCTGGAGGTTCGGTAGCGACGGCGCGCGCTCTGCAGACAGACGGCTGTGGGGAGAGCAGGTGTTCTCACGGCGTCGGTTCTTCCCGAGCGCAGTGTCTTCCGGTCTCCGCGTGCCGCCCTCGACGTCTGTCGTCAGTGTCTCACGGGTGTCCGTCTGTCGTCGGTGTCTCAGGGGTGTCCGAGAGCAGGGCTGTCCGTCTCCCTCGCCATCTGTCGTCGGTGTCTCCCGGGTGTCCGTCTGTCGTCGGTGTCTCCCGGGTGTCCGGGGGACAGGGCTGACTGTCTCCCTCGACGTCTGTCGTCAGTGTCTCACGGGTGTCCGAGGACAGGGCTGTCCGTCTCCCTCGACGTCTGTCGTTGGTGTCTCCCGGGTGTCCGAGGGCAGGGCTGTCCGTCTCCCTCGACGTCTGTCGTCGGTGTCTCCCGGGTGTCCGAGGGCAGGGCTGTCCGTCTCCCTCGATGTCTGTCGTCGGTGTCTCCTGGGTGTCCGAGGGCAGGGCTGTCCGTCTCCCTCGACGTCTGTCGTCGGTGTCTCCGGGTGTCCGAGGGCAGGGCTGTCCGTCTCCCTCGACATTTGTTGTTGGTATCTCATGGGTGTTGGAGAGCAGGGCTGTCCGTCTGCCTGGATGTCGGTCATCGGTGTCTCCCGGGTGTCCGCGAGCAGGGCTGTCCCCTGATCAGTATTTCATGGAGGAGGAGGAGGAAGTTGGGAGGGTCATTCTGGAGAAAAGCGGGGTTCGGGGTGATGGAAGGTTCTCACCCACTGAGCTGCAGGGGTGGTGACTTCTTGGAGGAGGTAAAACCCGCGTCTTCCCCTTTGGGGCCTGTGACTCATGAGTCTCTGCTGTGGGGCTTCTAATGTGGGGTCTGTAATTGACAGTTGTTCCTGTGACTGACACTGAGCGGTTGGCTTCCCCGCCCAGCGCCCCTTCTGGCGACCCTAGTCCACTTGACTGAGCCTTCCCTTCATGCATTTTCACAGTTCTAACCTGTTTTTGGTGGAGTGTGTGGAAAATTCGAATTCCAGATCCCGCTGCTTCTCTTGCACCCGAGACACAGGGGCCCCCGATGTCATCCTCCCACGAGTCTCTTGCTAACCTGTGGCCTCCTACACTGGTGAGTGGCCTCTCCGCGGTGGGTGAACTGGGTCTGGGAGGACTTGGCCTCCATCAGGAAGCTTGATGTGGGCTCTGCTCCTGTGACCTGGTGCTGACCTGGTTGTTTGTAAGAGTACTTGACTCTGTGGTGATTTCAAGGGGCAGTGAACCTGTCACAGCAGCACAAATACGCTTTATCTCCACACTCGGACTCCCAGCTGTCGTTTCTTTACCACACGGGTTACTTCAGTGCGTTTTACCCCGAACAGGGACACGCTCCCGCGGAACCACCACATAGCCCTGAACGAGGAAATCATCACGGTTTCCATATTATAATCCAGACCACAGGTCCACTTGAACTGTCGCCACCTGCCCCACTGTCTGAAATGTCCTGCTCCATTCGGATCCAGTTTTCTTCTTCCGGAACTGCTCCCGAGACTTTCCCGTATTTGCACAACCCTGATGGATTTAGGAGCACAGATGGCTCCAATCTGGGTGGCCTCTCTGGATGGCTTATGTCGCTTGGGATGTTTTCAGTGTCCGTCCACGTGGTGACATGCATCAGTCCTTCATGTTTTCACTGTGACTAAACATAAATAACGTTTACCACTTAAAACATTTCAGGTTCACAGTTGTCTGGCCTTAGCTGAGTTCACACGGTGGTACATCATTCTCTAGAACTTTTTCTTTCTCCCTGAGGGAGACTGTATGCATGAAACACCAACTCCCCATTCCCCTTTCCTCTCAGCCCTGCAGCCACGTTCAACTTTCTGTCTCTAGACACCTCATACAGGTGGAATCACACAGTATCTACCCTTCTGTGAAAGCCAGCATCCTGTCCTTGTTCCTGATTTCAGAGTAGAGCTGTCAGTTTTCAGACTTGAGCATGGTGTTTGCTATAGATTTATTGAAAAAAAAATTACCCCTTATTCCTGTTTTCATGAGTGTTTATATCAGCAACAGACTTTGGATTTTGGTTAGAACCTTTTCTGCATCAATTAATATGACCACATGTTTTTATTTAAAAATTTATTGTGGAGTATAACATTGCTTGGTTTCACTATATTGAACAATCTTTGAGATGTTTGTGAAGAGACACTTATGATGTACAATATATTTAAGAGCTCTTGGTTTTGCAATTTTTCTGATCAGGCTTACATCTATTTTAAGACAGGTGTAGGGATGTATTTGCTGATTTTGTGATGATTTCATTCGGGTTGGTATTAGTGGTTAGGATTGGTGTTACGGGTTGTTAGGGTTATGGTTGGGTTAGGGTTAGGGTTAGGGTTAGGGGTCTCCCTGTCCTCTTACGCACAGAGCCCATTCTCCTCCAGTAACCAGAGTGATCTTTTCGACACATAACATTTGGGCCTCTCTGTGGTCTGCTCCCCTCCTGCCCATCCTCTCCAGCCTCACCTCTCCCATCACAGCCTGCCCCTCTGTGGGCCACCCAGGGGTATGATAGTCCCACATGTGCCTCAGGCCTGAGTCCAAGACTTTGCATTCACTGTGCCCTCTGCCACGAGCACTCTTCTCTCCCCCTGCTTCATGTTTGGCTTGTTTCCCTGTTGGCTGGGCCCCGAATTGCCACCTGATAACCTGACTCATGTCTGCTGGTTGAGCGTGCCTATCTGCTATTTAAATGTAGTGCCTGCCTTCCCGATGTGAGCAATTTGCTAACCTGCCCGTGATGGGGCAGGTGTAAGGACGTAGCCTTAGTGTCTGCATAAAAAATCAGTCTCAGAGGGGCTCACCAAACTTGCCTGATGATGGGGGAGCTGCTCTCCCTATGGCGGGGAGCAGGTAGTCCCCTCAAAGGGGGACCAGTCATGTGAGGCGGTTGGACAAGACTCCCAACTTCTTGTCTGGGGAGATGTAGACCTGGACCTGGGAGCTTACACCCTTGGATTCAAGGCTGGGGCCTAAGCAAGCTCCTTCTTCTTCCAGAGGTCCTCTTTCCCCTTCCCTGACCATGGGCTGGACCTGATTCCTGACCTGGGGGAGTTCGAGGGTGACCCCTCCTAGGAATACCAGGGGTTTACTGAGGACCTTGTCAGCAGGATGCCCAGTAGCCTTCAAGGGAGGACCCTACAGGAGGTGGAGACAGCTCTGTGGGGGACAGTGACATCCCACGCAAAACAAAATGGGGCCGGTGGCCGGCCCTGCTGGTTCTACCCAGACTGTAGGGCATAGAAACAAGGGCTGTGCCCCAAGGTGCTCCTCTCCTGACAGGTGGGGACAGAACTGGGGGTTTGCCCGGGAGCTCAGCACAGGGGGAGTGTTCCTGGCTCCAGCATGCTAGAGCCCATGTGGGGCTGCATGGGCTTCCAACCTCTTAAGCCTTAGGCACCCCTTTGTAAGATGGGGTGCTGACGGCCCCCATCTCTGGGAGCAGAAGGTAGGGAGTCCGCATGGGCAGGCTCACTCAGGAGAGGCCAGGAGAGTGGCTGTTGCTTAAAGCAGCCCAGGGCCTGCCCCCTTGAAGAAGGTACACAGGTCTATGGCCCTCAGCTTCGGGGTCCTGCTGCCAGCCTCTGGCAGTGACCCTCCTCTCACCCTGTCCCCTGTCCCCGTAGCTATGTGGTCTTCCTGGAGCTTGTCCTGCAGACGGCGAAGAAGCACTTCATGGTGGGACACAGGGTCACCTACTACGTCTTCACTGACCAGCTGGCTGCTGTGCCCCGTGTGCCCCTCTGTGAGGGCCGGAGGGCGGTGGTCCTTATGGTGGACACAGTGTCACCTAGTACGTCTTCAGCGATCAGCCAGCTGCCGTACCCGTGTGCCCTTCCGTGAGGGCCAGTGGGTGGTGGTCCTCAAGGTCCGCGGTGCCTTATGGCGGACACAGGGTCACCTAGTACGTCTTCACCAACCACCAGCTGCTGGGCCTGTGTGCCTCTCTGGGAAGGCCAGAGGGTGGTGGTCCTCGGGGTCTGCGGCGCCCCGCTCTGGCAGGATGTGTCCATGCAGCACATGGCGATGATCAGCCGCTTCTGTGAGCAGCGCTTCCTCTGTGAGGTGGACGACCTGGTGTGCGCGGATGTGGACATGAAGTTCCATGACCACGTGGGTATGGAGATCCTGTCCCCCCCCCTTTGTCACCTTGTAGCCCAGTTTCTACTGGGTGGCCAATGAGAACTTCAGCAACGCGCGCCGGCCACAGTCCCAGGCCCACATCCCCAGGCACCAGGGCAACTTTTACTATATGGGGGCCTTTGTTGGGGGGTCAGTGGTGGAGGTTCACTGATTGACATTGGCCTGTCACCAGGCAATGGGGGTCGACCTGGCCAATGGGATGGAGGCCATGTGGCCTGACAAGAGCCACCTGAACCTCAAGCCCACCAAGCCCCGGAGGCCACATGGGACCTGAGGCTGCTGGGCTGCCCTCCCCCCACTCGGGTCATGAAGATGCTGAGATTCGGGCAGTGCCCAAGAATCACCAGGACATCCAGAACGCATGAGGGGCTCGCCCTGTCTCCGTCAGGGTGGCCTCTCTGAGCGGAGCCATAAGAGCAGATTCCTTCTTCTGTCCCCTCAACTGTGGAGTCCAGCACTGCCCGCTCGGGCATGTCCAGGGCCCCTAGCTGCCCCCATGCACAGGAGGCCTGCCTGGGGCACAAGTTCCTTTCCTTGTGGTCAGTGCATTTCGATGATTTCTGGGTCATTTGCAGCTGTGAACGGCTCCAGTTTTACATAGAATGTTTTTCTGTGTCAATGCTGAGCAACCATCTTTAAAAAGAACAATTGAGGGAAAAGGTTTTCTCCCTGGTTCTAAACAGACATCGCCTGGTGGGCTGGGAGCGGCCCTGCAGCAGCCTTGGAGCCAGAACGGGCCCTGGCTGGGTCTTCCTCCCAGTCCCTGCACCTCGCAGCAGCCATGGGCCTTCAGGGTCAGGGGTGCGCCGAGCCACCTCTCTGACCGCCAAGAGGCTGTGACCGCTAGCACGGCCTCCAGGAGCATGGAGCCCTCTGGGTTATTTCTGGTTCCTGCCTTGGTTTTAAATGGCTATTTCTGTGCTGGTGTTTGTGAGATGTGGGCACTGGCTCCGTCTGGATGCGCGTCCTGTTGGGATCCCTCAGTGCCCACTGGAGGGTTTGCACTTGTGGACTCTCTCTGCACTATGTGTTAGCAAGCATTCACTGAGTGCCTACTGTGCGCTCAGTCATCAATAAGGGGCAGAGCATGGCGCCTGGGTGGCACAGCGGTTAAGCGTCTGCCTTCAGCTCAGGGCGTGATCCCGGCGTTACGGGATCGAGCCCCACATCAGGTTCCTCCGCTGTGAGCCTGCTTCTTCCTCTCCCGCTCCCCCTGCTTGTGTTCCCTCTCTCGCTGGCTGTCTCTATCTCTGTCAAATAAATAAAATCTTTAAAAAAAATAGACATATGACTGATACTGTTAAGCACGTTTCAGGGTACAATTCAGCGGCAATACGTACATTCACTGCTCTGCACCCGCCACCTCCATCCATCGCCACAACTTCATTGTCATCCCAAACTGAACCTCTACCCACGAGACCCTAACCCGCATTCCCCCTCCCCAGCCCCGGCACCCAGCAGCTCCTTCCACCTCTGTGAATTGGAGTGCTCTCCGTCCCTCACGAGTGGGGTCCTCCAGTATCTGTCCTTTAGGGACTGGCTTATTTCACATAACACAGTGGCCTAAGGTCTGTCCCCATGAGCCTGGACCTGACCCACTTTTCCCCCAAAGCAGTGGCTCAGCCCTCTCCTCTCTAAGCTGAGCCTCCTCTGCTCCCCTCTGCTCCCCTCATCTTCCTTCTCAGCCTGAAGATGATCCCAGCCAATCTGCAGCTTTGAAGACCTGTTCAGTGCAGATGCCGGACACACACCCCCGGGGCCTCGGGCCTCACCTACCCCATCTGTCCATGTCAGGTGCCTGCCCCCCACCCCCAGCCGGCCACCTGCACCTTCCACAGCTGTCCCCATCTCAGAAGAGGGAAACACCAAGTCCAGACCCTTGGAGACCTCAGTGACTTCTTGCTTACCACCAACTGTAGTGAGGTGGCTACTGGAGGGCATTCGATGTCCTAAACGTTTAAAGGCATATGTGAGTCTCTGCTGCCCAGGGCAACGGGTAACAGTTGGGGCAAACAGAAACCAAACAGATTCACTGGAAGAAAGGCTGAGTGATGAGGAGCGTTAGGGAATAGGGCCTGGAAGCTCTGACTGTCCCCACCTGACCTTCAGATGCTCCCCAGTTCCTCCTGTGCCTCTGGTGTCTTCCTGGAACCCTGACCTGGCTGTTTTCAGACACCTCGCCCAGTGGTACCCTCACTTTCTGGGGGAGGGGGTTTGCTGAAATCCGCAGTGTGTCCTGCTGCCCCACCTGTATCACATCGTCTGGGCCATCTGAGGACCCAAGACTGTGGGTCTGTGGCCTGGAGGGATTCTGAGCAGAGCTGGTGGGATGGGAGGGCTGCAAGGCACAGAGTTTCCAGAAAGCTACAAAGCTATCTTCCTACAGTTTTTGAATCAAAGCCTTGAGATCTTTAAAATGCCAGCAGTGTTACAGCATGGGCCAGAAAAACAAATGTCCCTGTGCACCCAGCACCACCTAAACTATTGGCCATTTCTTGTCACTTGAGCTGAGTACAAAGGATTGGGAGTGGGGGCTTGAGGGAGGGGTCCTGGGCCAGACTTTGTGTTTCGGGGACAAAGGCCATCCAATCTCGTGCTGGGCCTGAGGCAGGGGCCTGTGTGGAGACCCCAGCTGCAGCCACTGCTGTCTGCTGATGCCCCCTCAGCCCTCCCCAGTGCACCTGCTGCTGAGGGAGCACCTGCCCCCTCCTCCCTGGGGAGGGCTCTCGCCTGCACCAGCGGTGCCTCCCCCCTGCAAGTCACTGCCAGCCTGCAGCCTGGGAGTGTGGATACCCTGATGGCGTCTAGTCCTGGGGACAGAGCCAGTGCAGGTGGGACCTGGTCTCCCAGCAGGCCTGAGCACCAGGCCGCCACGGTGCTCGCTCTCCTTCTTCAGGCTCACTATGCCATGCCCTCCCTCAGGCCCCCTGGGCCCAAGTCCTCCTCTGCTTGGGAACCACCCTCGGCCCGTTCTCTACATGCTGGGACTGGGAGTGGGTCATCTGGACCTTCTAGACTCACGCTTCAGTGCC
This sequence comes from Ursus americanus, assembly GCF_024610735.1. NCBI lineage: Eukaryota > Metazoa > Chordata > Mammalia > Carnivora > Ursidae > Ursus > Ursus americanus. The sequence goes on from NC_142127.1 coordinate 108,105,472, forward strand.
CGTGACATGGGCACAGTCCGGCCTCTCAGACTGCTCAGAGGAGACCCAGCGCAGGAAGATGTAGCCCGCTGTAAGGGGAGATGCCAAGTGACCCAGAGTGAGCACACAGGACTTGCACAAAGCACGGGGCTCGTGGGGCCCAGCACAGGAAGCGGGCACCTAGCCACAGGTCACGGGAAATCCTGGTGAGGGTGGCCCTGGTGGGGAGGCCACAGAGGGTTCCAGAAGAGACAGGCGACAAGGAAGACAACAGGACAGAGCTTCCCAAGGAGGTCAATGGAAGAGTCAGAGGATCACAGAGGCCTTGGGAAGACTTGGAGGCCCTGGAGATGTTGGTTAAGTGCTGTCATTTGGTCAGAAAAGGTCTGTCACAAACCCCCATCAAGACTGGATGATTTACTCTTCGTTGGTTCTAGGAATCAGTGCGTACCTGCCATGAGAACTCACATTGCATTAAGTCTAGGATATACTTTCTTTTCAAGACTAGATTTTTCTAGAGGAAATACTGAGAGTGAGTCTCTCCATTCTTTTCTTTGTGCAACTGGTCTCTGTTTTCAGGAGCAGATTCCTGGTGCTCATCACTCCTGCTCACCCTGAGGACTGGCCCCTGTCACCACCCACAGTGGATGTGACTGCATGGGTTGGGGGTGCTCACTGATGAAGCCCCAGTGCTCAGTACACAGCAGGGACCCCAGATCCTCTGCTGAATGAAGGAAGATATGAGGGAGGATGGGACTGAGGGAAAGAGGGAGGGAGGGAGGATGGAAGGGGTGGAGGAGCAGGAAAGAGGCGGGGGTAATGAATGACGGAGTGAATAATGATGTAGGAAGGGAGGGAGTGAAACCACGGAAGTAGGGTCCCTACATCAGGAGCCATTATTTGGGGTGAGGTCCGAGGGCATCATAGCCCGGGCCCTGGATGGTGGCTCAGGGCACGTCCAACTGTCCTCCCAGTGCTGACCATCCTTCTCCTCGGACCTGCTGTCATCCTGGATCCTCTCCACCTCCTCCTCAGACAATTCTGAATGTTCCCAGGAGCAGGGTGGCAGGAGGGGAGTCTCAGGAGGGGCTTCCCAGATCCTGTGCCCCGGAGGAAGCTGTGACAGTAGCTACAGGGCATCCTTTCATGAGGATTGGGACCGAGGATCCCATCCATCTTCTTGGGCATTAGTGTTGTTCCATTCCCTGCTCTCTCCACCACTGCTGTGATGAACACTCCTGAAAATACAACTGAAACACTGGGCCAGAGTTTCCAGGGGTGAGTCCGAGGACGAGCATGCTAGGTGGTGGGTGCACCTGCGGCCTGGGATGGGTGCCGCTCACTGTTCTCCCAGACAGGGGTGCCCGTCACCCTTCTCTCCAGGGGACCTGCAGGGGACTTCTGTGTCCTCACATTCTCCCCAGGGCTGCTGGTTCCCTGACCAGAAACCTGCTGATCTGAACGTGACCAGTGCTGCCTCCATAGGGTTTCCTTTGCCAGAGTCCTTCCCCGGGAGCTCCCGCATCTCTGACACATACTCCCCACGTGCCTATCCTCCCCCTTGGACTTGCATGTGTTTGGTCTCTGTCCCTGTGGAACCCAGTGACTTGGAGCGCGGTTTGGACCAGAGGCAGGGGAAACCTTTCTCTGGCCTTGGGTTGTGAGCAATGCTTTTGCCCATTGTGGTGTGTCTACTAGCTTTCTGCATTTCCCTGGTTTCTGTGTGGGTCACAGGAAGAGCCAGCTGTTTCCTGTCTGAGGTCAGGCCGTGGTGTCCCAGCAGGAGCAGGGGTCTCGGCCCTGAGATTGTGCCCATAAGTCCTGAAGTGGTCTCTGTGATTATGTCTGATCTGTAATCCATCGGGGATTTCAGTATCGAATAAGGGAAATGCTATGTCAGATAAACACAGAAAAAAAGAGTCCCCTTTGAAAATAGGTGGGCAGGCACGAAGGTACCTATTGTGATTCCACTTACAGAAACATCCGGAACAGGTAAAGAAACAGAGAGAGCAGCTTAGGGGTTTTGAGGGTGTGCGCTGGGGGAGAAATGGGCAGGGAGGGCTTCTGGTTCAGGGACTCCTTTGGGGAAGGAGATATTCTGCAGCAATGTTCTCTGGTGGGGTGGCACAACATTGTGAATATACTCCATGTGCATGACATGTTCAATTGAAAACAAGTAATTTTACTTAAAACAAATAATAAACAGTATACAGAACATGAAAAGATAAAGTAACAGTCAATATGTACCAGAGAGAAAGAATATAGGGGGAGGGGATGAAACATTCTGGCGGGATGTCGGGTTCAGGTGAAGGAACTAAGGGTAATTGCACAAGGAGCTCTCCCTGCAGGGCTGTGGGCTCTGGATGTGGCTCTGGGAGCCCTGCAAGAGCAGGAGTAGGGGCAGGGGTTGGGATAGGGGCAGGGACAGGAGCAAGGGGAGGGACAGGGTCAGCAGCAGTGGCAGGTGCAGGATCCAGGGCAGGAGCTGGGTCCAGGGCAAGAACAGGAGCACAGGCAGGGGCAGGGGGAAGGGGCAGCAGTTCTGGGAGGGGAGGGGGCAGGATCTGGGGCAGGAGCTGGGTCTGGGGCAGGAACCAGAGCACAGGCAGGGGCAGGGGCAGGAGCTGGGCCAGGAGCTGGGTCTGGGGCAGGAGCTGGGTCCAGGGCAGGAACCAGAGCACAGGCAGGGGCAGGGAAAGGGGCAGGAGCTGGGTCCAGGGCAGGAACGAGAGCACAGGCAGGGGCAGGGAAAGGGGCAGCAGTTCTGGCAGGGGAAGGGGCAGGAGTAGGGGCAGGAGCTGGTTCTGGGGCAGGAACAGGAGCACAGGCAGGGACAGGGGAAGTGTCAGCGGCTCTGGCAGGGGCAGAGGAAGGGGTAGCAGTTCTGGCAGGGGAAGGAGCAGGAGTTGGGGCAGGAGCTGGGTCCAGGGCAGGAACCAGAGCACAGGCAGGGGCAGGGAAAGGGGCAGCAGTTCTGGCAGGGGAAGGGGCAGGAGTAGGGGCAGGAGCTGGTTCTGGGGCAGGAACAGGAGCACAGGCAGGGACAGGGGAAGGGTCAGCGGCTCTGGCAGGGGCAGAGGAAGGGGTAGCAGTTCTGGCAGGGGAAGGAGCAGGAGTTGGGGCAGGAGCTGGGTCCAGGGCAGGAAACAGAGCACAGGCAGGGGCAGGAGAAGGGGCAGGATCTGGGGCAGGAGCTGGGTCTGGGGCAGGAGCTGGGTCCAGGGCAGGAACCAGAGCACAGGCAGGGGCAGGGGAAGGGGCAGGAGCTGGGCCAGGAGCTGGGTCTGGGGCAGGAGCTGGGTCCAGGGCAGGAACCAGAGCACAGGCAGGGGCAGGGGAAGGGGCAGGAGCTGGGCCAGGAGCTGGGTCTGGGGCAGGAACCAGAGCACAGGCAGGGGCAGGGAAAGGGGCAGCAGTTCTGGCAGGGGAAGGGGCAGGAGTAGGGGCAGGAGCTGGTTCTGGGGCAGGAACAGGAGCACAGGCAGGGACAGGGGAAGGGTCAGCGGCTCTGGCAGGGGCAGAGGAAGGGGTAGCAGTTCTGGCAGGGGAAGGGGCAGGAGTTGGGGCAGGAGCTGGGTCCAGGGCAGGAACCAGAGCACAGGCAGGGGCAGGGAAAGGGGCAGGAGCTGGGCCAGGAGCTGGGTCTGGGGCAGGAGCTGGGTCCAGGGCAGGAACCAGAGCACAGACAGGGGCAGGGAAAGGGTCAGCGGCTCTGGCAGGGGCAGGGGAAGGGGCAGCAGTTCTGGCAGGGGAAGGGGCAGGAGTTGGGGCAAGAGCTGGGTCTGGGGCAGGAACAGGAGCACAGGCAGAGACAGGGGAAGGGTCAGCGGCTCTGGCAGGGGCAGGGGAAGGGGCAGCAGTTCTGGCAGGGGAAGGGGCAGGAGGTGGGGCAGGATCTGGGTCCAGGGCAGGAACAGAAGCACAGGCAGGGGCAGGGGAAGGGTCAGGGTCTCTGGCAGGGGCAGGGGAAGGGGAAGGGGCAGCAGTTCTGGCAGGGGAGGGGGCAAGAGTTGGGGCATGAGCTTGTTCTGGGGCAGTAATGGCAGCACAGGCAGGGGAAGGGGCAGCTGCTCTGGCAGGGATAGAGGAAGGGGCAGGAGCAGGGGCAAGAGCTGGAGGGTAGGAACAGGAGCACAGGCAGGGGCAAGGGCAGTGGCTCTGGCAGGCACAGGGACAGTAGCTGGGTCTGGGGCAGCAACAGGAGCACAGGCAGAGCAAGGGGTAGGGGCAGGAGTTTCATCCTTTGCAGGATCAGGAGCACAGACAAGGGCAGGGGCAGGAGCAGGGGCAGGATTTGGGGCAGGGGCAAGAAAAGGAGCACAGATAGGGGCAGGTCTGGGGGCAGGAGCAGTGCCAGGCTCAGGGGCAGGCTCTCCGTGGGCAGGTTCTCCAGCAGGCTCTTCCTGCACAGCTTCAGGCTCTCCGTGGGCAGGTGCCAGGTCACCCGCTGGCTCCTGGTCTCCTGCTGAAGTCACTGCAGGCACCACCCCTCCCTCTGGAGCTGCCCATGAACTTGGAGCCGGCTCTAGTTCCTCAGATGGCGGAGCAGCTGTGAGAGGAGAAAAGCTCACCCTCCTGTCTGCCTCTCGTGGCCTTTGCAGAAACAGAATCCAGCCCAGGGGCTCCCAGAGAAGCTGCAGCCAGGAAGGAACCCTGACCAGGACGTGTCCCCGACTGCAGTCCACCCACTGGGTGCTCTGAGCCCGGTCCTTGCTCCTGGACCCACACCAGCCTCTGGGGGCTCCTCCCTGTGGGGCCAGCACTGACCCAACCCCACACACCACACACACCCAGCCCCAGCCTTCTCACCCTCGGGCTCGGCCTCCGTGGGCTCTGGCTCCTGGATCACACTCACTGAGTGAATGACTGCTGGGGACAGTGGCCTGGGCGGAGTCAGAACCCTTCCCAGGTGATCCCCTGTCCCTGCTCCTGGAGAGGAGGGCGTGTCCACCAGCTTCCTCTCAGTCTCATCCATGGTCTTCTGCAAAGACAGGGACCGGTAGCCGGCCCAGAGGCATCACAGCCCTGCCCGGCTGTCTTCACTGTCCTCCTGCCCAGGCCCCCTGCTGCTCCCAGATCAGACACAGACCTGTGCGTGCACAGCCCTGCACCTGGGATGCAGTGACCCATCCCTGCAGGGCTCGGGATCAACCTTGGGCAGAAGGGCGTAGCCCCCGCACACCCTTTCCCACCCAGCCAGGCTTGACCTGGGGTGTGAACATGACCTGCCCACTGGACATTGACCCCTCATCAGCCTGCTCCTGCTCGGAGTGGCCCCACCCTACAAGACCCCTCTTACACACACACACACACACACACACACACACACGGAGGGGACCTGGGGCTGCACAGTCAGATCAGAGCGTGTGGGGCTGGGCTGGCCGGCTCTGGGCCTCATGGTGTCACCTTTCGGTCCTTCCTGCCAAATGGCCAGAGGCGTCGGGGAGCCCTGACACGACATCCCCAGCGAGGGAAAGTGTTTGCAGGGCGTGCTTTCCTCAGCCTGCAGCCTCTGGACTTGGGGATGCAACACGCAAACATGTTCTTCGTTCGAGGATCTCCAACGAAATGAGCTGGGCAGGGGGCTGGCTCTGGAATGTGGGTGCCTGGTTACCCGAGTTCCAAATTCTGTTGGGGTCCGTTGTCAGGGAAGTGAGGTCAGCACTGCCTGGGGCTCCCTTGCCCGACTGCCTTCTCCTACAAGAGCCCCCGAGGGCCCCCCTCCCCCAGCTGCTCTATGCTCACCCTCCCCCCCATGGCCCATCCATACAGTGACACCCACACAGCCCACCCACAGCCCCCAGGGGGCCTGGGTGCAGCCAGTGTCCCCGCTGTGAGGACGCAGAGCTGGGTTCAGACCGGGCTTCTGCTCGTGACCAGGGCTGTGACCCTGGACAGACCCTGTGCCTCTCAGGGCCTCCCCAGGCTCCCCATCTGCACAGTGGGGTGTTCTGGTTTCTACTTCTAGGGACGCCATCAGGGGTAGGACCTCTACATACATTCTGTACCTGCTATCACAGGAGGCTGGGGCACGCACTTGGCAATGCAAGGATGAGCCAGGGGCTGGGCGGGGCATGGAACACAGCTCAGAGGGGCTGGGTCTGCTCTGGGGTCCAGGCAAAGCCACCCCTTTGTTCCAGGCCCTGTGGGAAGGTTGCAATGAACTGATTCCAACCTTATCCCCTGGTGACACAGACTTCCAGGGGCTCCCATTAAGTTGAGGCTCAGGTCCCCGGGCCTTGTCTGTGCCCATGTGCGGGGCAGTCTCCACAGTGGTTCCCGGGCATTCCTGAATCCTGGTCACATATCCCTGGGGAGTCCCCTCCCCTCCAGGGTGGATGGCCTCTGTGACTGCGCTCTAAGGAAGAGAATGGAGCAAAAGGATGGGATGTCATTTCCAAGCTGATGGAGGAAAGTCTGTGACTTCTCCTGGTTTCCTCTCTCCTGTGTTCAGTCTCTGTCTCTGTCTCTGAGTGTCTCACAGGAGCAGGATCTGAGGGCTCCGGGGACGATGTGAGAAACCCTCAGAAGTCTCCCTTGTCCCTGTTTCCCTTTCCTGTCCTGGTGCTCAGTTCCTTCCTCAGGCCTCCTCACCATGCCCAGAGCACTGACTCTGGAACCTCTTCCAAATGGGAACCCTGAGGCTGCACCAAGGAGGGTCCTGACCTTGGTCCCCCGACCAGTGGTCAGTGCTCTGCCACGTTCTGCATACCCAGGTCCTCAGCCCCCCAAGCCCCCAGGCTGCCCTCTGCTCAGAAGGACCTCGAGGGAGTACAAAGCATTTTCCCAGGACTGGGAGCACAGTGGGTCAGGGACGGAGATCCAAGGCCAGCAGGCTCTTCTACAAGCCTGTGGGACCCTAGGGACACCCATCTCTACAGCCCAATTGATAGAAGAGTAAGCTGAGGACTTTTGTGCCTTAGCCCCCTCCTAGCGGGGGATTTCTGTTCCTACTTCCAGGTGCCCAGGGAGGTGATGGACACCGGACCCCAGACCCTGTCCTCTCCCAGTGCCCTGGCAACCCTCCTGGGCCCCTTGGGGACCCCCTGACCATCAGCCTGACGTGTCTCCCCTCCCCATGCTATGGATCTGGGGTATGGCCAGGAGTCCTGATGCCCCTGCCCCATGGCCCAGCTGTCTCTGACCTCTTTCTTCTTTTTGTCACCCACCTCACTCCCAGGGTGTCCTCCCCTTCTGACCCCCAGCTGGGCAGTCACAGTATATGTGTGTGTGTGTGTGTGTGTGTGTGTGTGTGTGTGTGTGTGTGTGTCTGTGCACACAGGTACACATGCCTCTACCTGCCTGGGGATGCCCAAGGTCATGTCCCCACATGGGACGGGGTGGGGAGCTATCCCCAAGGATCTGAGGGGCTCTCATACCCAAAGCAAACCTCATGGGTGGGTTGATGCTGGCCTAGGATTGGAGAGCAGCCCTGCTCCTTGGACTCTGCACCCCTCATTTGTCCTGGGCCAGTCCCTGCCTCTCTGGACCTCAGCTTCCCAACTGTCCCTGAGGGTTGGGCATGGAAATGCTTGAATGTGGCCGCTCTTCTGGGGTAGGTGGAGGACAGGTGCACCAGTCACACAGGCCTCCCCACTGAGAGGGTTAGGTGTTCACAGGGGACCTGCACACAGCATGTGTATCATGACCCAGTCCTGCTGTGGACGTGCACAAGACCCATGGCTCCACACCTGACTGGTCCCTCATGTTCCCTCACCACCGCCAAGTGCTCTGTGGCCCCAGAGTCCGCTGAGCCCCAGAACCATGCCCACGCTGGACAGCAAGTCTCAGGGTGCAAGGCCAGGTGGGTTGGATATCTGGGGATGCAAAGGTCACTGAATACCCCCCACCCCACCCAGCTGGCCTGGAATGCAGACTCCCTCCCAGGGTCTAGCTAAGTGCATGGCTGGGCCAGGGGACCTGGTGGCAGCAATGGAGGCTGACTCAGGGCAGGGAGAAGATCGGTCCATCCCTTCCCCTTCTCTTCTTCTCATTCTGCCTCATCTTCCTGGCAGGACCCGGGACAGAGGTCCAGCCTGCCCCTGGCTGCAGCCCTGGCTAGAGTCAGAGGGGCAGGAAGGAGGCCAGGGAGGAGGGGCCCACCACCAGGGTGCCTGAGTGTGAGGGTGTTGTTACTCTAATGAGGGACCCCGTGGGCATTCAGGGATTTCAGCCCTTTTTAGATATGAGCAATGGCCCCAGGACTTGCCCCCTGCCCCATCCTACCCACCCCCCCACGAGGCCCTGCATCCTCCCCAGCCCAGTCCTTGTCTGCAGCCAGTCCTCCCTCCAGCCCCAGGAAATCCAGCTGCTCTGGAGGCTGCAAAATCGTTACAAGCTGGATACCGAGCAGCCCTATGGGGCCTGGTTCTGGGTCTCGGAGCCCCACAGTGAGGAGAGGTGAGGACGGGCAAGAGCAGGGAGAGGACAGAGTGGACTCTCCCTGAAGGCCACGGCTCCCTGGTCAGCAGAGACTGTTGCATGCTGGCCCCTAGGGCACCCAGATTCCAGCTCCCGGGCAGGCTCTGGGACGGAGACCAGAGTGTGGCTCCTGCTAGCTCAGACGTGTCTCTCTGTCCTGTAGCTACAGCCTGTCTCTCCTGCTGGACTCCCCCTCCTAGTCGACCAGCAACACCTTCAGAGCCAAGAAGAACAGGCCCTCATCAAACTCAGGGACCAGTGAGTGGCTGGACAGGCAGGGGAGGGCTCACTCTGGGCTCAGGGAGTCTCTGGGTGGGCTAGTGGGGGCTTGGGAGGGCTGGGCCTCCAGCTTCTCTGCAGAGCAGCCCTGTGACTGGAGCCATTTGCCTCCCCTCTCTGGGGCCCGCTCTCCTGCTCTGTGCAATGGGGTGATGCTGAATGATTGCTCCCATAGCAGGAACATGTGGGGTGCTGGTGATTGACCTACGCTGGGCACAGAGCCTGGATTGCAGACCACTGTGGGGGATGGTGAGTGGGGTCACCAGTGAGCACCCCTCCCCCCAAAAGCAATCTAGGCCTTCCACACAGCCGCCAGGCCCCTGGCTGGGAGCCCAGGAGCAGTGGCAGACCACACTCCTGACACGAGGTCCATGGGTGGCTCTTCCTCAGGAGTGGGGACTCAGTGGGGACCCCAGGAGCATGAGGCCAGCCCCTCCCTCTGAGGGAAGGAGAGCAAGGAAGACTTTCCCTGGGGTCCCCCAAGGCCACGTAAGAGGGGAGGAGGCTGTCCCCATGCCCAGACAGCCCTTCCCCAGCACCCACTTACCTAGTGGGGAGGGGCAGGTGTCCTTGCTGCACACAGTAAATCTGGACTTGAAGAGTACATGGAAATTCTGCTTCGGTTAGAACCTGAGCATTGTTGGGGGGGGGTGGTTCTTTCACTTGCTGGGCTGATGAGACACACATGCTCTCCAGGACTCTGCCTCGAATGAAGAGCTCTTGCAGGGTCCCGGGCGTCCTGAACCTGGGGAGGGGAGAGGGGCATGTCCTCCCAAAGGCAGGATGGTTTTGGGTCGTGATCCTGGGCCAGGGCCAGAGACAGCCCCTCACTGCTTCTGACTCTAAGGCTGAGGGGGCCTTTCTCAGGCACAGCGATGCCCACTGAACGCGGGGACTTCAGAAAGGACACACACCTGGACCAGGTCCTGCCCCGGGACAGTGGCTGCCTTCTCCAGCTCTGGAGGAAAAGGGACATCCTTGGCTTCTTTGGGTGGGGGTCCTCTGTCCCACTAGCAGGCACTGGACGGTTTCTAGTCTGCCTCTGGAAATGCACCAGCACTGAGTGGGCCAATCACTGTCCACACACGAACATGGACAATGTGCTAAGGAAATGCTGGAGGTGATCCTGTGCAAATGGCCTGTGGGCTGGTGGGGCTGGAGGCTTCAATGCCTTCCAGGGGCTGCAGGTCCCCTTTCCCTGGATGGGAATCCTCCTGGAGTCTCATCTCCGCCCTCGGGGCTCCCTTCCTGCTGGCTTCAGGACGGAGGGAGAGACTGTGGTGTGGCTGGGAAGGCTCCGCCCCTGCCTCCTTCCATCTGCACACATCACTGCTCCCCAGGAAGCAGGGGCTGCTGCTCCTGCCTGCCCTGCACACGGCTGGTGTAAGGCACACATTCCCTCCAAGGTCCAGCCGCTCTGGCTCCGTCACATACACGGTGCCCATGGCTGCCTGGCTGGGCCACGAGTCCCAGGAGTGCTCTCCTTTCCCGGGATCAGGGTTCCTATTCCTGGAGAGAAAGAAGTACCATCTGTTCTCTGTGGGAGAAGGTGAATTCCTGGGCCGGGTGGCCCTCAGGTGCCTGAGGACATGGTGGCCCCGACAGCTGCCCTGGAGAGAAGGGTGTCGGGTACACCTGTCTGGGAGAACAGTGGGCAGTACCCATCCCAGGCCGCAGGTGCACCCATCACCTAGCATGCTTGTCCTCAGACTCACCCCCGGGAACTCTGGCCCAGTGCTTTGGCTGTATTTCCAGGAGTGTTCAGCACAGCAGTGGTGGAGAGAGCAGGGAACGGAACAACACTAATGCCCAAGGAGATGGATGGTGGCTCAGTCGGTTAAGCCACTGACTCTTGATTTCAGCTCTGGATGCCATCTCATGGTCGTGGGATTGAGCCCCACATAGGGTCTGTGTTCAGTGCAGCGTGGGCTCACGATTCTCCTTCCACCTCCTGACTCTCTTGTCACTCTCGTGCCATGCGCTCTCTCTCTCTAAAATAAATAAATAAAATCCTTATTAGAAAATGAAATCTTACAGAATGTACTTTTAAAAAATTGTAAAAAATCATAACATTAATTTTGCCATTAAATTTCTAATTTAAATTTTAGTTAACATACAGTGCAATATTGGTTTCTGGGGTGCAATTCTGTGATTCATCACTGAATACAACACCCAGTGCTTATCACAGCAAGTGCCCTCCTTAATCCCCTTCACCCATCTAGCCCCTCCCCCACCCCCTCTCTCCAGGGACCATCAGTTTGTTCTCTATCATGAAGATTCTCTCATGGTTTGTTTCCTTCTCTGCTTTTTTTCTTTTCCTCCTTCCCACATGTTCATCTATTTTCTTTCTTAAATTCCACATATGAGTGGGATCATATGGTATTTGTCTTTCTCTGATGGTCCTTTGACTGTCTGCACCCATTAAATCACAGCTTCCCCCTTTTCCCCCTTCCCTGAATCTCCTGGTTACTACCGGTCTAGCTTCTATTTCCGGAAATATGGCTACTTTGGAGAGCTCCCAGCTGTGGATTCCTACAGTATTTGTCTTTCTGTGACGGCTTATTTCACGGAGCCTCGTGTCCTCAAGGTTCATGCATGTTGTAGCAGGTGTCAGGACTTCCTTCCTCGGTAAGACTCAATGATATTTCATTGATGGATAGACCACATTTGGTTTATCCATTTATCCATTGGTGGACATTTGAGTTGCTTCTACCATTTGGCCGTTTGTCTATTGTGAAGAGTGCTGCTGTGACATGGGTGTGCAAATATCTCTTCCAGAACTTGCTTTCTAATTCTTTTGAATATATACCCAGAGGTGGGATTGCTGGATCATACTGTACCTGAATTTTTAGTTTTTGAGATGCTTTGATACTGTTTTCCATAGTGGTACACCATCTTACAATCACACCAACAGTGCACAAAAGTTCCAGTTTCTCCACATCTTTGCCAACATTTGGAGTTTTCTGTTTCTGGTTGTCTTTTTTTTTTTTTTTTTCAGTACCCATCAGAATGAATGTGAGCTGATAGCTCTGTGGTTTAGTTTCCTCTGATTATTAGTCATGTGAGTGTATTTTCATATGCTTGTTGGTCATTTGCATACATCTTTGCAGAAGTCAATTCAAGTCCTTTGCCCATTTTAAAATCAAGTCATTTGTTTTGTTATTGTGCTGTATGAGTTCTTTTTTTTTTTTTTTTAAAGATTTTATTTATTTATTTGACAGAGCAAGAGACCGCCAGGGAGAGAGGGAATACAAACAGGGGGAGTGGGAGAGGAAGAGCTGGCTCCCAGCGGAGGAGCTCGATGTGGGGCTCAATCCCAGAATGCCAGGATCACGCCCTGAGCTGAAGGCAGACGCCTAATGACTGAGCCCTCCAGCACCCCATGAGTTCTTTATTTATTCTGGATATTAACTCACCATCGGATATATGATTTGCAAACACTTTCTCCCATTCTGTAGGTTGCCCTTTCACCTGTTGTGTCCTGTGATTCACAACAGTTTTTTACTTTCATGTGTCCTCCTTGCCTTTTAGTTTTGTTGTTGCTATGTTTTTGGTGTCCTAAGAAATCATTGTCCTATCCAGTGTCATGAAGCTTTTCCCCTATGTCTTCTTATGGGAGATGGACAGTTTTAGGACTTTCATTATTTAGTTCATTTCTGTAAAAGGTGAAATGGAAGAGTCCATCTTTGTTCTTTGACATGGGAATATCCAGCTTCCCAACACAATTTATTTTGTTAAATTGTATTTTATTTTTTTTTATTTATTTGTCAGAGAAAAAGAGAGAGAGAGAGAGCACAGCAGGGGGAGTGGCAGGCAGAGGGAGAAGCAGGCTCCCCGCTGAGCAAGGAGCCTGATGCGGGACTTGATCGCAGGATCCTGGGATCATGACCTGAGGTCAAGGCAGACACTTAACTGTCATTGCTGCTATAAACATTGGGGTGCAGGTGCCCCTTCAGATCACTACGTTTGTTTTTGGGTGGTAAATATCTAGTAGTGCAATTGCTGGGTCATAGGGTAGCTCTAGTTTTAACTTTTTGAGGAACCTCCATACTGTTGTCCAGAGTGGCTTCACCAGCTTGCATTACCACCAACAGTGTAGGTGGGTTCCTACGTCTGTCCCATTCCTGAGGATGTCCCACATCCTCGCCAACATCTATCATTTCCTGACTTGTTCATTTTAGCCATTCTGACTGGTGTGAGGTGGTATCTTATGATTCGTATTTCCCTGATGGCAACTGCTGTGGAAAAATTTTTCATGAGTCTGTTGACTATTTGTATGTCTTCTTTGGGGAAATGTCTATTCATGTCTTCTGCCCATTTCTTGACTGGATTATTTGTTCTTTGGGTGTTGATTTGGTAAGTTCTTTATAGATCTTGGATAGTAGCCCTTTATCTGTTAAGAAATTTGTAAAAATCTCCCGTCCTATAGGTTGTCTGTTGGTTTTGTCGACTATGTCCTTTGCTGAACAAAAGCTTTTTATCTTGATTAAGTCCCAATAATTCATTTTTGCCTTTGTTTCCTTTCCCTCTGGAGACATGTCTAGCTAGAAGTCGCTGCAGCTGAGGTCAAAAAAGTTGCTGCCTGTGTTCTCCTCTAGGATTTTGATGGATTCCTGTCTCCCATTTAGGTCTTTCATCCATTTTGAGTTTATCTTTGTGGACAGTGTAAGAAAGTGCTCCAGTGCCATTCTTCTGCATGTGGCTGTCCAATTTTCCCAGCACCATTTGTTGGAGAGACCATCTTTTTTTCTGCTGGATATTCTTTCTGCTTTGTTGAAGATTCGTTGACCATAGACTTGAGGGTCCATTTCTGGGTTCTCTATTCTGTTCCATTGATCAATGTGTCAGTTTTTGTGACAGTACCATGCTGTCTTGATGATGACAGCTTTGTAATAGAGCTTGAAGTCTGGAATTGTGATGCCCCCAGCTTTCCTTTCTTTTTTCAACATTCCTCCGGCTGTTTGGGGTCTTTTCTGGTTCCATACAAATTTTAGGATTGTTTGTTCCAGCTCTGCGAAAAATACTGGTGTTATTTTGATAGGGATTGCATTGAATGTGTAGATTGTTTTGGGTAGCAAAGACATTTTAACATTTTTTTCCCTCCAGTCCATGAGCATGGACTGTTTTTCCATTTCTTTGTGCCTTCCTCAATTCCTTTCATAAGTGATCTATACTTTTCTGAGTACAGATCTTTTACCTCTTTGGTTAGGTTTATTTCTGGGTATCCTATGGCTTTTGGTGCAATTTTAAATGGGATTGATTCCTTGATTTCTCAAGCTACTCGACCTTT